>NC_092712.1:221390839-221990839 GCF_047496885.1 Scyliorhinus torazame
AGGTCGGTGGTGGGGGAGGTGAGGGTGGTCGGTGGTGGGGGAGGTGAGGGTGGTCGGTGGTGGGGGAGGTGAGGGTGGTCGGTGGTGGGGGAGGTGAGAGTGGTCGGTGGTGGGGGAGGTGAGGGTGGTCGGTGGTGGGGAGGTGAGGGTGGTCGGTGGTGGGGGAGGTGAGGGTGGTCGGTCGTGGGGGAGGTGAGGGTGGTCGGTGGTGTGGGAGGTGAGGGTGGTCGGTGGTGGGGAGGTGAGGGTGGTCGGTGGTGTGGGAGGTGAGGGTGGTCGGTGGTGGGGAGGTGAGGGTGGTCGGTGGTGGGGGAGGTGAGGGTGGTCGGTGGTGGGGATGTGAGGGGTGGTCGGTGGTGGGGGAGGTGAGGGTGGTCGGTGGTGGGGGAGGTGAGGGTGATCGGTGGTGGGGGAAGTGAATGTGGTCGGTGGTGTGGGAGGTGAGGGTGGTCGGTGGTGTGGGAGGTGAGGGCGGTCGGTGGTGGGGAAGGTGAGGGCGGTCGGTGGTGGGGGAGGTGAGGGTGGTCAGTGGTGGGGGAGGTGACGGTGGTCAGTGGTGGGGGAGGTGAGGGTGGTCGGTGGTGTGGGAGGTGAGGGCGGTCGGTGGTGGGGAAGGTGAGGGCGGTCGGTGGTGGGGGAGGTGAGGGTGGTCAGTGGTGTGGGAGGTGAGGGTGGTCGGTGGTGGGGGAGGTGAGGGTGGTCGGTGGTGGGGAGGTGAGGTAGGTCGGTGGTGGGGGAGGTGAGGGTGGTCGGTGGTGGTGGGGAGGTGATGGTGGTCGGTGGTGGGGGAGGTGAGGGTGGTCGGTGGTGGGGAGGTGAGGGTGGTCGGTGGTGGTGGGGAGGTGATGGTGGTCGGTGGTGGGGGAGGTGAGGGTGGTCGGTGGTTGGGGAGGTGATGGTGGTGGGGGAGGTGAGGGTGGTCGGTGGTGGGGGAGGTGAGGGTGGTCGGTGGTGGGGGGGTGAGGGTGGTGGGGGAGGTGAGGGTTCTCGGTGGTGGGGGAGGTGAGGGTGGTCGGTGGTGGGGGAGGTGAGGGTGGTCGGTGGTGGGGAGGTGAGGGTGGTCGGTGGTGGGGGAGGTGAGGGTGGTCGGTGGTGGGGGAGGTGAGGGTGGTCGGTGGTGGGGGAGGTGAGGGTGGTCGGTGGTGGGGAGGTGAGGGTGGTCGGTGGTGGGGGAGGTGAGGGTGGTCGGTGGTGGGGGAGGTGAGGGTGGTCGGTGGTGGGGGAGGTGAATGTGGTCAGTGGTGGGGAAGGTGAGGGTGGCCGGTGGTGGGGGAGGTGAGGGTGGTCGGTGATGGGGGAGGTGAGGGTGGTCGGTGGTGTGGGAGGTGAGGGTGGTCGATGGTGGGGGAGGTGAGGGTGGTCGGTGGTGGGGGAGGTGAGGGTGGTCGGTGGTGGGGGAGGTGAGGGTGGTCGGTGGTGGGGGAGGTGAGGGTGGTCGGTCGTGGGGAAGGTGAGGGTGGTCGGTGGTGTGGGAGGTGAGGGTGATCGGTGGTGGGGGAGGTGAGGGTGGTCGGTGATGGGGGAGGTGAGGGTGGTCGGTGGTGTGGGAGGTGAGGGTGGTCGATGGTGGGGGAGGTGAGGGTGGTCGGTGGTGGGGGAGGTGAGGGTGGTCGGTCGTGGGGAAGGTGAGGGTGGTCGGTGGTGTGGGAGGTGAGGGTGATCGGTGGTGGGGGAGGTGAGGGTGGTCGGTGGTGGGGGAGGTGAGGGTGGTCGGTGGTGTGGGAGGTGAGGGTGGTCGGTGGTGTGGAGGTGAGGGTGGTCGGTGGTGTGGGAGGTGAGGGTGGTCGGTGGTGGGGAGGTGAGGGTGGTCGGTGGTGTGGGAGGGGAGGGTGGTCGGTGGTGGGGAGGTGAGGGTGGTCGGTGGTGTGGGAGGGGAGGGTGGTCGGTGATGTGGGACGTGAGGGTGGTCGGTGGTGGGGGAGGTGAGGGTGGTCGGTAGTGGGGGAGGTGAGGGTGGTCGGTGGTGGGGGTGGTGAGGGTGGTCGGTGATGTGGGAGGTGAGGGTGGTCGGTGGTGGGGGAGGTGAGGGTGGTCGGTGGTGGGGGAGGTGAGTGCGGTCGGTGGTGGGGGAGGTGAGGGTGGTCGGTGGTGGGGGAGGTGAGGGTGGTCGGTGGTGGGGGAGGTGAGGGCGGTCGGTGGTGGGGAGGTGAGGGTGATCGGTGGTGGGGAAGGTGAGGGTGGTCGGTCGTGGGGAAGGTGAGGGTGGTCGGTGGTGGGGGAGGTGAGGGTGGTCGGTGGTGGGGGAGGTGAGGGTGGTCGGTGGTGGGGAGGTGAGGGTGGTCGGTGGTGTGGGAGGTGAGGGTGGTCGGTGGTGGGGAGGTGAGGGTGGTCGGTGGTGGGGGAGGTGAGGGTGGTCGGTGGTGGGGAGGTGAGGTAGGTCGGTGGTGGGGGAGGTGAGGGTGGTCGGTGGTGGGGGAGGTGAGGGTGGTCGGTGGTGGGGGAGGTGAGGGTGGTCGGTGGTGGGGGAGGTGAGAGTGGTCGGTGGTGGGGGAGGTGAGGGTGGTCGGTGGTGGGGAGGTGAGGGTGGTCGGTGGTGGGGGAGGTGAGGGTGGTCGGTGGTGGGGGAGGTGAGGGTGGTCGGTGGTGGGGGAGGCGAGGGTGGTCGGTGGTGGGGAGGTGAGGGTGGTCGGTGGTGGGGGAGGTGAGGGTGTTCGGTGGTGGGAGAGGTGAGGGTGGTCTGTGGTGGGGGAGGTGAATGTGGTCGGTGGTGGGGAAGGTGAGGGTGGCCGGTGGTGGGGGAGGTGAGGGTGGTCGGTGATGGGGGAGGTGAGGGTGGTCGGTGGTGTGGGAGGTGAGGGTGGTCGATGGTGGGGGAGGTGAGGGTGGTCGGTGGTGGGGGAGGTGAGGGTGGTCGGTGGTGGGGGAGGTGAGGGTGGTCGGTGGTGGGGAGGTGAGGGTGGTCGGTCGTGGGGAAGGTGAGGGTGGTCGGTGGTGTGGGAGGTGAGGGTGATCGGTGGTGGGGGAGGTGAGGGTGGTCGGTGGTGGGGGAGGTGAGGGTGGTCGGTGGTGGGGGAGGTGAGGGTGGTCGGTCGTGGGGAAGGTGAGGGTGGTCGGTGGTGTGGGAGGTGAGGGTGATCGGTGGTGGGGGAGGTGAGGGTGGTCGGTGGTGGGGGAGGTGAGGGTGGTCGGTGGTGTGGGAGGTGAGGGTGGTCGGTGGTGTGGAGGTGAGGGTGGTCGGTGTGTGGGAGGTGAGGGTGGTCGGTGGTGGGGAGGTGAGGGTGGTCGGTGGTGTGGGAGGGGAGGGTGGTCGGTGGTGGGGGAGGTGAGGGTGGTCGGTGGTGTGGGAGGGAGGGTGGTCGGTGATGTGGGAGGTGAGGGCGGTCGGTGGTGGGGGAGGTGAGGGTGGTCGGTAGTGGGGGAGGTGAGGGTGGTCGGTGGTGGGGGTGGTGAGGGTGGTCGGTGATGTGGGAGGTGAGGGTGGTCGGTGGTGGGGGAGGTGAGGGTGGTCGGTGGTGGGGGAGGTGAGGGCGGTCGGTGGTGGGGAGGTGAGGGTGGTCGGTGGTGGGGGAGGTGAGGGTGGTCGGTGGTGGGGGAGGTGAGGGCGGTCGGTGGTGGGGAGGTGAGGGTGATCGGTGGTGGGGAAGGTGAGGGTGGTCGGTCGTGGGGAAGGTGAGGGTGGTCGGGGGGGGGGGGTGGTGGGGGGAGGTGGGGTGGGGTGGGGGTGGGGGGTCGGTGGTGGGGGGGAGGTGCAGGGTGGGTCGGTGGTGTGGGAGGTGAGGGTGGTCGGTGGTGTGGGAGGTGAGGGTGGTCGGTGGTGGGGAGGTGAGGGTGGTCGGTGGTGGGGGAGGTGAGGGTCTGGTGGAGGTGAGGTAGGTCGGTGGTGGGGGAGGTGAGGGTGGTCGGTGGTGGGGGAGGTGTGGGTGGTCGGTGGTGGGGGAGGTGAGGGTGGTCGGTGGTGTGGGAGGTGAGGGTGGTCGGTGGTGGGGAGGTGAGGGTGGTCGGTGGTGTGGGAGGTGAGGGTGGTCGGTGGTGGGGAGGTGAGGGTGGTCGGTGGTGGGGGAGGTGAGGGTGGTCGGTGGTGGGGGAGGTGAGGGTGGTCGGTGGTGGGGGAGGTGAGGGTGGTCGGTGGTGGGGGAGGTGAGGGTGATCGGTGGTGGGGGAAGTGAATGTGGTCGGTGGTGTGGGAGGTGAGGGTGGTCGGTGGTGTGGGAGGTGAGGGTGGTCGGTGGTGGGGAAGGTGAGGGTGGTCGGTGGTGGGGAGGTGAGGGCGGTCGGTGGTGGGGACGGTGAGGGTGGTCGGTGGTGTGGGAGGTGAGGGCGGTCGGTGGTGGGGAAGGTGAGGGCGGTCGGTGGTGGGGGAGGTGAGGGTGGTCAGTGGTGGGGAGGTGAGGGTGGTCAGTGGTGGGGGAGGTGAGGGTGGTCGGTGGTGGGGAAGGTGAGGGCGGTCGGTGGTGGGGGAGGTGAGGGTGGTCAGTGGTGGGGGAGGTGAGGGTGGTCGGTGGTGGGGGAGGTGAGGGTGGTCGGTGGTGGGGAGGTGAGGGTGGTCGGTGGTGGTGGGGAGGTGATGGTGGTCGGTGGTGGGGGAGGTGAGGGTGGTCGGTGGTGGGGGAGGTGAGGGTGGTCGGTGGTGGTGGGGAGGTGATGGTGGTCGGTGGTGGGGGAGGTGAGGGTGGTCGGTGGTGGGGGAGGTGAGGGTGGTCGGTGGTGGGGGTGGTGAGGGTGGTCGGTGGTGGGGGAGGTGAGGGTGGTCGGTGGTGGGGGAGGTGCCGAACTCTGCTGTCTGTGCCCATGCCCATCACTACTGACCCCAACCGTGGTCGCCGAAACATGCAGCTACCAGCGACACCCGTGCCTGCTGGCCCAGCCGGCGGCGCTGGACAGCCTCCTGTTGCCGTCCATCCCCCATGTCCCGTGCAACTGCTTCTCCCCGCCACCCCCCTCATCTGGAGAAGAGTTCCCCTCATCCTGACCGTCCTCCTCCTCCTCCAGCACATTGCCCCTCTGCTGGGCTATGTTGTGCAGGACACAGCAGACCACGACGATGTGGCCGACCCTCTCGGACGGGTACTGGAGGGCCCCCTTAGAGCGGTCCAGGCACCTGAAACGCATCTTCAGCAGCCCAAAGCACCTCTCGACCACACTCCTGGTTGCTGCATGGGCATCATTGTAGTGGCGCTCCGCGTCGGTCTGTGGCCTCCGGACAGGCGTCATCAGCCACGACCGCAACGGATAACCCCTGTCCCCCAGCAACCAACCCCGCAGGCAGGGGGGGGTGCCCCTCGAACACGGCAGGGATGAACGATTGGGCCAGTATAAAGGAGTCATGCACACTGCCAGGTTACCTAGCGCAGACATGCAGGATTGTCATCCTGTGGTCACAGACAACCTGCATGTTCATTGATTATGTACCCTTCCTGTTCAGGCACATGGCCCTTTCCTCCGACGTGGGCCGCATGGCGATGTGCACTCCATCGATCGCCCCCTGCACCATGGGAATCCGGGCAACAGCGGTGAAACCCGCTGCACAGGCATCTTGGTGGGCGTGGTCCCACAGGGAACTGTATATACTGGTCCGCGATGTCGTACAGGGCGTCGCTGACGGCCCGGATGCACCTGTGCACTGATGGCTGGGAGATGCCGGACAGGTCCCCACTCGGCAACTGGAACGACCCCGTCGCGAAGGTGTTGAGGGTGACCGTCACCTTGACGGCCACCGGGAGGGCATGTCCACCCCCGGTCCCACGTGGTGCCAGGTGTGCAATCAGGTGGTGGATGCGGACGACGGTCTCCTGGCTCATCCGCAGTCTCCTCCTGCACGCCCTGTCCGGGAGGTCCTCGAAGGACATGCGGGGCCGGTACACACAGTGTCGCATCGGACGCCTCCGTGGCCGTGGCACAGCCTCCTCCTCCTCCCCCCGGCATCCCCGTGCTGTGGCTTCCGCACGGCGTGGTGCTGCTCCTGTGTCTCTCGGGCGTGTGGCCCTGCGGCCTGGGCGGCTTGCATGTGCCCCACTGCTGCCCGCTGCTCTACAACAGGCTCCACCACCTCCCTGCCACGCCCGTGCTCCAGCTCCACTGGGCCTCATGCAGGGCAGCAGCCCCCGCCACGGCAGCCAACAACGCTGGAAGGTGGCTAAACATTGTACTGTCTGTAGGGGGTGGGAGTAGACAGGGTTTCAGCATTTGTATACACCCCTCCACAACCAAGTGCCATGAGCTACATGGCCGGCCCGGTTGCCAGCACGCACCCCACCCCTGCCCCCTCGGTGCCCTGAGACCTGTCGGCCGTCCCCTCTGCCAGGGCCACTGTCTGGTGGCAGTGCCCGCACTGGGGGTCTCCCATGTATGCCGCCCTGGACATACACATTGGTGGGTGCCGCCAGTTTGGTGGGGGGGGTCTGGCACATGTCAGGACGGCTGGGCTGCCTGCGCCGCGAAGCGAGCGGGTTGGGTGGACAGCCACGTGTCTGCCGTCATGGGGTCTGGCCATTGGATCCGCCCTGCCATGGCGGGCCGTGGCTGCCCGCAGCCTTTGTTGACCGCACCGCTCCTTCCCCACCGCCACCCCCGGATGTGTGGCCCCCCCCCCAACACCCCCGGATGTGTGCCCCCCGCCCCGTCCGCCCACACCACCCGCAGACACGGCTGTGCCGCTCCCCCTCCCGGGCTCCCCACCCCCAATGCCATCAGCCGCCGCCGCCCATCCCCTCCCCCACCCCTGGGGCCCGCTCGAAGCCGTCACCCACCTCCTCCTGAAGTGTCTGCCAGCACGACTGGCTGACGCTGCTTTATACCATGTTAGAACGGTGCCGGCGTGACATCTGGTCACGCCGGTGGAACTTCGGCCCATCCGGCCCGGAGAATCCCTGCTCCAGCACAGAATCGCCGCTGCGACCATTTTCGGCGATTCTCCGAGTGGCGCACATTTTGCCACGGATCGGAGAATGGCGTCCCGGCGTTGCGCGATTCGAGGAGAATTCCGCAGAGTAACTTTGATTCAGAGTGGAGTGGAATGTGTTTGACCACAGCCAATCTGTGTGTTTTAAAAAAGGACTTTGTATGCTAATGAAACCATGGGCGAAATTCTCCGGAAACGGCGCGATGTCCGCCGACTGGCACCCAAAACGGCGCAAATCAGGGCATTGCGCCGCCCCAAAGGTGCGGAATGCTCCGCAGCTTTGGGGGCCGAGCCCCAACCTTGAGAGGCTAGGTCGGCGCCGGACGAATTTCCGCCCCGCCAGCTGGCGGAAAAGGCCTTTGTTGCCCCGCCAGCTGGCGCGGAAATGACATGTCGGGGCGGCGCATGCGCTGGAGCGTCGGCGGCCGCTGACAGTTTCCCACGCATGCGCAGTGGAGGGAGTCTCTTCTGCCTCTGCCAGGGTGGAGACCGTGGCGAAGGCGGAAGGGAAAGCGTGCCCCCACGGCACAGGCCCGCCCGCGGATCGGTGGGCCCTGATCGCGGGCCAGGCCACCGTGGGGGCACCCCCCGGGGCCAGATCGCCCCGCGCCCCCCCCAGGACCCCGGAGCTCGCCTGCGCCGCCTTGTCCCGCCGGCAAGGTAGGTGGTTTAATTTACGCCGGCAGGACAGGCATTTTAGCGGCGGGACTTCGGCCCATCCGGGCTGGAGAATCGCGCGGGGGGGCATGGGGCTCCGGGGTCCTGGGGGGGGGGGGGGGGGGGGGGGGGGGGGGGGGGGGGGGGCGCGGGGCGATCTGGCCCCGGCGGGGGGTCGGAGAATCTCGCCCCATGTGTCTGTGTACCTTGTCATTTGTCTTAATCTTAAAGTCCTAGAACACCCTCAATAACAGCACTGTGGGCGTACCTACACTTCAGAGACAGTAGTGGTTCAATAACCACTCACCACCACCTTCTGAAGGCCAAATAGAGATGGGCAATAAATGTTGGCTCAACCAGTAATACCCACATCCCGGAAATGAATTAAAACAAAACCTGTCTGCAATTGCCAACATGAGGGGGGAGTCAAGGAGTATTGTGTTGTAATCCAATTTTTCCCTGTTTAATAATTTTTTTGTTCCTGCAAAAACTAATTGGTGGCCCTGTGACTCAGATCCTCCCTGTTTGATTAAAAATAAAAATTGCAATCTTTTCAGCCAGGGTTCCATTCAGGAATCCTCTTGCCCAGTTATAAAATCTACTAGGATTGTAACATTTCCTCAAGTAACCAAATCTAAAACAGCTTCGAAAATCAGGATGCAACATTGCAAGAAATTCAATGATTTCACACAATTGGTTAAGGTCAGTAAATGCATCCTCAAATTACATATACTATTAATTGCATGACTAGCCTTAGACAGGCTCAATGTACTGCACCCCAATCACTTGTTTACAATCTCCATCAATCAGGACACATACCTAAAAATAATATGCTCTAGTTTACTCTCACATACTTAGCACTGCTACAGCCCTCATAGCAACATTTCATAACTTGCAAACCCTGCCATCTATTCAACCATGATAGTCACATCGCCCAAACAGGATGCACTATACTCCCTGACACCCTTTCTTTTCTTTTGTAGGGTAATGTGGCAAACGTTGGATGCAACAAGAATTAGTTGGGGATGAATAAACATAATCCCCATGGAGATGACAGTCCTGGACACTATTGGGACGGCTGTTGTTGAGGCCATGTTGACCGGGGAGACTGAGACCATTGAAGATGATAGTAACCTCATGCCTAGTACTTCTTTGCGCATCCCGCTTCCCCTTCATCCCATAATTTCTTCTGATTTAGAAGCTACAATTGTTGGAAGCATAACTTATTACTTACCCTGGATAAAAGCAAATTACTGTGGACGTTGGAATCTGAAACCAAAATAGAAAATGCTTGAACATCTCAGCAGGTCTGGCAGCATCTGTAAGGAGAGAAAAGAGCTAATGTTTTGAGTCCAGATGACCCTTTGTCAAAGCTTTGCACATGGGTTCAGCTGCAATGGTCTCAGGCGAGTACTTTAATGGGGCAGACCACAAAATACTTGGAAGCATTGGGAAGCCTGCAATGTCAAGTAGTATGCAGGAGTCCTGCACCAACCTGGCACAGGGCCTTATACATAACGTGAAGCCCATTTTTTCCAACACCGTAAATAGTGGCCAACGCCATTAGCATTCCCCTCTCTCCCCGCCCCCTACCACCACCACAGCCACGGCCTTAGCTGTTTTCGGGCCCCACCAGCCGAACCGATTGCAGAATCCCTTGCACCGCAGTTTGGGAACCCCTGAACTGTGTCATCAGGAGATAACCTTTGTCCCTTAGCACCCTCATGGCGACCCTTTGGTGATGTGCCACCCTGCGCCATGTGGAAACTTACTATTAGAGCAAAACTTTGTGCCCCTTCCATTTGCTTGTATCTGCCAAGAATAAATTAAATGTAATTTTGCAGTCTTGAATGGACAGTGTCAGTGACCCCTTCGACAACAGGAGACAACAAACTGAGATGTTGCTGATATCTTCAGATCCAGTCAGAAAGGAACCAACCTGATAAAACCTCATAGCTATTGTCATGAAGAACTGGAGCTGGCTTAGTGGTATTATCACTGGACTAGTAATCTAGAGACCCGGGTAATGTTCTGGGGACCGGGTTCGTAATCCAGGTGGTAAATAAATCTGGAATTAATGGAATCCATGAAGAGCATGAAACAACTGTCCTAAAAAGCTGTCACATTCACAAACAAAGGAAATCTGCCAGCTTTCGCATAACAGTGGCCCAACAAGCCATAGATGTCTGCCCAGTCAGTGATGCCCACATCATATCATAAATATTTTTAAAAGCTTTCCCAGCCACTGGCAATGCCATTCTTGCAAATGTGGTTCTCACACATTGACTCCCTGAACCAGCCTTGGCTCGCTCTTATTCTCCTCTCTCTTCCAGTGGCTTGTTCGACTGTACATGGCCTCTGCGTTTTTCCCCCAAGAGACTCTGTTTGCAGGGGAAGGCCCACCGCTGCCCAAATATCTGCAAACAATTGGGCTGAAGGCTGCATAAAGTCCTTCAGTGTCTGCCACACCACTTCATATAGGTTTTTGCAACTGTGGACAGCATCAAATACATGCAGATTTGAACCAACAGCCAGGAGGAATCAACTAACCAGTAAGTAGTTGATTGACCCCTTTCAACTACACTTGTGGGGCAGGGAGATGGGGGTTGTCCTTCTGGCTGCTTAATGTGTGTTGAGCTGTAGGAGCTTAAGCAAGAGCACTGGCAAGAACGTTCAACTTCAGAATGGCAGACATGCCAGCAACTCAGCATCGCTGGGTGATTCATGACATGATCTGTCTGCACTGTGTACCCATGCTGGACGTTAGCTGTGTGCATGCTAATTCCATCACCAATATGGTGCCTGCCGTGATTCAAACCAGAAGTGTCTTTACATGTAGTGGATGCCATTTGTGTCCCTGACTGCTACCTGTAGCCACCTCACAATAAGTGCGACCAAGCATAATTTTGTCTCACCAGTTCTTTTATTTTTAAGTTGATTTCTCATGTTTACCCTTAAACATGGACCATTCATTCATGAATCTAGAATTAATCCAAGCTGCCAATAGAGGGCGGGATACTCCAATCCTGCGGCAGAGTGTCCATTCCGTCGTAAAAGCCGTTGCGTTTTCCGACGGCATGAACGGGCCGCTCCCACGACTAATCCTGGCCCCTACTGTGCCAGCATGGCACTGGAGTGGTTTGCACCGCTCCAGCCGCAGAACCCAGCGCGAACTGTGCGCCGCAGGATCCGCGCATGCGCATTTGCACCAGCGCCAACGAGGACATGCACAGTGGCCTCCTTCAACGCGCCGGCCCAGACACAACATGGTGCAGGGCTACAGGGGCCGGCGCGTAGGAAAGGAGGCCCCCAGCCACAGAGGCCGGCCCGACGATCGGTGAGTCGCGATCGCGGGCCAGGCCACTTGGAGGCCTCCCCTGGGGTCGCCCCCCCCCTCCCCACAGGCCGTCACCCGATCCTTACACGTCGATGTCCCGCCGGCCCAGAGCGGGTCAGAACGGCGCCAGCGGGACTTGGCTCTTTTCTTACGGCCACTCGGCACATCCGGGCTGGAGAATCGGCGGGCCGGCCGCATAGAGCGGCCCGCAACCGGCGCCGCGCCAACCATGCCGGCCCAATGGCGCCGATTCGCATGCCGGCGTCGTGGCGGCGTGGTCCGTTCGCGGGGATTCTCCGGCCCGGCGCAGGACTGGGAGAATCCCGCCCATAGACTTTTATACAAAAATGAACAGCTGCCGTTCAATTTCCAGGCACTGATAAAATCTCAGAATGTTTTGTAACAAACCAGAATTTGATTTAGTTGGTCGCTGTAAGTCAGTGATCCTGATGACACATTGTGAGTTGCATGGTTAGTGTCACGATATTCAAACACACACATCATGATAGACACACCAACAGACAAATCGGCACACACAACACGACAACCAATCATAGACAAGGACAGAGACAGTATAAGAGAAGAAACACGACACCTGGTGGCCAGTAGATCTGGAGACCAGGACAAGGACAGGACCTGATTAACATCACACACAGGGAGTCACCACGTGCAGAGTATCAAGACAGAACTGTAAATAACAAGTTGAAATAAAACAGCGTTGTACCAAATACAACCGTGTTGGTTCATCTGTACATCAGAACACCCAACACTACATGGTACAGGAGTGGATCGATACCTGCCGGCAAACCTGCCATCCTGAGATATGGACATCACCAACAAACCGCAGCCGTTGCAAGTCGCTGGGAACCTTGGCACCAATTGGAAGCTTTTCAAGCAGCGATTTGAACTGCACATGCGAGCCAACGAGAAACAGAGTGCCTCGGACGAAACAAAGATTGCGATGCTCCTCACCACCGCAGGTCAGCACACCATCGATGTCTTCAACTCACTGGTGTTCGCGGAAGGCGAGAACCAATCCAAGTATGACACGGTCCTCCTCAAGCTAGACCAGCACTTTAACGTTGAAGTGAATGAAAGTTTTGAAAGGTGTATCTTTCAGCAACGCCTGCAAGGTAAGGATGAGCTCTTCCAACCCTTTCTGACGCACCTCCGCATACTCGCGCAGTCCTGCGGTTACGGCACCACCTCAGAGTCCATGATCCTGGACTAGATTGTTTTTGGCGTTGCCTCCAGTGGCCTACGCCAGCAGCTTCTTAAAATTAAAGGCCTGACCTTAGCGTCTGCGGTGGAAGCTTGTGTCCTCCATGAAAATGCAACCAGCCGTTTTGCCCAATTTCAGGCGACCGAATCGGCACGGAGGGGGTCCCTCGCCGTCAAATCGGCAAGCCAGGCCACCCACGAGGCCGAACGCATCCAGGCAATTGATTATCTCCCGGCCCGCGGCCCGGACGAGGGTGGCCATTTCCCGCGCTTTTTGCGGTCTCCCGCGCCTGTGCGCGCCAAAACCAACGAAAACATCGAGGGACGCACTGCGCAGGCGCGCCCGATGCAAGACCAAACTGCGCATGCGCAGTGGCGTAACGAACGCCGTGACGTCATGATGTGTGGCAACTGTGGAGCTGTACATTTAAAAGGGCAATGTCCTGCTAAAAACCAAAAATGCCTACGATGTGGCAAGATGGGCCACTACGCTGCCTACTGTCGAGCGGTTCAACCGATGGATCCTACACATCTCCGACAACCTCGCAGACACGTCAGGACCATCCAGCCCGTACATCAGACATCCAGCCAAATGACACAGATGACCAAGATGCCTTCCGGGTTTCAGTCATTGATGTGAACAGGGTCAACACCATCAATCCGGCCGATGAATGGAGTGCCACCCTGACGGTCAACCCGAATTCCCGCACACCTACTAGATTGGACTTATGAGACTGTTCACACGTTAAAGTTGAAACACTATTGTATTGTAACATGTTACTGTTTTATCATTCCAGATATCGTTTGACTGGACCACACTTCAAAGTTTTTTGTCTTCCTGTTTTGTTATGGTACAACCTTGTTAGCATGACACACCCGACATCGCCCCATGTATATGGTTACGCCATATACACCTGCTGTAAATATCACGCACACACACTTTTAGATGCACTCACGACACATTCGTATTTATAACCACGTAGGCACATAATTTTGTAAAAAAGGGGGGGATGTCATGATATTCAAACACACACATCATGATAGACACACCAACAGACAAATCAGCACACACAACACGACAACCAATCATAGACAAGGACAGAGACAGTATAAGAGAAGAAACACAACACCTGGTGGCCAGTAGATCTGGAGACCAGGACAAGGACAGGACCTGATTAACATCACACACAGGGAGTCACCACGTGCAGAGTATCAAGACAGAACTGTAAATAACAAGTTGAAATAAAACAGCGTTGTACCAAATACAACCGTGTTGGTTCATCTGTACATCAGAACACCCAACACTACAGTTAGATTATAATAAATTGTCTAATCTTCTCTCTTAGTGTACAACTGTGTCCATCATACCTCAAGCATCACAGTTTAAGGCAGAACCTTAACTTTGGTGCAAGTATAAAATAGGTGTTAGTTGATCACCTGCTTGTTTTTACAACCAATTGTCCACTCAGACATATTTGAAATTAATTATTTTTACTGGAAATAAAAATAGAAAATGCTGGAAATACTCTGCAGGTCAGGAGCGTCCGTAGCGAGAAAATTAACTGGAATGTTAGCTGTTTCTCTGCACAGATTCTGCCTCCTTGAATCTGTTCACTGTAATCTCAGGTGTTGTAAAATGTTTCCACCGTAAATGATCAAAATATGCATGAAATTAAAAACTTGAATGTCAGAAGTAATGTGCCTTAAAGAAGCGAGCATTTACTCTTCTGAATCTAATACTTTGGTCTTAATCTGATCTCTGGGTGACACTTATTGACTTCCACCGACATGAACTCCTGTGTAATCTTCAAGCAGAGTGCATCAATCCAAGATCCAAATTGCTCACAGGGCACAGATATATTACGGGCTTAAATTATGTCTTCATAGTGGAGCCTTTTTAATGTATCTCGGCAATGTTCTTGCCCCTTCCCTTATCGAAACTGCAGTATATATGCTACATTAAAATTGCTCCAAGCATTTTGCTGGTTAATTCTGATTAATTCATACATATTTTGTTGTTAAAAGCAAATAATGCTATGTTGCTTTATGCAAGCATGAAGATACAGTGTTGCTATATTTAATTTGTCATGTTTGTTGCCCAGAGCGATTGACACAGAATTGTTAAAACTGTGACATTCCTTTCTTGGCATTTTATAGTGAGGCTTGATAGTCAATATTTCTTCACTCTGCAAATACTTTTTTTTAACTGTAAGGAAATCATTTTAGGGTACTAATCAATACATTTGCCAGTAGACATGGAAACATTCCATTTTGGATCCTACAGTGAGTCTCTTTCCTTAGACAGGTAAAGCAGAAAGGAAGAAATTGCTCATGGTGCAAATCTATCCTGCAATTTTATTACAATCTCTATTATGAATGAGGTGCATAAATATGAGCACATATTGTAAGATTATGTTTCCGACAAAGAGTCTCGCTTGACAGGAGTGCAAATTGGAGAATACGTTGAGGTCAGTGTGCCTGATTCACGTCACTCCTGAATCTCAAGTGATTCATTTTCATTTTGAGTGTTGCAAAATTCCCACCCATTGTTTTTGACCCGGGAAAGCCAAATTGAAACTGAATGGTAAATTTTGCGACATAGCTGGAGCTTCATTCGATGTAACACGGATCAGAAAATCAAGCACAAAGGTCACCATTTCTGATTCGCAGTGAGCGCTCCTCATTTTCTGGTGATTAACTTTTATGATCCAGAAATCTGCGAATCAGAGACACAGACTTCCAATTCCAATTCTCTGAGGCTCTGCGACAGCAGCAATCCAGTGTAACGTTTACTCTTGGGTCTATTAATATTGGGGTTCTTTTCAGAGTACACATTCCTGGCAGGGAATCTGTCCCACCATCAGCATGCACGTAAACTGATGACACAGACCTCCACCTTATCCAATAAGCTGCCATTAGCTCAGACTTGGAAAAGCCAGTCTTATAACAAATATGTATCAAGGAATAGTTCATCTTGGACGCGATTGTATTCATAGATTCTCAATGAGAACGAATGGGGTGGAAATTAAATAGCACTGACCTGAAGGCAGGAAGCCTTCACTATGCGAGGCCCAGAGGTCCATCGCCAATCCAAAATGGGCCCTAGGCTTCATTTAGAAGTAATCATGAATTTCATGTCACTCTAGTGTCAATTAAAGCTTTGTAAGTCCTGTGTGGGGAGGATGACTTATTGGGAGGGATCCAAATGATGGTCAGTGTTGGTTTTCAGAATTGTTTTGTAGCCAGGTTGAATATGCATTAAACACCTGCCTGGGACCCCTAAAAAAAGGTCTCCATGAATGTAGCAGTAGAACCAACACCTATACTGAAGATGTCTCACTACTAAATTGACAAACTTTGTGTCAACTTTACATCTATTTTGGGAGTCTTTACCTCTCTTGTCCCACCCCTGGCAATGCCCCTTCTGATGGCATTGTATGATGCGAAATATGGCTCTACCTCAAAGTGAGGCTCCACAGGAAAGCAACAGGGAAAACTGGGACCCAGGTTTGCTAGGTGCTGTCTGGGTAATTACTAGTGGTGCTTTTTAATGTGAAAGCTTTGGCTTTCAGTCAGCTGTCACAATAATTAACTTGCATAATTGCCAAGTTCCCATTAATAGCAGAGAATGCTTTAAATCTCCTTGTATGTAGTTGTGGTGTTGGGTGTTCTGACACACAGAAGAGCCAACACAGTTGCATATGGTACAACGCTTCTTTATTTAAACTCACTATTTACAACTTGGTCTTTGCACTCTGCACGTGGGGGGCTCCCTGCTTGTGGTGTTTCAACAGCTCTTTCTTGTTTCCTTCTCCCCAGACCTACTGACCTCCAGGTGTCGTGCTCGTGCTTTTTATGTGGTTGGTGTTCTTGTCTGTGATTGGTTGTGGTGTTGTGTACTCTGATTTGCCTGTTAGTGTGTCCATCATGATGTGTGTGTTTGAATATCATGACAGTAGTGATGTTGTGAACTAATTAAGTTCAGAATCTTTTTCAATCCTGCAATTTGGTAAAAATTCAACACCAGTTCACAAGTCTGTTGGTTCCTCATTGAGAAGGAGGGGAAACTGCTTCCTTGCGCACGGGACAGCTGACTGGTTTAGTTTGTCACTATCTCCTTTGGCAGCCTGGAGTGATCACTAAGCAGGAATTCTGAAGATATCTATGACCTTTTCAGCAACTGTCGGTGTGATGCTGGTGGAAAGATTGTCTACAGGTCACCTTGGGGCCAATCTGACAAAACTGTCACAACCTATATTGTGATTTGGAGCATTCTCAGGCACTGATCTCTCAAAAAGATCAAGTTCGGAATATCTCTATTCGTAGATGTGGCTGTGAGACTTTCTGCTGATGGGTACATAGAGCCCCTGGCGCGGCCTAACTTGACCCCTGTTTCTGCTCTTTTTTCATAAAACCACAAATACAAAGGAATTCTCCCCAGGGAAATCCATCAGCCTTATGTCTGAAAAATGGCAAGACCTAAATGATTACCCCTAAGCTGTTGACTGACTGAATGGTATCAGCAGAAAAAGAATGAAAAAGGTGCAGACGTACCTTTCAAAAGTTCCCTGCAATCTTCAGTTAAACAGCAAAACTTTCAACAACTATGGATATCCATTTTATATAAGCAGCTCAATTTGAGTGGATATGAATAGATCGAGAGAGATGTATATGGGAGGCTGACTTGCTACCACCAATTTTACACTATTGCCGTGAAGAGGGAAAGAAACCTCAGCTCAAATGTCTGTGCTGGTGCCTTCTTAGAGACGATCCAGTTGCCCTTAAAAGCTACAATGATTTTGACCACGACCATTCACTGCAGTAAAGCATTCCACGCTCCAATATTTCCGGTTATATAAATTACTTGTAAGCTGTCTCCTCACTCTCTCATTGATAATTCTAAAATGATGACCCTTGTCACTGACTCCTTGATCAGAATTGAGGGTTTCCCCTGCCCACTTGATGGTAGTTCTTCACAATTGAAAAGAAAGACACCAGTAATTTTTCTTAGCTTTCCCTGCTCCAGTGAAAGCAATTCCAGTATCTGAAGTTTCTTCTGACAACGGGTCGGCATCCTGCTGTCTATGAAAGATAATGGGTACACAGTAAACACATCCATTTCAGGTGTTTGACCATAGTGCATCTTTGCTGATAGCTGAACAAGCTAATCCTTGAGAGACACATTCTTCCACAAATGAAGCTTCACATGAAGCTTCCAAGTTGCGGGTTGTATTTGGCATTGGCGTCTACTGCCATTGTAACCATTGGCCATCGTGGTGGTACGCACCATACAGTTTCCCGTTCCTGGTGTTTTTCTCATGAACCTATGCCCTATGATTTCTGTGCCTTTAATGGCCATTTTATAATCAGATGCAAAAAATGAGAAGCAGCAAATATACTAGTGTCAATGGTAGGAATGTTTGGTGCAATTATATCTTTTTAAAATAAATTGAGAGCACCCAATTCATTTTTTCCAATTAAGGGACAATTTAGCATGACGAATCCACCTACCCTGCACATCTTTGGGTTGTGGGGCGAAACCCACGCAAACATGGGGGGAATGTGCAAACTACACATGGGCAGTGACCCAGAGCCGGGATTGAACCTGGGACTTCGGTGCCGTGAGACAGCAATGCTAACCGCTGCGCCATCGTGCTGCCCTGCAATTATATCTTTTAACCTTCATTTGAATGATCTAATGGTGAACTGGCATGAGCTTCCAGCATTCTTCAAAATTACTTGTAAGAACATGGACACCACCTCCTGGTGGTGGTGGTGGGGTGGGGGGGGGGCCTCTGCTGTGGCCTGGCCCGCGATCAGGGCCTACCGATCGCGGGCCGGCCTCTTGGGCTGGGGGCCTCCTTTGCTCCGCGCTGGCCGCTGTAGCCCTACGCCACGTTACGTGGGGGCCGGTCGCAGTGCGCATGCGCAGACCCGTAGCACTCATTTGATGCCGTGCTGTGCTGGCCTACTGAGGGCCTCAGAATCGGTGCTGCTGATGGGCCTGTTGACGCCGTTGTGAAACGCGACGGCGCTTACGACGGGGCCAACACTTAGCCTCAGGATCCGAGAATCCTGCCCCCAGTGTTTTTCTCCCATGCTGAGTAGAAAGCATTTTTCAATGTATTCTTGTGCTATCTTAAGTTGCTATTCTATCTTTTGTTGTTTCCATGGGGCACAGGTGGTGACGCTCCTAGTTTAACTCAGCCTAGTTAGTTTATTTAAGAAGCAGATGGTTGATCTTAGCTGGGCAGCAGGAAGAGTTCTACAGTTGGCCTCCGATTCCAATTCTTTTCCCTCACCTAGTGGTGCACTAAGACAGACTTTTGTCTGTTTCCATAGCTAGTAATTCTTGGAGCAGGCCACTAGTCTGTCACCAGAGGCTCAGAACTTGAGGGGCGACACTCCACATCAAGCATGGCTGACCAGGAGTCTCTCCTGCTCTTACCGCTAGCCATTGGCGTCTTTGAAGGGATTTGCAGGTTGACACACTCAACCTGTTTGACCATGTTATATACCCACTTTCCTTGACAGTTGGCCTCAGTGCCCCTAAATTATGGAAGGGCTGAGCAGTTAGGATTCCACTCCTGGCCGCCTTGTCACATAGATTCATCTTTAAATATTGGGCACGGACAGTACTGTGATGTTGCCCAGTCCACATCAAGTAAACTAATAATGATCATCGTGAAAACTCGGGTACAAATGCCAGCCATAATAATATTTAATAATAGTAATATTTATTACCCTAATGCTTGAGGTATTGCACTAGCAACCCAGAGGTTGCATCTTCAAATTCCACCATGAAAGGTTGCGATGCTGAATCTAAATCGGCATCATAAAAGTTGCAGGATTTTTGAAAAAATCTGAATGGTTTATGAATGAACTTGCCCAGCCTATATGTGACAGGCAAGTATTTTCTCGACCAGTGGCAGGCCATTATATGACATACACTGACATACTTCATAATGTAGAACAGAAGTCAGTAATTCAGCCACCACTTTAAGTTGTCATCATGGTTAAGAGTGGTCTTATGCTGACAGGTCTACAGAAGATGTCTGGTGCTGCATTTGTGACCTCACTGCGCACTAAAGATTAAAAGCGGTTTATGTTTCACAGCACAGTAAGCCAAGGTCTGAATGAGCTCCTATGAAATTACAAAGTGCTTTGAAATTTGATGAACAGGAGCCCAAATTGCCACTGGGTAAAAGGAGCACCAGGCTGTTTCAGTGCCTTGTGGGCACTAAGGTTCTTAAATGAAAATTTGTTGGTAAATAACATTCAATTACAATTTGCGCAGGAGGTGCAGCATAACGTGATTAGTCAGTCAACCATCGACCAGTAATGATGCCGGCAGAAGGGAATCACAGACAGAGATTACCAGCACAGATAGAGAATTGACCATAGTCTTTGTACCAATTATTAAATTTGGTAGTGCATGGTACAGGCTCACAAACACTGTA
Source organism: Scyliorhinus torazame (assembly GCF_047496885.1). Lineage (NCBI taxonomy): Eukaryota > Metazoa > Chordata > Chondrichthyes > Carcharhiniformes > Scyliorhinidae > Scyliorhinus > Scyliorhinus torazame. Next base: position 221,410,353 of record NC_092712.1, read on the forward strand.
AAACAAATTCCCTGCTATCTATCCTAAATCTTACTTCATCTCACTTCTGGAGCCTCGATTGTGGTGGATTGTGGAGGTGTCACATGTATTCCCTGCTGGCACTTGCAGTAATCTTGAATTGAATTGATTCCCCTGGCTTATCATAGAATTTACAGTGTAGAAGGAGGCCATTCGGCCCATCAAGTCTGCACCGGCCCTGGGAAAGAGCACCCCACTTAAACCTACACCTCCACCCTATTCCGTAACTCAATAACCCAGTAACCCGACCCAACCTTTTTGGACACTAAGTGCAATTTATCATGGCCAATCCACCTAACCTGCACATCTTTGGACTGTGGGAGGAAACCGGAGCACCCAGAGGAAACCCATGCAGACACGGGGAGAACTTGCAGACTCCACACAGACAATGACCCAAGTCACTCAAAAGCAACACCAGGTATACCTAAAACATGGTTAAGTTACAACACAGGCTACTTGCATGTCAAACAGCGGAAGCAGTACGTGATAGACAGCCCTAAGTGATTCCACAACCAACGAGTTGAATCTACGATCTGCAGTCCTGCCACATCCAATCATGAATGATGATGGACAGTTGAACAACTAACAGGAGGAGGAGGCTCCATAGATATCCTCACCTTCAATGAAGGAGAAGCCCGGAATATAAATGCAAAAAACAATGCTGAAGCATTTGCAAACATCTTCAGCCACCAATGCTGAGTGGGTGATCCATCTCAGCCCCCTCCGGAATTTCCAGCATCACAGATGCCAGTCTTCAGCTGATTCGATTCACTCTACGTGGTATCAAGAAACAGTTGAAGGCACTGAATATTATGGGCCCTGACAACATTCCGACAATACTACTGAACACTTGTGCTCCAGAATTAGCCAAGACCCTAGCCAAGATGTTCCAGCACAGCTATAACACTGGTATCTCCCCAGCAATGTGAATAATTGCCGAGGTATGTCCTGAGCACAAAAAGCAAGGTAAATCGAACCAGGACAATTATCTCCCCGTCAGTCTACTTTCAATCACCAGCAAAGCAATGGGAGCTGTCATCAACAGTGCTATCAAGTGGCATTTACTCAGTGATAACCTGCCCACTGACGCTCAGTTTGGGTTCTGCCAGGGTCATGCAGCTCCTGATTTCCTTACAACCTATGGTCCAAACATGGACAAAAGAGCTAAACTCACGAGATGAGATGAGAATGATTGCCCTTGATATCAAAGCAGCTTTGATCAAGTGTGGCATCAAGAAGCCCTAGACAAACTGAACTCAGTAGGAATCGGAGGAAAACTCTTCACTGGTTGGAGTCATCATTGACACAAAGGAAGACGGCTGTGGTTGTTCGAGGTTAATCATCTCAGTCCTGGGAGATTGGTATAGGAGTTCATCAGGGTAGTGTCCTCGCCCCACCCATCTTCAGATAGCTAGGAGTTGGGTCAAGCCTAGAACAAATGAGTTTTTCAGCGCAGATGAGTTGAGGCAAGGGTGACGGTACTGAGGTGGATATACTAATAGCATGAATAGGTGATCAGAAGCTTACCTCGGCGTCCAATATGGCACTGAGATTGGGAACAGACTAGTTTAGTCCAGACTCTTGCCAGAGAGAAGGATAATAATAATATTTATTATTGTCACAAGTAGGCTTAACACTGCAATGACGTTACTGTGAAAATTCCTTAGTCGCCACACTCCGGCACCTGTTCGGGTACACAGAGGGAGAATTCAGAATGTCCAATTCAACTAGCAAACACGTCTTTTGAGATTTGTGAGAGAAAACCGGAGCACCCTGGGGGACCCGCGCAGAAATGGGGAGAACGTGCAGACTCCGCACAGACAGTGACCCAAGTGGGAATCGAACCCGGAACCCTTCTGCTTTGAAGCAACAGTGCTAACCACTGTGTTACTGTGCCACCGTAGAATCAACAGCTAGGGAACAACGTTTTAAGTTCGGAGCAGGAGCTGAAAACAAGGACTTCAGTCTTCCCAATATTTACTTAGAGCAAATTTCTGCTTATTCAGCACTGGATGTCAGAAAAAAAAGTCTGGGGCGAAATTCTCCCCCAACGGCGGGATGCCCGCCGACTGGCGCCAAAGCCGGCGCAAATCAGACGGGCATCGCGCCGGCAAAAAGGTGCGGAAGTCTCCGCATCTTTGGCGGCCTAGCCCCAACATTGAGGGGCTAGGCCGACGCCGGAGGGATTTCCGCCCCGCCAGCTGGCGGAAATGGCGTTTGTTGCCCCGCCAGCTGGCGCGGAAATGCGGCGCATGCGCGGGAGCGTCAGCGGCCGCTGTCAGTTTCCCAGCGCATGCGCGGGAGCGTCAGCGGCCGCTGTCAGTTTCCCGCGCATGCGCAGTGGGGAGAGTCACTTCCGCCTCCGCCATGGTGGAGGCCGTGGCGGAGGCGGAAGGGAAAGAGTGCCCCCACGGCACAGGCCCGCCCGCTGATCGATGGGCCCCGATCGCGGGCCAGGCCACCGTGGGGGCACCCCCCGGGGTCAGATCGCCCCGCGCCCCCCCCCAGGACCCCGGAGCCCGCCCACGCCGCCTGGTCCCGCCGGTAAATACCAGGTTTAATTTACGCCGGCGGGACAGGCAATTCCTGGGCGGGACTTCGGCCCATCCGGGCCGGAGAATCCAGCGGGGGTTCCCGCCAACCGGCGCGGCCGGATTCCCGCCCCCGCCCAATCTCCGGGAGCGGAGACTTCGGCGGGGGAGGGGGCGGGATTCACGGCGGCCAACGGCCATTCTCCGACCCGGCGGGGGGTCGGAGAATGACGCCCCAGATAAGTGAGCAACAGTGGAGTAGTCAACAGAATGGGTGGAGATGTAGAGCTGGGTGTCATCAGTGTACACCTGAAAACTAATCCTGTGTTCCTGGATGAGGGCAGCATATGAATACGGAATAGGAGAGAACCCAAGGATAGATCCTTGGGGGATAGGAAAGGTAATTCGGGATGGAAAGAGAAACTATTGCAAGCAGTGCTCCCAAAGCTAGTGATATCGAAACAAACCTGTTTGACTTTAACCTGGTGTTGTAAGAGTTCGTACTGTGCTCACCCCAGTCCAACACCGGCATCTCCACATCATTACAAAGAGACCGATAGGGATAGCAACCAATGAGAGTGCTCCTAGCTGCACAACGGTTGAGAGGCTTTGGAAGAGGATGATGTGGTCAACCGTCTTAGTGCAATGGCGGCAATGGAAACCTGCTTGGTGGGATTCACAGAATGACAGAATTGTTACGGCGTAGAAAGAGGCTATTTGGTCCGTGGTGTCTGACAGGCTCTCCAAACGAGCATCATGATTTAGTGCCCTTCCCCTGCTATTTCCCCATTCCACTTCACATTACTCCTATTCAAATTATCACCTAATGTCCTTTTTAATGCTTGGAATCAACCTGCCTCCGCCACAGCTCCAATCCCCGAACCATTTGTTGTGCAAAAATGTTTACAGGATCACAGAATTGAAATCAAACATGAAGTTCTGGGAATGAGGGGCATGGACTTGAAAGGTAACAACATGTTCAAGGATCAAACCAGTTGGTCAGCATCTGCTTTCAGGTCTGTATCTCTTGGACCTAAGAGCTGTACCATGGGTGAGAGAGAGATTAATGGCTTTATTGGGGACTCGAGCATCAAAGTTAGAGGTGACGATGTGGTTGAGCAAATCTGCAGCTGCGAAGTGCTGCAGTGAACAGAGGGTCAAAGGTTAGGCAGTTAGAATTTTGAAAATGCTATTCTAAGTGAATTGGGGGCTATTTATTCCGCTGGGATTCAGGTGGAGAATGATCCAAGGAAGTGAGCAGAAAAGGCTTCAAAGTGATCGAAAAGATGGGAGGTGCGACACTATGGGAGATAACAAGGTCAAGGGCGTGGCCATGAATAGGGGCTGGGTTAATTACATGGAAGGAAAGATTAGGGAGGATATGAGAGCACGATGAGTTGAATTTGGGTTTGAAATCACCAAGGATGAAGAAGTCACTCGGCACAGAGACTGAACGAGGAAAGCAATGGAAATATTTCGCCGAGAAAAATGTTCTCGGACTTGGGGTGATGGTAGTTAATGATGATTTTAAATGAAAAGGATGGAAGAAGGCAAGATGCTCAAAGGAGAATAAAGTGCTGGAGGTGTAGAGGGTCAAGCCAAGGTGAGATCTGGCATTAATGTCACGCCACAAATGCAACAGTCTTGAAGTGATTGAAGATGTAACCAGATGAGGAGGCTTCATTCAGGGAAAAAGCCAAGTTTCTGCTAAGGCCATGATATCAATGTAATGCAATCCACAGTAAGTTTGTGGATGACAAAGGCCTAGTTGACAAGCCTGGAGGGAGATTGATAGAAGAACGATGAGAGCTGATTTGCTGGCAGAGACCACACAGTCAGCAGTGCAAGGGTTGAGTTGGACAAGAAAGCCATTGGCAGAATTAGCCCCCAGCTGCTGCATTGGGCAGAGTGATCTATTCTATTCTAAAAAATAGTAGGCACATTTAACATGATTTTATTAAACACAAACATTTTTAAAAATCATCATACATCTATTATATGTGCTTATGACAAGACAGTAAAGTAGCAATAAGTTCAGGTCGCACAAAAGTAGAACACCCACTTTGACCTACAGCTGTTAACTTAATTTGGATTTCAATTTAATTTATCTTGCAATCCATCTCTTTTATTTGATGCAAGGTTGGTCTGATTATTTACTAGGGGCCACCGGGGCTCGGTTAATCTGGTATATGAAATTTTAGGGTGAGCCCCAGGAGGTGTTCTTAATTGAAATGAGGATCAATTAAATTGTTCCTAAACTCCTGTCCTGAAATTCATCTCATCCCTCCTCTGAGAGAAGATGGGTGTCAAAACATGTTGCTATCCTCCTGCTGAATTAATACATTCCATTTAGCCCTGCTCACTGTGGATTATATGTGTCAGAACATTTCTGAAATAGAAACGTGGCAAAAATTAATTGGATCCAACCATCCAATTCTGCCAATTGTCTCTTTACTGCCATTTTATATTCATATCAGAGACAGAGGCAGCAGATCCCTATTCAGATCAAGCTGTGCATGTTCTTCCATCCAGCTAAAAATGACTTCACACATTCTGTAGAAGGGCTTCATATTAATACTTATATGCATTCAAATTACCTCTTGGGTGATTACTCTCTTCCCATTTGAACTATGTGAAAAGGGCAGTTTTAAGCGCAAAGGAGCACTTCAAATAACAGGCTATTTGATCCTGTTTTCATTTTCTTTAGCGGCTTTTTAGTGCTTTGTTCTGGGGTATAATTTTGTTTTGTTTTCTTCTGATTGGCATCAGAGCGTAAGGGAAATATTTACTTAGTAAGTGAAATTAGCCAAATATTGTCTGCAAAAAAAATCGGCAGAATATCTTTTAGAGACAATAACAGAAGGCAAAAGTATTTTTTTTAAAAAGGAAGGGAAAAATAAAAGGCTGTTGCCATCCGAACATCAATTGCAGCATAGGGAGCGACAAAACATCAAGCTGCAAGCTAGAATCTGTGCTGTTTTGGCACGTCACTGGAAAATTAATGACAAATTTGCTTTTAAAATGTCCCAATTGCAGTATTTAATGGCAGGACAGAATGCATGCCAAGAAGATCAGCTGCCGGCAGAGCTGGAATGGCTTCATTCATAATTACACTACCAACTGTATCTACACATCTCTCAAGTAATAACTGGGGACAACTGTGGTGTCTGCAGCAAGGGCATCTGCAGCAAACCTGCAATGAGAACACAGCTCGCCCTCAACGTTTCAGCCTTTGCTTCATTTTAAACTGGAATAATCTGCACTATCAATGTGCTGCCTAACGATGTATCATAATGTATGGCTTTCAATTTGCTACTGAATAGCAAAGTGTGGATGACATAACTATCGAATTTGACCATGCTACTGCATTATCCTCTTGCACATTGTGACCCACATGGTGCTAATCCTCTCAAGCTCACAAATTTAATCTTTATTCATTAGTGAGGTGGATGCCACTTGCAAGGCCAGTATTAATTGCCCATCCCTCATTGCCCTGGAACCTCTGAAGTTACTTTTATGGTACTGTCAAGCAGAGAGTTCCAGGATATTGATCCCGCAACATTGCAGGACCAGCAGTGCATTTCCAAGTCCGGATGGCATGTCACTTGGATGTGGTGATGTTCCCATGCTTTTGCTGCTCTTATCCTTCTAGATGATAGAGATCACTGCTTCAGAGGTGCTGTTCAAGAAGCCTTGGCAAGTTGCATTGCAGCCATAGTGCGCCGATAATGAAAGGAGTGAATGTTTAATGTGGTGGATTGGTTGCTAATCAAATGGCTGCTTTGTCCCGTATGGAGTTGTGCTTCTTGAGTGTTAGATCTGCACCCAACAAGGCATTTGGAAGAGCGGCACAGTGGCGCAGTGGTTAGTACTGCTGCCTCACAACGCTGAGGACCCGGGTTCGGTCACAGCCCCAGGTGGCGATTGCACATTCTTCCCGTGTCTGCGTGTGTCTCACCCCCACAACCCAAAAATATGTGCAGGGCAGGTATATTGGCCACGCTAAATTGCCCCTTAATTGGGAAAAAAAAAGAATTGGGTGCTCTAAGTTTTAAAATAAAAATAAACAAGGCACGTGGAGAGTATTACATTACGCTCCTGACTTATGTCTTGTAGATGGTGGAATGGCTTTGGGCAGACAGGTGGTGAGTTACTCATTGCAAAATTGCATTTCCTGGGATATGTGAAGGAGTGGTGTTGTTTTCAAACATTGGTGACAGGGACATACTGCCTAGAGGTACACAGCCATTGGAAGAATGAGCAGATGATTCATTGAGGCCTACAATGACAGAAAAAAAACAAGTCATAGAAATCTGGTTGCAAGTCATACCTTCTGTCAGAGATTATATTGCATTGTATGTGTGTTTCTGCATCTAGCTATGTGATTAATGAGAAAAGAGATAACAACGACAGGATGGTACTAACACTGACTCTAGCAGAGACATCTTTCTTAAGTTCTTTGCTTCACTTATGGACAAAGATATCCAGGTGACAATCTCCAGTCCAGGTCTGTTCTCTTATATTATGCATCACCTCGTTGTGTAACATAAAGTTGTGTTGATGGATTTACATTGGAAAAAAACAACACACTGATGCATTTGGCCAAGGCAACAATCTATCATCTTTGTCACTGCATGATCATGTTTCATGTAAATAGGTTGTATTACATTGATTTGTTGTGGGATGTCCTTATAACCATTATTGTTCCAAACATTTTAGCTGTACGTTCTAGATTGATATTGTCCTGTTGAAGTATGGATATGCATGATAAATTAAGAGTTTGTCCATAAATGTGGCATGGGCCTGGGGAAAATGTTCTAACGGAAAGGTTTCCAAGTGTAATTTGTGGCGGGTTTTGCAGGGAGTTTCTCCCTGGCTCTGTTGTGAAGTTTCCCACCGCTATCTAACCACCCCTTAATCACTTTTCTGGGCGCTGGGGAATTTCTCCCCACACTTCAAATTATTTTCATCACTGGGGAGCTGCACTCGCTGAGCAGACTGGCTCCTCAGCGATCAGACAGCAATTTTGAAAATGCCCTGATCTCTAAGTGAGCTTGTGGATGCCGCACCAATGGGCAATGTCACCCCCCACACACATGGACATTACCCCCCCCCCCCCAAGTGATTAAACTCCGCTATGGGGTCGCTGAGAGCCCCCTTTTTTCAGGTCATCCCATGCCCCCTTTTGGGCCCTCCTTTCCAGGACCCCCACCCTTCAGCCTCCCAACATTCTGGAGGCCTTTTCATGTCCACCTTGCACCACCCCACCCTTCATAGCCCCATCCACGCACCTTTCATGAGCATGGCGCCCCTCAGGTCATGGCCCTTGGCAGGGCCACCCTGACACCCAGATTCTGGCACACTGGCAGTGCTCCTGTTGGCTTTACAGTGCCACCCTGGCACATTGGCAGTGCCCAGATGGCAGTGCCAAGGTGCCAGCCTGGAAGTGCCAAGGTGCCAGAATTTCTGGGGGAGGGTCAGAGCCACCCTGCCCAGTCCCTGACCACTCAGGGGCCTCTGATGGCCTGGGAGGCCCCCAGGTGCCGTTCCGCCTGACCCACATTTGTGTGGAGCAGTACTGATTGATATTTGTCCTGTTAAAGTATGGATATGCATAATAAATTAAGAGTTTGTCCATAAACGTGGCATGGGCTGAACGATGCCCGGCTGGGGCCTTCCTGGGGAGGCTGAGAGATGCTGGGAGCCAGATAGATCCAGGATCAGGATGCCGAGCAGCTTTTAAACTTACTTAGGTGAGGCTTGGTCCTGCTCATTGTGGGTGGGAGCCTGATCGCAATGCCTCACGGACCTGGGTAGATGTCATGAGGCCTACCGACTGTCAGGATGTCCGAGAGAGCCCCCTCCCAGTATCGACAGGCTGCGTCACGCTCCCGTTCGTGCACAACGTGACTGGTAGATTGCACCCAGGATGACAAGGGATATTCGTGCAGCCGCAACTTGTTAGATTTTCATGGGATTGGTTCATTTCTGGGTCTTTTCCTGCCTGTCTGTTGTGGAGTGTTTTGACTCTGAATCTTACATGGCCGTCACAGAATAAATGAAATAATTATGTTTTATATAGAATCTTTAATGATCCTGGGAGATCCCAAGGTGCTTTACAATCAATGAAGTACTTTTGAAGTTGAGTCACTGTAGGAATGTTCCAAACACAGCAGTCAGTTGTGGTCAGCAGACTGCCACAAGAAACAATATGATAACCATGAGGGCTGGATTCTTGGCCACCCACCAGCAGTAGTGGAATTCTCGATGCGGCGGGGAATCCAGTGTCAGACAAAAAAGGGGTGCCGATCCCGCTCCGAGGTTCCAGTCAAGAATGCAAATGGTTCTCTAATTAGGGAGACTCCCACCAGAGCCAAATCATCAGAGAGATCCCGGCCTGGAAGATCCCCTCTTCCATAAGAAAGATCCCTGCCAAGAAGCCCCCCTCCTCCATAAGAGTAATCCATGCTGGAAGCCTTCCCTCCTCCATAAGAGAGATCCCGGCCTGGAAGCCCCCCCCCCCCTTCCTCCATAAGAGGGATCCCTGCCTGGAAGCCCCCCTCCTCCATAAGAGAGATCTCTGCCTGGAAGCCCTCCCTCCTCCATAAGAGATATCCCAGCCTGGAAGCTCTCCTTCCTCCTTAAGAGAGATACCAGCCTGGAAGCCCTCCTTCCTCCTTAAGAGAGATACCGGCCTGGAAGCCCCCCCCCCCCCCCCTCCGCCCTTTTCCTCCATAAGAGGGGTCCCTGCCTGGAAGCCCCCCTTCCTCCATAAGAGAGATCTCTGCCTGGAAGCCCTCCCTCCTCCATAAGATAGATCCCAGCCTGGAAGCTCTCCTTCCTCCTTAAGAGAGATACCAGCCTGGAAGCCCTCCTTCCTCCTTAAGAGAGATACCGGCCTGGAAGCCCCCCTCCTCCATAATAGAGATCCCTGCCTGGAAGCCACCCCCCCCCCCTCCTCCATAAGAGAGATACCGGCCTGGAAGCCCCCCTCCTCCATAAGAGAGATCCCTGCCTGGAAGCCCCCCTCCTCCATAAGAGAGATCCCTGCCTGGAAGTTAGAGAGCAGTCCAGACAGAGGCAGTGAAACAAATCACTGCTTTAATACTCACCTGGGCAATACACCTGCTGGCTCAGACACAGGGAGCAGCACCTGTCAACTCCTGGAAAGAGAAACCAGTCAGCTGGGTTTAACCCCCTCCCCCCCAGATCTTTGACCTGCAATCCTTTCATTCATTTATTTGTGGAATTGCTTTCACTAGGTGTGATTGACAGCTTCCACCCACCCAGCTGTCTGCGTTGTTTCATGCACCTCAGTTGCTTTGAAGTACCCAGCTGTGAAACTAATGGCAATGTTTATAAATATATAGCTATGAGTAACAGCTCCTGGACCACATCAAAGACTGTTAAGTGTTTTCTGCAAAGAAAAAGAAGACTTTATTTGATTCATGGGATGTGGGCATCACTGGCTGGGCCAGCATTTATTGCCCATTCCTGAATTTAAGAGTCAAACACATTGTTGTGAATCTGGAGTCACATGTTGGCCAGACAAGGACAACAGATTTCCTTCCCTGAAGGACATTAGTGAACCAGATGCAGTTTTACAACAATCGGCAATTGCTTCATGGTCACCTTTAGGCTGTTAATTCCAGATTTTTATTGAATTCAAATTTCACCATCTGCCCTGATGGGATTCGAACCCAGGCCCCAGAGCATGATTCAGGGTTTCTGATTACTAGTCACTGACAATGCCACTACGTCACTGCCTCAACTTATTGGTGAGAGGACTCAAAGCACTTAACTGTTTAGTTTCACAGCTGGGTACTTCAAAGCCAATCAAGCGTGAAGGGAGAAATGATTGGGGTCTCTCTAACTAGGAGTCTCTGCTGGGGGTTGTTCTAATTGGGGAGTCTCTAGTAGCAGGGATCTAGTGGGGGTGGGGTTGGCTTTGCATTGTGGTGTCTGGCATTGGGGGGAGGAGGGTGGCCCTCTGATGGTCTGTTCTCATTAATTAGAGGGTTTCTGGTGTGGGTCTCTCTAATTAGGGGGGTCTCTGGTGGGATTCTAATTAGGGGGGTCACCAGTGGGGGTATCTCTTATCAGGAGGTCTCTGATTGGAGTCTCTCTTATTAGAGGGTGTCTGGTGGGTGTCGTGTGTGAGGGGGGGGGGGGGGGTGGGGGGAAGGGAGGGGGGGTTGGCGGTGGATGGGTCAGGTCACCCTTGTACTGTGAGGTGACCCAGAAAATCCCATGAGGAGAAAGGGGCTGAATTCCGTTGCGGGGATAAAGAGGGCCCAGCCACCGGACCTCGCAATCGGGCCATCCACTCAAAAAGGTGGCCTGATAGCAGGATTCGCTAGGAAATCCCTCGCAATCCTTGCCAAGCATAAATTTGCACGGCTAAGGATTTTTAACTCGCTTCCTGATTTGCGCTCCCATTGTGAGCCACACCTGGCAAATCAGGTGTGATTCAGCTTTGGTGGGAGAACATAGGGGTGGATTCTCCGTTTGATAGACTATGGGCAGGATTCTCCATCAACCGATGCTGGAATTGAGAAATGCCATTGGGCGGAGAATCCCGCGTCAGGCAAAAATCGAGGTCAGTGCCAGACGCCCGACAGAATGCCATGCACCGGTGCCTCGACAGCGGTGTGAATGCATTCTACACGGCACATACAGTAAATGATCATTAACGGGCCGTCCCGGTATTCTCCGGGGCTGCTGCGATGCTCTGCCTCTGCCAAGGGGAATTATCAACGGTGAGGTACACTTGTCGTTTTAAAAATCGTGAACAGGCTGCTGAGGGAGAATATGGAGGTAGGTCATGTTCCCAGTGTGTGACCATGGGCTGCCGGGGGAGGGGGGGAGGCGGGGCATGGCATCTGCGTGACCCCTGAGACCGGGATAATAATAATCTTTATTGTCACAAGTAGGCTTACATTAACACTGTAATGAAGTTACTGTGAAAATTCCCAAGTCGCCACATTCCGGCGCCTGTTTGGGTACACAGAGGGAGAATTCAGAATGTCCAAATTACTTAACAGCGAGGAAATGGAGCACCTGGAGGAAACCCACGTAGACACGGGGAGAATGTGCAGACTCCGCAGACAATGACCCAAGCCGGTAACTGAACCTGGGGCCCTGGAGCTGTGAAGCAACAGTGCTAACCACTGTGCTACCGTGCTGCCCATAATGTCCAGGCATGGACTGCAATTGCTGAGTCCTGCAAGGTAGCTGTGGTGTTGGGTGTTCTAACACACAGAAGAGCCAACACAGTTGCATATGGTACAACACTTGTTTATTTAAACTCACTATTTACAACTTGGTCTTTGCACTCTGCACGTGGGGGGCTCCCTGCTTGTGGTGTTTCAACAGCTCTTTCATGCTTCCTTCTCCCCAGACCTACTGACCTCCAGGTGTCGTGCTCGTGCTTTTTATGTGGTTGGTGTTCTTGTCTGTGATTGGTTGTGGTGTTGTGTACTCTGATTTGCCTGTTAGTGTGTCCATCATGATGTGTGTGTTTGAATATCATGACATCCCCCCTTTTTACAAAGATATGTGCCTACGTGGTAATAAATATGATCGTGACGTGAGTGCATCTAAGAGTGTGTGTGTGTCGTGTGCAGCATGTGTCTATGACGGAACTATGTACATGGGGCGATGTCGAGTGCGTCACATGAATCCAGTTGTACCATAACATAACAGAAATGCGAACGAGAGAAGAAGAAAAAAAATTTTGAACAGTTGTCCAGTCAGACGACATCTGGAACGATAAACAACAACAGGTTATCATGTAAAATTGTCCAACTTATTAAACATATGAACTGTATTATAAGTCCATTCTAATGGGTTTGCGACGAATTCGGGTTGACCGCCTTAAGGGTGGATCAAGAACCACCGGCTGCTGTGCAGGCATGGCCATGGGTGGCGATGGAAAGGGCGTGATGTGCGGCAGCTCCACAAAGTCATCCTCGGAAGCCTGTTGAGGATCTGGCGTGTTGTGTGGCTGTGAACGTGGAAGTCGGCGAAGGGCGCGCCGATTGCGGCGACGCACGGAACCATCCGGCATGCGAACCAGGAACGAGCGGGGAGCCACTTGTCGGAGGACTTCGGCCGGTGCTGACCAGCCACCATACGGTTGATGGACGCGTACTTTGTCTCCGGAGGACAGGGGGGGCAGGTCCGTCGCTCGTGTGTCGTACCGACCTTTCTGGCGATCACGCTGCAGTTGCATGTCCCGAAGAACCGCCTCATGGTCTGTTGTCGGTGCCAGGACGGAAGGTACCGTCGTCCTGAGGGAGCGACCCATTAGTAGCTGCGCTGGCGAGAGGCCCGTGGATAACGGGGCCGATCGATAGGCCAGCAAGGCAAGGTTAAAGTCCGATCCGGCATCAGCCGCCTTGCACAGGAGCCGCTTTGCGATGTGGACACCCTTTTCAGCCTTCCCGTTCGATTGTGGATGCAGAGGGCTGGATGTCACATGAGTGAAACCATATGCTGCGGCAAAGGACGACCATTCACGGCTGGCAAAACAAGGTCCATTGTCTGACATGACAGTCCTTGGAATGCCATGGCGAGCAAACGTTTCCTTGCAGGCCCCAATGACTGCGGACGACGTCAGATCATGGAGAGGCATGACTTCCGGGTAGTTTGAGAAGTAGTCTATAATAACAATGTAATCTCTGCCGAGCGCGTGAAATAGGTCAACACCCACCTTCGCCCAGGGGGACGTCACCATCTCGTGTGGTAGAAGTGTTTCCGGAGGTTGCGCCGGCTGAAACCTCTGACAGGTTGTGCAGTTGAGCACCATGTTGGCTATGTCTTCATTAATACCCGGCCAATATACCGCCGCCCGGGCCCTTCGTCTGCATTTTTCGACACCCAAGTGGCCTTCGTGTAGTTGACGAAGAATCATCTGGCGCACACTGTGTGGAATGACGATCCTATGCGATTTCATAAGGACCCCGTCTATATTGGTGAGATCATCTCGCACATTGTAAAACTGGGGGCACTGCCCTTTTAGCCACCCTTCCGTCATGTGGCGCATCACTCGCTGCAGCAGAGGGTCAGTCGCCGTCTCTGCGCGTATGTGGGCCAGACAAGGATCATCAGCTGGCATATTTGCTGCTGTCAGAGTCACGTGTGCCTCAATTTGACGCACGAACCCCTCCGCATCTGGTGGTGTGCTCACTGCTCGGGAAAGAGTGTCCGCCACTATGAGTTCCTTCCCCGGAGTGTAGATCAGTTCAAAATCGTACCTCCTGAGTTTGAGTAAGATGCGCTGGAGGCGAGGAGTCATGTCGTTCAGGTCTTTGTTAATGATGTTGACCAGGGGGCGGTGGTCAGTTTCGACCGTGAATCGTGGCAGGCCATACACATAGTCGTGGAACTTGTCCAGTCCAGTTAACAAGCCCAGGCATTCTTTTTCGATTTGCGCGTAGCGCTGTTCGGTAGGGGTCATGGCTCGTGAGGCATACGCAACCGGGGCCCATGATGACGTGCTGTCTTTTTGCAGGAGTACCGCTCCAATACCAGATTGGCTGGCGTCTGTTGAGATCTTTGTAGGGCGAGTCGCGTCAAAGAAGGCCAGCACTGGTGCCGTGACCAGTTTGTGCTTGAGCTCCTCCCATTCCTGCTGATGCGACTGGTGCCAGTTGAATTCCGTCGATTTTTTTACGAGATGGCGCATGTTTGTTGTATGAGAAGCCAGGTTGGGAATGAACTTCCCAAGGAAGTTGACCATGCCCAGGAATCTTAAGACAGCCTTCTTGTCAGCCGGTCGTGGCATGGCTGTGATGGCGCTAACCTTGTCTGCATCGGGACGGACCCCGGACCTTGAGATGTGGTCCCCGAGGAATTTCAGCTCCGTCTGGCCGAAAGCACACTTCGCACGGTTGAGACGCAGGCCATTTTGCCGTATGCGGGTGAAGACACGTCGAAGACGATGCATGTGTTCCTGCGGAGTGGTGGACCAAATGATGATATCGTCCACATATACACGTACCCCTTCGATGCCTTCCATCATCTGCTCCATAATGCGGTGGAATACTTCAGATGCCGAAATGATGCCGAATGGCATCCGGTTGTAGCAGAATCTGCCAAAAGGGGTGTTGAATGTGCATAGTCTTCGGCTGGCCGGGTCCAGTTGGATCTGCCAGAATCCTTTGGACGCATCCAATTTAGTGAATATGTTGGCTCGCGCCATCTCGCTGGTGAGGTCTTCTCGTTTTGGGATGGGATAGTGTTCCCGCATGATGTTGTTGTTCAGATCTTTTGGATCTATACATATACGGAGCTCGCCAGAGGGCTTCTTTACACAGACCATGGAGCTGACCCATGGCGTGGGCTCCGTGACCTTGGATAGGACCCCTTGGTCCTGAAGAATCTGCAGTTGTGCCTTGAGGCGGTCTTTGAGAGGCGCAGGAACCCTGCGAGGTGCGTGAACGACAGGGATGGCGTCCGGTCTGAGTCGAATCTTGTACGTGTGTGGCAATGTCCCCATGCCTTCAAAAACCTCCTGGTTGTGAGCGAGGAGGGAATGGAGATTCGCGTGGAACTCAGCATCCGGGAAGTCGGATATCTCATCTGGAGAGAGAGACATGATGCGCTGTACCAGGTGAAGGACCTTACACGCTTGTGCGCCCAGTAACGAGTCCTTTGATGAGCCCACAACTTCGAAGGGGAGTGTGGCCGTGTACCCCTTGTGAGTCACCTGTAGCTGGCAAGATCCTACGGACGGGATAACGTTCCCGTTATAGTCAACCATCTTAAGCCGGGATGGTGTGATGAGTGGTTTGACCTTCATGGCCTGGACTGCAGAGTAAGCAATCAGGTTGGCGGATGCGCCGGTGTCCAGACGGAAGGCGACGCGCGATCGGTTGACCGTCAGGGTGGCACACCACTCATCGTCTGGATTGATGGCATTGACCTTGTTGACATCAATGACGGCAACTCTGAAGTCATCCTGGTCATCTGCATCACTTAACTGGAAGTCTTGATGCGTGGGCTGGACGGTCCTGACTCGTGTGCGAGGTTGTCGAGGATGCGCCGGATCCATGGGTTGAGCCGCACGACAGCGGGCTGCGTAGTGGCCTATCATGGCACATCTGTTGCACTGTTGGTATTTTGCAGGACATTGCCCTTTTAAGTGTAGACCTCCACACTTGCTGCACGTCATGACGTCACGGCGTTCGTTGCGCCACTGCGCATGCGCAGTGCGATCTTGCGGTGGGCGCGCCTGCGCAGTGCGTCCCTCGTTGTGGCCGTTATTCTTGGCGCGCACCTGCGCGGGAGACCGCGAAAAGCGCGGGAAGCGGCCGCTGTCGTCCGGGCCGTGGGGCGGGAAGAAATCGACGGCCTGGATGCGTTCAACGTCGTGGGCGGCCTGGCTTGCCGATTCGACGGCTGGGGACCCCCTCCGTGCCAACTCGGACGCCTGGAATCGGGCAAAACGGCAGGTCGCATTTTCATGGAGGACACAGGCTTCCACAGCAGACGCTAAGGTGAGGCTCTTTATTTTAAGAAGCTGCTGGCGTAGGCCACTGGAGGCAACGCCAAAAACAATCTGGTCCCTGATCATGGACTCTGTGGTGGTGCCGTAACCGCAGGACTGCGCTAGAATCCGGAGGTGCGTCAAAAAGGGTTGAAAAAGCTCCTCCTTACCTTGCAGGCGTTGCTGAAAGATGTATCTTTCGAAAGTTTCGTTTACTTCAGTTTGAAAGTGCTGGTCCATTTTGAGGATGACCGTGTCATATTTGGCCTGGTTTTCGCCTTCCTCGAACACCAGTGAATTAAAGACATCATTTGGGTGGGGGCCTGCGTAGAAGAGGAGCATTGCAATCTTCGAATCATCCGAGACATTCTGTTTTTCGGTGGCACGGATGTACAGGTCAAATCGCTGCCTGTAGAGCTTCCAGTTGGTGCCTAGGTTCCCCGTGACTTGCATCGGCTGCGGTTTGCCGGTGTGGTCCATGTCCAGAATGGCAGGTTGGTAGGCAGGTATCGATCCACTCCTGTACCATGTGGTGTTGGGTGTTCTAACACACAGAAGAGCCAACACAGTTGCATATGGTACAACACTTGTTTATTTAAACTCACTATTTACAACTTGGTCTTTGCACTCTGCACGTGGGGGGCTCCCTGCTTGTGGTGTTTCAACAGCTCTTTCATGCTTCCTTCTCCCCAGACCTACTGACCTCCAGGTGTCGTGCTCGTGCTTTTTATGTGGTTGGTGTTCTTGTCTGTGATTGGTTGTGGTGTTGTGTACTCTGATTTGCCTGTTAGTGTGTCCATCATGATGTGTGTGTTTGAATATCATGACAGTAGCCTCCTTGCTGCGCACCCCAATGACAGCCCAGCATCACCCTTGATTGAGTAAAGCGTCACTGGCTGTATAGGTGCACCCACCCCACCCTCCCTCCACCTGTCTGGGCTCTCACAGACCTCGGTGTGTAGATGCATCTGCGTCATCACAAAGGTCCTGAATGACTGCTGGGCACAATATATGAGGTTCAATGTGGATTGAGACCACCAGGAAGCCTCATGTTCAGGGGGTGATCAATGGGATGCTTGCCCCGCTACAAGCACTGGCGCATGAGGGGGTGGTGTGCGACCATGAGATGTGCATCATGTACATCTGCGCCTGATACCCGGGCAGTGTGCATGATGCCTTCATCCTGGTACACGCGACAGTTCCCGACGCATTCGAGGCGCACCCCTGGGTGAGGGATTGGTTCCTGGGCGACAGCGATTATCCACTTGGTCATGGCTGAAGACGTCTATCCAGAGCCACAGACCAACACCTAGGCCCGCTACAATGACACCCATGCGACCAGGGGCATGATCGAGCGGTGCATCAGTGTGCTCAAGATGCGATTCAGGTGCCTGGACTGCTCTAGAGGGACCGTCCAATATCACATTAGGAGACTCTGCCATATTGTGGTGGCCTGCTGTGCCCTCCACACCATTGGGCAGCAAAGGGGCGACATGCCGGAGGATGGGGGTGAATGCCAGGCCTTGTCTGACGAGGAAGATGCAGGGGAGGGCCAGGATGGGCAGGGCACAGAAGGCTGCACAACACGTGGGGCGGGGCCGGCGCACACGGGGCACTCTAAACGCCTCCAGGTTCACCGACGAGGGGGCCTGGCCGACGGCAGCACAAACGTCCCGTCCCTTCTCCACAACCCCCCTACCTCCAGCCGACCATTCCCTCCCAAGGCCACCTTCCCTGCACCAAACCCCCACCCCCCTGAACCTGCAACCCCCTCCGTGATTGCTACCTGCCTCACTACATGGCGTGGGCCCTGGCCGGCAGTAACAGCGGGTCTGGTCCACGGGATGGAGTATGATGATCTGCTCTGCGATGAGCTCTGGTATTCCGCATCGTCTGACAATGTCTGACTCCTCCCCATGGTAGCACATCATCCACCTGGGTGATCCCTGCATGTGAGCTGGCCATTCCATCACACGGTCCCACCGAACCCTTGGAGTGGCGGAGGTGGGGATGGAGTGCGGGGGTGGCGAGGGGGAGTTGGGGTGGAGAGGGATGGGAGTGGGGCCGGTTTGTGAACAGGTGTTTATTGTGAACGGGGATGAGATCAGAGCGAGCTCTGGGGTCTTTCCTACCACCTGGCGCTGCCTGTCCGGGAGGCCCACTCTCGTCTCAATTAGGGTCCCTTTGTGACTGGCTCAGGTCAGCCAATGCCAGGCCACT
Source organism: Scyliorhinus torazame (assembly GCF_047496885.1). Classification (NCBI taxonomy): domain Eukaryota; kingdom Metazoa; phylum Chordata; class Chondrichthyes; order Carcharhiniformes; family Scyliorhinidae; genus Scyliorhinus; species Scyliorhinus torazame. The sequence continues at coordinate 221,428,614 of NC_092712.1, forward strand.
GCCCTCATTGCCCATAGCCATAATCCGTTGTGACTGAGCCAAGCTCTGGTGTGTCGCTGCAATGTTCCGCTGGCCTGGTACATAGCTGCTTGTGACAGGAGAGCCCTGTCCTGTGCCTCAGCCACCGCTCTTGCACTGTGTCCTAGGCCTTGGACATCCTGACTCATGGCCAATACCTTCACCCCAAGGCTTCCACCGCAGATGCCATCCGTGCGGTGTTGGCCTGGGTCACAAGCATAGTTAGCACTGCCTCCTGTCCCTTCACGTGTTTGGACTCCTCCAGCACCTGCAGGCGCTGAATGGTTGCTGACAACCCCTCATGCAGTCCCCGGCTCTGTCTTTAGCTCCAGCATTGATGGGACCGCTGTTTCCAGAGGCCAAGACCCGTCTGGACAGCAGCTAGTCCCTGGCATCGGGCAGCCCTCTGGCCGTCTGCCGTCTGTGGGTTCCTCCCTCCACCTGCTGTACCGGAGCCTGTGTGTGGTGCGCAATAGATCGTGCTCCAGGAACTTCTTCACTGAAGTGCCCAACTGAGGTGAGTTACTCTGGGGTGGAGGAGGGTGTTGGAGACAGCTGTGATGGGAAGTCAATGTCATCCCTGGACTGGTGCATTGAGGTGTCTCAGGCTGCTATTTGGGGGTTTGCGTCGCTGACCGGTGCCGTCTCGTCGCTGGACGTGTCCTGGGCTTGTGGCCGGGAGCAGGGGACACGAGAAGGGCCCACCTTGTCACCAGGTGATCCTGCAAGACACAAGACATGACATATGGTTGGATCACGGGTTGGGCGGTGGTGTGGCAGAGGTGGAGTGGTGTGGAGGTGGCGTGGTGCTGAAGTTGGATGGTGTGTGGGTGGGGGTGTTGGGCTGATGTGGGGGTGGTGGGGTGTGGGGCTGGTGGTGTGGAGGTGGTGGGGTGGGGTGGGAGTGGTGGGGTGGTGTGGGGTTGTAGAGGGGGTGGTGGGGTGGTGTGGGGTCGGTGGTGGGATGGTGTGGTGGAGGTGGGGTGGCGGGTAGTGTGGGGTTGGTTGGGGGGGGTTGTGGAACACAAGGATAAGGACATCGCAATTCAGCGGGGGACTCACTTGGTTCCCTGATGCCAACCTCCGCCTCGGGGATTGCCCTCTCCCCGGGCCCACCAATCAGGTCCACTGCCTGTTGCTCTGCGACGGTGAGGGGACGCAGGTCTGGTGGGCTCCCTCCGGTCTTCCCACACTCCCTGCAGTTCTGTTCCACCTTCTCCTGCAGCGAGGAGGCAGAAAATGCAGTGTTAGGCAGTCGGACACTGGCAGCACAGGGGGTGGGCAGCTGGGGGCCTTTGTGAACAGGGCACATGGCCATGGCAGGCGGTATGGGTGCTGGCATGTGGTGCAGGGTGGGGTGCGAGCGGACGGCTGGCTTCAGTCGCCCTCAGGGTGACTGGGGGGTGGGGGAGGGGGCGCGGGTGTTTATGGAAGTGTGGGTTGGGGGTTGGCGCCAAGGGCATGGTGCTGGCTACTCACCCTGGCCGTCCTGAGGAGGTCATGCAGCTTTTATGGCACTGATGGCCAGTCCTGGTGGTGTGATCCAGGCGCTCTGCCACCTACGCCCAGGCCCAGTGTACAACGGCAGGTGGTAGCCTCCTTCCCACCCTGGGGAACATGGTGCCCTGCCTCTCCTGCATGGCATCCAGCAGGGTCTCAAACTCCACACCTGTGAACCGGGGTGACGGTCGTCGGGCTGCCATCTTGTTGGCTGGAGCAATGGGATGGATGAGTGTGGGGAGTGGAGTTTTTATATGTGGCTGCAGCTTGTCAGCCTCTCGAGTGCCAATCCCAACCCCGGCAAATTCAACATTGTTTTTCATTGGATTCGCTCTAATTCCACGTGGCACCGGTGCTCGCGCATTAACCGATCCTGAATTGTTCTGTAATCAGCGCCACTTCCGTGGTCGTAGAACACCATCGATTCAGTCCCGTTGTCAGCACTTAGTGCCTGAAACAGAGAATCCAGCTCTCTGCTCTCCCGCCGGAGGAGAATTGTACTCAAATCGGGATGCAATTCTGAATCCCTTGCCATACAAATTTATGCATGACGTGGAACACGGGTGATTCCTGAGGGAATCCCGCTGCTGGTCACCATTTTGAGCGGGCAGCCTGATAGCAATATCCCGTGGCTGCCCAACCCCCCCCCCCCCCCCCCCCCCCCCCCCCACCGCAGCCATGCACCCCATCCCTGCACCACAAATCAGCCTCGAACACCCCTCCCTGTAATGCAAAGCAGCCCCCCCCCCCACCCCCGGATTGCCTGAGTGCCCCCCACCTCCCCCAATTATGGGGGAGGACCTGACCCGCCCCATCCACAGGGGCCTCCTAACATTGAAGACCAGCCCCCCCTTTCCAGGGAACCCTGTAATAGGGAGACCCCCCTCAAGGACCTCTGAGGGGGACTCCCTATTAAGGGGATCCTTGAGGGGGTGGTCTCCCTATTAAGGGGATCTCTGGGGAGGGTTGGGAGGGGTCTGACAGAGGAGGAGTGGGCAGGTAGTGCATTATGAGGAGGGAGGGTGGCCCTCGGATGGACTCTGGGGGCAACTCCCCTCAGGAGTTACCTGGAGATCTACCAGGCCAGGGCCTCGCTGGTAGAGACTACAAGTGATCCGTGCCCACATGAAACCCAGCCCCAGGGACCGGAAAATCACGGAGGGCCAGAGAATCGGGTGCCGGGCCCACTAAATGGATGCAAATGGGTCATTAAGGGTCATAGCATCACGTTCGGATGAGCGCCAGCCGACGCCTGGCGCCGATCCTGATTTTGTGATTCTCCAGAACATCGTGGACCCCGATACCGGTACCAGCATACGGAGTATCCAGCACACAGTCTCCCAAATGGAGAATCCTGCCCCAGATTCTCCGATCCGAGTTCACCCCACCATCTCTGATAGCAAGAATGGAGAAAGGGGCACTCAGCCCAAACTCCATTCACTGGAGCGGGACCGGAGTATCCCGTCGGCATGAGCGGACGGGGAATTCCGGCCTTTATTTAGTGATGTTGTTTGAGGCCAGGACACGAGTGTGAATCTCCGTGCTCATCTGTGAAATAGTCAGGTGATTCTTTTCCAAGGTGGGCCTTGGTTTAAATGCTTTGCTGAGGGACTCTGACAACACATGACTTTCTCATTACTGCACTGGAGTGTGGCTCTAACTAATTTAAGCTTTAGACAGTGTCTATCTTTGTCTTATTTTGAGGTAAGCTTTCAAAAATGTGCCTAGACAAATGAAGAAGCACATTTTGGTAATTGTTTTTCGGTGCTGGGCTATCTTCTGATTCATCTGCTAATCTTCAAAATCGTTAGACAACGTATACAAATCAGCTGCTATGTTTGGCTGCACTACAACAATGATTACACCTCAGGAGTATTCTTTATTGGCCTTCTGCTATGCATCTGCACTCCAACAAATCAATATCTTCTTTTACGAATGACGTACCCATTATCACCTAAATGTAAAATACCATGGGCTGGATTCTCCCTCTGGGAGCTGGAGACTGGGTTTGGGACTGTTTCCAGTCCTGAACGTGCCCCTGGGGCAATGTAGGCATTAGTTTCACGGGCACACCCTCTTCATTGACATGGGGACAGGTTCCCTGACCAGTTTAGGCTGGTGGGCTCTTGAAGCTGGAGAGCTGATCTGAAGCCTTCCAACTTGAATGGAGAAGCACATTACAGCAGAAGATAAATAACAGAGAGGAGACTTCAACATGGAGGGTCTCTCTCATCAATAATTTTAGAAGTTTGAATGGTAAACAGAGACAGCTGTGGGAGGATGGTGGCGAGGTGGGGTAATCTCACCACTGGGCAGCCATTGACTGCACCTGCAATCAAGCAAGCAGAAAGAACCTCCAGGCCCTGCCTGGAGAACTGCAGCAAGCCTATCACTGAGTGCTCACCTCCAGCCTGTTCAACTGCTCTCTACCCGCTCCCAAATGGAAAATCTAAGATGGCCTCTTTTAGATGTGGTTAACCAGACTCTTAACAAGCCTAATTGATACAAACCAGATGGTTGGGAACAAGATTGGGAAACTGGTGTGCCAGCCGGTGCCAGGCTTCCATCTGCCTCCGTTTTAACCCTCAGCAGCACCTAAACATTCAGCCCCATGTGGTTCTAACATTGAGACACATCTTTGACTAAGGCCAGAATTTTCTAACCACTCCCTGGCGGTTCCTTCGCTCAGGGTGTGTCGAGCCAGAAGATTGCGCCATGGGAGAGGCTGAAGCATTTTGGCCTAAATCTGTTCTCTCGGTAACGTTTTTGCATTGTAAGAATTTAAATGATACTAATCAAAGTCTTTTTTAAGATCATGTTTTAATGTATTTTAGAGTCGGTGCTAATCTTTACTTCATTTGTCTTGCACTAAATCTAATTTTCATTGTAAGTGGCGGCACGGTGGCACGGTGGTTAGCACTGCTGCCTCACAGCTGCAGGGTCCCGGGTTCAATTCCAGCCTTGGGTGACTGCGGAGTTTGCACTTTCTCCCCGTGTCTGCGTGGGTTTCCTCCGGGTGCTCCGGTTTCCTCCCACAGTCCAAAGATGTGCCGATTAGGTGGATTGGCCATGCTAAATTACCCCTTAGTGTCCATGGGGTTGCTGGGTTGTGGGGATGGGATGGAGGCATGGGATTAAGTGGGGTGATCTTTCCAGGGACCTGTGCAGATTCGATGGGCCGAAAGGCCTCCATTTGCACTGTAAATTCTACGATTCTATGAAGTCACAATGACAATTTTTTCACGACAAAAATAGCTTTCTTTATTTTGCATGTCTGCTACAATAACTACTGCATCATAGAGATGATGCCTTGTTGCATTTTAGTTCAAAATAAAGCTGGATTCAACTAATCTCAACTGAGTAAAACTGTGTTTCATTTGGGTATATGAATAATGTGCAAGGTAGGACAATTAAAATAAACGTTTCATAGGTTTCTGACTATACATCTCGATGGGTGCTAACATATTGACAATCGTGTTAATCATCCCCCGACTCATCTCTCAGTGACTCACTAACACTTATGATAATCATTTTAAGATTTAAATATTCATATCGCCATCTGGCTGTTCTGTGGTAATCTGGCAGCTAACCTGTTTTAAAAGTAACTGAAGTGTGGAGATTAAGGATAGTCTGTCCTGCCATCAAGTGTGGGCCAAATCCCCACAAGGATAATGTCACGTTGCCAACTTTCTCCCCCTCATGTTATTTTAGTACACAGCTGCAGTCCACACAGCTGCGTGCCAGACAGATGTTGGACCAATTAAATACAATCTCACAGGTAATATCGATCAACAAGAAAATTAGAATGTGAGTTGGTAACTAGTCTAACTGATGCCTGTTTTGCCTACTTTGGTGAAAGTCTGGCACATTCAGCATGACAATAAGCAAAACTAAAAAAAACAGCAAATGCACTTATCTCCAAGAGGGACATGAAATGCTTGCCACCCCATACTGAGATTATCCGCATCTGAATTAAAGTGACCTGGAAAGTGTTGAGCTACTTTAATGGCCAGTATTCTCCATTTGAGGTACCAAGGGCTGGATTTTCTGATCCCGCGGCTATGTCCACAGGATCAGTCAGGCCTTATGACCAAAAAGTCGGCACCTATGCTCCGCCCGGTGAGGGGACTAGAGGCCGTGCCGTGTAAAGCCCCGGCTTTACCTGTGGATACGGCCACAGAATGGCCGGGTCTGTGGCCGTGTATGCACACAGCGGCCCGTACAACATGGCGCCGGCCGCGCGTGGACCCGGCCTGCCAAACACTGCCCCCCTGTAACCTCCCTCACCACCCCAGGCCACCCCCCACCAGTACCCCGTGCCCCCGCCGAAGCCCCCCCGGCCAGCAAAATGGCTCCCCCCCCCTTGACTGTGGCGGCGCTGGACTCAGTCTGCAACTGCCACGCGAGGTCCCCGAAAACTGTGACACACGTGTCGCATGCCATCGGGGACACGACCCATCGGGGGCGGAGCATCAGGGGTGGGCTTCAGGTGACGTCCTGAGGCTATCCTGACGGCGTGCGTACGCCGTTTTTGTGGGGGCTGAGCATCAGAAAAACGGCACCATCCCCGATTCCAGTATTAAATCGCTTTCTCCGGCAATTCCTGCGTCAGCAATTGGAGAATCCAGCCCTCTGGGCATGATTATCCGGCCTCATTACGCACTCGCTCAAGCGAAATGAGGCCGGAGAATAGCAGGAGAGACCAAAACCGAGATCCTCGCCAGGCGCCAAACAGTTTGCGATGAAACCAGCCGCTCCCGTAGGCGAAATCGGGATCGCAGCGAGCGTGGCCAGAAACCAATTGACATCACTTAAGCCCCATTTCCATACAATTAATGAGAGCCACCCCATATCCAATGACCTCCCACCATTCAGCGGCCTCTCTAGCAAGTGCTCACACTGGCATCGATTAGTGCTACTTTTGAGAAACTTGAACCTGGCGGAAGGGCTTCTGCGTGGAGCCGAGGAGGTGAATAGCCATCTTTGCTGACAGGCAAAGAGCCAGGGAGACATTAGGGATGCCACCCCAGTGCATGGTGGGGGATGACGAACCCTCAGCTGGGGCTGGGGGACTCTTGGCTGGGGGTCGGGGACCACGTTTACCGGTCCCAGGGGCAACCCTTGTCCCTGCCCGTCTGCCCCACTGACCTCCCATCACCCCCACCAATTGCTGAGGCCTCTGGCTGCATGGCTGAAGGCTGTGGGTGGCACGGTAGCACAGTGGTTAGCACTTTTGCTTCACACGCCAGGGTCCCAGGTTCGATTCCCGACTTGGGTCACTGTCTGTGCGGAGTCTGCATATTCTCTCTGTGTCTGTGTGAGTTTCCTCCGGGTGCTCCGGTTTCCTCCCACAAGTCCCAAAAGACTGTTAGGTGAATTGGACATTCTGAATTCTCCCTCTGTGTACCTGAACAGGGGCCAGATTGTGGCGACGAGGGGATTTTCACAGTAACTTCATTGCAGTGTTAATGTAAGCCTACGTGTGACAATAATAAAGACTATTATTATATTGCCAGTAGGGAATTGCCAATCGTAGTTAAGTGAGCATTTCACAGATGCCAAATGGATTGCTGTGGGTGTGCGGGCCAGGTAGCATGTGAGAGTCATTGCCTGGCATCCCAATCACACCCTGATGCCTGGACACTGTGCTTGAACAATGCGGAGACAACACGACACACACAACATCCAAACATCCAGGGGATGAACACAGCTCTGGGGACATGTCCACGGCCGGAGGGTGGGCGAGCACCACGGGGATGAGGGGGCGGGATGCCTGGAGAGTTGGGCAAAGGGTCCAGGGGTTATCCCGCATTGCGGAAGGAAGTGACAGAAGCATCATAATGGTTGTGCAAAAAGGTGTTCAATGTGTTATCATCATAGAACTTACAGTGCAGAAGGAGGGCATTCGGCCCATCGAGTCTGCACCGGCTCTTGGAAAGAGCACCCTATCCAAGGTCCACACCTCCACCCTATCGCCATAACCCAGTAACCCCACCCAACACTAAGGGCAATTTTGGACACTAAGGGCAATTTATCATGACCAGTCCACCTAACCTGCACATCTTTGGACTGTGGGAGGAAACCGGAGCACCCGGAGGAAACCCACGCACACACAGGGAGGATGTGCAGACTCCGCACAGACAGTGACCCAAGCCAGAATCGAACCTGGGACCCTTGAGCTGAGAAGCAATTGTGCTATCCACAATGCTACCATGCTGCTCCAATTGCTATACAATACCCCACTCCCGATGGTGCCGCCCCCAACCCCCAACCCCAACCTGCCCTCCCCATCCCCTACCTACCCCACTCTCCCCTACCCCGGTGCCCTCAGTGATCCTCAAAGTACTTGGCCCTCCTAGCTCCACCACTATGTCGAGGTGTTTCCTCCATCTGAGGTGGAGGCTGCCAGCTGCCTACCTCGTCCCGTGGCCTTCGATGTCCCTGGCGGGTGTCTCCTGGGGTCTCTGGGGCTGGAGCTCCCCGGCTCATTTGTCGGCGGCACATGCACAGCCCGTGCCACCCTATTCCATGTGCTGTCCTTGAGATGTAGCCTCATCGGAGGGGTGGAACTCGGGGGAGCTGGTGGCCACCATCGCGCTCCATGGCACGGGTCTGGCTTGGCACTCAGTGCCTCCTCCTACGGGTCAGTGCCCATTGGGCCCTTGGGTTCACCTTGGGTTGGAGGGGCAGCTGGTTTGAGCCCCGGCTGCCCATGCATCATCTGGCTCTGCCGGGCCTGGCAGTTCCCCATCATTCGCACCATTGTGTCGACGCCCTCGATAATGTCCCTCAGTGACTGCGACATGCTCTGCAGTAGCTCAGCCATGCCTACCTGCGACTGGGACAAGCTCGCAATGCCTAGGCCATGCCCATATGGGAGCGAGACATGTCCCGCAGAATCTCATCAAGGTCGGCTTGGTACTGGGTCACATCCCTCAGCGAGTCAGACCTTCTTCCGAGACCCTCAGCCATGGCCGTCACCGACTGCACAACGCCTTGGACACCTTCACTAATGGTGCCAACGTTGTGCACCGAGCTCTCAACTACGGTCGCCATCCTAGCAATGTTGACCTCGGTGCCACTCATTGTCGGCGCCATGTCCTGCGCCCATAGCCTCTGGGACTCCTCCAATAGGTTATGGATCTGCTGGAGTGACGCTGTCATCTCACTCTGAATGTCCCGGCCACTCCCTAACATCTCCATCAGCTCCGGGTACCTCTGTACCACAGGCTCAGCATCAGGCTGGGACCCAGCTGAGTCCTGGGATCCAGCAGCTCTCCAACTACTGTCTCGCCAGGGGGTTCCTGCCTCCACTTGATGTACATCATCAGCAGTGTGGTGTTCACCAGATTGTGCCCCCAAACTCTGATCACTGACCAGACCCACCTGGGTGTGTGTATCTGCACTGGCAGAGGGTGGGGATGACAACTATAATGGTGGCACCCTCGGAGCTCTCCGAGGATGAATGGACATGTGGTCAGTGGGAGGGATGGGTCAGTCAGTAAGGCAAAAACAACTCACGTTCGACAGGTCCTCCGGTGGAGCCCAGTGGCTTCTCACCTCTGCGGCGTCCGCCAGCCTCCACGTTGGTGATCGCCCTGCCCTCGGCAACTCAGTCACCCCCAGGGCCAACTCCTCGAAAGAGGTGAGGATTCTTTGGTTTGGCACCCCTGCTTTCCTGAGGAATCACAGAGGGGGCATCGTTAGCCACACGCGTGGTTCACAGAGGTGGGATGGGTGTGTGAATGAGTGGTTGGAGGTTGTTGAATGGTGGGCAGGGTAAAGGAAGGGCTGGGGGTCACATGGGAGTTGGGGGGTGGATGATCCCTTGTGAGGGGGTGGTGGTGGGGGGGGGGGCATTGGTGTCTACTCACTCGTGCTGCCCTGTGTAGATTGTTGACCTTCTTACTGCACTGAAGGCCAGTCCTCCTGGTCACGCTCCCAGCACTCATATCTGCCGCTACCTCATCCCAGCCAGCACTGGCTGCCTTGTGGCTGCCGCTCCGGGACCCTCAGGGAACAGGACATCCCTCGTGGCCTCCACTGCATATAGGAGCCTCCCCAGGTCAGCATCCCCGAATTTTGGGGCTGGTCTCCTCGGTGCCATTGTTGTGAGCTGGCTGGGTTGTCTGAGCAAGTGCTGCTTAACTGCTACTCAACAAAGAACAAAGAACAAAAATAAGTACAGGCACAGGAACAGGCCCTTCGGTCCTCCAAGGCTGCGCCGACAATGCTGCCCGTCTAAACTAAAATCTTCGACACTTCCGGGGTCCGTATCCCTCTATTCCCATCCTATTCATGTATTTATGGCTCAACCTTGTTAGTGGGGGGCCAGTGAGCGCGGTTCCGGTGAATCAGTTGGCGAGCCTTCATTTGCGATGAGAAGCCCGTGAGACCTCATTAAGTGGACCAGCTAACGTTGAATTACGTTGCCACCCTCGCTGGGCTGAGCGCCGGGAAACTCGCAACAATTCCTGCTTGCTACCGCACTTAGAGATGTTTCTGGAAAATTGTACCCTAAGTGCTGACACCAGGACTGAATCTTGAGAGTTCTACGTTGACAAAAACGTTGCCGGTCCCAGAACGATTCAGGACACGGTAATAGAATTTGTTTGCACAATTTCATCATTTAAGCTTCATCATTCAAGTCCTCTTTCAAGCGTTCTACGTCCTGTGAGCGACACTCCAGTGTTCTCATCAGCAGTTGTTTGTACCTCTGCTTGTCATTCTATGTTCTTGATTTTTGTCTGTAGGCCAGCAATTCTCTGGCCATCCATGCCGACGGGATTCTCTTGTCTCGCCGCCAGCACACCCCTTCCCTCGGGTTTCCTGGCAGCATGGAGTGGCTTCAATAGGAACTCCCATTGTTAGCGGAGGGAGCAGAGATTCCGCCATCAGTGAACTGCACGCCGACTCCCGCCGCTGAGAAACATGCTGCTAGGGGGCTGGAGAACCCCACCCGCTATGTTTTTCCAATGTTTCTTTTGGATGTGCAACTGTTCCTTCAGTGCTGCAATCCCTTTCTTAGACCTCTCAGCTTCCTCCTGGAATATTTAAAAATTCATGAATCTTCTCTGAAAACTGGTTCATCAGTTCTTTCAGGCTGGGATTAAATTCATTTGTTTCACTTCCTAATGTTCTAGAGGGACAAACTACGACTTGAGGGATTCTTGGAGCATATGAAGGCCCTTCAACAGATTTTCTTTTCATAGCAAAGCTCAGTTACTACGTCTTGAGTTTTCTTGTAATTTACCAGAGTTTTCTCAATGAGTTTGTTCTGTTGCTTTGTCATTCTGTTGCTCAAGGTAGCCTTGTTTTTGAATCTGATTTTGAATAAAAACTAGCTGTTTTTTCAACATTTACTTTCTTGTTCAGCTCTTACCTTCTCACTTGGAATTTCAGTGCATTGCTCTGTCACTACTGATAGCTCCAATGCTGCTGTTAGACAAATGGCATTCAACACCTTTTTTTACCTCCTTGTGTTTTTCCATAGACATGTATTGGTTCTTCAAAGAGTCTTTCAAGACTCCAACGTCTCCAACGTCTTTGAGTAGCTTTTCTGCCTGAAGTTGTGCCTGGCTGTACAACTGATTGAGTTTTTCTGATTCATTCTTCGATTTGCCAACCGTGAAGTCAGGTGTTGCTAATTTCTCCTGGTACCTTTGTGACATCGTATCTCAAACAGTTTGATTCATTGAAGACTTTAGTTCATCCTGCATTTTCAAAGGATATATTCAATTTCAATGTTGTGCCTCAAACCTTCAATTCAGCTTTGTTCCAAACATTTTCTGATTTATTTCTGCTTTTTCTTGCTCTGCCTGCCACAGGGCTGGTTCCTTGTTGACCACTACCAGCTGCTCATACAGTTCTGGAAACATGTTGGGGTCTTCCAAATGAGTTCTAGAACTCACCAAGGCTCCTTAGAAAGCACCTTCCAAATCCATGACCATTATCATCTAGAAGGACAAAGGCAAAGGACACATGCAAACACCACCATCTGGAAGTTCCCCTCCAAGCTACTCACTATGCTGACTTGGAAAGATATCACCATTTTTTCACTGTCGTTAGGTCAAAATCCCGCAACTCACTCTCTAACAGCACTGTGGATTTTCCTTACACTATCTAGAAGTCAAGAGTTCAAGAATCAAAAAGGCATCTCACCACCATCTTCTCAAGAGTAATTAGGATCAGAAGAAAATGGAGGCCGAGCCAGCAATGCCCACATCACACAAATGAATAAAAAACGTTCCCTACCTTTCTGGCACACTTGTGTGGTTTGTTTGAGTACTATCTTTTGTCTTTTCATCATTACAGTTGGGCTTTTCTATGCCGCCCCTCAACTTGAAGATTGAAATGGTTGTCAAAGACTGTTAATAGTTTCTGAATGCTAGTTATGGATTCATCAGTGTCTTGCATTAGGATAGTGTGATTCTCAAGATCACCAAATCAATCTAAGATAGCAGTAAAATGGCAGAAATCTGGGCTTCCTCTGATTTCATATGAAACCTCATGTGGCCCAGGGATGTGAAAAGTTACTTCTTAAGGGTGCCACATTTCCCATTTGGTTTAGCCTTTGGATCCGTCCAAATTGATCTGCTAAGTCATTTAATATTTTTATATAGTTTCAGTTCTAAATGTTATGGCCCTTTTAAGGATGAGAGGAACTGTTTTTTTTTTCAAACTTTCCAAACATTCTCTGAAGCTTTTCTTGGATTTCAAGAATGTGTCCCTATTAACTGCAGAACAAAGGGATTACCGGTGCTTGCCGGTTTGGGAGAGCTCCATAAAATGGCTCTTCTTGAAGAAGACTCTTAATAATGGCTGCCTGGATTAGTTGTGTGCCAACTTCTTTAATTCCACAGTTTTCTATGCCCCGTGACGATGCATTTGAATTTAAAATTATGCCTGTTATTTTCCCACCTGGAAAGTCAAGACCTTTAAATAGAACATACAGTTCAGAAGGAGGTCATTCGGCCCATTGAGTCTGCACTGACCCACTTAAGCCCTCACTTCCACCCTATCCCCATAACCCAATAACCACTCCTAACCTTTTTGGTCACTCAGGGCAATTTATCATGTCCAATCCACTTAACCTGTGCGTCTTTGGACTGTGGGAGGAAACCGGAGCACCCAAAGGAAACCAACGCAGACACGGGAAGAGCGTGCAGTCTCCGCACAGACAGTGATGCAGCAGCGAATCGAACCTGGGACCCGGCGCTGTGCAGCCACAGTGCTATCCACTTGTGCTACCATGCTACCCAAGAATTAAGAAATTAATTCTTGTTTCTCATCAGAGGCTACATGTTGGGGCTTTGACTAAGAAATTAACCCTGAATTTGCCAGATCCTTATACAACACTTGACAAATTTGAAAGAGTGTTTTGAGTATATAACTAGTAGGGTAGATAAAGGCAAGCCAGTAGATGCAGTATACTTGGATTTCCAAAAGGCAAGGGACATTTTCAAGTTGACAGACCATAACTAATGAGGCGCTGCAAAGATCAGTGCTGGGGCTCAGCTATTTACAATTTATATTAATGACCGAGACAAAGAGACCCAAAGTAATCTATCCGCGTTTGTTGATGATAAAAAAAATTAGATGGGGTGGTAATTTGTGAAGAAGATACAAAAAGGCTGTAAAGAGATGTAGACCAGTTGAGTGAGTGGGTAACAAGGTGACAGGTAGAGTATAAAATGGAGATGCGGGAGATTAGTGACATTGGCTGGAAGAATAAAAAGGCAGAGTATTTTTCAAAAATACTTTAAATGTTTAAGTGTTGATGTCCAGAGAGACTTGCATACTTGTCCAAGGAACACAGAAAGTTAGTATGCAGGTACAGCAAGCAATCAGGAAGACCAATGGCAAATCGGCCTTTAGTACAAGGGGATTTAAGTACAAGAATAAGGAAGTCTTGCTGCAGTTATGTAGGATTTTGGTGAGACCATACCTGATGTACCATTCACAGTTTTGGCCTCCATATCTAAGGAAGGTAACTTGCCTTGGAGACAGATTGTAATGAATCTGGTATAACAAGATTCATTAGGTTGGTTCCTGGGCTGTGAAGGCTGTTCTATGATGAGAGGCTGAGTAAAGTGATCCTATGCCCTCTGGAGTTTAGTCAGAAGAATGAGTGGTGATCTCACTGAAGCATACAAAATTCAGAAGGAGCTTGACTGGTTAGACACTGAAAGGTTATTTCCACTCGGTGGGAACAGTCTCAGGTTAAGGGGTTGATTATTTGAGATGGAGATGAAGAGAAATGTCTTTCATCGAAGGGTAGTGAATCTTTGGAATTCCCTACCCCAGAATGTTGCAGATGTTTCATTGTTATGTTCATTCATGGGTGAGATAGATAGACACATTTTTAATATCTGAGGAGCTCAAGGGACAAGGAGAGGGGCAGAATGGTGGAGATGAGGCAGAAGAGCAGCCGGGATCTTATTGAATGGTGGAGCAAGCTTGAGGGACTGTATTGGCTATTCCTGCTGCTATTTCCTATGTCCTTATGTTCTTATACACAACTTAAGTACATGATGCAAAGAATCTGGCTCAAACAACGTACATGAAAATTTGACATAAAAAGAGAGAAAAAAATCATCAGCTTGATAGTGAAATTGAATGAATAACTGGTCATCAATGAAGAAACCAAACAACATCCATAATTGTGATAGATTTTGTTTAATTAGGTACGGTTATCAAGGGTTAAGGATCAAAGGTGGGTAAATGGAATTATTGGTCCCGGTCTAATTGAGTGGTGGAAGAAGCTCAAAGGGTTGAATAACCTACTTCCGTCACTGCATTGAACAGAAATCTAAATAAAATATCCGCTATTCTTATATGCTACAATGTGCTGCATATAAAGGATATGGTTTTGTTTAACCAACATGCACTTCAGATGCTCTATGATGTATGATAGGCATAAACGTGTCATTTGGTTCCAAATTGCATAGAGTGCAAAGCAAACAGACTACTTCAGAAGACTGTAGACATGGTATACTGACTTTTGACCCTCAAAGCAGTGTCTCAGGGATACTTTATGACAACAACCTGTGTTATCTAAAGGCCTATTTACAACCAGCTGGGCACATCTTTTGCTTTTATCTTCCACTGACAGCATACCTGAACTTTGACACAGGACTTCCTCGTCACCATCTCTGGTACATTTTCCACTAGCATTCATCCAACTGTCAGAAACTCAGCTTTGGCTCATGAAAGGATGTGGGGAAAAGATTCTTCAGAAACAATAACTATTGATCTGTAAAATCGTCTCCACATTTCCCGGGGTAGAGGGTATATATATATATCTAGAAGTGCACAAAAATCAGTAGTGACAATGTAAAGGCACTGTAGTCAGGTTTTGCTATCTTTTGAAAAGTAAATGAACCCTTCGAGAAATAAAACGTAATTTCAATAATCTGCTCTCCTCCCTAACCAGTTGGCTATGTAATAGAAAGCAATGCACAAGTTTTGCCTCATACGTCTTGTACAATGACCTTATTGCATTAGCTTTCTTCATGTCAAAATGAACAGCCAAGTGCAGTTTCCAGCTCTGCTTGAGCCATAAAATGCTGTCAATTGCTACTGCAAAGAAGAACAAAAAGCTTTATTCTGTTCCTAAGGAGCACATTACACCATTGCTCATATTACATTTACAAACTATTTACATTGTTCTTTTTAATTACTGTTATTGTAATACGTTTGAATATTGCTAAAGGCTAATTATTGTGTTTAAAATGCCTCAGTGTTGTTTTCCATGTAACAGCAGCAAATGAATAAACTTTGGGCTCTTCTGTGAAATCGATTCTTTACATTCGGAGCCCAGATTCTCCTGAAGCTTTATGTCCAGGTAGATTAATTTCAATCTGTCATTGACTAAACTATGAAAGCCACAAATGTTGTACTTTGATGGCACATTACAACAGATTGAAACTTTTAAGGATGAACGATCATTGTAGCCTGACGGACACAGGTGCCTATTTTTATTGCTTTATAATGTTGCAAAAAATATTGTGTTAAATATTGGAAATCAGAATTAAAATGGAATTTCTTGAGGGATAGCATTTTAAATCAAAGATGCTCTCAAAGACCAGAATAATGTACTATGTATATAATTTACTTTGCTTTACCAGTAACAAAAACATTTTAAGGATCCACGGGGTCAGCATCTCTGAACAGCAGAAGAAAAACATCTTTAAATGAAAGAGTCCATGAGTCTGTCGGTAGTTGTTATCATGATGAGTGTGCATGCTTGCTGGTTCACAGTACCAGTCTGACCCTCAGCTCCAAATAGTTTAGTATTGGTGAAGACTATCAGATAAGTGACATTTCCAACTCTTAAGTTGAATGGAAATTGTATCTCCAGGCTAGCCATTATTTTAAGCTTTGATTATCCTGAAACAGTTCTATATATTACTAACTGTATCAAATCTTGAGTAGTTTTATTACTGTAATATTAACCTGAATTCTTTGCCTTTACCATTTTTTTCCTGACTTAACATTTTCCCTATCTAATTTTATCTAAATACTTTGCTCTTTTTCACCAAAAAAGAACTTTAAAGGTCTTTGCTTTATTGTTGTTGTTCTACATCTGGTTCCAAAAATTCATTTTGGGACTAAGTGCAACATCCAAAAACAGGGCTTACATCAGATAACGTAATAACTGGCTTAAAACATCTACTTCCAGTCAATTGAAAGCAGAACACAGAGCAATGTCTTTTCATTGAAGTTGTACTCTCGATGTGAGAGCAACATTTACTTACCATCTTCAATTACTTTGAGGAGGGGGTGATGGTCATTTTTAGGGGAGGCACGTTGGCACAGTGGTTCACACTGCTGCCTCACAGTGCCAGGGACCTGGGTTCAATTCCGGCCTCGGGTGACTGAGTGGAATTTGCACGTCCTCCCCGTGACTGCGTGGGTTTCCTCCGGGTACTTCAATTTCCTCCCACAGTCCAAAGATGTGCAGGTTAGGTGGATTGGCCATGCTAAAATTGTTCCTTAGTCTCCAAAGATGTGCAGGTTAGGTGAGGTTATGGGAATAGGGTGGGGAGGTGGACATGGGTAGGTGCTCTTTCAGAGGGTCGATGCAGACGCGATGGACAGAAAGGCCTCCTTCTGCTTCTTAGGAATTGTGTGGTTTTATAGTTGCACGACTTAACTAACTTCAGAAAGTATTAAGACACTGATATTAACCTGCTTATGAGATGTGTGGGGGTTGGAAATGGCATACAGGGAGAAGGACCATTCATGTCAGGTGCTCACCCCAGTCTAATGCCAGCATCTCCACATCATACATAAAATTAGTGAGATGAACATGTAGCTAAAAGACTGGTGTGGGAGAAGTGGATTTCAGTTCATGGGGCATTGGCATCAATACTGGGGAAAGTGGGGACTGTACCGTTGGGACGGCCTACATTTGAACCGGGATGGGACCAGTGTCCTTGAAAATCGCATAACTAGAAAAGTAGAGAGGGCTCTAAACTAAATAGAGGAGGCAGGAAGGGATGGTCCTGGAGTAGGTTTACAAAGCAAAAGTATATTCCAGCATTGGAAGATAGCTATTTAGGTTATGATACCCAGGGTGTAACAGAAAGGGACAGAGTTTACAAACATTAAAAACAGCAGCAAGTAGGGTCAAAGGGGGGAAAATGGTAAAAAGGCAAACTTAATGGGCTGGATTCTCTGATTTGAAGACTAAGTGCTGACACCGGCATGGGAACAGTGGCGTTTAATGCCAGAAAAAAACGGCGCAAAAGCTGCACCGATCCTCCGTCTGGTGGGGGACTAGCAGCCACGCAGCGTAAAGCCCTGGCTTTACCTGCGGATATGGCTGGAGAATTGCCGGGTGATGGAGGCCGCGCATGCGCATGGCGGCGGCCTGCATCAGTTGCACCGTGCAACAAGGCGCCAGCCGCGCGCTGAGCCGGCCTGCCACATACTGTCCTCCCAGTAACCTCCCTCGCCTCCCCGGACCACCCCTACCAGTGCCCCCAGCCCCCGCCAACCCCCCACCCCACCTGCCTGCGGTACGGCTCCCCCCCGACTGTGGACTCAGCCCGCAGCCGCCACGCCAAGTTCACGGGGAAAAAAGGATGAGTGTTCCACGCCATCGGGAACTTGGCCCATCGGGGGCAGAGTATCAGGGGAGGGCCTCAGGTGATGGCTTTCAAGGGGGCGGAGCATCGCCGTCACTGAATTTGGCGCAAACTGGGGTTCCCCGGTCAATCTCCGAACGTGGTTTTGGCGTTGACGACCAGAGAATGCTGCCCAATGGCTCTTTGCTTGAATACATGTAGTATTCAGCTCAAAATAAATGAATTAGTAGCACAAATTGAGGTTAATGGGTATAATCTGTAGCCATCTGGGATGGCCACTTCCACAATACAAAATGGATGATTGCAAAGACTGTAGGGAACTACGGGCAATGCTAAGAAAGCAGGCAGGCACAGAGCCTGTAAGCATATTGGAACCGCAGCTCCCAGACGAGACTGAAACTGTAGGTCTATTAGCATATTGATGGCCCATCTCCGGGAACAAAGGGAGATACTCAAGCAACCGATCTAGCTCCAGACCTCGTGGCACCAGTTCCCAAAACCCAAAGCATAAACAGAGCCAGGCCAATGGCCACCTAGGACATGCCCAGCCATCAGGGCAGCCACCCCTTTATTGGTCAAGATCAATACGAGTGATCAAGATACGGCCCAATTGATTGGGGCCAAGTTTAAGGCCCGCCCAAAAGTGCGTGAAGCCCTTTCAGGTTTAAGAAGAAGGCCCCGAGAGAGAATCACTTTCTTGGAATCGGCTCTCAAAGCGGAGAGACCCTTCCACCAGCTGCACCAGAAGCAAGTAAGTCCAAGGTCAACGCTCGCTACCAGACGGCCGACCTTAGCTGTTCTCCTGTATCTCTTCGAACCCAACAGCCTCAGATTAGAATAACGGCCATTGTTCCTCTGACTGAGTAGGCACCTGAAGCTAAGTATAGGCTTTAGCATTAGAGATAGTTTAGTTTGTAGTACTTTGTGCATGAGTCGATATTACTGTGTGTAAATAAATAGTATTGACTTTGAACTAACTAACTGGTGTATTGGCTCTTTGATCAGTATTCTGGTATGAACCTTGTGGCGGTATCGAAAGATACCAGGCGACTCTAAAGCAAACATAATTAGGATTAAGGAAGGCGACCATATTGACTGCCATATTTAGAACCAAATAAACAGAGCAACAAATCTTACAGCCATTACAGAGTCAAGGTTACAAGGAGATCAAAGCTTGCAATGAAATATTATGGGGTATGTGACTTTTCGTAAGAACAGGCAGGAAGGAAAGGGTGGTGGGGTAGCTTTGGTATTATGAGATGGAATATGTACGACAGCAAGAAATGATCTTGGATTAGAAGATTTAGAATCCATATGGGTGGAAGTAAGAAATAACAAGGGGAAGAAGACCCTAGTGGGGGTATTTTATAGGCCCCTAGCAGTAGCTATATTGTAGGATGGAGAATAAGTCAGGAGATAATGAGGGCATGTAAAAAAGGCAGTATATTAATCATTGGTGGCTTTAATTGTCATGTGGATTGGGAAATTCAAATTGATAGAGGTAGCCATGAAGAAGAATTCATAGAGTGTATCCAGGATAGTTTTCTAGAACAATATGCTGTGGGTCCAATGAGGGATCAGGCTATTTTGGATCTGGTAATCTGTAATGAGGCAGGTTTGGTTAACAATTTCAGAATAAATGATCCCCTAGGAAACAGTGACCATAACATGGTCGAATTTAATAGTACTAATAATAATTATTGCCACAAATAGGCTTACATTGCAATGAAATTACTGTGAAAAGCCCCTAGTTGCCACATTCTGGTGCCTGTTCGGGCATAACTTTAGTCTAACCTTCTCACACTAACTGCTCTGATGACCTTGCTCTAGCTGTCTCCTGCTTACTTCTCCCCTAAGATCTAGCAGCACTGCTTTATATAGTACTTTCTGCAGCTCCCTCTCGTGGCTATTCATGGTACTACATTAACCCTTGTAATGCTGATAGTTACGATAATACCACATCCCCCTTCCTTTGTGAACTAAAATATTCTTACAGTGATTGTGATATTTTCTTTTACCTCTATTCTAACAGTATTGCTATCTAAATGACTCGTAACTATCATAGATATCATAGAATTTACAGTGCAGAATCTTATCTTATTATCATACAATATAGTATTCATTTGCATTAGTACAGTTACATCACTTAGATGAGAATGGTTAAAATACAATCACAAGTTCAGTCTCTCTGGAGGTCGTCTTCTTCTGGTAGAACGTCTCATTTGAATATTCAAGGAATTAGATTGCTACAGTCCATCCTCTAGTTGTAAATCTAAATCTAAACTTGCATCTGGTAAGGCAATATCCTTAAATATGTTGTCTCGTGGAACAATCATTTCCCGTTGAGCTTGAACCTTGGGCTGGATTCTAAGTCCCCATGCCGTCGTGAAAACTGTGGTCTTTTACGCCAGGAAAACTGGCGTCAAAAGGCCAGAGATTCACAGCCTTGCAGGAGGCTAGCAGGCAGCTGTCGTGGAGCTCGCAGCTCCAGTGGCCGATACAGCCGGCGCACTTCCGGGTCAGAGGCCGCGCATGCACACGCAGCGACCTCCAGAAGCTGCGCCATGCTCCATGATGGACTCAGAATGCGGACTTGGACAGCGGAAGTAGTGCCCCCGATCGGCCGCTCGCCCGACCCGGACCACCTGCGCAAAAATACCCGAATGAGGCCCTCCCTGCTCTACGATTGGCCCTCCCCCGACTGTGGCGTCCCCGGACTGAATCCACAGCCGCCATGGAGGTATCACGGACGGTGGGACCATGAGTGGTCCACACCGTCGGGAATTCGGCCGGCCGGGGACGGAGAATAGCGGGTCGGGCCTCTGGCAATGGCCTCAGGTGGTGGATAATCGGCGCGGTGTACTCCCCGAGAACGCCGCTTTTCGTGGGGGCGGAGAATTGCAGAAGCGACGTTAGGCCCAATTTTATGTGGGAAACTGGATTCTCCGATTTCGGCGTCGGTGTGCGGAGAATCCAGACCCTTGTGCTTGACGCAAAGTAACACTCGTCTGTTCCGTCTGAACAACGCTCCTCGTTCTGTTCGCACTAGGTAGGATCTGGATGATACATGTTTTAGAACTGTGGCAAAACTTGGCCAACCACCTTCTGGATATTGAATCCTCACAAAGTCCCCTTCATGAAGCTCAGATAAAGGCCTGGTATGTCTGTTGTGTACCTCTTGTTGCTTCAGGGGCTGGTTTAGCATAGTGGGCTAAACAGGTGGCTTGCAATGCAGAACAAGGCCAGCAGCGTGGGTTCAATTCCTGTGCCGGCCACCCCGAACAGGCACTGGAATGTGGCGACTAGGGGCTTTTCACAGTAACTTTATTGAAGCCTACTTGTAAGCTATTATTATTATTATTCTTTGCCTTAGTGATTCTTTCACTTATCTTCTTGGTATCAGTTTCTGGACTGATGATCTGTGGTACCTTGCTGTTGAAAGATTTCCACTTCTGGTAACCATGTGGGAACGCAGTTCATAGTCTTCTCCCCAGCAGCATTTGTGGGGGTGAGAGACTTGGACTGGTCCCAATTTCCATTTGTTGCGTGGTTTCCTTGCTCCGTGCAGGTTGGTGCTCCTGACAAGTAGGACATGCTTGCACATACTGATCGATCTCTCTGTTTATTCCTGGCCAATACACCGATCGTCTGGCTCGCCGATGACACTTCTCGATGCCGTGATGACCCTCATGTGAATCTGCTGCAGAATCCCCAGATGTAAACTGGCAGGTGTCACTATCCTGTCTCCTTTTAGCAGGACACCAGCAATCGTAGTCAGATCATCTCTTATGTCTTTAAAGGGTAATTGCTCCAGCAGGCCACCCTTCTCTGAGGTATTGTTTTACCTTTTGGAGTATCAAGTCCTTTTCAGTTTTGGCGTCTATGGTCTGTGGTTTGTGATCAAATACTGGTAATATTTCAGAAATTAAACGAGCTTGCGATTCCACTATTTGGACTAACTCAGGTTCTGATTCAGCATCATTGGTTGTCCTGCTTACTGACGTTTCAGCATCAGTGGTAGCTGTGTTTTTTGATGTTTCAGCATCAATCAAAGCTTTGTTTCCTGATGTGCATCATCATTATGAACTTCGGAGAGGTCGTGCACATCACCTAGGACTTCTCTGGACTCTTCATCTATGTCATCTGAAGTACCCGTTGACTGAATCCTTTCCACTAGCTGCAATTTTTCACAAGCAGCAATACCAATCAATGAAGATTTCTGACCCTCTACGCCCTCAAAGTCAATGGGTAACTCTATTTGTCCACGCTTCACAACGAGACAGCATGACCCTTTGTAGCTATCCTGTTAACATTGTAATCTCTGGGCTCACAGGTCGACTGCTTTATCAGAGGCTTCCTGATTGCTTGCTGTAAAGATCAGAATGTGATAACATTTGCATGCACTCCTGTTTCAATCTTGAATGGGATCATTATGTTTATTGGTCTTTTATTGGTATGTTTATTGGTCTTTCTTCCCGATCCAATAAATCAATTTTGGTAATGGCTTCATTCAAGAAGGTATCTGACAATGCATAATGTGAGCAATCCTCTTTATCTTCTGTGATTTTGGTTTTTTTTCTAAACACTTGGCACACTTTGGACCCTTCTGCCATCCCTATATTGCTGTTTAAATTTGGTTACTGGACAAGGTGCTTCTTTTTGGCTGTTTAAATTTATTTTTCCGATCGCCAGGCACTCTTTCTTTAAGAGGGCGGGGCCACACCGTCTATATGTCATCATGTTTGTGACATCATGCACACACCCTTCCATTGAGCATGCGCAAATCAATCGTCGTCTGGAGTGTGCTCTTTTTCCAAGTGCGCATGCGCAACATTGTGCGCATGCACGGAACTGTCATCTCCCAAATTGCGTCTGTTGCTCCACTGTGTATGTATGGAATGGTGTGGAGATGCCGGCGTTGGACTGGGGTGAGCACAGTAAGAAGTCTTACAATGCCAGGTTAAAGTCCAACAGGTTTGTTTCGATGTCACTAGCTTTCGGAGCGCTGCCCTAGACTCGACATGTATGACATACACATCGATGATATTTTTTTCCTTTGGACCCACGGCGAAGAATCACTGAAACGACTACACAATGACATCAATAAGTTCCATCCAACCATCAGACTCACCATGGACTACTCTCCAAAATCAGTTGCATTCTTGGACACACTCGTCTCCATCAAGGACGGTCACCTCAGCACTTCGCTTTACCGCAAACCCACAGATAACCTCACGATGCTCCACTTCTCCAGCTTCCACCCTAAACACATTAAAGAAGCCATCCTATGGACAAGCTCTCCGTATACACAGGAACTGCTCAGACGAGGAGGAGTGTAACAGACATCTACAAACGTTGAAAGATACCCTCGTACGAACGGGATCTGGCACTCGACTCATCGATCGACAGTTCCAATGCGCCACAGTAAAAAACCGCACCGACCTCCTCAGGAGACAAACATGGGACACAACCGACAGAATACCCTTCGTCGTCCAGTACTTTCCCGGAGCGGAGAAACTACGACATCTTCTTCACAGCCTTCAACACATCATCGATGAAGATGAACATCTTGCCAAGGTCATCCCCACACCCCCACTACTTGCCTTCAAACAACCGCACAACCTCAAACAAACCATTGTTTGCAGCAAACTACCCAGCCTTCAGAACAGTGACCACAACACCACACAACCCTGCCATGGCAATCTCTGCAAGACGTGCCAGATCATCGACATGGATACCACCATTACACGTGAGAACACCACCCACCAGGTACGCGGTACATACTCGTGCGACGCGGCCAACGTTGTCTACCTCATACGCTGCAGGAAAGGATGTCCCGAAGCGTGGTACATTGGCGAGACCATGCAGACGCTGCAACAACGAATGAACGGACATCGCGCGACAATCACCAGGCAGGAATGTTCCCTTCCAGTCGGGGAACACTTCAGCAGTCAACGGCATTCAGCCTCTGATCTACAGCTTAGCGTTCTCCAAGGCGGCCTTCAGGACGCGCGACAACGCAGAATCGCCGAGCAGAAGCTTATAGCCAAGTTCCACACACATGAGTGCGGCATCAACCGGGACCTGGGATTCATGTCGCTTTACATTCACCCCCACCATCTGGCCTGCAAAATCCTACCAACTGTCCTGGCTTGACACAATTCACACCTCTTTAACCTGGGGTTACCCCATCTCTGGATCTGTAAAGATTTAATCACCTGTTAATGCTCGCATTCCAAGCATTGTCTGGCATCTTTGAATCTGTCTGTATATATGTTTCTGGAACATACCTCTTCATTCACCTGAGGAAGGAGCAGCGCTCCGAAAGCTAGTGACAACAAACCTGTTGGACTTTAACCTGGTGTTGTCAGACTTCTTACTGTGTATGGAATGTCCGTGTTCCGAAGCGCGCTTTCTGTTTAAGTGCGCTTACGCAAACTGGTCTTCACTTCCAGTGAGCTGAACTTTTCGCTGTGTCGCAGCTTCACCGGAATCACACACTTTTGCACCACTTTCCTGATTCACCATTTGGGAACATCTATTTTTAAGTGCGCTACTGGCATGGGACATTTTAAAAGAATCCTCCATCCTCCCTGTTTGCTTCTTTTGTGGTCGTTTATTCGGCTTTTCCTTTGTTGGAAGCCCACAATAGTCATCACATTTTTTCATGACTACTTCGAACTGAGTTTTTCACCTTCATTCTCATGTTACAATAAGTGATACAGCTTTGTAGCTCGTGGTCCAGCCAAATCTAATAGGAGAGCCATCTTACGCAGGTCTGATGGATTTTCTACGGTGGAGGCTGCAATAAAGACTTCGAACTGTTGCTTAAAGAAAGCCCAGTTCTGGCACAGTTTACTGTGTGTCTTGAAGTGGTCAGGCTTCCTGAGATCTTCCATCTTCTAATCAGTCCTTACTCTAGATTTTCTTTAGAGATGTAGCTTCTGGATTGCTTTCTTCAATCGCCAATGCTATTCTACACTAATCTAATTACTGTCTCTGAAGGAAAACACTCCTGGTATTCTTTGTGTTGCGTATTCAGGATGGATTGCGTAGTGTTCCACAAAGGCCACAGTATAGCTTCTACTTAAACAAAGATATGATTTTATTGACACTACTAAACTGGGTTTCGACACTTAGTCCTTATGAGAATACAGAATTGAACAATAACATCTAACTACACACACCTACTGCTAATCTCACTCACTGGTATAACTTTAATCTAACCTTCTCACACTAACTGCTCTGATGACCTTGCTCTAGCTGTCTCCTGCTTACTCCTCCCTTAAGGTTTAGATTCACTGCTTTATATAGTACTCTCTTCACCTCCCTCTAGTGACTATTTATGGTACTACATTAACTCTTGTAATGCTGATAGTTATGATAATTCCACATCTTGCAGTATTAAAATTTCTCTAGTTTCTGAGAGAGTAGACTTGGTAAGTGTATGCAAATGCACTGGACTGCCAGACATGATTCTGCTGGTGATGGAATAGTTGCATTTAAAGGTGTTGCTCTCAGATGTAAAATTGAAATACGTAGATCTTTCTTGGTATGTCCACACTTGAGAATTAAGGATTTCAGCGTGTGAATTATTCATTCAGTTAGGCCTTTAGATCTAGGGTAATGAGGAGAAATAGTCTGATTGATATTCTACTTCCCACACATATCCTGAAAGGGCTTACAAATAAATTGCAAACATTATCCGTAATGATCTCTCCAGGCACACCAGTTAACCTGAAATAGCATTTATTTAGAGTATGCGCAACTGTTGTGCTTGACATATTGTGTAATTGTCAGATAATGGGGTATTTGGTAAAGTAATGAATAATGATGACTAAGCCAGTGTAATAGGCATGAAAACGTTTGGATGTGACATTGGACCGAGGATGGGCAGGAACTCAATGTGGAATCAATGGTTTTTTGTGTTGTCTTGGCACATGCGTTGCACTTCTTGATGACGACTTCAATGTTGTTGTTCATATCCGGCTAATAGACTATCTCCCTTGCGAGTGTTCTCATCTGATCTATGGCCATGGTTACCTGCTGGACTCCTTTGCAGATACTTAGCTTACCCCGATAAGGCCAAAATGTTCTCATGCATTTGTGAACATGCTTAATTGAATCAGTCCACCCTTCGGCAATGATTTCCCACAGTTTCTGTAGTGTGAAAACCTTTACAGTTTCTTCTTGTTACTGCTGCCATTTGTGTTGCAACATGGGAATAAATGTTGGCCAAGCCAGCAAACCCCACAACCTTGAATGAAGTTTAAAAAATGTACCAGATCAATTTGGAGAGCATCTTCAAGTTCAATGTCAATGACGTCAACTAGTAGATCCAAGGATATGTATTCTCTTTTTATTGGGTCAGGCAATCTGCTAAATATATCCAATACATTCATCAAGTTACCTGGTTTACACCTAATCTCACAGTCTCCAAAGCCCCAGCTCATCTGTTGAGGGTCCTTGAGTCCCCCCTCCCCCCCTTGTGGACATTCCTGCCACAAGGATTCCACAACTCCCCCTCCATTTTCCACCGACAGCTGGCAAATGGTTTAGCCAAATTCTCTCGCCCCGAATGTCTGGTCCAGTACGTAGATGACCTACTACTGCAGACAGACACCAAGGAAGAGCACATTGAGCTTCTGTCCGAACTCCTGGAACTCTTACACTCAATCGGTTGTAAAGTCAACCCCAAAAAGGCCCAGATTTTGGAAAATAAGGTGACATATTTGGGAACAATTATCACACATGGTAAACGCGAGATTGAGCATAAAAGGATTGACTCGATTGCTAAATTGCCCCTTCCCCAGAACGTTTCAGCCCTCTGGTCATTTTTAGGACTGGTTGGCTACTGCCGAAACCACATTGACGGTTTTGCCAGCAAGGCAGCACCCCTCTCAGACCTCCTAAAGAAAGGAGCCCCCTGGGAATGGCTTCCGCAGCATACGGATGCTGTGGACTCTTTAAAACAGGCACTCATAGCAGCCCCTGCACTACAAGTTCCAGACCCGCTTTCCCCTTACGCTATAGAGGTAGGAACCACAGACCGCACCCTTTCGGCCGTGCTCCTCCAGGAACGGCACGAACAGTTAAGGCCCGTAGCTTATGCCTCCAGACCTTAAGATGCTGTGGAGCAGGGATTTTCAGCCTGTGAGAGGCACCTGCTCGCAGTATTTTGGGCAGTTCAGTATTTTTCTTATATTACCAGACTGAACCCCATCACAATTCTCACCGAACACACCCCACCCAACTTTTACTGGACGGACGACTCAAAGACGGTACAGTAAGCCAGATTAGAGCAGCTAGGTGGACCCTTCTCTTGCAGGGATGAGACATCACTGTTAAACGGACAAAGACGCACACCTTTTTAGCCGACAACTTACAGTACCACGGAACCCCCCATGAATGTGAAATGATCTCTCCACACCACATCACAGGCCCCTTTATCGCTAAAACACCCCCCAGAAAGATAGGTAGTTCAACCCAGAGCCCCCAGCACACAGACACGTGCGAGCCCATAAGGATCTATGTGGATGGATCTTCCACAGTATTGGATGGGAAGCGCATAACAGGATGCAGTATTTATGTTGAGGACGCGCAGGGACACGCCCTAGAGGAAATATCATTAAAACTTCCAGGCCACTTAGGCGCGCAGGCAGCAGAGCTTGCGGCCATCGCATACATTGTGGAACACCCAGATTCCTTCTCCAACCCAGCAGACATATTCTCGGACAGCCTCTATGTCTGCAACAGCCTTACGGAATTCCTGCCCCTGTGGAAAGCAAGAGGATTTGTTTCCGCAGACAGAAAATCCCTCCCCTCAGCCCCATTGCTCCGTCACATTTCAGATAGAGCACAGAACAGGACTTTTGGGATAGTCAAAGTTCGAAGTCACCATCGTTCGTCCCCCTCTGGAAATGTAAAAGCCGACGCACTGCCTAAAGCAGGTTCCAGGCATGGATATTTTTGGACGCCCCCCGAAAGCGCACCAGTGAATACAGTTCAGGTCTCACAGACTAGGATCGAGGATCTAGTGGAGGCCCAGAAGCAGGACAGCAATCTCAGGGAGATTTTAAAAGGAAAATATCGCGCACTATACGAGAGATTTTAAAATGCTCTGACCACACATGACGGTGTGGTGTTAAAAGACACCCTTTATGTGGTTCCTGAACAGGACAGGAATCAACTAATTTGTTTATTCCATGACAGTCATGGAGATCAGGGAATCAATCCCACTACAGCCTACCTCAAGCAGCTTTGTTGGTGGCCGAATTTAAAGGACAATGTTAATCACTACATCTTATCTGTACCCAGAATAATCCGGTCAGATATGCCCAAAAGGCTCAACTCAGTCACACCCGACCCGTTAATGGCCCCTGGACTAACCTCCAGATTGATTTTATAGGACCATTGCCCCCTTGCAGGAATGGTTATAAATATGTACTCGTGGTGATAGACACGTTCACAAAATGGGTGGAAGCAATCCCAGCCAGAACAAACACGGCAAAGACCACAGCCAAGCTTTTGACCCACCACATCGTTACAAGATGGGGACTCCCCCGCAGCATTGAATCCGACCAAGGTTCCCATTTAACGGGACGTGTCATGCAGAACGTCCTCACGATATTTGGCATCACCCAAAAATTCCACATAGCATACCACCCACAGTCGAGTGGTATCGTGGAGCGCATGAATCAGACCCTAAAATCCACCCTCAGAAAAATGGTCCAGCAAAACAACACCACTTGGGACTCAGTCCTCCCTTTTGCGCTGATGTTTTTGCCTAATACAATTTCAACTTCCACAGGTTACACCCCACACACTCTCATGACCGGACGCCCCATGAAAGACACAGAATTTTTATTAGGTTTAGACTTAACCAGCCCCGAGGTGACGGCCCTCACACACGAGAAAGCAGTAGCGCAATTAGTGAATAATGTTAAAACGGCTCAGCTAGCAGCCGCAGTGAAATTGGACACAAGGAAGAAACAGAGCAAGGCTTGTTTCGACAAGACAGTGCATGCGACTGAGTTCAGTGTAGGACAGCAAGTCATGCTCTCCGTATACAACCCCAGCACATTCCTGTCACCAAAGTACTCGGGTCCGTACTCCATTGTGGACAAAGTAAGCCCTTCCGTATACAAGATAAAGTATCCCAACGGAAAGACTGCGTGGTTCCATATCAACCAGCTGAAGGCATATGGAACACAGTCCAACCACTCACACCATGTCATGCTCGACGCAGCACACCACACCCCGCCCACAGCCAACGTAACCCTACCATCTCCCAACACGTCCAGCCCAGCCACGGACTTGACCTCGACTCCACCCCCGAAATATACACTCCGCCCGGAACGCCCACAGACTGCAGCAGCAGAGACAGCGACTGTGACTCGGACGATAGCCACAGCATGCCTCCCTACTATTCCCATGCAACAGGACCCACACCCAGCGAATCCGACTACGATTCGAATGATCCCTTCATGATCACTTTCCTAAACAAACCCCACCACCGACCACCGACCTACCATGACGACCCCGATTCCGTCCCCACACAACTAGACACCACCTATTGGCACAGAGACAACTCATACAGACTCGTCCGAAACGACGAGAGCGACCCCAAATCACACCATGCAGCCCTATCAACCTTAATACATTCAAGAGTTTGGCATCCGGGAGAAGATGACGACCTTGAGTCTGACTCCCAAAACGAGAACCCCTTTGCGACCCTGTTCGCAACCGATAACTGAGGTGTCCAGATGATGTTTTAAAAAGAACCGCTTGGGAGAAAACGGTGTCCTTTCTGATGGAACCTGCAGCATGTTTTATGTTGTTTGTAGTGTTTTGTTAAATGTTGTATGGCAGACCGGAAACAAATTTTTTCCACGGCCCCACGCCTTTTCGCCCGAAACCTCTGAGGACTTGCCCACAGAGACTTGTTAAGGTCCCAGGCGCCAGTTCAGCGGAACTCGTCTGTCGACAGATACCACACGCCCGTTCATAACTTCCCTTCTGGTTCGAGGAAGGAACCAATACGGCAGCCCCCCCACGATGACTACATTTCTTGCCCGTTCTTGTCGGTTGTTCAGGCTGTGGAGAAACGGCTTGGGACCCGCCCTGCCTGGGAAGCCCCCCTCTGGTCAACTACGCTCGGGTAGGGGAGACACGGCATTGGTAGCCGTCCTACCCGGGGACATATCCACCAGATCATGGCACACCAGGCACCGCGGGAGAATGAGGTAAGGACACCCGCTCCCAGTGGCCGTCAAGGTGATGGTCTTTAATGCTTAGCCGGAGTCTTCGATGGCATTCCCGGTCCGGCAGGTCCTCGAATGACAGGCACAGTGAGGTCTCATCCGGTGCCTCCTTTGCAACTCCTCCTCTTCCTTGGCCTGTTGGGTGGCTGGCTCTCCATCCTCAGTGGCTGCCTCGTTCATCTGGGGTAGGCTCCATTGCTGAAGCTTCCTCCTCCTTGAGCAGCTCCAGCTTGTACAGCCAAAGGGTATCCCCAGGGCTGCGCCGACTAGAAGGAAGGCCACCATTGCTGGTTGAATTCCAATATCCTTTGCTGCAGGGGGTGAAAGGCAGACATGTTAGCATGTGTGTACCCTGGTGCCCAACCAGCTCCACCAGGCTACACGGTGACCCCGGTTGACACTGTGGACTATGCCTCCGCATGTTCCCCCTCCTCTCCAGATCCCGAGACCCGTCAGCCCTGGCACCCACCCCTGTTGCTAGGTGTGCTGTCGGCTGGCGCTGCCCTTGCCAGCAGTACGCTCTGAAGGACCCGTCCAGTGCCCCCGTAGGGCTATACTGGGCATTGCTCTTGGGAGGGCTGCGTAATGCTGCGCCCAGCAGGTGGCGGCCGGTTGGGAGGGTTGGTATGGTGGAGAGTGGTGTAGTGATCGCTGTATGCAGTAATACATGATCAGACTATGTTAAGCTAGTACAGACAACTGAACACTAGATGGCCACACTATCAGGATCTATATAAATGTTTTCCCGCTCTTTCCTAGGGAGTGTGTGTCTGGAGTGCAGAGAGTACAGAGCTAGAGAGAAGAAGTTAATAGATATCAGTAATTATCTTTGTCTTATTTAATAGTTTCATCTACAGTTATTTGTTTGATTACTAGTTTAGTGTTAAATAAAAAGAACTCACAAGTTTATTTTATATTACTCATTAAATTACTTTCTCATCACGGGTGGACTATGGCTATATTTCGACAAATCGGCTTGACAAAAAGTGTAATATATATATTACAACATTGTAATATAACAGGTGGTGTGGTGGGGGTGGAGTGGTGGAGGGTGGGGCTGCGGTGGGGGTTGTGGGGTGGAAAGTGGGATATTGGGATGGGACTGGGGTGTGGGGGGTGGTGGGGTAGAAAGTGGGATATTGGGATGGGACTGGGATGTGGGGGGTGGTGGGGTAGAAAGTGGGATGTTGGGATGGGACTGGCGTGTGGGGGGTGGTGGGGTGGAAAGTGGGATATTGGGATGGGACTGGAGTATGGGGAGGGTGGTGGGGTAGAAAGTGGGATGTTGCGATGGGATTGGGGTGTGGGGGTGATGGGGTGGAAAGTGGGATGTTGGGATGGGACTGGGATGTGGTGGGTGGTGGGGTGGAAAGTGGGATGTTGGGATGGGACTGGGGGCTGAGGGGGGTGGGGTATAACATGGGATGTGGGAGGGGAAGAAAGTGGGATGTTGGGATGGGACTGGGATGTGGGGGGTGGTGGGGTAGAAAGTTGGAGGTTGGGATGGGACTGGGATGTGGTAGGGTGGAAAGTGGGATGCTGGGATGGGACTGGGATGTGGGGGGTGGTGGGATGGAAAGTGGGATGTTGGGATGGGACTGGGGTGTGGGAGGTGGTGGGGTAGAAAGTGGGATGTTGGGGTGGGACTGAGATGTGGGGGGTGGTGGGGTGAAAGTGGGATGTGGGAGGGGACTGGGCTGATGGTTTTGGGGTGCTCATATGGCCAATGTCATTCACAGAATCAGGGGCCAAGGTCTGTGGGGTGTGCAGCAAGATGGCTGCTTTGCAGACCACGGAATGGCTTCTCCGCCATTCAATGAGACCATGACTGAACTGATGTGATAATTCTCAACACTTTCTCGCCTTATCCCATTTGTTATAGGCCAGGGTTTAGAGAACCCCAAAGTGTATCATGGAGTTCACCTGACCCACAACTTTTAATAGATTGTGGTTATGGGGAGCACACGGGCCTACTTTACACGTGTGGTGCAACAGAGAGTTAAAGTACTTTTAAATTAAAACAATGTTTATTTATGAAACCAGATAACACTTTATAAACCCACAGTAAACATCTTAACAACTATCAACACCAATCATCCCCACAGATACAATATTCTATAAGTAACCCTTAATCTTTCCTTGCAACATCCATAAGCCAAAAGACCCCTTTTAAAACAGGGAGCAGGTTTAAATTCTCTACTGAGAGCAGTTATCACTTCGAAATCACCCAATTGATCTGGAGACAGTCTTTAGATTGCAGAGCTGCTTGCTTTGCCTGCAGCTATCCAGCTCTCAAAATGAAACTAAAACACACTGTAGCTGCCTGCTCAAAAACGAAAGTGAAAGACAGTCAGCCCAGCTCCACCCACACTCTGACATCACTGCAGCTATCTGACAAACACCCATTTCTTAAAGGTACATCCATTACGGATATTTGATAAACACCCATTTCTTAAAGGTACTGGCACATGACACATTACTTAATCAAAATCTGTCTATGCCAGTCTACGTGACTATTCCAAGACTGTGAACCAATAAATAATATCAAAGAATGTAATATAATCTAGCCCGTTCTAACATAATGATTATTGATTGTGCAAATTGTGCACAAAATCATCTGGTAAATGTTGCTGGAACACAGTGTTCCATCATGTGAGCAATACTAGATATTATAATGTGCAATTCTTCAAGTACATATCCAGTGAAAAGTGCAGAACTGGGCAGCACGGTAGTGCAGTGGTTAGCATTGTTGCTTCACAGCGCCAGGAACGTGGGTTCGTTTCCCGGCTTGTGTCACTGTCTGTGCAGTTTGCGCGCTCTCCCTGTGCCTGCGTGGTTTCCTCCGTGTGCTCAAGTTTCCTCCCACAAGTCCTGACAAATGCCGCTCGTCCCATCCCAGGCCGAGAATCGGCGGGGGTGGCGCGTAGCACGGCCCCCGACCGGCGCCGCACTGACCATGCCGGCACCCGTGGCGGAGATTCTCCGCTCTGCGGGGAATCGCGTCCCGGCATCGGGGCGGTGTGGCACGATTCGCGCCGGTCGGGGGGATTCTCCGGCCCAGCTCTGGGCTGAGAGAATCCCGCCCATTGTTTCTGGGGCAGGTGTCGACGTAACTTTCTGCACATAAACCTACACTTTACCACTATCTCAGAATGATGTGAGAAGTGATTTCAAAAGGTATTGTTGTAACTTGGTTTCCCATGGCATTAAATCAAAGGTTTTGTTGCTTAATTTTCTGCCTGGATATTGAACGATGGGTTGAAAATTCACATCATTCACATATATCACATCGAGAAGCTTTGCAAGACAGCTTCATCCAAAGGTCTTGCCAATTACCAAGCCATGTAAGAAATATGTTCAAAGTGCATTTTAATCCCTGTGTACTGATTTGAAGGGTTACTGTTTTAAGCACTGTACCTTTAGTACATAGTCAGTTTTACAGCTTCTGTCCATTGCTCAACTTATAAATAAGTCTGGGGGGGCTTGAAGGGGATGGTCAGGGAGGCTGAGAAGAGGGAGGGAAGGGAGCAGGAGAAGAAGAAAGAAGAGGATGGTTATGAGAGGCAGAAGAGGAAGTGGGAAGTTGAGGAGGTAGGCTCCAATCAATGCTCGCAGGGGAGAAAGGCTCAGATGAGGAGGCTGGGTCAGAGTCCCCAAAACACTGCACAGAGGGTAGAGTAGGGTTTGGGGGAGGTACTGCCAAGTGTGAGTTTTCCAAATAGCACACACAGCGTGTAACGTGCGAGATGTACTCAGACGAGATCTGGACTCCAATCAGCATGGTAACAGTCAGTTTGAGAGGGTGTTATTACTTGGCTGAAAATGAATGGTGGGTTCCAAGCACCAAGTCATGCTCTGTAGAGGAGTGATTGTAGCGATTGACTCCAGACACTCAGCAGCCCAGGGTCAAACACTCCTAGATTTCAGCTCTGTGCAGGGAGTGACACATCAGGGCTGGGGGTTTCCTCAATGCATCTGTACTTACTGGCAGAGAAGAGAAGAGAAAGTATTACAATCGGTGAAATTTTACTTGGCCAAAGCGAGACTGCCGTTGCCCTCAGAAGCATTAAATCTAGCGCGATGACCTTGAGCAGTAAACCTGATGTCATCATGCTGATCTGCTAACCCAGAAGGCCGGTGTGCTCCGAAATTGCCAGTTTGCCTGCCATTTTGAAACTAACACTTAAATGCTGATTAAGGTACTTAATAGCCCAATTGACTGCCATAAAACATGACCCACATTAAAATAAGGTGCGTGCACAGGAAACATGGCCTGTGGGAATCACATCTTTTTTCAGGAACTGATGAAAGGGTGAATATAAAGGTTGAAGATAGGTTTATGTCTCACTGTAGCAGGAGAACCTGCCGAGCGTTAGTCATTTGTGAATGTATTGCTGTACATTCTGTACATTCACCTCCGATCAGATTCAGGGCTATTCCTCAGGGGAGGGCCCAAACGTTGGTGCTGGGGTCATTTTTCGGCACTGCACAGATTGTGGTGCAATACAGTGTCCCCGTTGAGCATTGTACATTCTGTGCAAGGCACCTCCTCCAGTGAGGAAGAGAGGAGGAGGTGATCATGAAGGAGGGGGCCAGGTGGCCAGGGGCAGGAGCAACATGAGGAGTGAGGGTGAGTGGAGGAGAGGCAGCAGCAGGAACAAAGACTTGGGCGAAGGCTGTACCCTGCCAACTGAGGTTAAAGGGACCGAATGCCCGTCTGGCATACAGGGAGCGACAGACTTTGCCTTTCACGAGGCACTGTCACTGTCATATCTGTAGGTGATATGTTGGCAGTTGAGGCTCCGAGTGTGTGGATGGCCACCGATGCCTGTGGCCTTAAAGTGGCAGTCACCTTGAGCTTCTTCATCTCGGCTCATTCCAGGCTGCCTGTGGATACCCTCAGTTGAATCATCCCAACCTGCAGCACATCACTGCATAAAGGGCTTCACTGATGCCATGTTTAGGCATGCACATCGATATATTTCCTTTATAACAGACAACAACAGCCAAGTGCAAAAGGCCAGATTGTACCTTTGTAGCTGTCAAATCTCCAACAGGGCGACCAGGGTTTAATCAGCTGCAAGGGATGCCACTACATAAATGTACAGATTATGTGCGACCAAAGAATCATGCAAGTGTGTATAAGGTGCCTGGGACTCAGCCACAGCCATATATCCTCAGACACTCCCAAGCACAAGGGAAGTTTACTTGCCCGGCTTTAGATGGGTGGCTGCTCAGAGACAAAGGATGCCCCCAGACGAAATGGCTGCTCGACTCCAGTCGAGGACGGAGCCTGAGCATTGTTACAACGAAAGCCATACAAAGACCAGGTCAATCATTGAGCAGACCAAGATTTGGATGCCTGGATAGATCAGGTTTGTTGCTTCATTGTGCACCAGTCCGAGTCTCCCTCATGGTTGTAGTCTGCTGTGCGCTGTACAACCTGGCCCTCCAGAGAGGGGAACTCTGCCTGAGGTGGAATGGAGGGAGACAGCCCAGTCCTCTGATGAGGAATCAGTGGAAGAGGAGGGCAAGCTGCAGCAGGCAACTGGCCAAGCGAGTCTAAGGAAGGGTCTGGATGCCCGTGATACATGGGGAGCTCTGATCATCAGAACATCTCCAAATCATTATCACCTTCATGGCCATCGGCACTATATCCACACAGCTTCACGTGAACACCGGTACCATGCATGGGCAATATTACTCAACCAAATAACGTCAATCGGAAGGGCAGCATAATCACGATACATATAACATATAGCTGTCCTTTATGAATGAAGGCAGCCCCAATAGTAATTGGAAAGTAACTACCATATATGTACACTCGGTTTGTCTAACCTTTTCACATGGAGGTCACATCTCCACTTATTTCCCTCTCAAGAGGCCAAAAGCAAATTTAGTGAAGATAAGGGGCGGGATTCTCCATTGCCCACCGCCGATATCGTAATCGGTGATCGGGCAGAGAATCCCTTTCGATGCCAAAATCGGGGCTGGCGCCTGTTTTCGGATGCTCCGCCCCTTCCAAAACGGTGTCATCGGGGAGTACGCCGCATGCCGTTGGGACCGCCTCAGGACGTCACCTGAAGGACCTCCCCTGATGCTCCGCCCCCGATGCTGAACTTCCTGACTGCGCAGGACACGTGTGCTGAGTTTTAATCAACTTCGCGTGGCGGCTGAGGACTGTGTCCAGTGCCGCCACAGTCGGGGGGGGGGGGCTGTTCCACTGGCCGGGGGGGGGGGAGGGCTGCTGGGAGGGGGCTGGGACTGGGGGGACTGGTGGAGGGTGGCCTGGAGCTGGCGAAGGGGTTATAGGGGGGTACTATCTGGCAGGTCGGGTCCGCGCGCGGCCAGCGCCATGTTGTACAGCGCGACCGCTGCAGGTCGTCGCCGTGCACATGCACAGCCATGGACTCGGCCATTCTCCAGCCATTTTTGGCGCGGGAGCCGGGAGTTTTACCCGGCGCGATTGCTAGCCCCTCATCGGTCTCGGAATCGGTGAGGGTTTGGCGCCACTTTTTCCAAGCTGCCGTCGGCACTTAGCCGCAAAATCGGGGAATCCAGCCCAAGGTTTGGCATAACATTGATCAGGAAGAAAAGAAACAATTAGATGAGCAAAGATGACACAGTGTGTGGCGAATGTGAAAAATTTCCATATTTTTCATATTTTAAAGCGTGTATTTAGTCTTTTTGCTGTGATTACAAAGGGAGAGAATCATTGATTTTTGCAGGGGCAATGTAACCTTTTGTAACAAGACACAAGAATATGGTGTGCCTTTTGGGTTGTGGGTGGCATAGTTAATGGGAGGAGCCAGGTTTGCCAGTTGTTTCTGGAACACCAAGCTGGATAGATATGGTTCAGCTTTTCTGAAAGGACTCTCTCTCTAAAAATCTGTGTTGTTAATATTATTCACTGGTGGTATTTAAAAGATATGAGTTTGCTTAATTGGAATATAGAGGCAGGTTTCACAAAACAAGTTAAGATGCTGTAATTATTTACCTGTAAAGCTATTTCTTTGTTGTATTTTGTTTAATCCTGTGTCAAATTAAAGTTTGTCTGCTGGTCAATGTTAGCACTCCTGTTGTGCAGTAACATTTCCTCACAGTTCTATAAATGCAAATTATGGGTTTTAGTCCGGGATCTTAACAAAAGATTGGGAGCGGGATGCTCCCATCCAGCCGAGTTTTCCTGGGCGGCGCGCCCTTGCTGGTAGTGGGATGTTCCGTTTCTGCCACTTTCCAATGGGTTTTCCCATTGTGGCCACCACACGCCATGGGGAAGCCCGCGGGTGTGGGTGCACTGTCAGCGTAACGGAGAATCCTGCCCCGGGTTTCTGGCCAGACACATAAAAAATATCAAAGCAGTAATTTGATATTTCTTTCTTGAAAAAAGAGTAATTAACAATGGTCTTTAGAGTGTGAGAGAGTCAGGGTACGTCTGTTCAGCTCACTCCCAACATGAGGGTGTCCACTCACTCACCCTCACCCACTGTGTGTGGGGCTGAGGGTGAATGACTAGCCTAGGATTGGGAGTGAGCTGGACACACACTCTCTCTCTCCTCAACAAAGCCTCTTCCACACAGGGTGGAATCTTCCAGCCCTACCCCCTGGCAGGATCTTCTATCCCGCTGAAGGTTCCGCGGCAGTGGGACGGGAGAGCCACGCAAAATGGCGTAGACATCAGCAGGGCTGGAAGATCCCGCCAGCGGGCAGTGATGAACTACCTCCACTACTGGAAATCATGGCAAGGGATGGAGTGGGGGGGTGGAAATCCCACGCAGACATTTTATGTCTCCCACCCATCCACTACATTCTCTCCACCCCTCCCACACACATGCACACTCCTTCTCCTGCCCACACTTTCCATTTTCCCCCAGACTCTCTGTCCCTCTACCCCCACATTCTCCTCCTCCCCCACATACTCTCCCTCTTACCCCTATACTCTCACTCTCCCTCCTTCACACACAAATACACATATTCTCTCTCTGTACCATCCACACATATTCTCCCTCTCCCCTTCGCACAAACTCCCTCCCCGTCTCACTATCTCACACACTCTCTCCCATTTGCACATATGTGGACCAGCCTGCGACTGGGGGAACAGTCCTTCTATTCCACTTACCCATCAGGCTGGCATCCTGGAAAACGGCTCTTGTGGCATAGAGAATGGCTTTGGCGGCTCCAATCTGGCCCATGGGCTGCGCATTGAACATACCTGAGGAATACAATAACTCATATCAATGTTCAAATCTCACAAATAAGAATGAGACTCATTTGCACCCAAATGTGATGAATGTGTTGTTTTTGTTGAATCTTTTCCGGGTGCTGTGGCGTGACGCTCCACCCTCGCTGTCAGCTGAGGTGGAGACAGGCTACTGACCGAATGGCGTGGCCGCAGACTGATTGCGTGAGGAGAGGTGTGTCTCGGCTTGTGTGTGTGTGCGGCGGGGGGGGGGGGGGGGGGGTGGTTGGAGTAGGCTGGGCTCCGGGGGAGTGCCGGGAGGGGGTCCGTGCCGGGGTGGAGGTTGGGGGTTGGGGAGGGGGTCCGTGCCGGGGTGGAGGTTGGGAGGGGGGGTCCGTGCTGGGGTGGAGGTTGGGGGGGGTCCGTGCCGGGGTGGAGGTTGGGAGGGGGGGTCCGTGCTGGGGTGGAGGTTGGGGGTTAGGGGTGTCCGTGCTGGGGTGGAGGTTGGGGAGGGGGTCCGTGCTGGGGTGGAGGTTGGGGGTTGAGGGGGGGGGTCCCTCCCGGGGTGGAGGTTGGGGGTTGGGGGGGTCCGTGCTGGGGTGGAGGATGGGGAAGGGGTCCGTGCTGGGGTGGAGGTTGGGGGGGGGGTCCGTGCCGGGGTGGAGGTTGGGGGTTGGGGAGGGGGTCCGTGCCGGGGTGGGTGATGGGAGGGCAAATGAGTTGGTCCACCTGGCCAGGTGCCAGCCTCCAACAGTTGGACCCATGCGGTCCATGCCACCTGGCTGGGGGGAGGAGGGGATATGGGCAATGATGACATGTCGTCGTTCCCCTCCCTCCCACCAGGCCGTCATGTTTTCAGACCATCCAGCGATGTTGGCCGCCGTGGTGGCAGCCGCTCATGTCTATGTTGCCCTGGATGAGGAGGAGGAGGAGGAGGAGGAGGAGCGTGCCAGAGAGGCGGCGCAGGCTGCCGCAGAGGGGCAGGCGGCAGCCGCCCAGGCTGGAGGGACACCTGACCGACAGGGGGAGGAGGGGGAGGAGGACGTCGCGGCCCCACGGCAACGGAGGCACCCGAGGGCGCCCCGTGTGTACCGGCCCCGGCAGTCATACCAGGACCTCACGCACCGGGAATGCAGGAGGAGACTCCGGATGAGCCGGGAAACCGTGGCACACATCTGCCACCTGCTGGCACACCTGTCACCGCGTGGCACTGGCGGGGGACACCCTCTCCCCGTGTCCGTCAAGGTTACGGTGGCCCTGAACATTTATGCAACGGGGTCATTCCAGGCACCGAGTGGGGACCTGTCCGGCATATCGCAGACATCGGTGCATCGGTGCATCCGGGCAGTGACAGATGCCCTTTATGCCATGGCGCACCGCTACATCCGCTTCCCCGTGGACCGGGCCAGCCAAGATGCCCGGGCCGTGGGCTTCTCTGTCGTTGCCGGGTTCCCCATGGTCCAGGGCGCGATCGATGGGATGCACATCGCCGTGCGGCCACCTGCAGAGAACAGGGCCGTGTTCACTAATAGGAAGGGGACCTATTCAATGAACGTACAGGTGGTCTGCGACCACCGCATGATGATCCTGCACGTCTGCGCCCGTCACCCAGGCAGTGTACACGACTCATTCGTGTTTTCGCGGTCATCCATCCCCGGCATGTACGAGGGACGCCATCCCCGGCTGAGGGGCTGGTTGCTGGGCGACAGGGGCTACCCATTGCGATCGTGGCTGATGACGCCTATACGGAGGCCATGCAATGAGGTGGAGAACCGCTACAATGATGCCCATGTAGCGACAAGGGGAGTGATCGAGAGGTGCTTTGGCGTGCTGAAGATGCGTTTCAGGTGCCTGGACCTCTCTGGGGGCGCCCTCCAGTATCGGTCAGATAGGGTCGGCCGCATCATTGTGGTGTGCTGCGTCCTGCACAACATAGCCCAGCAGAGGGGCGATGTGCCGCAGGCAGAGGAGGGCGGAGTGGAGGAGCAGCAGGAAGAGGCCCAGTCCTCCCCAGATGAGGGGGATGGGGGCAATGGTCAGGGCAGACGGGGTAGACACAGGCGGGTGGCTGTCCACCGTTACCGGCTGGCCCAGCGGGCACGGGACAGACTGATAGACGCCCGCTTCACTGACTAGATGGGCGTGGGAATCGGGTAGTATGGCCACAGACCGCACACCATGACAACAGCCGACCACCCACACCCCCCACCCATCCACCCACCCAGCACCCTCACCCCCCTCCCCAACCCCACACACCCCACCCGCATGCACACCACCCCCCCACCCCCAATTGCCGATCCACCGGCGGCACAACGGGCCGGGCTCACCCAGTTGCGGGTGGACGCGTGTCTATCGCAGGCCATGGAGGATGATGACAACCCGCCTCCGATGAGCTCCTGGCTCTACATCGTTGGACTATGTCTGACCCATGGCCACAGTACCACCATCCACCCGGACCATCCCTGCATGCGGCTGTGACACTGCAGCGCACGGTCCCATCCTCTGCCCGGGGGATGTTGATGGCGGCCCAGGGGGAAGGGGGCAGACTCACCTGGGGCTGAGGTAAGACCACCCGTCACACACACACTTGCGCTCAACGTACATGACACGCCCGCACACTTTGGACAGAGCACAAAGGCAGCTTCGGTAGGTGTAACATTGACTTTAATAACCAAAGGAGTTCATGCACGTGCCCTAGCCCCTAAAACTCATCTGTGCCCTGCACCCGTGCCAACTTACTCAGTGTCTAATTGTTTGGCCTTACGGGCCCTTTGATTACGTCTACGTGGTTCCCCAGACGGTACAGCAGCACTGGAGGTGGACTCCTGTGATTCCTGCCCTCTGACACTGGATCCCTTTGGCGGCCGTTTCCTGGGGCGTCCTGGCCTAGATGGGCCAGGCTGCGGCCCGGGCGACTGGGATGGCGAGCTGCCAGCCTGTCCTGCCCGTTGCCCACCCGATGCACCTGGGACGGAAGGGGGGGAGTCCGAGGTGTCGCGGTGTACCGGGACCTCCCCTACAGAGGGAGCCGGGACGGACCACACCACCTCCTCCTCCCTCGGGGTGCCCGATGGCCCCCAGGCCTCTACATGGGTGGGGGATGCGAACGGACTGGCCATCCAACGCCCCCCCGACATCTGGCGCTGCCAGTCCTGGAGGCCCGTGCTGGTATCGACAGGGGTCTGCAGGTTTGCAGCCATGGAGCCCAGGGTTTTGGCAAACCCTGTCTGTGACAGTGCGACGCCGGCTCGCACATGGCCACTGGCGCCGATGCCCTCAGCGATGGCCTGCTGAGACTGGGCTATGGCCTGCTGAGACTGGGCTATGGCCTGCTGAGACTGGGCCATGGCCTGCTGAGACTGGGCCATGGCCTGCTGAGACTGGGCCATGGCCTGCTGAGACTGGGCTATGGCGTTGAGCGCCTCTGCCATCTGGCGCTGGCACTGGCTCATGGCCTCCTGTGAGAGGGCAGCCATTTCCTGGGCCACAGACGCCGCCTGCACGGAAGGCCCCAGGCCTCGCAAACCGTTCCCCATGTCTGACACCGTCGCACCCATTGCTTCCACCGCGGACGCCACCCGTGCGGTGTCAGCCTGGGTGGCACGCATGACCGGGACCACTCCCAGCTCCTGGACGCGGGTGGACTCCTCCACCTGCGACCGCAGCCGCCGCAAGCCACCCGTCACCCTATTCGCTCGTCTCCGTGTCGGTGGTTGCATTGGATCTATGTGTGGGTGTGGTAACTGCAGGAACCCGGGATCCATCTGGGCGGCAGATGTTCGCTTGGCCTGGGCTGCCCTCCGAGCGCCCGGTCCCTCTGCTGCTCCTCCCTCCACCTGCTGTACCGGGACGGCTGTGTTGTGCGCACCAGTGAGTGTACCAGACGCCTCATCACTAAAGTGCCCAACCGTGGTGAGTGTTTCTGCGATGGTGGAGGGTGTTGATGACAGCAGTGGCGTTGTGTCGTGCTCTTCGTCCCACTCTGAGTCCATGGCACTTTGGGGTGGGGGTTCGTCTCCACCCATCCACTCTGAGTCACTGTCCGGTATTTCGTCTTCCCGGGTAGGGGTGTCCTGGGTAGTGCTGTCCCGGGTAGTGCTGTCCCGGGTAGTGCTGTCCCGGGTAGTGCTGTCCCGGGTAGGGGTGTCCTGGGTAGTGGTGTCCCGGGTAGGGGTGTCCTGGGTAGTGCTGTCCCGGGTAGGGGTGACCTGGGTAGTGGTGTCCCGGGTAGGGGTGTCCTGGATAGTGGTGTCCTGGGTAGTGGTGTCCTGGCTCGGATGTGACGGGGGCCTGTGGCTGCCCCCCTCATCGCTGGGTGGTCGCTCCCGCACGTGACGGGGGTGTCGTCTCCCTGTTGCTCCAGGTCTCTCCGTCTCCCGTGGTGTGCGAGGGGCATCCTGCGGGCGTCGCATGCTGGAGGGTCCGGGTCTCTCCGTCTCCCGTGGTCTCCGAGGGGCATCCTGCGGGCGTCGCATGCTGGAGGGTGCGGGTCTCTCCGTCTCCCGTGGTCTCCGAGGGGCATCCTGCGGGCGTCGCATGCTGGAGGGTGCGGGTCTCTCCGTCTCCCGTGGTGTGCGAGGGGCATCCTGCGGGCGTCGCATGCTGGAGGGTCCGGGTCTCTCCGTCTCCCGTGGTCTCCGAGGGGCATCCTGCGGGCGTCGCATGCTGGAGGGTGCGGGTCTCTCCGTCTCCCGTGGTGTGCGAGGGGCATCCTGCGGGCGTCGCATGCTGGAGGGTCCGGGTCTCTCCGTCTCCCGTGGTCTCCGAGGGGCATCCTGCGGGCGTCGCATGCTGGAGGGTGCAGGTCTCTCCGTCTCCCGTGGTGTGCGAGGGGCATTCTGCGGGCGTCGCATGCTGGAGGGTGCGGGTCTCTCCGTCTCCCGTGGTCTCCGAGGGGCATCCTGCGGGCGGTGTGCATCTGCGGGATGGGTGCCTGGACGTTTGGTCCTGCGATACACAATGAAGCCATGCATGGTTAGACATCAGGCAGTGATCAGGTGATACGGGGTAGGGGGATATAGGGGAGGGGGGATATGGGGACGGGCTGTTGGTGGCTCACTTGCTCGTGGGGCCTCGACCTCTGCATCAGCAACCTCCCGGTCCTCAGGTCCGCCAGCCAGTTCCAGGGCCCTTTCCTCGTGTATGGTCAGTGGCCTCTCATCAGCGGGCCCTCCTCCAGTCCTCCCTATTGCTCCCTATTGTTGTGTGCGCGCTTCTCCTGTGGGGGGGGGGGGTGGTGGCAGGGGTAAAAGGCAACAGTGTTAGGCAGGTATATGAATGCACGCCATCGGTTGCGCGTGCATTGCAGAGGTTAAGGTTAGGGCTGGATTCACTTGTGGATATGGGGGATATGGGGGAGGGGGGGATATGGGGGGGGATATGGGGGAGGGGGGATATGGGGGAGGGGGGATATGGGGGATATGGGGGAGGGGGGGATATGGGGGAGGGGGGATATGGGGGAGGGGGGGATATGGGGGATATGGGGGAGGGGGGATATGGGGGATATGGGGAGGGGGATATGGGGGAGGGGGGATATGGGGGATATGGGGGAGGGGCGATATGGGGGAGGGGGGGATATGGGGGAGGGGGGGATATGGGGGATATGGGGGAGGGGGGGATATGGGGGGGGGATATGGGGAGGGGGGATATGGGGGAGGGGGATATGGGGGAGGGGGGGATATGGGGGAGGGGGGATATGGGGGAGGGGAGATATGGGGGAGGGGGGATATGGGGGAGGGGGGATATGGGGAGGGGGGATATGGGGGAGGGGGGATATGGGGGATATGGGGGATATGGGGGAGGGGCGGATATGGGGGATATGGGGGAGGGGGGATATGGGGAGGGGGGGATATGGGGGATATGGGGAGGCTCACCCTGCCTGCTCTGACGAGGCCGTTCACCTTCTTGTGGCACTGGGTGCCTGTCCGTGGTGTTAGGGCCACAGCGGTGACGGCCTCTGCCACCTCCCTCCACAGACGCCGGCTGTGGCGTGGGGCAACTCTGCGGCCGTGCCCGGGATACAGGGCGTCCCTCCTCTGCTCCACCGCGTCCAGGAGCGCCTCCACATCGCGTGACTCGAACCTCGGGGCTGAGCGACGGCCAGCCATCAAGTCGGGTGTTGCGGTCGGCTGTTCCGGTCTGGTGGGGGGAGCTGCGCGGCCTTATGAGCCGTCACGCCGTGCAGCGCGTATGACGCTGCACGGCGTGAACCACTGCGCAAGCGCGGATCCCGTTACGTCGCTGCTAGCCCATTTCGGGCCG
This sequence comes from Scyliorhinus torazame, assembly GCF_047496885.1. Taxonomy (NCBI): domain Eukaryota; kingdom Metazoa; phylum Chordata; class Chondrichthyes; order Carcharhiniformes; family Scyliorhinidae; genus Scyliorhinus; species Scyliorhinus torazame. The sequence continues at coordinate 221,472,929 of NC_092712.1, forward strand.
CAGACTATCGGCCCATTTTTATGACGTGACGCAAGTGGGATTTGCGCCGTTTTTTGCGCCGATCGGCGGACTTTCCGCCGATAATGGAGAATTTCGCCCCTTATCTCTGTTCATCAAGAAGGCAATGCATGAGGGGCAGCTGTGACACCTCAGGATATTTTTTTTTTTTTTTTTTTTCTTCTTTTTTTTTATAAATGTTTTATTGAAATTTTTTTTCCCAAACAACAATTTTTCCCCTCTTACAAAGCAAACGCAACAATAACAATACAGAAATTTTAAACAATACACAAGTAACAAAACCCCTTTATCTTTGACCTAAACTAAACCCCCCCTCCCCCCCCCCCCCCCCCTCCCCCTGGGTTGCTGCTGCTGGTCATCTGTCTTCCCTCTAACGTTCCCCTAGGTAGTCGAGAAATGGCTGCCACCGCCTGGTGAACCCTTGAGCCGATCCTCTCAGGGCAAACTTTATCTGCTCCAGTTTAATGAACCCCGCCATATCATTTACCCAGGCCTCCAGTCCGGGGGGTTTCGCCTCCTTCCACATGAGTAGGATCCTGCGCCGGGCTACTAGGGACGCAAAGGCCACAACGTCGGCCTCTTTCGCCTCCTGCACTCCCGGCTCTTCCGCAACTCCAAATAGAGCTAACCCCCAGCCTGGTTTGACCCGGGCCTTCACCACCCGCGAAATCACTCCCGTCACTCCCTTCCAATACCCTTCCAGTGCCGGGCATGCCCAAAACATATGTGCGTAGTTTGCCGGGCTCCCGCCACACCTCCCACATTTGTCCTCCACTCCAAAGAACCTGCTCAATCTTGCTCCCGTTATGTGTGCTCTATGTAGCACCTTAAATTGAATCAGGCTAAGCCTGGCGCATGAGGAAGAGGAATTTACCCTGCTTAGGGCATCAGCCCACATACCCTCCTCTATCTCCTCCCCTAGTTCTTCTTCCCACTTTCCTTTTAGTTCGCCCACCGACTCCTCCCCCTCTTCCCTCATCTCTCGGTAAATCTCTGACACCTTGCCCTCTCCGACCCACACCCCTGAAAGCACCCTGTCCTGTATCCCCTGTGTCGGGAGCAATGGAAATTCCCTCACCTGTTGTCTAGTAAATGCCCTCACCTGCATATATCTCAAGAAATTTCCCCGGGGCAACTTATACTTTTCCTCCAATGCTCCCAAGCTCGCAAAAGTCCCATCTATAAATAAATCTCCCACCCTCCTAATTCCCAACTGGAACCAGCTCTGAAATCCTCCATCCATTCTTCCTGGGGCGAACCTATGGTTGTTCCTGATTGGGGACCCCACCAGGGCTCCCCGCACCCCTCTCTGTCGCCTCCACTGTCCCCAGATATTCAATGTTGCCGCCACCACCGGGTTCGTGGTAAACTTTTTAGGTGAGATCGGTAGCGGCGCCGTCACCAGCGCCTCTAAACCCGTCCCTTTACAGGACTTTCTCTCCAGTCTTTCCCACGCCGCTCCCTCACCCTCCATCATCCATTTACGTATCATTGCCACATTGGCGGCCCAATAGTAATCGCCCAAGTTCGGTAGTGCCAATCCTCCTCTGTCCCTACTACGCTGAAGGAACCCCCTCCTTACTCTCGGAACTTTCCCTGCCCACACGAAGCTCGTGATGCTCCTGTCTATTTTATTAAAAAAGGTCTTAGTGATTAGTATAGGGAGACATTGAAATACAAATAAGAACCTCGGGAGGACCATCATCTTAATTGCTTGCACCCTGCCCGCCAGCGATAGAGGCTGCATGTCCCACCTCTTGAAGTCCTCCTCCATTTGTTCTACCAACCGTGTCAGATTAAGTCTGTGCAAGGTTCCCCAGCTCCTAGCGATCTGAATCCCCAGGTATCGGAAGTTTCTTTCCACTTTCCTTAGAGGCAAGCCTTCTATCTCTCTACTCTGGTCCCCTGGATGTATCACAAATAATTCACTCTTCCCCATGTTTAGCCTATACCCCGAGAAATCCCCGAACCCCCTCAAAATTCGCATAACCTCTATCATTCCCCCCGCTGGGTCCGACACGTATAACAATAGGTCATCCGCATATAACGAGACTCGGTGTTCTTCTCCCCCTCTAATCACCCCTCTCCATTTCCTGGAGTCTCTCAACGCCATGGCCAGAGGTTCAATTGCCAACGCGAACAACAATGGAGACAGCGGGCATCCCTGTCTTGTTCCCCTATATAGTCGGAAATACTCCGATCTATGTCGACCTGTAACTACGCTTGCCGTTGGAGCCCCATAAAGAAGTCTAACCCAGCTAATAAACCCGTTCCCAAACCCAAACCTCCTTAACACTTCCCATAAATACTCCCACTCCACCCTATCAAATGCCTTCTCTGCGTCCATTGCCGCCACTATCTCTGCCTCCCCCTCCACTGGGGGCATCATTATCACCCCTAATAGTCGTCGCACGTTAACATTCAGTTGTCTCCCTTTTACGAACCCTGTCTGATCTTCGTGCACCACCCCCGGGACACAGTCCTCTATCCTCGATGCCAGTACCTTTGCCAACAATTTGGCGTCCACGTTCAACAATGAAATGGGTCTATAGGACCCGCACTGCAACGGATCTTTATCCCTCTTCAAAATTAACGATATCGTCGCCTCCGACATCGTCGGGGGTAGAGTCCCCCCTTTCCTGGCCTCATTGAACGTCCTCACCATCAACGGGGCCAACAAGTCCACATATTTTCTGTAATACTCCACCGGGAACCCGTCTGGTCCTGGGGCCTTGCCTGCTTGCATGCTTCCCAGTCCCTTAATAACCTCGTCCACCCCAATCGGTGCCCCCAGGCCTACCACCCCCCGCTCCTCCACTTTCGGGAACCTCAATTGGTCCAGGAACTGCCGCATCCCCTCCTCTCCCTCTGGGGGTTGAGACCTATACAGTTCCTCATAGAAGGTCTTGAACACCTCATTTATCTTTCCTGCCCTTCGCACCGTGTCTCCCCTTTCGTCTCTAATTCCTCCTATTTCCCTCGCTGCTGCCCTCTTTCGCAATTGATGAGCCAACAGGCGACTCGCCTTTTCCCCATATTCATACCTCCTCCCCTGTGCCTTCCTCCACAGTACCTCCGCCTTTCTGGTGGTCAGAAGGTCAAATTCCGTCTGGAGTCGTCTCCTCTCCCTGTACAATTCCTCCTCCGGGGTCTCTGCAAATTCCCTATCCACCCATAAAATCTCCCCCAGTAATCTTTCCCTTTCCTTGGCCTCTGTTTTCCTTTTGTGGGCCCCAATGGAGATCAGCTCTCCTCTGACCACCGCTTTTAGTGCTTCCCATACCACTCCCACAGGGACCTCGCCGTCGTCATTGACCTCCAGGTATCTCTCAATACACCCCCGCACTCTTGCACACACTCCCTCATCCGCCATCAGTCCCACATCTAATCGCCAGAGTGTTCTCTGCTCCCTTTCCTCTCCTAATTCCAGGTCCACCCAATGTGGGGCATGATCCGAAACCGCTATGGCTGAGTACTCGGCTTCTTCCACCCTAGAGATCAACGACCTTCCCAAAACAAAAAAATCTATCCGGGAGTACACTTTATGGACATGGGAGAAGAAGGAATACTCCCTAGCCCTAGGTCTAAGAAATCGCCATGGATCCACTCCCCCCATTTGGTCCATAAACCCCTTAAGTACCTTGGCCGCTGCCGGCCTTCTTCCGGTCCTTGAGCTGGATCTATCTAGCCCCGGGTCCAGCACCGTATTAAAGTCCCCTCCTAAAATCAAGTTTCCTACCTCCAGGTCCGGTATACGCCCCAGCATCCGTCTCATAAATCCCGCATCGTCCCAGTTTGGGGCATACACGTTAACCAACACGACCTCCATTCCCTCCAGCCTGCCACTCACCATTACATATCTACCTCCGCTATCTGCTACAATGTTCTTTGCTTCAAATGCGACCTGTTTCCCCACCAAAATGGCCACCCCTCTATTCTTTGCGTCCAGTCCTGAGTGGAACACCTGTCCCACCCATCCTTTCCTTAGCCTAACTTGGTCCGCCACCTTTAGGTGCGTCTCTTGGAGCATAACCACGTCTGCCCTTAGTCCTTTCAAATGCGCGAGCACTCGGGCCCTTTTTATCGGTCCGTTCAGGCCTCTCACGTTCCACGTGATCAGCCTCACTAGGGGGCTACCTGCCCCCCTCCCGTGTCGACTAGCCATTACCTTCTCTAGGCCAGTCCCATATCCCGCCTCCGCGCTCCCGCTCGCTCCCCCAGCGTCGCACACCATCCCCGCCCACCCACTCTTTAGCCATTTCCTTTTGGATTTCCGCAGCAGCAACCCAGTTGTCCCCCCCCCCCCTTCTCCCTCCCTCCTCCCCTCCCCGCTAGATCTCTTTCTAGCTTGATTGCTCCCCCCATATTACTTCCGTAAGTCAGCTGACTTCAACTGACCCCGGCTACTCCTGCTCACTCCTCGACCTCCCCATGTGGGGAACTCCCATCCGCCTTGCGCCTGTCTTCCCGCCTTATTCTTTCTGGTGCGGGAACATCCCTTTACCTGACCCGCCTCTTATGGCGCAGCTCCCTTTCCCCTCCCCCTCCCCTTCCCCATTCTCCAACTATGTCCCGTCTTTCCCCCCTCACCGGCGCCCACATTTCCCCAATGTCTCCCCCCTTCCCTGTTTACTTCTCAATTAACTTCCACCGTAACATTATCAATAACATTTCCTGCAGCATCAGTCCCTCAGTTCCGATCCAATTTCTCTTCTTTGATGAAGGTCCATGCTTCCTCCGCCGTCTCGAAATAATGGTGTCTCTCCTGATACGTGACCCATAGTCTTGCCGGCTGCAGCATCCCGAACTTCACCTTCCTTTTATGCAACACCTCTTTGGCTCGGTTGAAGCTCGCCCTCCTTCTCGCCACCTCCGCACTCCAATCCTGGTATACCCGTACCACTGCATTCTCCCATCTGCTACTCCGCACCTTTTTAGCCCATCTCAGGACCTCTTCTCTATCCTTAAGGCGGTAAAATCGCACGATTATCGCCCTGGGTGGTTCTCCCGCTTTTGGTCTTCTCGCCGGAATCCGATTTGCCCACTCCACCTCCAAGGGGCCCGTAGGGGCCTCAGCACCCATCAGTGAGCTCAGCATCGTACTTGCGTACGCTCCACAGTCCACTCCTTCCACACCCTCAGGGAGACCCAGTATCCGAAGGTTCTTCCTTCGCGCTCCATTTTCTAGGGCTTCGATCCTTTCAGTACACTTTTTATGAAGTGCCTCGTGCGTCTGTGTCTTAACCGCCAGGCCCAGGATCTCGTCCTCAATATCTGTCACCTTCTGCTCCACCACACGGAGCTCTGTCTCCTGGGTCTTTAATGTCTCCTTGAGCCCCTCAATTGCCTGTAGCAACGGGGTCAGCACCTCCCTCTTCAGCAGCTCCACGCACCGTCTCACAATTTCATGCTCAGGCCCCCATGTCACCTGCGCTTTCTCCGCCGCCATCTTGTACTTCTCTCTTTCTGACCCTTTGGTCGACGATTCCTCGCGCTGCAGCCGCCGCCGCCGGTTTTTTCCTCCTTCGTTTGGGGGGGACTCCCTTCTCACACGCCCCACACCGGGTTGCGTCGTCGAAAAATTCCCCGTTGAGGCTCTTAAAAGAGCCCGAAGGTCCGTCGGAGCTGGAGCCGCCGAAGCGTGCGGCTAGCTAGGCATCACCGCAACCGGAAGTCCCTTCAGTGGCCTTGATGAGGTCTTTTCACAGTTGTTCCCTCTGCTGCTAGAGTTCACCTTTGATACAGGCCCTCAGGTCAGCTTGCAGCTTTAAGCTTGCCCTTCCCCCGCCTGCATGCTGGAAGAGGCCCTGTTTATCCTGTAGTTGCAGCCAAATCTTTCACTGTTTCTGCGTGTGTCTGGCAACCAAGAGACATACCCTTCCTGGGGGACACTGTCGGGGGAATATTGCCGCCTTCTTCCCACACCGGGAAATGTCAAACAAATGCCGTGGGGGCCCTGTAAAAGAGCCCAAAAGTCCGTTCCAAGCAGGAGCTGCCGAATATGCGACCTAGCTCTGCATAGCCGCACCCGGAAGTCCTCACCTCAGGATATTTTGACTCCATGGTGGAGGGGATTTAGTGCTGTAGCTGATCATGTTCTCACTCTTTACTGATAGCAGGGGATGAATTCAGCAGAGTGGGTAGGGACCAATTACATTATTCTGCTCACTGGAAGGAAGGATTTGAATGTGAATTTGTTGTCTATTGTTGGAGTTTCAGCTCACTGGGGTTTGGAAAAGCAATGAAGCGTGGTGGGTGCTCGGGAGCGTTGGTGCCAATATTTCTCCTCAGCCGTGGAGCTGAAAGAGCTGTGGAGCCCGATCTCAGGATTTCTGCTTAATAGTGCGGGGTCAGCACATCAGATTGTTCTTTGAATTGACAGAAGAGCATATCGGCCATAGATGGTTGTGAGAGGGAGAAGAGGAAGTGGAACGATGGGGAGGGTGGCTCCAATTAATTGAAGGTCAGGCTGGGGGGGAAGTGCTTTTGCTCAGATGAGGAGGCTGGATCAGAGTCATCAGAACAATGCTTAGAGAGTGGGCTAGGGGGATTGGGGGAGGGGCCGGGGCATGTGAGCTTTTCAAAATAGTCTACACAGTGTGGAAAGTGCTAGGATGGGATATGTGGACTCCAGCTACAGGACTCAATAGTTTCCAGGTTCTAATTGGCTGGATCAAAAGTCTCTGATGTCAAACACTAAAGATTATTTTCTTGAAGCAGTAAAATGTCAGCACCGGCAGTTGGTTGTAAGAAAGATGATTAATCTAGGTGTCTGACAAATCTCAGAGTATTTCTTTCTGCTTTTCATTTCATGTGCCTGACTTAATTAGTCCTGAATAGGCAACCAGTTTTTCCTCTTCTAAAGTCTGTAACCAATTTTCATGTAGGAAGAAGACTCCGAGTGACAGTACAAATTAAGGTAAAGCCTATTTTCAAGTCTGCAAGTCTTATTCCTTTGTCTACTCACTGCCACTTTTCAAATCAATGAACACAGCAGAAAATATGACCTCTAGTTTTTAATTAATAAATAGAAGTCATCAAAAGGATAATGCAGTCTTCTTCAATGGATCTTTCTTAAATCTCTGGGCTAGTAATGGAACTACTTTTAGATTTACATTCCATTTCATTGAGAGCTTTGCACTCAGCAGAGTTATTGGCAGCGATACATATTGATCCTCTTTTTGTAATAACCTGCCAGAAATACTAATTGAATATTTTAGCTGCCACTGAACCATCCAAATTTGTTTGGCAAAACTTCTAAAGATTTAAACTTCTGTTAGTTTAATGTGCCCTTGTAATTTTTATTGCCAAAAACAAAATATACAAATCAGCAAGCATTAACTTACAAAGCAAGAATGTTTAGGTGATCCTGGAGACAAGTTTTTAGAGCTGCAAATTCTTTTTGTGGAAAACAAAATTGTTTCCAGCTTTCTGTAATGTTACTTTGAAAGACTGACTGATGGTCATAAGAAACCAATAAAGATTGGCAGATTGATTCACTAGTAACGCTTCTTACTGACATTTCTGTCTCCTAGTCATGCTCTTTTCTCTGTTGTCTTTTTCACCCACCATTTCTCTCTCTCTCCCACTTCTGTTCACCACCTTCATTCTTTCCACTTACAGTAACGTTTTTTGTGTGACAGTAAAACCTTTGTGCTCTAAGCTGTGAAACAAGGATTAACTATTGAAAGAAAAGGTTAGCAAGAAGCAGAATTCACACATTAAAGATCTCACATAAACTGTAACTCAAATGCATCAAAATGTAGCCCTTTTGTCAAACATGCCAGCTATTATAATAATAATAATCTTTATTATTGTCATAAGTAGGCTTACATTAACGCTGTAATTAAGTTACTGTGAAAAGCTCCTGGTCGCCACACTCTGTTTGGGTACACTGAGGGAGAATTCAGAATGTCCAATTCACCTAACAGCATATCTTTCGGGCCTTGTGGGAGGAAACCAGAGCATCCGGAGGAAACCCACGCAGACATGGGGAGAAGGTGCAGACTCCGCACAGACAGCGACCCAAGCTGGGAATCGAACCTGGCAGAATACTCACCCAATACTCAAAAGCAACATTCTGCATGCTCACAAAATGATATTGATTTACCCTTCCTGTTTTAAAATGGGAAAGGCCAATGTAGCCCCCCAGTTAAATTACACTTGCCTATTTTAGAAACCTAATTCATAGAATCCTTACAGTGCAGAAGGAGGCCATTCGACCCTTTGAAAGAGCTCCCCACCTAGGCCAACCTCCCCCATCCTACCCCGGTAACCCCAACTAACCTGCACACCTTTGGACTCAAAAGGGCAATTTAGCATGGCCAATCTGCTTGACCTGCACATCTTTGGACTATGGGAGGAAACCGGAAACCCACGTAGAGATGGGGAGAAAGTACAAACTCCATAGAGACAGTCACCCAAGGTCAGAATTGATCCCGGGTCCTTGGTGCTGTGAGGCTGCAGTGCTAACCACTGTGTCACAGTGCTGCCCCAATTCAGATAGAATTGGTTTGAATCCTATTCCCAGTAAATTGTCAACATTTTCAGAATATCACAGTTGTTTGCGAGAGCGTTAAAAGTATAATGATAATAAAAAATGTTTTTAGAAAGTCTGATACTTTATCAAAGTCAACCTCTTGAGAACAACATTCAAAGAATAGACTATTTTGTTTTGTATGGTATGATGTTTGTCAAGAGCTAAGACCTAATTCCGTTAAACACTCATGTTCTCATAAATCTGTAGCAATACAGAGAATTTTCTTGCGATACAACTCATTGCACTGATGACAATCATGTGTTACAGCAGATATTTATTAGCCAATAAATTAATCTTCAGCTTTTAATCTTTTAAATGCTGATAATGAATGTCTGAGAGTATCTTTCCAAAGTTAATGAGTCCCAGTCCCAGTCAAACTGAGTTCTGTTAATAATTTATTCACAAAGGGAGAGTCTGTACCAGATGTTCCTGTACAGTAAATCAATGTTCACACTGACTTGCTTTAGTCATTTTTAACCTTATCAGTTGACACCAGCCTAACAGCCAAGGTTATTTATCCTCATTCGAGAGCTTCAGGTTACAAAGAAAGAATAAAGTAAGAAGAGAAAAAAAAGTGAAGACTGGCTTCATTAAAATGACGTCTTTTAATTTATATTTAAGACAAATTAACTCCTGATTTAATGCTGCCCTAATGCATCAGTGTGTAATTACTCGTTTAAATTAGTTTCATTGTGAAATGCAACGTGTCCTTTCAAGAGACTGATTTCAAAGTGGTAAAATATGTATTATTTCAGTTTATACAATTAATTAAACAGCTTTGATCTCTGCACTCATTCCAAATGCTTTTAAAAAGAAAGATTTGCATTTCCATAGCGCTTTTCGATGTCTCAAAGTGCTTTACAGCCAATGCAATACTTTTGAAGTGTAGTTACTATTGTAGTGTAGGAAACACAGCAGCCAATACATGCACAGAAACTCCCCCTTTACCCCAACCTGCAATGTTCCCCATGGTAGGCTTATGCAGAAAGTAAGGAGGCATGGGATAGTGGGAAATTTGGCCAGTTGGATAACGAACTGGCTAACCGATAGAAGTCAGAGAGTGGTGGTGGATGGCAAATATTCAGCCTGGATCCCAGTTACCAGTGGCGTACCGCAGGGATCAATTCTGGGTCCTCTGCTGTTTGTGATTTTCATTAATGACTTGGATGAGGGAGTTGAAGGGTGGGTCAGTAAATTTGCAGATGATACGAAGATTGGTGGAGTTGTGGATAGTAAGGAGGGCTGTTGTCGGCTGCAAAGAGACATAGATAGGATGCAGAGCTGGGCTGAGAAGTGGCAGATGGAGTTTAACCCTGAAAAGTGTGAGGTTGTCCATTTTGGAAGGACAAATATGAATGCGGAATACAGGGTTAACGGTAGAGTTCTTGGCAATGTGGAGGAGCAGAGAGATCTTGGGGTCTATGTTCATACATCTTTGAAAGTTGCCACTCAAGTGGATAGAGCTGTGAAGAAGGCTTATGGTGTGCTCGCGTTCATTAACAGAGGGATTGAATTTAAGAGCCGTGAGGTGATGATGCAGCTGTACAAAACTTTGGTAAGGCCACATTTGGAGTACTGTCTACAGTTCTGGTCGCCTCATTTTAGGAAGGACGTGGAAGCTCTGGAAAAGGTGCAAAGAAGATTTACCAGGATGTTGCCTCGAATGGAGAGTAGGTCTTACGAGGAAAGGTTGAGGGTGCTAGGCCTTTTCTCATTAGAGCGGAGAAGGATGAGGGGCGACTTGATAGAGGTTTATAAGATGATCAGGGGAATAGATAGAGTAGACAGTCAGAGACTTTTTCCCCGGGTGGAACAAACCATTACAAGGGGACATAAATTTAAGGTGAAAGGTGGAAGATATAGGAGGGATATCAGAGGTAGGTTCTTTACCCAGAGAGAGTTGGGGGCATGGAACGCACTGCCTGTGGAAGTAGTTGAGTCGGAAACATTAGGGACCTTCAAGCAGCTATTGGATAGGTACATGGATTACGGTAAAATTATATAGTGTAGATTTATTTGTTCTTAAGGGCAGCACGGTAGCATTGTGGATAGCACAATTGCTTCACAGCTCCATGGTCCCAGGTTCGATTCCGGCTTGGGTCATTGTGCGGAGTCTGCACGTCCTCCCCGTGTCTGCGTGGGTTTCCTCCGGGTGCTCCGGTTTCCTCCCACAGTCCAAAGATGTGCGGGTTAGGTGAATTGGCCAATGATAAATTGCCCTTAATGTCCAAATTGCCCTTGGTGTTGGGTGGAGGTGTTGAGCTTGGGTAGGGTGCTCTTTCCAAGAGCTGGTGCAGACTCAAAGGGCCGAATGGCCTCCTTCTGCACTGTAAATTCAATGATAATCTATGATTAATCTAGGACAAAGGTTCGGCACAACATCGTGGGCCGAAGGGCCTGTTCTGTGCTGTATTTTCTATGTTCTATGTATGTTCTATGTTATGATAATCAGATGATCTGATTTTGCGATCTTGATTGAGGGAATGCTGTTCACCAGGATACGATGGGTAGCTCCCCAGCTCTTCATCAAAGTAGTTCCATAGGTCCTCTACATCAAACTGAGCAGTCAGATGGGGCCATATTTTAGTGCTTCATTTGAATGACGGTATCACCGACAGTATAACACTCCCTCGGTACTCTGCTGGAATGTCAGCTTTGATTTTGCTCTTCAGCTTTGAAGTAGAACTTGAACCCGGAACCTTATGACTCAAAGGAGAGGGGAATCATAGAATCTCTACAGTGCAGAAGGAGGCCATTCGGCCCCTTGAGTAAGCACTGATCATGAAGGAGCACTTCACCAATGCCCACTTCCCAGCCTACCCCAATAACTCCTTAACCTAACCGACACATCCTTGGAACATAAGAACATAAGAACTAGGAGCAGGAGTAGGCCATCTGGCCCCTCGAGTCTGCTCCACCATTCAATGAGATCATGGCTGATCTTTTGTGGACTCAGCTCCACTTTCCGGCCCGAACACCATAACCCTTAATCCCTTTATTCTTCAAAAAACTATCTATCTTTATCTTAAAAACATTTAATGAAGGAGCCTCTACTGCTTCACTGGGCAAGGAATTCCATAGATTCACAACCCTTTGGGTGAAGAAGTTCCTCCAAAACTCAGTCCTAAATCTACTTCCCCTTATTTTGAGGCTATGCTCCCTAGTTCTGCTTTCACCTGCCAGTGGAAACAACCTGCCCGCATCTATCCGATCTATTCCCTTCATAATCTTATATGTTTCTATAAGATCCCCCCTCATCCTTCTAAATTCCAACGAGTACAGTCCCAGTCTACTCAACCTCTCCTCGTAATCCAACCCCTTCAGCTCTGGGACTAACCTAGTGAATCTCCTCTGCACACCCTCCAGTGCCAGTATGTCCTTTCTCAAGTAAGGAGACCAAAACTGGACACAATACTCCAGGTGTGGCCTCACTAACACCTTATACAATTGCAGCAGAACCTCCCTAGTCTTAAACTCCATCCCTCTAGCAATGAAGGACAAAATTCCATTTGCCTTCTTAATCACCTGTTGCACCTGAAAACCAACTTTTTGCGACTCATGCACTAGCACACCCAGGTCTCTCTGCACAGCAGCATGTTTTAATATTTTATCATTTAAATAATAATCCCTTTTGCTGTTATTCCTACCAAAATGGATAACCTCACATTTGTCAACATTGTATTCCATCTGCCAGACCCTAGCCCATTCACTTAGCCTATCCAAATCCCTCTGCAGACTTCCAGTTTCCTCTGCACTTTTTGCTTTACCACTTATCTTAGTGTCGTCTGCAAACTTGGACACATTGCCCTTGGTCCCCAACTCCAAATCATCTATGTAAATTGTGAACAGTTGTGGGCCCAACACTGATCCCTGAGGGACACCACTAGCTACTGATTGCCAACCAGAGAAACACCCATTAATCCCCACTCTTTGCTTTCTATTAATTAACCAATCCTCTATCCATGCTACCTTAATGCCATGCATCTTTATCTTATGCAACAACCTTTTGTGTGGCACCTTGTCAAAGGCTTTCTGGAAATCCAGATATACCACATCCATTGGCTCCCCATTATCTACCGCACTGTTAATGTCCTCAAAAAATTCCACTAAATTAGTTAGGCACGGCCTGCCCTTTATAAACCCATGCTGCGTCTGCCCAATGGGACAATTTCCATCCAGATGCCTCGCTATTTCTTCCTTGATGATAGATTCCAGCATCTTCCCTACTACCGAAGTTAAGCTCACTGGCCTATAATTACCCGCTTTCTGCCTACCTCCTTTTTTAAACAGTGGTGTCACGTTTGCTAATTTCCAATCCGCCGGGACCACCCCAGAGTCTAGTGAATTTTGGTAAATTATCACTAGTGCATTTGCAATTTCCCTAGCCATCTCTTTTAGCACTCTGGTATGCATTCCATCAGGTCCAGGAGACTTGTCTACCTTTAGCCCCATTAGCTTGCCCATCACTACCTCCTTGGTGATAACAATCCTCTCAAGGTCCTCACCTGTCATAGGCTCATTTCCATCAGTCACTGGCATGTTATTTGTGTCTTCCACTGTGAAGACCGACCCAAAACACCTGTTCAGTTCGTCAGCCATTTCCTCATCTCCCATTATTAAATCTCCCTTCTCATCCTCTAAAGGACCAATATTTACCTTAGCCACTCTTTTTTGTTTTATGTATTTGTAGAAACTGTTACTATCTGTTTTTATATTCTGAGCAAGTTTACTCTCATAATCTATCTTACTCTTCTTTATAGCTTTTTTTAGTAGCTTTCTGTTGCCCCCTAAAGATTTCCCAATCCTCTAGTCTCCCACTGATCTTTGCTACTTTGTATGTTTTTTCCTTCAATTTGATCCTCTCCCTTATTTCCTTAGACATCCACGGTCGATTTTCCCTCTTTTTACCGTCCTTCCTTTTTGTTGGTATAAACCTTTGCTGAGCACTGTGAAAATCACTTGGAAGGTTCTCCACTGTTCCTCAACTGTTTCACTATAACGTCTTTGCTCCCAGTCTACCTTAGCTAGTTCTTCTCTCATCCCATTGTAATCTCCTTTGTTTAAGCACAACACACTAGTGCTTGAATTTACCTTCTCGCCCTCCATCTGTATTTTAAATTCCACCATATTGTGATTGCTCCTTTCGAGAGGATCCCTAGCTATAAGATCCTGAATCAATCCTGTCTCATTACACAGGACCAGATCTAGGACCGCTTGTTCCCTCGTAGGTTCCATTACATACTGTTCTAGGAAACTATCGCGGATACATTCTATAAACTCCTCCTCAAGGCTGCCTTGACCGACCTGGTTAAACCAATCAACATGTAGATTAAAATCCCCCATGACAACTGCTGTACCATTTCTACATGCATCAGTTATTTCTTTGTTTATTGCCTGCCCCACCATAATGTTACTATTTGGTGGACTATAGATTACTCCTATCAGTGACTTTTTCGCCTTACTATTCCTGATTTCCACCCAAATGGATTCAACCTTATCCTCCATAGCACCGATGTCATCCCTTACTGTTGCCCGGATGTCATCCTTAAATAACAGAGCTACACCACCTCCCTTACCATCCACTCTGTCCTTCCGAAAAGTTTGATACCCTCGGATATTTAACTCCCAGTCGTGACCATCCTTTAACCATGTTTCAGTAATGGCCACTAAATCATAGTCATTCACGATGATTTGCGCCATCAAATCATTTACCTTATTCCGAATACTACGAGCATTCAGGTAATGTACACTTATGTTGGCTTTTCTACCTCTGTTCTGAATCTTAACACCTCGATCAGTAACCTCTCCTAAGTTATATTTCCTCTTAACCGTTCTCCTAATTTTCCTTGTTGTTGAACCCATATCTTCATGTAACAACCTGCCGCGTCGCTTACCATTAATGTTTTCACTTCCCGTTTTATTTCTTTTAGTATTCCTGGTCCTATTCACTGAGCTCCCCTCAGTCACTGTACCTTGTACTGTCGCCCTTTTTGATTTTTGACTATGGCTTCTCTGCCTTACACTTTCCCCCTTACTGCCTTTTATTTCTGTCCCTGTTTTACTACCTTCCAACTTCCTGCATCGGTTCCCATCCCCCTGCCACATTAGGTTAAACTCTCCCCAACAGCTCTAGCAAACACCCCCCTAGGACATCGGTTCCAGTCCTGCCCAGGTGCAGACCGTCCGGTTTGTACTGGTCCCACCTCCCCCGGTTCCAATGTCCCAGGAATTTGAATCCCTCCCTCTTGCACCATCTCTCGAGCCACGTATTCATCCTCTCTAAGATAAGATAAGGGGAAATTTTGCACGGCCGATCCACCTAACCTGCACATCTTTGGACTGCGGGAGGAAACCGGAGCACCCAGAAGAAACCCACACAGACACGGGGAGAAAGTGCAAACTCCACACAGTCAGTCACCCAAGGGCAGAATTGAACCCGGTTCCCTGGCTCTGTGAGGCAGCAGTGCTAACCACTGTACCACCGTGCTGCCCACTGTACCACAGTGCACACCCCCCTCCGCACCCCCCATCCCCGGCTACCAACTGAGCCATGGCAGGCACTATTTAATCCTGAATCATTTTGGAATTCAGAATTAGGATTTAAGACTGCACAAAGATGCTTTGCTACTGACCAAGAACAAAAACAAAAATTATATATTATGCATGGTATTTCACACCTTATCATATGTAGTAAATGATGCATTATGTAGCTATATGCTCGAATTACTTTTCGAAATGCTTTAAATGAATCAATTTCTCGATAGTGAGGAGGGATAGTGGGCAAGATACACAATCCACATTATTGCCTCATTGCCTGAATTGTACAAATGTTTTGGAGCTTACCTAAGGGTCATTTTTGGAAGCTGGAACTTCATTTTCCTCAGGAAGCCAACTACCTGTGAAGTGTGACAGGTACATTAAGCTAAAGATGTAACAGAGTCCAATAGCCTACTTTTGAGATGGACTTTGAAGTTCATTCAGGTGCACATTGCTCATACAGGATCAAATGTGTGCCCAGAACCAGGCACATGCTCATTTCTACCCCGATGTATTGATTGGGAATAGGACTGTGTCAATTAATGCACTGGAAGTTGAGAGTCATTAATCCATTATTTCTGGAGAAAGAAACAGATGGCGGAATTCTCCGCCCCCCGCCGGGTCGGAGAATCGGCGCGGTGCCGCGTGAATCGCGCCATGCCGCCCCGACGCCGGGACTCAATTCTCCGCAGTGCGGATAATCGGCGCCATCGGCGCCGGTGTGGTCGGCGCAGCACCGGTCGGGGGACGCGCTGACTCTCCGGCTGGGCCGGCACGGACCCCGATTCTCTGGCCCGCATGGGCCGAGCAGCCGCATCAAAACGCCGAGTCCCACCGGCGCCGTTCCACCATCCTCTGAGCCAGTGGGACCTCGGCGTTGAAGGGTCCGGGGGTGGCCTGTGTGTGGGGGAGGGGGAGTCCGACCCCGGAGGAGGCCTCTGTAGTGGCCAGGCCAGCGATCGGGACCCACCGATCGGCGAGCTGGCCTCTCTGCCCCCCGGCCTCCTTTCCTCCGCGCTGGCTCCTGTAGCCCTGCGCCATTTGGCGTAAGGGCCGGTACGGAGAAGAAGGCCATTACGCATGCGCTGGTTGGCGCCGGCCCAACTGCGCATGTGCGGACCCCGCGGCGCCGGGTTGAGGCCGGGATCGACAGGTGGAGCAGCGTAGGCCGCCCCAGCGCCGTCCTAGCCCCCTGTGGGCCGCAGAATGGGGTCCCGGAATGGGCGGCGACGCCGGAGTAAATCACTCCTGTTTTTACTCCGGCGTCGGCACTTAGTCGCCCGATGGGAGAATCCCGCCCAGAGTTAATGGGCGTGATTTAACAGAATCATTTTGAAGTGTCATTTTGGGCATGATCGGCTGGGCGTTTTTCGACGGCAGCGTTGGAGATATCCTGGCCTGTATTTAACGGTACTTGGTGCCAGAAATGAGCCCCCAATAGCTTCTCGACATTACTGGCTGTCATGTTGTCTGATTTGCCAGACCCACACATCAGCATCTCATCGCTAACAAGGGGGAACTGCTTTTAAATGCTCCCCAACCACTGACTTCTAGTCAACACAGAAGCATGGCAGCGCGCACACTTGCTTCTCGCTTTGGGGATGCCACCTGGACAGGCTTCTTGACGCTGTGAATGAGAGACGGGGCATCTTGTTTGCCCGAAGGGGTCGGTTGACCAGCAGCAGAGCCACCCATACTGCCTGGAAGGCAGTGGCAACCCCTATCAGTGAGGGCAACATGACCAGTTCCAAGAAGACCAACGACCTCCACCGAGCTTCAAGGGCAAGTTACCACCTCACTCCTGGCATCAGTTCCGCCTGCTACCCTTCAAATTCCCAACCCCACCACCCCCACAACCCACGACAAATGATTGGCTGACACCTCGCACCCTCCCTACATCCAATTTTCATGCTTGTTCCTCAGCACCCCTTGGCACCCACTGGCATATCCCCGTCTTGTCGAGTTGTGGTGCGCACACATGCCACCTTCTGTGGACCTACCGATCCATCAAGTGTGTGGCTCACAAAGCCCTCTCTTTGTCCCTGCAGGAGAAGATAACCCATGATAAGCAAGAAAGGGCCAAGACAGACGGCAGATTACCAGAGAGCCAAGTCCTCACCCCCAAAGATGATTGGGCCCTGGACATCGCGGGGTTGACCAAGGAGAGAGCAGTCACCGACAGCGAGATTGCCTGTTCCGCAGAGGTGACGATCCACTGTCCCTTCACCCAGGTGACGTTTCTCAAGTGATTGTTCAAAATTGATCCTTCCCTCTCACTGACCACACCTCCATTCCCTTACAGGATCTCCATCTGATGGGGCCGGCCAGCAGGAGCCGTTGCCCCACCCCCGCCACCCAAGAGACCACCAAAGAGGAGAGCTCTGAGGAAACCACCATTGAGGTGTCACAGCTATCACCTCCACCTTCCACCAGCGCAGAGACACACACCTCGGTGGGTGACACTAGTGGACAGGCATCTGGGACACTATCTGGTGAACACCACACAGTTGCTAATGCACATCAGATCGAGGCAGGAACATCCAAGGCAGTCAGCAGTCGGAGGTCTGCTGGATCCCAGGACTCTGCTCCCCCAATATGAATCCTGGGACACACCTAGAAGTAGCACTAAACCATGTAAGATCAAGAAGATAGAGGAGCACTGAGTGGGCTCTCCGTGTGGGTGGGGAGGGGGGGGGAGGGGTTGGTGGGAGGGGGTCACTATGTGTAGCTAGCGGAAATGTAAATGTCCAATGTTGACTATCAAAACAGGTAGGTGTGAAGCTGCTGTCACGTTAATCTACCATGTAACGATGGCAACGCTTTGTAATGTGATTTTGCGAGATATGGATCAGATTGGCTGTCCATTGCTTTCTGTTAAGATTGTTTTACAAATATGTACACTTTTTTTGTGACAATCTTTGAGATCCATGCCTATATGCACATCACCATTTTTTCGTTTCACACATACCATAGAATTTATCCCATTGGTAGGTTCTTCTACCTTTCTGATTACTTTTAATGTTGTCACTCTGTCTAGCTCCTTTTTGAGGCAATCCCAAAGAGGTGCAGGTGTTCTTCTTGGCTCATGCATCACAGTTTTGCATCCCCTTTGAGTTGTATCTTGTAGGTAAATGATAATGCACCAAGACCTGTGAACTGAAATCGTAGACAATTTGCTCAAAATCGTTGGAGTACTGCTGCAATCCTGTGTGGATGCTGTATACCAACTGCACTAGATCTAATTCTTCACAGGACTGATCACCCTTGGAAGCAATACAGAATGCAACAGGATAAACTGTGTTCTTCACCACCACACGCCCGTCACAAACACCATAACTTTTAACGTTTGAACCATTATAATCTCTCAGAGATATTTTGCAATTTCTTCTAACCGGCTGAATTTTTTGATTTTTAAGATCAGTTATGCTGATTAAATTGGCTTTGGGACCAGTGTCTAACTTCAATTGGACCACTGTACTGTTCCCTTCAGGTGGTAGCAGCCATTTGTCCTCATCAACCGTATTTATTTTAGATGGAGTATCAGTTTGCATTTTTTTAAGTGCTGGAGAATGTTTTGATGTCTCCAAAAAATTATTCTTCTCTGTTATTACTCCGACAAACAATTATGCTTCATCACTCGAGATTGTATTCCACTGTGCTGACTGATCTGGGGTTGAGCTTAGAGTAACAATTCTCAGCAATGTGATTTTTTCCTTTTCATCTGGAACAAAACTTGCCAAACGCTGGACACTGCCTTAATTTGTGCCTTTGAGCACATCTTTTACACAGAAATACTTTGTCCTAATCTTTAATCTGTTTGCTGGTGTACGAAGAGCTGCAGGAACTTTCCCACCTTTTTATGGAAGTTTCCCGTCTTCTTGGAGTGCTTTCCTCCAAGAAGACATTAATGAGAACCATTTTAGAATGCTGTGCTGCTAGCTCGTGAGCCTGACAAATTTTAACGGTTCTTTCCAAGGACAGGTCCGATTCCCTCAGCAACTGTTCCCTCAGCTTATTTTCATTCACACCAAACACAATTTGTTCCCGAATCATGGAAGATTCCACCGCAGAAAAATGACAGGTTTTAGATTTTAACTTTAAATCAGTGACAAAATGATCCATAAACACGTCTGTCTTCTGTAAACGTGATCTAAACACATAGTGTTCATAAATTTCACTCTTTCTGGCGGTGAAATGTTCATAAAATCTTCAAATTACTTTATTAAAATGTTTACTTTCTTCATCGTTTGCAAATTTAAAAGTATTAAACACAGCAATTGCTTTGGCCCTGCTGCTGTTAGGAGCATCGCTACCTTACGCAAATCTGAATGATCACCTAAATTTACTGCCGTAAGAAACAGATTAAATTGCTGTTTAGACACATGCCAGTTGCTGTCCACATTTTCATGAAATCTGAGACTCATTCGTGGCTTCAATGACTCCATGTAGTTCATTCTTGCAGTCTACAAAATCTTTACATCTCTACGGACCTCATGGCAGGCTTCACTCGATGATGTAGTAGTTTTTTCTCAATGCTTAATACCCCACTCTTGGACCACGTAATGTTCTTGTCGGATGGCCTGATTTATATTACAAGAACACATGTAGCTAAAGCCATACACGATTTATTAACAATAACTGTGGGTTAAATATATACAAACAACAGATGAATAATAGTATGATCATGCACAAGAAACCTCTCTCCTAGCTCCCTGGTCAGTCTGAGGTCACCTGACTCTAACATTCACTTATATACTAATGCGATTCCTAGTGGTCAGTCAGTGAATTACAACACAATGATGAAAACGCTACACCTTGGAGGGTGGGGCAGGTTAGTCCGGCTGGGGGAGGGGAGGTTCCGGGGGAAGGAGAGGATTAAGGGGGAAGGAGGGGAATGGGGGGGAGGATGGGGTTGGGGAAGAGGAAGCAGATTAATGGGGGAAGGAGGGGAATAGTGAAGGGGGAGGGGGTGAGCTGACGGCAAAGTCTCCTCCTATGGGAAGCAGCCTCCTCACTGTTCCTCCGGACATGCCGGAACCTTACTTCTGCCTGTCCTCCATCCTTCGGCTTCTCCTGGGGTCCTCCCTGGGCTCTACTTTCATCCCTGCTTGATCTGACTCCTCCTCAGGGGAGTCCGCATGTCCCTCCGCCTCCTCCTCCAGCATGTTGCCCCGCTGCTGTGCCAGGTTGCAGAGGGCACATCAGAACACCACAAAGCAGAAGACCCTCTGGGGGGTGCACTGCAGTGCATTAACAGAGCAATCCAGGCATCTGAACTGCATTTTCAGCAGACTGGTGCACTGCTCAATGATAGCACAGGTGGCAAATGGGCCTCATTATGCCAGATCTCCACCTTGGACTTCGGCCTCTGTATTGGTGCCATCAGCCATGACTTTTGCGGGTCCCCCTAATCCCTCAAAAGCCAACCGTCTCCTGGGGTGGTCATTGAAGAGGCTGGGAATTTCCAAGTGTCCCAGGATGCAGGTTTGATGCACACTCCCTGGGAAGCATAAACACACATGCATGATCGATGTTTGCACACGAATTGAACATTCAGGGCGTGGAATCCCTTCCTGTTAATGAAGGGCACTCCCTGATGCCCTGGTGCTCTCAAGGCAACATGCCTGCCATCAGTTACCCCTGGGTCATTCGGCGATGATGGAGAATCCTCTAGCCCGGGCATCTTCGTGGGCTTGGTCCAGCTCAAAATGGATGGAGTTAGTTGCCCGGGCATACAGGGCATCCATAATCTCACAGATGCACTTGTAGGTTGTAGCTTGCAAAATGCTACACAAGTCCCCGCTTGAACCCTGGAATGAACTGGTACCTTTGAAATTCTGGGCTGCAGTGACCTTTACGGCCACCTGGGGTGGCATAGGTGCCACTATCTCTTTGTTGAGACGCTGACTCCTACGGAAAATGCTGTCCATTATCTTCTCGAAAGATAACGATGCCTGTATACCTTGGGCCAGCGCTGGCGGCCCACTCGCTGGCGTCCCCCTCTGTGTTGACGCTGCCACCTGGGCTTCAACCAGCACCGTGAGGGCAGCTTCTGTGGGCCTGACATATCCAGTGATATTGTTATATCTATAAGAAATTGGAGAAGGAAAGAGACCGACAATTAGTTAAGATTACCGTCCCAACACCACCCCCCC
Organism: Scyliorhinus torazame; assembly: GCF_047496885.1. Lineage (NCBI taxonomy): Eukaryota > Metazoa > Chordata > Chondrichthyes > Carcharhiniformes > Scyliorhinidae > Scyliorhinus > Scyliorhinus torazame. The sequence goes on from NC_092712.1 coordinate 221,494,178, forward strand.
CCCCCCCCCGCAATGTGTTTAACCTGTGGTGACATGCAGTTACATGCAGCACTCTACACACCTGCAATAAAAGCAGCAGCAATCTGAGAAAGCATTTCTTCAATATCTTCATCAGTTTGCTCATTTAGATTAATGTCACGCACCAGGTCCCTCAACGTCTTATCTTTCAAACCGGATTGCTTTCTCGACTCAAGTCCCCCTGAGCCTGGTATTCCAGGACCCAGGTATCTTAGAAAAAATTGTTTTTCTTTCAGGCTACAGAAAAAGAAGGAAGCAGCAACAGCAGCCTCCAGGCATTTACAACCACCAGCAGGAGCAAGCAGCAAACACAACCTGTCACATCACTTTAAGAATATTTTGTTTACTAAACGGTCAACAGTGACAAAGATTTGAAAATCCACTACATAACATTCCACATATCACAGTAACCAATAAACAACAAGGAAACGTCACTGTCCTTGTTGGTCCAATACAAAGCTATATCAGCTCATTTTCACTAAAAACAAACACACAGTATGTGTTTCGATTGCTTTCTGGACTCATATGCCCCCTGAGTCCAGTGCTGTAGGACCCTGATATCCTGGAAAAAAATGTCCTTTTTTCCGGCTACAGAAAAGGAGGGAAACAGCAACAGCAGCCTCCAGGCACCTGTGGCCATCAACAGAAGCAGTGGGCAGCATGGTAGCATTGTGGATAGCACAATTGCTTCACAGCTCCAGGGCCCCAGGTTCGATTCCGGCTTGGGTCACTGTCTGTGCGGAGTCTGCACATCCTCCCCGTGTGTGCGTAGGTTTCCTCCGGGTGCTCCGGTTTCCTCCCACAGTCCAAAGATGTGCAGGTTAGGTGGATTGGCCATGATAAATTTGCCCTTAGTGTCCAAAATTGCCCTTAGAGTTGGGTGGGGTTACTGGGTTATGGGGATAGGGTGGAGGTGTTGACCTTGGGTAGGGTGCTCTTTCCAAGAGCCGGTGCAGACTCGATGGGCTGAATGGCCTCCTTCTGCACTGTAAATTCTATGATTACAAACAGCAAACACAACCTGCAGTGGTGAAGCGCTCTCACAACTAACAAGGCCAGTTCCTTATTAGCATTAGTCTTTAGCTTTGCAGCTAGAGGTTGCTCACAGTCAAAGGGAGTTAAAGTGGGCCTTCAGCATTGAACAAAGCAGGGCTCTGTCCTGGGAATGTTTGGTAGGACTGTCAGACACACAGTTATAGTTGCCCCTGTTATGGGTATCCACAATATTTAAACATGGCTTGAAGACCTCACAGATGAAAAGCTCGTCATCGTCCCCCCGGCCAAGCGGCGACCTCCGACCTGGAAATTTCCGACCAAGCCAAACCTCCCTGAGGGGTCCACCGAGCACTGGGGCAGCAGCTTCAGTGCCCTTGAGCTGCATGTCCGAAATTGGAAATGGCTACTCACCTCCTCACTTCCCCTCAGCAGCCATTGTGCCAGCTTCACATTTTAAAAAAGGAGTACAAAATGATGCCCACGTGATTTCTTGGCTGCAGAGCCGGTTATTTCCTGGAAGTTCGCTACATTCGACTTCAATCTGGCTACTGAGATGGAAATTAATGGGTTAATGAAATGCTTGCTGTATTTGGGCGAAGTCCAGAACTCGACATCGGCAGCAGGCGGTTTAGATCAGTGTTTTTCAAACTTTTTTTCCGGGGACCAATTTTTACCAACTGCCCAACCTTTGGGACTCATGTCGGCTGACCTTTGCGACCCACGCTGGTCAACCTTCGCGACCCACGCCAGCCGACATTCGCAACCCACCATTTTCTCTTACCTTTAATACGGGAAGTGAGCCTGCTTGGTCCTCATGATCTCACTCCAATCAGGTTCACAGGAGGAGAGGGTTCTGCACATGTCGGGTGCAGAATTTAGATAGTTCCTTTGTACCGTCTCCATCTTTGTGAGGACAGAAAATCCAACCTCGCACATATAGGTCGTTGTGAAGGACAATAGCAACAAAATGCTTGTTTTACTCAGCTCCAGATATTCCTCGAAGATGGTACTCTGGAATGCTGACAGTTTCATTGACTTGTGCCGTATTTTTAATGTGCTGTCAAAGCTGAGGCGCAGCAGTTCAGTCAGCTTCATTTGGAGTCAGGCTTGCCAGTCCATTTACAGTATCCTGAATAAATAATGCTGTTTTCTTCAATGCGTTGTAACAGTGTGGGGAACATGTAATAATTTTGGCTTTGCACTCGCAATTGCCAAACTTTCAATGACATTTGGAAAGCTGCGATTTCTTCACAATGCCGAAAGCAATCATCATCCTTACCTTGCAATTTGAGGTTCAGTTCTTTTAGAATTGAGAAGATGTCTGGCAAGGTAAGACATAGTTAGCATCCAAGTTTCATCAGCAAATGAATCAGCCAGAGAGGACAACTTCTCGAGGAGGAAAGCATGGATTTCGTACCTCAGTTCGTAAACTCTGAGCAGCTCCCCTGTTGACTGATTGTTACAGTAACTCTTCAAGTGGATGAAGTCCACCGTCATTGGGATTGACTGGTCACTGTTTCAATTCGATGCTTTAATGTAGTCTAAAAGGTCAGCAAAAAACGTATAGTCACCCTTCAGTACACAGGGGGCGACGATGTGATGATTTCCCATGGTTTTCATTATATCCCTTGCCAAACGTTCAGTTCTGTCCATGATTAAACCATGAGGAATATATACTCCCTCGAGATCATTGTGTAATGTTTATAGATGCAAAACAGATCAAGGTCATAGCCTTGGTCATCACCGGTGATCACCATGCAATCAGCCACCGCCATGCCGCAATCGCACTTTGACCCCGGGTTCAGTTCCCAACATTTCCGGGATGCATGAGCACTGATGAGCGGGCACGCACGCGCAGTGCGCCTGCATTTTTAAAGCTGCTCGCAAGCTGGCTTTGTTAAAAGCCGGCTGCTGCAGCAGTTGCGCGTGAATTCCCGCGATTGGGAATGCTGCGATGGACGGCTCCGCAACCCTCCCGACACCCGCATGTGACCTACCTGCGGTCGCGACCCCCACTTTGGAAATGCCTGGGTTCGATGACAAACTGATTTGCGCCCACCACCAAACTCGATTTTGGCCTTTCCCGCTATTTAACTGACACGCCCAGATCCATGGCAGGCGAAACATGGTGGTTAAATCACAGCCAATGTTTCTAGTCCGCATGACTGAAGAGTCATCTGGACTCAAAACATTAACTCTGTTTCTCTCTCCACAGGTGCTGCCAGACCTGCTGAGTGGGTTGGTTTGCGAGGGGCTGAGGGGAGGAAACTGCCTTCTGACCTCTGCCTGATTAAGTCTGTGGTAGAAAGGCCCATGGGCGGCCTCCCTGTCAGGATGCTGATTGAGGGGCTATAAGTGGGTCACATACCACTACTGCTGGTATTCAACTGGGGCAGGGGATTTGCCACACAGGGAAAATAAATTGGACCGTGTTTGCTTGCGGACTTCATGGCACCCATGACTGATTGAGATACATGTCTTCAGGAAGTGGGTAATGGTTTCTGTGAAAGCTTTGCCTCTGCGACACCCCCTCCTCACCCTGTCCTACGACCTCCAGTCAACCTTCACTCACCTTTTCCCTTGGATCCCTTGTTGATCATGGGTCTCATGTGGTGACATTAACAGCAGCTGTCATCGCTCCTATACTCCCTAAAGTAATGCATTGCTGCTGGGAAATTAGAGGCCAGCAACTCTGAGGGGTATGAGAAATCCCCCCCCCCCACTCAGGTCCTTAATCCAGGATATGGCCTAACGCCAGTTATCTGAATGTTGGACAGGCAGTTAATACCACCAAACATTTCCCAACATTGGCAACAAGTGCTCCCGCCAGTACCCCCGCCAGTTGACGGGCGAGAACTCCATCGCAAATATTAAGTTATGCCCTCTGTGCCTACTCCATCAAATTCTTTCCGAATTCTAAGGACCTCTATTCCCTGATCCTTCTTTTTTCAAGAAACGGTGATCCAGCCGGTTCATCCTGATTACTGTTATGTTCCTTGTATTGTTCTCCAAGATAGCCAAAGTCGTAGTGTTGACAAAGAACGTAAAGCTATATGTTTAAATAAAAACTAGTTTATTTTACACTACTTGAAATCATGTTAGGAATTTCCACTACTTGAAATGGTTTGCATACTCTACTGAGTAACAGCGAAGAAAATAATAGTACAGAATCTATGATACAGGAATTAATTATCTCTCTAATATATAACCTACACTCCAACTCAACTCCTCCCAGAATGCCTAGAGACGCAGCCTTTCATTAGACTACTCAGTGATGCCATCTAGTGTTGATATACATGAACATCATCTTGTTAACCCTTTATTCTCCTTAGATTATATATATCATTACAATTACCATATGTACTTGTGCTGTACGAACCTAACAACATGCTAATTGTGGTTCTGAAGGCCTGTACACCACAGTAAACTATTCCCTTAGCCAAGTTGTTCTAGTACAGCTAAGACATTGTCACCATCCAACAATGTGGAAGTTTTCTCAGGAATTTCCTGTCCAGCAAATAAATGTGAGTGAACTTCTTTGAAGGCTCTCTTGAGACATCTTCGTTTCGATGTATGCTCCACAGAAACAGCCTTTGTTTTCAGGGTTTCTATGGATCCTCTATTGAGGTTATGACAGCAATTAAGGGAGCTACCGTAGAAAGGAATGTCAGGTAAATCAGCTCAGGTTCACGCTCCACCAAAAATACTGTGCTCCAAACTTCATCAGAGCTTTGATCTAGACGTGGATAAAGGAGCTAAACAGAGGACAGGTGACAAAAACATTGTTCAACACTAAGACAGCATCCAACCAACAATGGGGCCAAAGAGGTGTTGCAAAACTGTGAACAATGGGAATTAAAGGAAAAGACGTCTGTGGCCAGAATCATACCTAATACAAAAGAAAATGGTGTGGTTGTCAGGGGTGAGGCGGCACAGCTTGGGACAGTGTCGCAAGAGTTCCTAATGGAAGGATTCTCAGCCAAGCCACCTTTGGCTGTATCATCACCGAACTTGCCTTCATCATTAGATCAGAAATGGAAATATTCACCAATGATTTTGAGTGGTCAGTTTTCATTCAGAAACGGACGTGCTAGATTCACATTTTGGTACAAGAGCAGGTCAGAGTGTGGTACTCTGTGATGAATGGTTCACGCCCTGATCTCTCAGAGTGTCTCCAACATTTTCAACAACAATTTGTATTTATATACCATCTTTAAGCAAGTAAAATATTCCATGGTACTTCACAGGAGCATTACCAAACAATATCTAACACATAGGAAGATGGTATTGAGACAAATATTAGCCAAAGATAGGTTTTAAGGAACAAAAACAGAAAGTGCTGCAGTCCGGCAGCATTTTGGCATTCGAAAGCAGAGCTATATTGGGCTCGAAAGTGCCTCCAGACCTGCTGAATTTTTCCTGCACGGTCTGTTTTCATTTCAGATCTCTGGCATCCACAGTATTTTGCTTTTGTTTTAGGTTTTAAGGGAGCCAGGAGCTTTCCATCTAACACTATCATCGGGAACATGATCGCCACAAGTTGTATTGTATCATGAAGAAGACCAAACACTAACTTCTCTAGGACCTGTAATACGTGTGGCCTTCCCACCATTTCATCCTGAAAATGAACAAAAACCTGCCTGATCCTTTTTAATCAAACGTTTCAACAAGACAAATAACTCCCATCAAGTCTGCAACTATTTTCAGATGAAAATACATTTTACATTTGCCTATTCAGGTGAATGTAAAAGATTTCACAGCTTTAAACAAGGGATAGCAAAGAATTTGCTTTGTGCACCAACCAACATTCCGTGACCAGCCATTAGCACCAAAAATAAATTATCTGCACATTTCTATTTTACTATCTGCAGGAACTTTTCCGTGCTGTGTTTGCCTACAGTAACTGCACTTCAAATAATAATCCATTGGTTATACAGCACTTTGGGGCTTCCTGGTGAAATGGGAGGAATGATAATAAATGCATTTTAATCTTTTATAGTATCAGATGACTAGCATGGGAGAAATTGTCTTGGACACAGTTATTGGTGACAAGCCCAATCCCTGCTATGGTAAAAAAAGAAAGAGGCAAATAACTTACATTTATATAGTGCCTTTTATAACATGTGGATGGCCCAAAGTGACAATGAAATACTTTTTGAGCTTCATCCCATTGCAAAGTAGGAAATGTCAGCTATTTTCAGACAGCTCAGTTTATCCTTGGTTCCCTTCAATATTGCTTGGTTTCTTTCTTCCATTATAAGATCAGAAGTGGGGATGTTCATTGATGATTATACAATATTCAATATAATTCACAACTCCTCAGCTAGTGAAGCAAATGCAGCAAGACCAGGACAATATTCAGGTTTGGGAAGATAGTGGCAAGTTACATTTGTACCACCTAAGTGCTAGCCAATGACCATTTCGGGCAAAAGAAAATCCAACCATCTTCCTTTGACATTCAATGGCATTACCATTGCTGAATCACCACTATCAGCATCGTGGGGGTTACCATTGACCAGAAACTGAACTGGAGTAGCCATATAAATACTGTGGCTGCAAGAGCAGGTCATAGGCTGGGAGTGACTTATCTCCAGATTCCCAAAGCCTGTTCACCATCTACAAGGCACAAGTCATGAATGCCATGGAATACTCTCCACTTGCTTGGATGAGTGCAGTTTTGCAGTTTCAACAACACTCAAGAAGCTCCAGGACAGAAGCACCCGTTCCACCATATTCAATATCCACTCCCTCCACCACCAATGCACGGTTGCAGCAGTGTATACCACATACAAGATGCACTGCATCATCTCGCCAAGGCTCCTTTGACAGCACCTTCCAAACCTGTAACCTCTACCACGTAGAAGGACAGAAGTGTTATGGGCCAGGGTTTAGAGAACCCCAAAGTGTATTATGGAGTTCACCTGACCCACAACTTTTAATAGATTGTGGTATGGGGAGCACATGGCCCACTCTACAGATGTGGTACAGCAGAAATGGAAAAGTATTTTTTAAAGCAAAACAATGCTTATTCTATGAACTCAAGTTAACCTTTTTAAAACATACAGTGAACATCTTAGCAACCATTAATTCAAATACAACCCCCAAAGAATACAACACTAAGTAATCCTTAATAACTTCCCAAACAACATCCAGAAGACAAAAGAAACACCTTTTAACAGAAGCACATCAGGTTTACATTCACTACTGATAACATTTATAATTCTGAATTCACCAAATGATCAAGAGATAGTCTTTTCATGGCAGAGAGATCAACAGTACAGCTGCTCTGTCTGGCTTCAGCTCCCATACTGAAAACGAAACCCAAAAAACACAGACACACCCAAGCTTTTCTCAAAGTGAAACTAAAAAAGAGAGCTCCACCCACACTCTGACATCACTGCAGTAATATGAGCAGACAGACATTTCTTTCGGTGACATTCTCATGACAGGAGCAACAGATACCTGGGAACATTATCTCCAAGTTCCCCTCCAAGTCCCTACCATCCTAACTTGGAAATATATCGCTGTTCCTTCACTGTCACTGGGCCAAAATCCTGGAACCCCCTCCCTAACAGCACTGTGGGTGTACCTAACTTGCAGCAGTTCAAGAAGGCAGCTCACTGTTGTGTTGGGTGCTCTGGATCCGTGGAACACATACAGGCCACCAACACTTAAAATAGTACAACGCTATTTTATTAAGTTAGAAACTGTTGAACATACTTTCAATATGGGTTAACACGATGTTAGATTAAACTAAAGACCTATGCCTGTCCTAAACAGTCAATGCACTCAGCACATGGTGAAGATCTGTACTGTCAGCTGTAAGCTCTGTCCTTCTGAGAGGCTGCATCCCGAATGAGCGGGAACTCTGGTGCCCTCTATCTATATAGTGAGTGTGCTCTAACTGGTGATTGGCTGCGGTGTTGTGTGTGTTGATTGGTCTTGCTGTTTGTCCATCAGTGTGTGTGTATCTGCACCATGATATACTGGTGTATATTATGACACTCACCACCACTTTCTAAAGGGCAATTAGGGATGGGAAATAAAAATGCTGTCCTAGCCAGCAACACCCAAGTCCCATAAAGATTTTTTTTAAATTGTAAGTTAAAGATGCTGATTCCAAATCGCTATTTTGGAAGTGACACATGAAGAAAATAGATGATTGTGACTTCAACAAATGTACACAAGAACATCAGAACTAGGAGCAGAAGTAAACCACGTGGTGCGTCGACCCTGCTGCACAATTCAATATGACCATGGCTAACCTTACAGCATCAACTCCACTATCTTGCCGGCTCCTACATATCCCTTGATACCCTGAGAAACCAAAAATATATCTACCTCAGCTTTAAATGTAGTCAATCATGGAGCAGCCACAATCCTCTGGGATAGAGAATTCTAAGACCTCACAACCTTTTGAATGAAGAAATCTTTCCTCAGCGCAGTCCTAAATGATTGGCCCCTTATCTTGACACTGTGCCCCTTGTTCTAAATTCCCTAGCATTAGGACACAGCCTCTCAATATTTGCCCTGTCAAGCCCCTTCATAGCCTTGGATATTTCAATGAGATCACTTTGCATTCTTCTGAATGCCGGAGAGTACAGTCACGATTTACTCAGCCGCTCATCTGTGGGTAACCCTCTCGTCGCAGGAACTAATCGGGTGAACCATCACTGTACTGCCTCACTGCAAGTACATCCCTCCATAGATATGGTGACCTAAACAGCACACAGTGGGCTGGATTTTCTGGCCACGAATCCGAAGAACCCCATGCCTCCACGCACTTATGTAGAATATGGCTCAATGATGTCGCGTTGGCAACCTGGTGTCATCATGCCGGTCTCTGATAACACGGAAGGTGAGTTGCAGTGGCATTGGAAGCCTGTCCGCCATGTTTTAAACCAATTAATGAACAACTGACCTTGTTAAACACCCAATCGATTGTGAATTTACGTTGCCCACTCCATTTTTTGTTCGGCGCACAGGAAAAAGTTTGGGAATGAGTGGTACAGGCATGAGGCGGCGACATAAGAGCAAATAAAAAGGCCTGGAAGCTGGACTATGGATGCTTGTAGAGGTGAAGGTGGCAACGTTTGGATCCTTACTGGGCTTTATGCATTCACTGTTATTAGGCTGCAATTACAAACAAGGACCGAGTGAGAGGGAAGGCGGCCTCAAGCCAGTGCTATCCTGGAGGTTGGGGATTACAGCAGAGGAACAGGAACTCGCTGTCTCCCATGCGGATTGCGCACTCTAGAGGAGGCTCCTTTCCAGTGAGGAAGAAAGAGGGAAGAAATAACGAGAAGGAGATGGAGGCGGCGAGATGTCCAGGGACAGGTAAACCCTGTGGTTCAGGTCGGTGAGCAACCTTTTGCTATGCAAAGGTCAACACAAAAGCAATAGCAGCAAGCAGTCCGCGGTAGGAGAAGATACTTTCTTGATGAATTACTTAGAGTGCCAGTGCTTTCGCAGAATCAGTGGGCAAAATTCTCCGTTTGGGAGACGAGGCGTGTGAAGCAAATCACTGAGCATGTAAAGTTACGCATGGCGAGGAATACGAGGGATTCCTTCGGGAATCCCACTATCGAACCCCTGTTTTGAGCAGGCAGCCCGATAGCAAAACCCTGCGATCAGCCATCCCTCCCCCTGCACTGCAAATCAGCCCCCACCATCGCAAAGCAGCCCCCCATCACAAAGCAGCCCAGTACCCCCAGATTTTCTGAATGCTCCACTTCCGACAAGGACATGTGACCTGACCAGCGACCCCCTAACTAGAGGGACTCCCGGATACCCTAAATAGGGAGTCCCCCCCCCCCCCCCCCCACAGAGACCACCTAACTAGAGGGATCCCCCCAGGGACTCCATAAATAGGGAGATCCTCTCAGGACCCCCCTAACTAAGAGAACCCCCCACAGGGACCCCTAACTAAAGGAACCTCACCCCTCGAGTCCTCCTAACTAGGAAGATACCCCAGGGAACCCCTTAATAGGGAGAAACCCCCAGGGACCCACTTAATAGGGAGATCACCCTAAGGGATCCCCTTAACTCAAGGGATCCCCACATGGGCACCTGAACTAAAGGACCCCCCCCCCCACAGAGACCCCCGAAATAGAGGGTCCCCACAGAGACCGCTAACTAAACCTGGAGTCACTGTTGGATGCAGTGGAGGAGCGCAGGGCCATCCTCTACCTCCAACGAGGACAACGGCAGTCAAGCAGCACCGTGAGGCGTGGATGGCGAGAGGTGGGGGCCGCAGTCAGCGCTGTGGGGCACATCCCCCGCACGGGGGAACAGTGCAGGAAGAAGCTGCACGACCTCATGAGGGCAGCGAGGGTAAGTTCCCTGAGCCGCGCCCTGGGCAAACCTCCCCCCCCCATTGCCCATGCTAAGGGGGGGGGGGCGCCGGAGGCGGGAGCAGCGCCGGGGGAGGGGCGCCGGGGCGGATGGGGCGCTGGGGGCGGGGGGGGCCAGGGAGCCGGGGGGGCCGGGGGTGGGGGGGGGGGGCAGGGGGCCGGGGATGGGGGTGGAGCGCCGGAGGTGTGGGGGGCACCGGGGGCGGGGGGCCAGGGAGCTGGGAGAGGGCCAGCCAGGGGGCCGGGGGTGGGGGGAGGTGCAGGAGCTGGGGGGGAGGCTGATTGCACCCAGGACACATGTGGATCCCCCCCCCCCGTGGGCAGGTGCCATGGCATGGGTTGGAGTGTCCCCTGCGTGTGATAAAGTTGCGTTCATACATGCGTCCTGCAAATGTGCGTCTAACCATGTGCTCCACCCCCCCCCCCCCCCAACCCTCCAAGGGCAAGACAGCGCACAATTTCCGGGAGCGTGCAAGAACCGGAGGTGGATCTCCCAGCTGCACCCCCTGACCCCATACGAGCAGAGGGCACTGGACCTTGCCGGGGGAACCGCCAGCCGGGAGGGAGCGCCATGCCTGGTCGGAGGCGAAGCTCCAAGTGAGAATCCACTGTATGCATCCCTCATCCCATCTCTGTCTCCACCCCCCCCTCACACCCCACCGCCTAACACTACACCACCCCACAGTCCATGCTCTCACCACCCCGGGGGTGGCGGGGTTAGGGGGGAAGAGAGGGTGGCGGTGTGGGGGGGTTAGGGGGGAAGGGAGGGTGGCAGTGTGGGGGGGGGTGTTAGGGGCAGGAAGCGGGGGTGGCGGTGTGGGGGGGTTAGGGGCGGGAAGGGGGGTGACGGATTGGGGGGGAGAAGCGGGGGGTGGCGGTGTAGGTGGGTTAGGGGGGAAGTGGGGGTGCCGGTGTGGGGGGGTTAGGGGGGAAAGGGAGGGTGGCGGTGTGGGGGGGTTAGGGGGGGAAGGGAGGGTGGCGGAGTGGGGGGGGGTTAGGGCCAGGAAGTGGGGGTGGCGGAGTGGGGGGGGGTTGGGGGGGAGCGGGGATGGCGGTGTGGGGGGGTTAGGGGCGGGAAGCGGGGGTGGCAGAGTGGGGGGGTTAGGGGGGAAGTAGGGGTGGCGGTGTGGGGGGGTTAGGGGTGGGAAGCGGGGGTGGCGGTGTGGGGGGGTTAGGGGCGGGAAGCGGGGGTGGCAGAGTGGGTGGGTTAGGGGGGGAAGTAGGGGTGGCGGTGTGGGGGGGTTAGGGGTGGGAAGCGGGGGTGGCGGTGTGGGGGGGTTAGGGGCGGGAAGCGGGGGTGGCGGAGTAGGGGGGTTGGGGGGGAGAAGCGAGGGTGGCCGTGTGGGGGGGCATGGTGGCCTGTAGCAGCAGCGCCTGGCATGGGGCCCTCCGCTGCCACTCCCTCTGCCGCACCCTCCACGAGCAACCCTCCTCGCACGCGACGGTTTGCCATCTGCATGGCTGCCGCTGCCGCCACGGTGGTGAACATCGATGGCTGCTGCGAAAACATCATGCACTTGAAGATGGGGGGGGGTGTTGGGGTTGGTATGATGGAGAGGCAAGGAATGTTCTTAGTAGGGCGCTTTGACAAGCGGCAGCCAGGGCCCTTTGGATGAATGGGTGCCCAGGCAGACATGCACCGTCCCACCCGCCACGGTATCTGTTTCCCTCACCGCTCAACCCGCGCCTCCGCATCGCTCGGCCAGCAGACAGACCCCTTCACCATGGCGCCGGTTTGGTACGATGTCTTCACCACCCGCCTGCTGCCGCACTCCATCGGGGGTTCTCCGTCCCACAGCCAACCGTTAGTTGGGCCCCCCCACCCCCCACCAACCCGGCAGGATGGTGGGATCATTTCCCCGCTCCGTACTCCGTCCCCCTTCCCAGGACCACAACACCGCCACCGTCCCCAACCCCATTTCCCCCTTCCGTGCACTCCCTCACACAACCCATCCTCGTTGGCCTTGTCGTCACCCGTCTCAGACCGCCGTCCCCCCCACTCCCCCATCCTCCTCCTCCCCGCTCTTCAGGGATAATGTGACATCCGTTTGTGAATTGCTGGCTGGGGAGATCAGTTCAAACTGTGTTGGTGACCACCCTATGCCTATCTCCTGATAACAGAAGATTTGAACTTTTATGCATCAGGGTGATTCCAGGAACCAGATGTAGACCTTTGTGGCATGTCACAAGCTTCAGCTCATCATTATATTAAGGTAGTGACAGCCTGCTGTGAGAAATCCATGGGCAGAGGCTGAGATATATGACAATGGCAGCCACGCATCTACAGGGCCATCATTAAGTAGGCCAATAGTCTACTCAAAATAAGATTTCAATGCTTGGACCATGCAGATGGTTCTCTTCAATATTCTATGACTTGTGCCTCATTAATTGTTGTGGTCTGCTGCACCTGACACAAATTGTCACTCCAGAGTGGGGTGGCCCTAGCAGAGGGCGACCTAATGGAGTGAGCCACATCCTCTGACAACAAGTCCCAGGATGAGTCCGAGAACATGGAGGAGGAGCCTTTCCAGCCAGCAGCGGAACCCAGTGTACAACATGCTTCGTACGACAGAGAGACAGGATTCTCTTGTAATGTGATGCTTTAACGAAGAATGGAAAACTATAACATTTTTACCTCACCTCATTTTTGTACCTCCTCGGCATTGATACCAGGATAGGCTCCGCGTGTGACAAGGCTGAGACACAATATGAGGCCATTCAGGGGAGCCCACATGAGCACAAATTCCCTTGATAGCAGTCAGCCGATCCATATCCAAACCAGAACACGATACACATGAAAGACTTAGGAAGCGCCGGACAATTGGAGAAAGGCTTCTTTATTCTTGTACTCCAATCCCCATGCAATAAAACCTAACATATAATTTGCTTTATCAATTGCTTGCTGTAAGAGCATGTCAACCTTTTTGTGTTCCTTGTACGTAAGTCTACCTGTCCTTCAACAATTACCAATTTCACGTATTTGCTTTTCTATTCTTAATTCCAAAATAAATCCCTCACATTTCCCCACATTATACTCTATCTGCCACCTTGTGTCCACTCACTTAATCTGTCTATATCTCTTTGTCCTCCTCACAGCTTGCATTCTCACCTTGCTTTATATTGCCAACAAACTTAGATACATTCGCCGGGATTCTCCAAATTCCCGGCCATGTGTTGACTCCGGCGTAAACACCGGAGTGTTTCACGCCGATGTCAACCAGCCTCTTGGCCCAGCGATTCAGTGGGCCACAGGAGGCCAGCACGGCGCCGAAGTGCTGCGCGCCGCTCCGGTACTGATACGTGGCCCTGCACTGCCGGCGTGGGTCTGCGATTGCGTGTGGTGGCCGTTTCCACGCTGGGGCATGCGCGTGGTGGCCGTTTCCGTGCCAGCGCCACGCAACATGGCGTAGCGACACAGCGGGCCCGCGCAGAAGGAGGTAGGCCCTCTCCAGAACGTGCGCGCCCGCCGATTGGTAGCCCCCGATCGCGGGCCTGGCCGATGTGCAGCCCACCCCCGCAGTCTGATCCCCCCACTGCGGCCGCGGGTCCGAGATCCTCCACAGGGTGGTACACCACGCTGGCAGAACTCGGCTGGTCGACCGTGGGCTCGCAGAATCCCGGCCATTACTCTCCATCGGGCAAATCTAATTCTTTAATATGGATTGTAATTAGCTGAGGCCCAGCATTGATCCTTGCGGCATTCCACTATTCACAGCCTGCCAACTTCAAAATGCCCCATTTACCCTACTCTCTACTCCTGCCCATTGACTAATCTATCAATGCAAATTTATCAGTCCCTACTCCATGAGTCGTTATCTTGTGTATTAAGCTTTTGTGTGACACCTTATGGAAAGCCTTTTGGAAATCCTTGAGCATCAATGCTACCCCTACTACTATTCCTCTGGAATATGTTGAGAACTTCCCACACCTTGGCAACCACCTCTCTCAAAAAGTCACCATTTGCAAACAGATCCAACCTGATTAATTGTGCCAACTCAGTCTTCTACAAACTACAACAGTGAGTGTTTGACAACAAAGACCACCACAAGTCACCAAGCATCCTATTGTACAGAACAGTTCCTATCAACACCTGCACTGCAGTGAGACCTGGACTATGTTTCAGCCACAAATCAGCGATAGAGAAATTCCATAAACAATGTCTCCGCCGCAGCCTTCAGGAGCCAACTTTATGGCTGTTAAACAAATACAAGTGTTCTTCTTTGAAGTCAGCATGGCACACATTCAGACAAATCTCCTGCAAAATCAACTTTGATTGCCTGTGCACTGTGTCTGGATGGCTGGAGAGTATAATCCCTGACAAGTGCTATTTTCTCATGGCTCAGATGGCTTATGTCCCAGAGGAGGGAAAACAAAATGAAATGAAAATCGCTTATTGTCACGAAAAGGCTTCAATGAAGTTACTGTGAAAAGCCCCTAGTCGTCACATTCCGGCGCCTGTTCGGGGAGGCTGGTATGGGAATCAAACCGTGCTGCTGGCCTGCCTTGGTCTGCTTTAAAAGCCAGCGATTTAGCCCAGTGAGCTGCTTCAAAGACACTCTGAAACTTTCCTTGAAGCACGGCAGTATTGACATGAATAAATGGGGAGGGTTTGTTCCCGATCGTTCAAAATGGTGACAACTTGTTCAAGTTGCACAATGGTTCGAGTCACTACGTCTTAATGATGGGGCAGAGTGACAGTAGAGAAGGAAAGAAAAGGATGCAAACCTTGCAGTCAGGATCCCACAAACGTTTGGGACATCCTGCCCCATGTGCCCAAAGACCTGTGGGTTAAGAATCAGCCTGTTCGGTCATATGAAGATCCCATGGCTGAAACTCATGATCCTTAGTAGATATCATTCTCAAATCGAGGGACAGCCAATGGCCCTTCCTCTGTTTTCTTCTCTCTGCCTTCTTGAAATGTTGAATACCCTGGACTATTTATTTCCAAACCTTGGTCACCTTGTAACCATGGCCAAATTTTTCCAGCCCTTGCCAATGACAACCCCACGTGAGGTATTCCTGGCAGCGGAGGATGCTAGGGCATGCAAAACCCCACAGACATCAGTAGGACTGGAATATCCCACCGGTCGCCAATAGCAGCCCACCCCCATTGCAGGAAAATAAGTTGCGGGGAGGGCCAGAAAAACCCACCTCATGGGCGAAATTCTCCATTATCGGCGGAAAGTCCGCCGATCGGCGCAAAAAAAACGGCGCAAATCCCACTTGCGTCACGTCATAAAAATGGGCCGATATTCACGGCCCGAAATGGGCTAGCAGCGACGTAACGGGATCCGCGCTTGCGCAGTGGTTCACGCCGTGCAGCGTCATACGCGCTGCACGGCGTGACGGCTCATAAGGCCGCGCAGCTCCCCCCCACCCGACCGGAACAGCCGACCGCAACACCAGACTTGATGGCTGGCCGTCGCTCAGCCCCGAGGTTCGAGTCACGCGATGTGGAGGCGCTCCTGGACGCGGTGGAGCAGAGGAGGGACGCCCTGTATCCCGGGCACGGCCGCAGAGTTGCCCCACGCCACAGCCGGCGTCTGTGGAGGGAGGTGGCAGAGGCCGTCACCGCTGTGGCCCTAACACCACGGACAGGCACCCAGTGCCACAAGAAGGTGAACGACCTCGTCAGAGCAGGCAGGGTGAGCCTCCCCCATATCCCCCATATCCCCCCTCCCCCAAATCCCCCCCTCCCCCATATCCCCCCTCCCCCATATCCCCCATATTCCCCCCTCCCCCATATCCCCCCTCCCCATATCCCCCCTCCCCCATATCCCCCATATCCCCCCTCCCCCATATCCCCCATATTCCCCCCTCCCCCATATCCCCCCTCCCCATATCCCCCATATCGCCCCCTCCCCCATATCCCCCCTCCCCCATATCCCCCATATCCCCCCTCCCCCATATCCCCCATATTCCCCCCTCCCCATATCCCCCCTCCCCCATATCCCCCATATCCCCCCTCCCCCATATCCCCCCTCCCCCATATCCCCCATATCCCCCCCCCATATCCCCCATATTCCCCCCTCCCCCATATCCCCCTCCCCATATCCCCCATATCCTCCCCTCCCCCATATCCCCCCTCCCCCATATCCCCCCCTCCCCCATATCCCCCATATTCCCTCCTCCCCCATATCCCCCCTCCCCCATATCCCCCATATCCCCCCTATTCCCCCTCCCCCATATCCCCCATATCCCCCTCCCCATATCCCCATATCCCCCCTCCCCCATATCCCCCCCTCCCCCATATCCCCCATATCCCCAAGTGAATCCAGCCCTAACCTTAACCTCTGCAATGCACGCGCAACCGATGGCGTGCATTCATATACCTGCCTAACACTGTTGCCTTTTACCCCTGCCACCACCCCCCCCGCCCCCCCCCCCCCCCCCCCAGGAGAAGCGCGCACACAACAATAGGGAGCATGTGAGGACTGGAGGAGGGCCCGCTGATGAGAGGCCACTGACCGTACACGAGGAAAGGGCCCTGGAACTGGCTGGCGGACCTGAGGACCGGGAGGTTGCTGATTCAGAGGTCGGGGCCCCACGAGCAAGTGAGCCACCAACAGCCCGTCCCCATATCCCCCCTCCCCTATATCCCCCTCCCCCGTATCACCTGATCACTGCCTGATGTCTAACCATGCATGCTTCATTGTGTATCGCAGGACCAAACGTCCAGGCACCCATCCCCGCAGATGCAGACCGCCCGCAGGATGCCCCTCGGAGACCACAGGAGACGGAGAGACCTGCACCCTCCAGCATGCGACGCCCGCAGGATGCCCCTCGGAGACCACGGGAGACGGAGAGACCCGCACCCTCCAGCATGCGACGCCCGCAGGATGCCCCTCGGAGACCACGGGAGACGGAGAGACCCGAACCCTCTAGCATGCGACGCCCGCAGGATGCCCCTCGGAGACCACGGGAGACGGAGAGACCCGGACCCTCCAGCATGCGACGCCCGCAGGATGCCCCTCGCACACCACGGGAGACGGAGAGACCTGGAGCAACAGGGAGACGACACCCCGTCACGTGCGGGAGCGACCACCCAGCAATGAGGGGGGCAGCCACAGGCCCCCGTCACATCCGAGCCAGGACACCACTACCCAGGACACCACTATCCAGGACACCCCTACCCGGGACACCACTACCCAGGACACCCCTACCCGGGACACCACTACCCGGGACAGCACTACCCGGGACAGCACTACCCGGGACA
The DNA here is from genome assembly GCF_047496885.1 of Scyliorhinus torazame. Classification (NCBI taxonomy): domain Eukaryota; kingdom Metazoa; phylum Chordata; class Chondrichthyes; order Carcharhiniformes; family Scyliorhinidae; genus Scyliorhinus; species Scyliorhinus torazame. The sequence continues at coordinate 221,511,761 of NC_092712.1, forward strand.
GCACTACCCAGGACACCCCTACCCGGGAAGACGAAATACCGGACAGTGACTCAGAGTGGATGGGTGGAGACGAACCCCCACCCCAAAGTGCCATGGACTCAGAGTGGGACGAAGAGCACGACACAACGCCACTGCTGTCACCAACACCCTCCACCATCGCAGAAACACTCACCACGGTTGGGCACTTTAGTGATGAGGCGTCTGGTACACTCACTGGTGCGCACAACACAGCCGTCCCGGTACAGCAGGTGGAGGTAGGAGCAGCAGAGGGACCGGGCGGTCGGAGGGCAGCCCAGGCCAAGCGAACATCTGCCGCCCAGATGGATCCCGGGTTCCTGCAGTTACCACAGCCACACATAGATCCGATGCAACCACTGACACGGAGACGAGCGAATAGGGTGACGGGTGGCTTGCGGCGGCTGCGGTCGCAGGTGGAGGAGTCCACCCGCGTCCAGGAGCTGGGAGTGGTCCCGGTCATGCGTGCCACCCAGGCTGACACCGCACGGGTGGCGTCCGCGGTGGAGGCAATGGGTGCGACGGTATCAGACATGGGGAACGGTTTGCGAGGCCTGGGGCCTTCCGTGCAGGCGGCGTCTGTGGCCCAGGAAATGGCTGCCCTCTCACAGGAGGCCATGAGCCAGTGCCAGCGCCAGATGGCAGAGGCGCTCAACGCCATAGCCCAGTCTCAGCACGCCATAGCCCAGTCTCAGCAGGCCATGGCCCAGTCTCAGCAGGCCATGGCCCAGTCTCAGCAGGCCATGGCCCAGTCTCAGCAGGCCACAGCCCAGTTTCTGCAGGCCATGGCCCAGTCTCTGCAGGCCATGGCCCAGTCTCAGCAGGCCATCGCTGAGGGCATCGGCGCCAGTGGCCATGTGCGAGCTGGCGTCGCACTGTCGCAGACAGGGTTCGACAACCCCCTGGGCTCCATGGCTGCAAACCTGCAGACCCCTGTCGATACCAGCACGGGCCTCCAGGACTGGCAGCGCCAGATGTCGGGGGCGCGTCGGATGGCCAGTCCGTTCGCATCCCCCACCCATGTAGAGGCCTGGGGGCCATCGGGCACCCCGAGGGAGGAGGAGGTGGTGTGGTCCGTCCCGGCTCCCTCTGTAGGGGAGGTCCCGGTACACCGCGACACCTCGGACTCCCCCCCTTCCGTCCCAGGTGCATCGGGTGGGCAACGGGCAGGACAGGCTGGCAGCTCGCCATCCCAGTCGCCCGGGCCGCAGCCTGGCCCATCTAGGCCAGGACGCCCCAGGAAACGGCCGCCAAAGGGATCCAGTGTCAGAGGGCAGGAATCACAGGAGTCCAGCTCCAGTTCTGCTGTACCGTCTGGGGAACCACGTAGACGTCGTCAAAGGGCCCGTAAGGCCAAACAATTAGACACTGAGTAAGTTGGCACGGGTGCAGGGCACAGATGAGTTTTAGGCGCTAGGGCACGTGCATGAACTCCTTTGGTTATTAAAGTCAATGTTACACCTACCGAAGCTACCTTTGTGCTCTGTCCAAAGTGTGCGGGGGTGTCATGTACGTTGAGCGCAAGTGTGTGTGTGAGGGGTGGTCTTACCTCAGCCCCAGGTGAGTCTGCCCCCTTCCCCCTGGGCCGCCATCAACATCCCCCGGGCAGAGGACGGGACCGTGCGCTGCAGTGTCACAGCCGCATGCAGGGATGGTCCGGGTGGATGGTGGTACTGTGGCCATGGGTCAGACATAGTCCAACGATGTAGAGCCAGGAGCTCATCGGAGGCGGGTTGTCATCATTCTCCATGGCCTGCGATAGACACGCGTCCACCCGCAACTGGGTGAGCCCGGCCCGTTGTGCCGCCGGTGGATCGGCAATTGGGGGTGGGGGGGTGGTGTGCATGCGGGTGGGGTGTGTGGGGTTTGGGAGGGGGGTGAGGGTGCTGGGTGGGTGGATGGGTGGGGGGTGTGGGTGGTCGGCTGTTGTCATGGTGTGCGGTCTGTGGCCATACTACCCGATTCCCACGCCCATCTAGTCAGTGAAGCGGGCGTCTATCAGTCTGTCCCGTGCCCGCTGGGCCAGCCGATAACGGTGGTCAGCCACCCGTCTGTGTCTACCCCGTCTGCCCTGACCATTGCCCCCATCCCCCTCATCTGGGGAGGACTGGGCCTCTTCCTGCTGCTCCTCCACTCCGCCCTCCTCTGCCTGCGGCACATCGCCCCTCTGCTGGGCTATGTTGTGCAGGACGCAGCACACCACAATGATGCGGCCGACCCTATCTGACCGATACTGGAGGGCGCCCCCAGAGAGGTCCAGGCACCTGAAACGCATCTTCAGCACGCCAAAGCACCTCTCGATCACTCCCCTTGTCGCTACATGGGCATCATTGTAGCGGTTCTCCGCCTCATTGCGTGGCCTCCGTTTTGGCGTCATCAGCCACGATCGCAATGGGTAGCCCCTGTCGCCCAGCAACCAGCCCCTCAGCCGGGGATGGCGTCCCTCGTACATGCCGGGGATGGATGACCGCGACAACACGAATGAGTCGTGTACACTGCCTGGGTGACGGGCGCAGACGTGCAGGATCATCATGCGGTGGTCGCAGACCACCTGTACGTTCATTGAATAGGTCCCCTTCCTATTAGTGAACACGGCCCTGTTCTCTGCAGGTGGCCGCACGGCGACGTGCATCCCATCGATCGCGCCCTGGACCATGGGGAACCCGGCAACGGCAGAGAAGCCCACGGCCCGGGCATCTTGGCTGGCCCGGTCCACGGGGAAGCGGATGTAGCGGTGCGCCATGGCATAAAGGGCATCTGTCACTGCCCGGATGTACCGATGCACCGATGTCTGCGATATGCCGGACAGGTCCCCACTCGGTGCCTGGAATGACCCCGTTGCATAAAAGTTCAGGGCCACCGTAACCTTGACGGACACGGGGAGAGGGTGTCCCCCGCCAGTGCCACGCGGTGACAGGTGTGCCAGCAGGTGGCAGATGTGTGCCACGGTTTCCCGGCTCATCCGGAGTCTCCTCCTGCATTCCCGGTCCGTGAGGTCCTGGTATGACTGCCGGGGCCGGTACACACGGAGCGCCCTCGGGTACCTCCGTTGCCGTGGGGCCGCGACGTCCTCCTCCCCCTCCTCGTCCTGTCGGTCAGGTGTCCCTCCAGCCTGGGCGGCTGCCGCCTGCCCCTCTGCGGCAGCCTGCGCCGCCTCTCTGGCACGCTCCTCCTCCTCCTCCTCCTCCTCCTCCTCATCCAGGGCAACATAGACATGAGCGGCTGCCACCACGGCGGCCAACATCGCTGGATGGTCTGAAAACATGACGGCCTGGTGGGGGGGAGGGGAACGACGACATGTCATCATTGCCCATATCCCCTCCTCCCCCCAGCCAGGTGGCATGGACCGCATGGGTCCAACTGTTGGAGGCTGGCACCTGGCCAGGTGGACCAACTCATTTGCCCTCCCATCACCCACCCCAGCACGGACCCCCCCCAAACCCCCAACCTCCATCCCGGCACGGACCCCCTCCCCAACCTCCACCCCAGCACGGACCCCCCCCCCAACCCCCAACCTCCACCCCGGCACGGACCCCCCCCCCAACCTCCACCCCGGCACGGACCCCCCCCCCCAAACTCCACCCCGGCACGGGCCCCCCCCCCAACCTCCACCCCGGCACGGACCCCCTCCCCAACCTCCACCCCGGCACGGACCCCCTTCCCAAACTCCACCCCAGCACGGATCCCCCCCCCAACCCCCAACCTCCAACCCGGCACGGACCCCCTCCCCAACCTCCACCCCGGCACGGACCCCCTCCCCAACCCCCAACCTCCACCCCGGCACGGACCCCCCCCCCCAACCTCCACCCCGGCACGGACCCCCTTCCGGCACTCCCCCGGAGCCCAACCTACTCTAACCACCCCCCCCCCCCCCCCCCCCCCCCCAAGGCCGCACACACACACACACAAGCCGAGACACACCTCTCCTCAGGCAATCAGTCTGCGGCCACGCCATTTCCTGCCCAGAGCCAACCCCCCAGGCCATCACTCACCTCCTCGCTGGTCGGCGTGAGCCTGGAGCACCGGGTCACGCCGATGAAAAGGAGGTTTGATTCACGTCGACGTGAACGGTCATCACGTCGACGGGACTTCGGCCCATCCGGAAGGGAGAATATCGGCAGGCCGAAAATCGGCTGCCTTGCGCAGACCCGTGACATTCTCCGCGGCAGCGGCGCCATTAACGCCCCGCCGACTTTTCTCCCTTCGGAGACTTCGGCGGGGGCGGGGGCGGGATTCACGGCGGCCAACGGCCATTCTCCGACCCGGCGGGGGGTCGGAGAATGACGCCCCATGTCTCTGCAATTGTGATGAGATCAAATAATTTATTTCTATTTGTGCTATTAGTTCTTCTGTCTTATTGTGAATGCTCTATGCATTCATTTAAAATGATTTCAATTTTATTATCTTTACTACCATTCTCTGCAAATACCGGGTGGGATTCTCTAATAATGGTGCTATGTCCCCACGCTGGCGTGAAACCGGCGCCAACGAACCTCGAAAGTGAGGGATTCTCCCCTTACTAAGGGGCTAGGTTGGCGCCGGAGTGGTGCCCACAGCTCCAGCTGGCGTGGAAGGACCCCCATGAGTTTGCGCATGCGCGGAACGGCCGGCGTATTTCCACGCATGTGCGGGGGTTCCCTTCTCCGTGCCGGGCCCCGGGCAAGATGACGGAGCACTACAGGGGCCCGGCACAGAGTAAAGTAGGTCCCCACGGAACCAACCCGCCCACCGATCGGTAGGCCCAAATCGCGGGCCAGGCCAAAGTTGCCCCCCCCCCCCCCCCCCGCCCCCCCAGGGTCGGATACCCCCGCTCCCCCTCCAGGACGGCCCCCGCACACTCACCTTCCAGGTCCCGCCGGGTGGGAGCTGAGTTCTCCACGCCGGCGGTACTCGGCCAAACTCGGCGGCCCATCGGGACCCAGAGAAGCGCGGGGGGGTGGCGCTGTCAATGGCCCCCGACCGGCGTGGTGGTGTTCCCGCGGGCACCCGAAAATCGGCGCCAGAGAATGGGGAAGCTGGCATCGGGGTGGTGGGGCGCAAGAATCGCCCCCCCCTCCCCCGGTGATTCTCTGACACGGTTCTTGTCCCACTCAGCTTGTCTATGCCCACATTAATATGCTTTACTATTGCCTCAACTTTTACCTTTGGATTTCTAAATCTCTCTTAACCAGTCCCTCTTCCCCCTCTTTAGATTAAAGTCGCTTTTTCCAATTCTGACCTTATTTTTGTGCACTCAGTCACTTCCTGTCACACTCTAGTTGCCGTTCCCCACCTGTCTACACGACACTATTGCCTTATTCTTTCTCTTTAATTTTCCAAATCTCCCCTTGTAATGGGGAGATGTAATGTAAGGGTTAATGAAATGGATACAGACAGCCACTGGAGGAAGCAATCCCAGAAGTATACAAAGAATGACGCTGAACCTTGTGGAACAGAAGGTTGGAGTAGGTGGTAGGAGCAAGAGCTGGCTAGGAGTACTGAAGATAGTGAGAGAGCATGAGAGTAGTCATTGAGTTAGTGAGTTCGATGTTAGATGAGTATAGTTTAATGTGTGTTTAATCAACTGTTAGTTCTTAGGAATAAGTGCCGAATCCAATTGTTGTGTTAAATAGTCCTTCAGACTGGAGAGGAACTTGGAATGGAAGGGGTTTACAAGACTCGCTGTTCTCTGATCAACACTACACATCATTGCCACCTGGTTAGAGCAAGGCAGAGAACAACACATTCCCCATATGAACCTTCCACCCCACACCCCCTACTATTTAATTTGAAGCCTTCTCCACAGCCCTGGTTTTGCAATTCATCAGGTCACTGGTCCTACCATGGTCCATGTGAAGACTGTTCCAACGGTACAGCTCCCTCTTTCCACAGTATTGGTGCCAGTACTCCATGAACTGAAACCCATTTTTCCCAAACCAACCTTTGAACCACATGTTTAACTCTCTGATCTTATTTACCCTATGCCAATTCGCTCGTGGCTCAGATAGTAATCCAGAGATTATTATCTTTGTGGTTCTACTTTTTACTTTAGCCCCTAGCTGCTCGTATTCCTTCAGCAGAATCTCTTTGTTAGTTCTACCTATGTTGTTGGTTCCTACATGGCTATCACAACTGGACCCTCCCCCTCCCATTCCAAGTTCCTCTCTGGCCTGAAGGAGATATCCTTAACCCTGGTACTAGGCAGGCAACACAGCCTTTGAGATTCTCCTCTCAGCTGCAAAGAATAGGATCAATCTCCCTAAATGGACTGTCCCCTATTTCAACCACATTCGTTTCTACTCCCCCTACTTGCACCATGCTGCTTTTTGCTCATCCATTCTGCATTCCCTGCTCTCATCCACACAAGAGGCAAGAACCTCGGATCTGCCAGATAATGGTAAGGGCTGAAGTTCCTCCATTTCTGCCTGCTGGTCCCCATAACTCCCTCGCTTGAGTCACACTCTCTGGTCCCAGGTCATGGACCAAATGGAAAGTAACTGGTACATAAGGGGTGTGACTGTCTCCTGGAACAAAGTGCCCAGGTAACTTCCTTCCTTCCTGATGCATCACAGCTCATCAACTCTGTGCCAAAGTCCCTTGGGCACCAAACACTTACTGCAGATGTGGTTGTCATGGATCACACTGGTGTCCATCAGCTCCCACATGCTCTCCAGCTGCAACATATCGTTTGCCCTGCCATCTTTATTTTGCTTTATTTAATTGGTTACGTTTCAAATTTAGAAATACCGCTCAACTGTTATCTGTAATTATATTTAAAATGTTAACAGAATCTCCCCAGTGCCGATTTAAACTGCTGCCCCTGTCCAGAGAGATAAAATCTTAAAACTCACTGACCGGTCACATATCTGCTCACCTAATTAATGCTTTTGAACACTTGCCAACTACTGGAGGCTGAAAATAAAGGTATAAGAAGCAGGACATCCTTCCCGCTCTCTACCAAATTTCCAGGTTAGTACTTGTACCTCCAAGCTCTCTATCCTCAGCACTCCCACACCCCTTAATATCTTAACTTGATGAATGCTGAGAACTAACATTTGCATAAATAAATAATTATCAGTACATAATGCCCTATGGAGAAGTTTTGTGTAACTCTAACAAGCTAATGAAACAGGTCTGTTATCTACTTTGCTCTCTACATGGGATTCCTTGGTGAATTGCACTCTGGTGCACAGATGTGCAGTACATCTGGGTATAGAACCACTTCTGCACTGTGTAGATGCAAACTCTTTCATCACATTCTAAAACTACCCTCTGAATTAATAATGGAAGAAATTCCTGTTTTCTTGGGGGAAAAAAAGTCAGTTTTCTTTTCAGAAATTTAGGCCACAGTCAATAGTTTTGAGCTACTAGGAATTGTGCCAAACTCAATTAGCGACATGATTGGAGAGATCTTCACTATGTATTTATAGAATTGTTCAACCTTCAATCTTAATCAGAGAGTTAGATTTTTATCCTCGAGGCGGGTGGAGGGAGTTCGGAAGATTCCCTGCTCGGCATGCCCACCTGGCGAGAGAGAGGGGGTGCAGGTTGCAGCTAGGTCCTGATGCTGTGGGACTTTGTCCCAGTTTTAATAAAAATGGAATAAACCCCCCCCAGACCTCATGCCTCGCAACCCTTCAACACCCACACACTACCTATGCCGTGTCCATGTGAACTCGTGCTCGCCACCCAGCATCCCCATGGCCCCTCATACCCTCCATTCCAGGATATGCCCACCGAGCCAATCTCTATGGCCCTCATACCCCAATTCCAAGCAATGCATCCAACAATCTCTATTGCCCCTCATAACACCATGCCAAGATATGGCACTTGCATGCCCATCAACACTATACATTGCATAGAACCAATGGATGTCTGGGCCCGCAAGATGAATGCGTAATGAAGCTTGGCTGAGAGTCAAGAAATCCATTAGTGTGTTGAAACACCTGGGGCGAAATTCTCCGTAATCGGCGCGATGTCTGCCGACCGGCGCCAATAATGGCGCAAATCAGTCCGGCATCGCGCCGCCCCAAAGGTGCGGAATCCTCCGCATCTTGAGCAGCCGAGCCCTAACCTTGAGGGGCTCGGCCCACGCCGACTGATTTCCTCCCCGCCAGCTGGCGGGAAAGGCCATTGGTGCCCCGCCAGCTGGCGCGGAAATGACATTGCCGGGCGGCGCATGCGCGGGAGCGTCAGCGGCCGCACACGGCATCCCCGCGCATGCGCAGTGGAGGGAGTCTCTTCCGCCTCCGCCATGGTGGAGACCATGGTGAAGGCGGAAGGAAAAGAGTGCCCCCATGGCACAGGCCCGCCCGCGGATCGGTGGGATCCGATCGCGGGCCAGGCCACCATGGGGGCACCCCCCGGGCCAGATCGCCCCCCCCCCCCCCCCCCCAGGACCCCGGAGCCCGCACGCGCCGCCTTGTCCCGCCGGTAAGAGAGGTGGTTTAATCCACGCCGGCGGGACAGCGGGACTTCGGCCCATCCGGGCCGGAGAATCGCCGGGGAGCCCACCAACCGCGATTCCCGCCCCCGCCGAATCTCCGGTGCCGGAGAATTCGGCAACCGGCGGGGGCTGGATTCACGCCAGCCCCCGGCGATTCTCCGACCCGGCGGGGGGTCAGAGAATCTCGCCCCTGAACACCAAGGAAAATATTACTTGATTGACAGCTTTGACACTGATCTATTCACTCTGGTCAATTCAACAATGTTTATTTTCAGAAGATAAAGAGACCTGATGAAGGAGCTATGCCCCAAAAGCTTGTGATTCCAAATAAACCTGTTGGACTTTAACTTGGTGTTGCAAGACTTCTTAGAATGATGAGGGCAGCAGACGGTGTAAACACCACTACCATCTGCAAATTCCCCTCCAGTTCTCACATCACCCTCAAAATGAAATCTCCATTCCTTCGCTGTCTCTGAGTCAAAATCATGAAAATCCCTTCTTAACAACTCTGTGGGTTTTCCCACATCAGATGGATTGCAGCAGTTAAAGAAGGTGGATCACTACCATCAGTAGCCCCCATTTGCCATGAATAAACATTTAAACAATCATGAACTGCTAATTCTTGCATTACAGGAAGCAAGTAACTTTCTGAAACCTGCCTCACAGTTCCTCGGCTGTGCACGTGCACCTTACTATATAGCAGTGGATCGAAAGGCATAAACTGTTGATCTGCATATCTTAACGCTTCAAAACAGTGCTTTTGATTTATTTTTCATAGAGAACCTATTTAAGATGTAAAGGCTGACAGCTGTCTGAAGTATGCCAGCTAATATGATGTATTCATTTAATCTTATTTCTTGTACTTGTCACGTTACCATCGTAAATAATTAACGAGCAGAAGTTTTCCACTTTTTTCAGCTTGATAAAGGCAAATACACTTAACCAAGCTGAAAAGTGATAGCATCATGGGCGAAATTCTCTGTTATCGGCGGAATGTCCGCCGATCGGCGCAAAAAACGGCGCAAATCCGACTTGCGTCACGTCGGAAAAATGGGTCGATAGTCTCCGGCCCGAAATGGGCTAGCAGCGACGTAACGGGATCCGCGCTTACGCAGTGGTTCACGCCGTGCAGCGTCATACGCGCTGCACGGCGTGACGGCTCATAAGGCCGCGCTGCTCCCCCCCACCCGACCGGAACACCCGACCGCAACACCCGACTGGATGGCTGGCCGTCGCTCAGCCCCGAGGTTCGAGTCACGCGATGTGGAGGCGCTCCTGGACGCGGTGGAGCAGAGGAGGGATGCCCTGTAACCCGGGCACGGCCGCAGAGTTGCCCCACGCCACAGCCGGCGTCTGTGGAGGGAGGTGGCAGAGGCCGTCAACGCTGTGGCCCTGACACCACGGACAGGCACCCAGTGCCACAAGAAGGTGAACGACCTCGTCAGAGCAGGCAGGGTGAGCCTCCCCATATCCCCTCTCCCCATATCACCCCCTCCCCCATATCCCCCCTCCCCCATATCCCCCCTCCCCATATCCCCCATATCCCCCATATCCCCCCTCCCCCATATCCCCCCTCCCCCATATCCCCCCTCCTCCATATCCCCCATATCCCCCCTCCCCCATATCCCCGCCTCCCCCATATCCCCCCTCCCCATATCCCCCCTCCCCCATATCCCCCCCTCCCCATATCCCCCATATCACCCCTCCCCATATCCCCCCTCCCCCATATCCCCCTCCCCCATATCCCCATATCCCCCCTCCCCCATATCCCCCTCACCCATATCCACCCCTCCCCCATATCCCCCTCCCCATATGCCCCCTCCCCCATATCCCCCTCCCCATATCCCCCCATCCCCATATCCCCCCTCCCCCATATCCCCCCTCCCCCATATCCCCCATATCCCCCCTCCCACATATCCCCCCTCCCCCATATACCCCCTCCCCATATCCCCCCTCCCCCATATCCCCCCTCCCCCATATCCCCCATATCCCCAAGTGAATCCAGCCCTAACCTTAACCTCTGCAATGCACGCGCAACCGATGGCGTGCATTCATATACCTGCCTAACACTGTTGCCTTTTACCCCTGCCCCCCCCCCCCACAGGAGAAGCGCGCACACAACAATAGGGAGCATGTGAGGACTGGAGGAGGGCCCGCTGATGAGAGGCCACTGACCGTACACGAGGAAAGGGCCCTGGAACTGGCTGGCGGACCTGAGGACCGGGAGGTTGCTGATGCAGAGGTCGGGGGCGTACTAGCGAGTGAGCCACCGACAGCCCGTCCCCATATCCTCCCTCCCCTATATCCCCCTCCCCCGTATCACCTGATCACTGCCTGATGTCTAACCATGCATGCTTCATTGTGTATCGCAGGACTAAACGTCCAGGCACCCATCCCTGCAGATGCAGACCGCCCGCAGGATGCCCCTCGGAGACCACAGGAGACGGAGAGACCCGCACCCTCCAGCATGCGACGCCCGCAGGATGTCCCTCGCACACCACGGGAGACGGAGAGACCTGGAGCAACAGGGAGACGACACCCCAGTCACGTGCGGGAGCGACCACCCAGCGACGAGGGGGGCAGCCACAGGCCCCCGTCACATCCGAGCCAGGACACCACTACCCAGGACACCACTACCCAGGACACCACTACCCAGGACACCACTACCCAGGACACCCCTGCCCGGGACAGCACTACCCAGGAAGACGAAATACCGGACAGTGACTCAGAGTGGATGGGTGGAGACGAACCCCCACCCCAAAGTGCCATGGACTCAGAGTGGGACGAAGAGCACGACACAACGCCACTGCTTTCACCAACACCCTCCACCATCGCAGAAACACTCACCACGGTTGGGCACTTTAGTGATGAGGCGTCTGGTACACTCACTGGTGCGCACAACACAGCCGTCCCGGTACAGCAGGTGGAGGTAGGAGCAGCAGAGGGACCGGGCGGTCGGAGGGCAGCCCAGCCCAAGCGAACATCTGCCGCCCAGATGGATCCCGGGTTCCTGCAGTTACCACACCCACACATAGATCCGATGCAACCACCGACACGGAGACGAGCGAAGAGGGTGACGGGCGGCTTGCGGCGGCTGCGGTCGCAGGTGGAGGAGTCCACCCGCGTCCAGGGGCTGGGAGTGGTGCCGGTCATGTGTGCCACCCAGGCCGACACCACACGGGTGGCGTCCGCGGTGGAGGCAATGGGTGCGACGGTGTCAGACATGGGGAACGGTTTGCGAGGCCTGGGGCCTTCCGTGCAGGCGGCGTCTGTGGCCCAGGAAATGGCTGCTCTCTCACAGGAGGCCATGAGCCAGTGCCAGCGCCAGATGGCAGAGGCGCTCAACGCCATAGCCCAGTCTCTGCAGGCCATGGCCCAGTCTCTGCAGGCCATCGCTGAGGGCATCGGCGCCAGTGGCCATGTGCGAGCCGGCGTCGCACTGTCACAGACAGGGTTTGCCAACCCCCTGGGCTCCATGGCTGCAAACCTGCAGACCCCTGTCGATACCAGCACGGGCCTCCAGGACTGGCAGCGCCAGATGTCGGGGGGGCGTCGGATGGCCAGTCCGTTCGCATCCCCCACCCATGTAGAGGCCTGGGGGCCATCAGGCACCCCGAGGGAGGAGGAGGTGGTGTGGTCCGTCCCGGCTCCCTCTGTAGGGGAGGTCCCGGTACACCGCGACACCTCGGACTCCCCCCCTTCCGTCCCAGGTGCATCGGGTGGGCAACGGGCAGGACAGGCTGGCAGCTCGCCATCCCAGTCGCCCGGGCCGCAGCCTGGCCCATCTAGGCCAGGACGCCCCAGGAAACGGCCGCCAAAGGGATCCAGTGTCAGAGGGCAGGAATCACAGGAGTCCACCTCCAGTTCTGCTGTACCGTCTGGGGAACCACGTAGACGTAGTCAAAGGGCCCGTAAGGCCAAACAATTAGACACTGAGTAAGTTGGCACGGGTGCAGGGCACAGATGAGTTTTAGGGGCTAGGGCACGCGCATGAACTCCTTTGGTTATTAAAGTCAATGTTACACCTACCGAAGCTGCCTTTGTGCTCTGTCCAAAGTGTGCGGGCGTGTCATGTACGTTGAGCGCAAGTGTGTGTGTGACGGGTGGTCTTACCTCAGCCCCAGGTGAGTCTGCCCCCTTCTCCCTGGGCCGCCATCAACATCCCCCGGGCAGAGGACGGGACCGTGCGCTGCAGTGTCACAGCCGCATGCAGGGATGGTCCGGGTGGATGGTGGTACTGTGGCCATGGGTCAGACATAGTCCAACGATGCAGAGCCAGGAGCTCATCGCAGGGCGGGTTGTCATCATCCTCCATGGCCTGCGATAGACACGCGTCCACCCGCAACTGTGTGAGCCCGGCCCGTTGTGCCGCAGGTGGATCGGCAATGGGGGGGGTGGTGTGCATGCGGGTGGGGTGGGTGGGGTTGGGGAGGGGGGTGAGGGTGCTGGGTGGGTGGATGGGTGGGGGGTGTGGGTGGTCGGCTGTTGCCATGGTGTGCGGTCTGTGGCCATACTACCCGATTCCCACACCCATCTAGTCAGTGAAGCGGGCGGCTATCAGTCTGTCCCGTGCCCGCTGGGCCAGCCGGTAACGGTGGACAGCCACCCGCCTATGTCTACCCTGTCTGCCCTGACCATTGCCCCCATCCCCCTCATCTGGGGAGGACTGGGCCTCTTCCTGCTGCTCCTCCACTCCGCCCTCCTCTGCCTGCGGCACATCGCCCCTCTGCTGGGCTATGTTGTGCAGGACGCAGCACACCACAATGATGCGGCCGACCCTATCTGACCGATACTGGAGGGCGCCCCCAGAGAGGTCCAGGCACCTGAAACGCATCTTCAGCACGCCAAAGCACCTCTCGATCACTCCCCTTGTCGCTACATGGGCATCATTGTAGCGGTTCTCCGCCTCATTGCGTGGCCTCTGTATAGGCGTCATCAGCCACGATCGCAATGGCAACCAGCCCCTCAGCCAGGGATGGCGTCCCTCGTACATGCCGGGGATGGATGACCGCGACAACACGAATGAGTCGTGTACACTGCCTGGGTGACGGGCGCAGACGTGCAGGATCATCATGCGGTGGTAGCAGACCACCTGTACGTTCATCGAATAGGTCCCCTTCCTATTAGTGAACACGGCCCTGTTATCTGCAGGTGGCCGCACGGCGACGTGCATCCCATCGATCGCGCCCTGGACCATGGGGAACCCGGCCACGGCAGAGAAGCCCACGGGCATCTTGGCAGGCCCGGTCCACGGGGAAGCGGATGTAGCGGTGCGCCACGGCATATAGGGCATCTGTCACTGCCCGGATGCACCGATGCACCGATGTCTGCGATATGCCGGACAGGTCCCCACTCGGTGCCTGGAATGACCCCGTTGCATAAAAGTTCAGGGCCACCGTAACCTTGACGGACACGGCGAGAGGGTGTCCCCCGCCAGTGCCACGCAGTGACAGGTGTGCCAGCAGGTGGCAGATGTGTGCCACGGTTTCCCGGCTCATCCGGAGTCTCCTCCTGCATTCCCGATCCGTGAGGTCCTGGTATGACTGCCGGGGCCGGTACACACGGGGCGCCCTCGGGTGCCTACGTTGCCGTGGGGCCGCGACGTCCTCCTCCCCCTCCTCGTCCTGTCGGTCAGGTGTCCCTCCAGCCTGTGCGGCTGCCGCCTGCCCCTCTGCGGCAGCCTGCGCCGCCTCTCTGGCACGCTCCTCCTCCTCCTCCTCCTCATCCAGGGCAACATAGACATGAGCGGCTGCCACCACGGCGGCCAACATCGCTGGATGATCTGAAAACATGACGGCCTGGTGGGGGGGAGGGGAATGACGGCATGTCATCATTGCCCATATCACCTCCTCCCCCCAGCCAGGTGGCATGGACCGCATGGGTCCAACTGTTGGAGGCTGGCACCTGGCCAGGTGGACCAACTCACTTGCCCTCCCATCCCCCTCCTCGGCAAGGACCCCCCCCCAACCTCCACCCCAGCACGGACCCCCCCCCCAGCCTCCACCCCGGCATGGACCCCCCCCCAACCTCCACCCCAGCACGGACCCCCCCCAACCTCCACCCCGGCACGGACCCCCCCCCCCCCAACGTCCACCCCGGCACGGCATGGACCACCCCCAGCCTCCACCCCGGCACGGACCCCCCCCCAACCTCACCCCGGCACGGACCCCCCCCCAACCTCCACCCCGGCACGGACCCCCCCCCCCGACCTCCACCCCGGCACGGCACGGACCCCCCCCCCCCAACCTCCAGCCCGGCACGGACCCCCCCCCAACCTCACCCCGGCACGGACCCCCCCCCCAACCTCTACCCCAGCACGGACCCCCCCAACCTCCACCCCGGCACGGCACGGACCCCCCCCAACCTCCACCCCGGCACGGACCCCCCCCCCCAACCTCCACCCCGGCCGGCACGGACCCCCCCCCAACCTCCACCCCGGCACGGACCCCCCCCAACCTCACCCCGGCACGGACCCCCCCCTACCTCCACCCCAGCACGGACCCCCCCCCCCAACCTCCACCCCGGCACGGCATGGACCCCCCCAACCTCCACCCCGGCACGGACCCCCCCCCAACCTCACCCCGGCACGGACCCCCCCCCCAACCTCCACCCCAGCACGGACCCCCCCCAACCTCCACCCCGGCACGGACCCCCCCCCCAACCTCACCCCGGCACGGGCCCCCCCCCCCCCCAACCTCCACCCCGGCACGGCACGGACCCCCCCCCATCCACCTCCCCGGCACGGACCCCCTCTCGGCGCTCCCCCGGAGCCCAGCCTACTCTAACCACCCCCCCCCGCCACACACACACACACACAACCCGAGACACACCTCTCCTCACGCATTCAGACTGCGGCCACGCCATTGCCTGCCCAGAGCCAACCCCCCAGGCCGTCACTCACCTCCACGCTGGTCGGCGTGAGCCTGGAGCACCGGGTCACGCCGATGAAAAGGAGGTTTAATTTACGTCGACGTGAACGGTCATCACGTCAACGGGACTTCGGCCCATCCGGAAGGGAGAATATCGGCAGGCCGAAAATCGGCTGCCTTGCGCAGACCCGTGACATTCTCCCCGGCAGCGGCGCCATTAACGCCCCGCCGACTTTTCTCCCTTCGGAGACTTCGGCAACCGGCGGGGGCGGGATTCACGGCGGCCAACGGCCATTCTCCGACCCTCTGGGGGGTCGGAGAATGACGCCCTATATTTCATCAGTTAATCTGTGATAGAGAAATAAGCCATTAAATTGTGAAGAAAGTAAATAGCGCATCAATTTTCTAGATGCAATTTTCTTGATGCTAAATTTAAATTTTGTCCTTTTGTACCTGTGCACCTTCAAGAAACAGACGCACGACCTGACAAAACATGTGATGTGGTGCACATGGACTTGCAGAAGGCATTTGATAAACGACCACATAACTGGCATGTTAGCAAAGTTAAAGCACGTAGAATAGAAGTGACAGCAAGGATACCAAGTTGGCTGGTGACAGGAAACACAGAGCAATGCTTTTTGGACTGCAGATAGTAGAGATTGTATATGATGAGGTTTCCCAGGGAATGGTTGACGAACCATTGCTTTCCTCAAGAAAATATGACTGAAATTTATATTGCATTGGGCGGGGTTTACCGGCCACTCCGCTGCGTGTTTTTCAGCGGGGGAGGCAGCCTGTCTACGGGATCTACCGGTCCCGCCTATGTTAACGCAATTTCCCATTGACGGCACCTTTCCCGCTGTGAAACTCGTGCGCTGGTATGGGTCTGGATTTCCCGCCTGCTTGAAGAGTCGGTAAATCCCATCCAATGATTAGTTGCATAGTTATTCTTTAGGTCAACTGAAATTAGCTATTATACTGGATACATCAATGTATCATTTAAATTCCATATCAATTTAACCATTTCCCCATGACATTGAACTGTATTCCCACCACTGAATTCCCACCATCAACAATCTGGGGGGGTTACCATTGAACAGAAACTTTACTGGTCAGCCATATGAATACTAAGGCACAAGTGAGGAGTGTGATAGAATTCACCTCCCGACTCCCCAAAGCCTGTACATCAACATTTACATGGCACAAATATTCAATGACCTGCCTCCACTGCTCTCTGAGGGAAAGAATTCCGTAGACTAATAACTCGCTGAGAAAAAAGATCTCACCTCACTTTCTTAAATTTTTAAGTCCCCTTTGTTTGAAAGGGCAGCACAGTAGAACAAGTGGATAGCACTGTGGCTTCACAGCGCCAGGGTCCCAGGTTCGATTCCCCGCTGGGTCACTGTCTGTGCGAAGTCTGCACGTTCTCCCCGTGTCTGCGTGGGTTTCCTCCGGGTGCTCTGCTTTCGTCCCACAGTCCAAAGATGTGCAGGTTAGGTGGATTGGCCATGCTAAATTGCCCTTATTGTCCAAAAAAAAGAGGTTAGGAGTGGTTATTGGGTTAAGGGGATAGGGTGGAAGTGAGGGCTTAAAGTGGGTCGGTGCTGACTCGATGGGCCAAATGGCCTCCTTCTGCACTGTATGTTCTATGTTCTGAATTATGCCCCCTAGTTTCATCTCTCACCCAAGCAGGAAATTCTCTCAGAATCCACCCTGTCAGGATCTTATGGGTGTGATCTACTGGTAGATATTTAGAGATCCCGTCTCGTGAGATCTAATACAATCTCAAGAGACATCGCCACATAAATCCCGCCAATGTGGGCGGGAATGGTACTTTGCAAATCTGCATATTAAAGTGAGACAGGTAGTCTCACAGGATGCCCTGTTTGCCTGAGCAGCGAAGTATAAAAACTTTGACTGGACCAGGTACAACAAGTTGCCCGGGCGGCAGGATTCTCTGCTGTCACCAGGATACCCCAGGTCCAGGGGGGTAATAGATGGCATGCATGTCGCCTTGTGCTTCCCGGCCATCTGACAGTTCCCTACATCAACAGGAAGGGGTTCCAGTTTGTGTGCAACCAACAGCTCCGGATCATGCACATATGTGCACGTTTCCCAGTGAATGTGCACGACAACTACATCCTGGGACAGTCGGTCATCTCCGGCCTCTTCGTGGACCACCCCACGATGGCCGCTTGGCTCTTGGGGGATATGGGGTACCCGCTGCGGACCTGGCTAATGATGCCAGCATGGAGGCTGGTGACTGATGAGGAGACCCAGTACAACGAGGCCCATGTGGCCACCCATGCTGTTACTGAGCAGTGCATCATACTCATCAAGGTGAGGTTCCGATGCCTTGACCGCTCTGGTGGTGCTCTGCAGTATGACTCCCAGAGTGTCACCCGCTTTGTGGTGGTCTGTTGTGCCCTCCACCTGGCACAGTGGCAGGGCAAAGTGCTGGAGGTGGAGGGGGAGGGACATGTGGCTACCTCCTAGGAGAAGGACTTGATGCGGCAGACCATGAGGGGCTGGAGGATGAGCCCAGGAAGGACAGCCGGCAATGGCGAAGGTCCGGAAAGCCCAGAGGGCCAAGGAGGCCATCATCCTCCCCTGCTTCACATGGCACGTGGCTTCATCCATCATTGCACCCCCTCACCCCCTTCTGACCCTTTCCCCTCCCCCCTTCCTACAAAGCTTTCCCATCCGCCGTCACAACACTATTCCACCCATGTAGGATCTGGATAACATCGCTCCAGGATGATGGGACTGTGTCGGCACTGTCAGCCAATCACTGTCGAGGATGGCAGAGTGAGAGCTGGTGCTCCTCAATCTATGCCATAGTCTGCCTCCTGCCTGTCTGTTGTATGCTCGCTCACACCCAGCACCTGCGCATTGCGCGCCTGGGTGGGTGGGGGAGGGGGTGGAATCCATGATTGGGGGGCTGAGGCAGGAGATTGGTGGTCGGCTGCTTTGCAGAAGGAAGTGCCGGAGGCGTCATATTTCTCGGGTGCAATATTTTTTAATGCTGTACATATGTGTCCCCAACTGCCCCTAGCCCTCGATGGTGCCGCCCCACCTTCTCCACCCCTCCTTACTCCTCCGCCCACCCTTTCCCTCCCGTCATGCATCCTGCCCCCACCCGCCCCCCAGTAACCTCTCTGAGATCTTTCACCTGCTTAGCCTTCTGTGCCCTATCACTATGTCTAGGTGTGCCCCCAGGATGCACATCAGAGGTGGAGGCAGCCTGATGCCTACCGCGTCACATGGCCTTCGATGCCCCTGGTGGGCATCATCTGGGGGTCCTGAGTCCGGAGGGGCCTGGCCAACTTGTCGGAGACACATGCCCGGCGTGCCACCCATTTACGGCTACTGACTCCGAGACAGGTCGATGTCAGGGGGATGGAACCCATGGGAGCTGGTGGCCACCGTCGCCACTCCATAGGGTGACTCTGGGTTGGCACCCAGCACCCCTTCCTCCTGGGCGGTTCCCATAGAGCCCTGCAGTTCATCTCGGGGTGGAGGAGCAGCGTGATTGAGCCACGGTTGCCCCTGCGTCATCTAGCTCTGCCCGCCCTGGCAGCTCCCCGATGTCTGCAGCACAATGTCGATGCCCTCGGCGATGCTCCTCAGTGACTGGGACATGCTCTGGAGTGCCCCGGCATTGCCCACCTGTGACTTACACACCTCTTCCTGTGGCCGGGAAATGCTCTGGAGTGCCTCAGCAATGCCCATCTGTGACTGGGACACCTCTCCCAGTGGCCGGGACATGCTTTGGAGTGCCTCGGCAATGCCCACCTGAGTCTGGGACATGCTCTGCAGTACCTCATAAACATCCACCTGGGACTGGGATACGTCCCCCACTGACTAGGACATGCTGTTAAGGTGCTCAGCCATGGCCTCAACTGAGCCACGCCTTGGGCACCTCTACTCATGCTGCTGACTTCATGCACAAGGTTCATCACCCCAGCAGTGTTGGCCTCAGTGCCACACATTGCCGGCACTATCTCCTGCGCCTGTGGCCTCTGGGACTCCTCCAATCGGCTATGGACCAACTGAGTGTTGATGACATCCCCCTCTGAATATCACGGCCGCAGCTTAACGTCTACATCAGCTCCAGGTAAACCTGGTCCAGGGACTCAGCATCTGACTGGGACCCAGCTGGGTCCTGGGATCCAGCAGACCCCCGACTGCTGTCTCGCCTGGGCATTCGTGCTTCCACCTGATGTACATCAGCAATGTGTGGTGCTCACCAGAATGTTCCCCAGAAGCCTGGCAACTACTGTCACCCACCGAGGCGTGTGTATCTGCGCTGGTGGAGGGTGGGGATGACAGCTGTGCCGTGACTACGGTGATCTCCTTGGAGTTCCCCTCCGAGGTGTTCTCATGGGAGGTGGGAGGTGGGGGAGGGCGGATCGGGGATGGGGGATGAACCACTCCGGATGGGCGGCACTGTCAGATGGAGATCCTGCGGGAGAATGGACATGTGGTCAGTTGGAGAAATTGGTCAGTCTGTATGGCATTAACAACTCACGTGTGACAGGTCATCTGGGTGGGGCAGGTGGATCCTCACCTCTGCGCCGTACACCAACCTCTAGGTTGCTGACCGATCTGTCTTCGGCCATCCACGTGACCTTCAAGACATTTTTCTCGTTGGGGGTAAGGACTCTGATGTCCAGCGCCCTGCCGCACGTCTGGGCCCTCTCCCGTCTGTGTGGGTCAAATTCTCCTGCAGGGACACAGAGGGGGCATTGTGAGCTGCACGCTTAATTCATCGCTGGTGGGGGGAATGCAGGGGCGGGATGAGGGATATGCAGGGGGGCATGGGGAGATGGTGAGTTTGGTGGGTGGTGTGGGCAGCACTGCAGGACATGGGTGGGCTGGAGTATAGTACGGTGCTGCGTGGGGGCGGTGTCAGATGCATGCCCCTGGGAAGGGGTGTTGGGCGGGGGCGGTGTCAGGGGGCCGGTGCCAACCCACCCGTTTGGCCTGGTGAAGGTCGTTGGTCTTCTTACACCACTGGATGCTGGTGCTCCTGGTCATGCTACCTGAGCTGGCGGCCGCTGCCACTTCCAGGCAGCACTGGCTGACCTGTGGCTCATCCTCTGAGCCCTTCAGGGAAACAGGGCATCCCCTCTGGCCTCTACTGTGTCCAACAATCTGGCTAGGTCGGCATCCCTGAATCATGAGGAAGGTCTCCTCGGTGGCATGACTGCAAGCTGTGTGGCGTTTGCTCTGCAGGAGCGGTTTAAGTGCTGCTTGCCCTTGTTGGCGGGGAGCTGGCGGCACGGTCTTGGTGAATCAGCCGACCGGACCATCATTTTTGATGTGAAGCTCATGGGGTCATGTTAAGTGGACCAATTATCGTTTGGTACCGGTGACGACCTCGCCGGGTCGAGCATTGGGAAGCTTGTGGCAGTTCCCGCTTGCTACCACACTTAGAAACTTTCCCATTGAATCGCACCCCCTAGGTGTAATTACCTAGATGGACCAGTGTATTCCAGATTTCCACTTGGAAGAGACAAAGAAGGGTTAAAAGCTCGCTGAGGGAAATGCCCAGGGTCCAGCTGCCTGCCTTCCTACCTCCCCTGCCAGTCTGCCTGTGTGTGTGTGCTGTGAGAAAAAGCAGCTGGAAGTTTTCCACACTGAAGGAGTGTGACACAATACCAGAAGCAGTGCCCCTCAAAAAGGAAATAGCCACCCTTTGCAGGACTATCTAAAAAATCTCTCTCTGACTGGAAATCAAACCGCCAGAAAAAAGGATCACAGCTTGAACAAAGAACTGAAATATCTTTGCCAAACTACAGAACATCTGAATTGAAGAATCATCTATTCGCCTTCAGAAGTCACCAATACTGGAATCAATTTGTAATGGCTGCACGCTTCATCAATCTACTCCTCGCACGTCAAGGACTGTTCCATATAACTTTTTAATTATAATTACTTACCATTGGACTCAATTCTTACTTCTATCTTTATGAATTTAGCTGCATGTGTTTTTCTCCTTACCTTTTTAGTCGCTGTAAACTTACTCTAGCTTAATTAAAGAAAGCCGGATTAAAGTGGCTCCTTTTTAAACCAAACTATTGGATGTGGAAAGGTATCGAAGGGAAAGGGAACCTTGTTAGATTAAACCTTTGTTGTTACCAGAGAGGCTGAGTTGAATGAAGACATAGCCAGTCATCCCTCCACACCCGGGTTTGTAACAATTTCGGCTATCCCAGCAGGACAGTGGCAAATCGCGACGTCTCAATTGGATCGACAACTTTTGCGGTTCCTCATCTGGGGATGGTTGTAACTAATGGTATCCTTCCATAAATAAGGAGACCAAAACTATACTCAGTAATCCAGATGTGGTCTTAACAAGTGTAGCAAAACTTCCCTACTTTTATGTTCAAGAATAAATGGTTGATATATTTAATAATAATCTAAATATATTGTATGGCCGAGAACCAGAGGACAATGATTAAAAGTGGGTGGTAAAAGAACAAAGGTGCCGTGAGGAAAAAGGTTTTTAAACAGGGAGTGGTTAGGACCTGGAATGCACTGCCTGAGAGTCTGGTGGAGGCAGAGTCAATCATGCCTTTCAAAACAACATTGAATAATTGTCTGACGAGAAAGGTTTGCAGGGCTATGGGGAAAAGGCAGTGGAGTGAGACTAGCTGAGTAGCTGGTGCACTGAGCTGACATAAACACCAGGGGCTGAATGGTCTTCATGGGGGGTACCAATGGCACGCAGCATGCCACAATGAAGAAGACTAATGATGAAACTAAACTGAAGCTCAGCATCATAATACTTAATAGGGTGCCCACACTGCCTTCCTGGTGAGCCAAATACATTCTGGCCGGTGTTTCTGCCCAGCTGGGATCTGAGGGAGAGGTAGGTGTTCGGAAATGGCTGAGGGTGGGCTGGCTGTCACCATCAGTTGTTTTGTGCAACCAGGGGAAGGAATTTAGTGACATCTTAGGGCTTTTTTTTTGAGGAGCCTCCAGTGATCCCTTTAAAGTTTGGCAGCTCTTAACCTGGAAATCTTTATTTAAAATAAATTTTGAGTACCCAATTCTTTTTTTTTTCAACTAAGGGGCAATGTAGCGTGGCCAATCCACCTAGCCTGCACATCTTTTGGGTTGTGGGAGTGAGACCCACGCAGACACCGGGAAAATGTGCAAACTCCACACAGACAGTGACCCGGGGCCGGGATCGAACCCGAGTCCTCAGTGCTGTGAGGTATCAGTGCTAACCACTGCGCCAGCATGCCGCGCTTTAATTTGGAAATCTGAGTTGGATCTCAGACATCAAGCCTGAAATGGAGCTACTTTTGGGAACCACTGTCATAATATACACCAGTATATCATGGTGCAGCCACACACTGATGGACACACAGTGGGACCAATCAACACATACAATACCGCAGCCAATCACCAGTGAGAGCACATGCACTCTAAAGACAGGAGGCATCAGAGTTCCAGCTCATTCGAGTAGCAGCTAGCTAGGAGCACAGAGCTCACAGCCTGTAACACAGACATTCACCATGTGCTGAGTGCATCGACTGGTTGGGACAAGGCAAAGGTCTTTAGTTAAAGCTAATATCGTATTAACCCACAGTCTGAGTATGTTTAAACCGTTAATGATTCAATAAAATAGTGTTGCACTATTTCAAGTGTTGGTGACCTGTATGTGATCCAGAACACCCAACACATCATGATATCAGGAGTGGTGGGATATTAGTACTTCTTAGACCTATCTGCAAGTGATCAGCCTTCCGCCAGCATTCCGTCATCCTGCAACATGGACAACATCAGCCCGCCGCCGCCACTCCGCATCGCCGGCAACCTCAGGGCCAACTGGAAGATTTTCAAACAGGGCTTCAAGCTCTTCCTCGAAGCCACAGACAGGGACGGCGCCTTGGATACCAGAAAGATTGCTCTTCTCCTCTCCATGGCTAGGGACCATGCCATCCACATTTGCAACTCTCTCACCTTTGCGGATGATGAAGATTAAACAAAGTTCAAGATGGTCCTCCTCAAGTTTGACACTCACTGCAGCGTAGAGGTGAATGAAAGTTTTGAACGCTATGTGTTCCAGCAGCATTTTCAGGGTAAGGATGAACCTTTCCAATCCTTTCTCATGCACGTCCGCATCCTTGCGCAGTCTTGCAGCTACGAGCCCACCTCCGACTCCATGATATGCGACCAGATCGTTTTCGGTGTTCAGTCGGACCCCCTACGTCAGCAGCTCCTCAAAGTAAAGCAACTCATCCTAGCGACCGCATTGAGACCTGTGACTTACATGAAAATGCCACGAGTCGGTATTCCCAATTACAAACGGCTGAAACGGCGGGGCAAGGTCCCCACGAGGCGGAACGGGTCCAAGTGATTGAGCACCTCCAGGGCCTCAGCCTGGATGTTGGTGGCCATTTCATGCGCTTTTTGCAGACTCCCGCATTTATACACACCAAACGAGGGGTGACGTTGAGGAACGTAATGCGCAGGCGCGCACCACACATGACCGCACCGCGCATGCGCGTGGCGCAGCGATCGTGCTGGCGTCACGACGTGCGGCAACTGTGGCTTCGCCCATTTAAAGCGGCAATGCCCTGCAAAATCTCGACAATGCCTACGATGTGGCAGACTTGGCCACTATGATGCCTTCTGTCGAGCAGCTCAGCCTGCCAATTCATATCGCTTCAGCCAGCCTCGCAGGAATGTTCGGGCAATTCAACACATGGTCACCGAGTCCGATGCGGAACTTCCACACAGCAGTGACACCGAGGACCCGAAGGCGCCTTTTCGAGTCGGTGTCGTAACGAAAAACAGGCTGTCCCCGAAACACAGACACCAGCCGCTGTCGGTATACAGACGATGAGTGGTGTGCCACCCTGACGGTCAACCGGTCCCAAATACGATTCCGCCTGGACACTGGTGCCTCCGCCAATCTCATGGCGTGGTCTGATTTCCAAAGCCTTCGTGACAAACCAGCCACCCTTCCATCAGCCTGCCAGCTATTGGATTACAATTGCAACATCATTCCTGCTAGCGGCTCGTGCAAACTTGAAGTGACGCACAAGTCACGAAAAGCCATCCTTCCTTTCGAGATTGTGGGCTCCTCAAAGGACTCCCTGCTTGGAGCACAGGCATGCAAGCTGTTGAACCTCGTTCAAAGAGTTCACTCTCTCTCTCCTGATGACACGTCTGCCTTCCAGGACGCTGACTTCAGGGCGCAACTCAACACCATCATCGACCAGCACCGCAACGTCTTCGAAGGCATGGGCACGCTCCCATATACTTACAAGATCCTACTCACACAGAACGCCACGCCTGTGGTGCATGCACCTCGCAGAGTCCCAGCACCCCTTAAGGACCGCCTCAAGCAGCAGCTGCAGACCTCCAGGACCAAGGAGTGATCTCCAGAGTTACGGAACCAACCGACTGGGTCAGTTCCATGGTGTGTGTAAAAAAGCTGAGAATTTGCATTGATCCCAAGTATCTGATTCGCAATATCATGAGGAGCATTATCCAATTCCCAAGCGCAAAGAGATCACATGCAAGATGACTCGCGCCAAGCTCTTCACCAAACTTGACGCCTCGAAAGGATTCTGGAAAAATCCAACTCGGCAAATCCAGCAGGAAACTGTGTACCTTTAATACCCCTTTTGGCAGATATTGTACAACAGGATGCTGTTTGGGATCATATCGGCTTCAGAAGTGTTCCACAGGATCATGGAACAAATGATGGAAGGCATTGAAGGTGTTCGCGTCTATGTCGACGACATAATCATTTGGTATACCACCCCGCAGGAGCATGTCAGTCGCCTCCAGCGCGTGTTCAAAAGTATACGGGAGCAGGGCCTACGCCTCAACAGAGCCAAATGCTCGTTTGGTCAGATGGAACTCATGTTCCTAAAAGACCACATCTCCCAGTTGGGTGTGCGGCTGGATGCGGACAAGGTGGCTGCTATTACAGCCATGAAAATGGCAGAGGACAAGAAGGCGGTCCTCCAATTTCTGGGCATGGTCAACTTTATAGGGAAGTTCATCCCTAACCTCGCCTCTCATACCACGGCTCCAGGAACCTGGTCAGAAAGATGACAGACTTCCAATGGCTTCCTGCCCACGAGCGCGAATGGAGAGAACTCAAAACCAAACTCACCACGGCCCCGGTCTTAGCTTTCTTTGATCCATCGGAGGAGACAAAAACTTCGACCGATACCAGCCAATCCGGCATTGGGGCAGTGCTCCTGCACCGCGATGAAGCCTCATCATGGGCCCCCGTTGCATATGCGTCATACGCCATGACCCCCACGGAACAGCGCTACGCGCAGATAGAAAAGGAGTGCCTGGGTCTTTTGACCGGTGTTGTCAAGTTTCACGATTATGTGTACGGCCTTCCCCAATTCACCGTCGAGACCGACCATCGCCCGCTGGTCAAGATAATACAGAAAGAGTTGAACGACGTGACGCCTCGCCTCCAACGTATTCTGCTCAAGCTCCGGCGATACGACTTCCAGCTGGTATACACCCCGGGCAAAGATCTCATCATTGCCAACGCTCTCTCCAGGGCAGTCAACACTCCATGTGACCCAGCGGGATTCGTCTGCCAGGTTGACGCCCATGTGGCCTTCGTGGCCTTCAATCTACCTGCCACGGATGAACGCCTAGTCCAAAGTGTTCTCCTGAAACTGGACCGCATTGTCATCCCGCATAGCATGCGCCAGCTCGTCTTGGAACAGCTACACGAGGGCCATCTTGGCACGGAAAAGTGCCGCCGACGGGCCCGAGAGGCAGTGTACTGGCCCGACATCAATGACTACATCGCCAACACAGTGCTCAACTGCCCCACTTGTCAGCGCTTCCAGCCGGCCCAACCACGTGAGACCCTACAGTCCCATGAGTTGGTCACGTCCCCTTGGTCCAAGGTGGGCATCGACCTGTTCCACACGCTGGGCAGGGACTATGTCCTGATTGTAGACTACTTTTCAAACTACCCGGAGGTGGTACGTTTACACGACATCACATCGTCTGCAGTCATCCGTGCCTCTAAGGACATCTTTGCTCGACACGTCATCCCACTCACTGTGATGTCGGACAATGGCCCCTGCTTCGCAAGCCAGGAATGGTCCCACTTTGGCAGGAGGTACAACTTTGTGCATGTGACATCCAGTCCCCTGTACCCCCAATCCAATGGCAAAGCGGAGAAGGGCGTCCACATAGTCAAATGGCTCCTCTGCAAAGCTGCCGATGCTGGGTCCAATTTCTACCACGCTCTGCTGGCCTATCGCTCGGCCCCACTGTCCACTGGCCTGTCGCCAGCCCAGCTGCTCATGGGTCGCACCCTGAGGACGACGGTGCCTTCCATTCACGTCCCAGACCTTGACCACATTCCGGTCCTTCAACGAATGCAGCTGTCTCGTGCACAGCACAAGGCGGCTCATGACTCCCGTGCAGATGATCTCCCTGCTCTGGCTCCAGATGGCAACATCCGCATCCATCTTCCGGATGGTGGCTGGTCTGCAACTGCTGTGGTTCTTCGGCAGGTGGCTCCCCGCTCGTTCCTGGTTCGTCTACCGGAGGGCTCCATTCTACGCCGCAATCGACGTGCCCTTCATCTCGTTCTGCGTTTGCTACATGATCCTACACCATTGCCACGCCCTCCTGTTGACCCTGACCTGGACTATGCAGAGATTCCGGTCACTGTGCATCCTCCTCACTCTGACGCAGTCCAGCCCGCTCCTCAGCTGGTGGCCCCCAACCCACCCTTGAGGCGGTCAACCAGAATTTGTTGCCCACCACAGTCTGAGTATGTTTAAACAGTTAATGATTCAATAAAATAGTGTTGCACTATTTCAAGTGTTGGTGACCTGTATGTGATCCAGAACACCCAACACATCAACCACCAGGACCCAAAAGAAAAAGACCCCATTCATTTTGCATTGGCTTTAAGATTCTGTGCAAATTGGACGCAGGCCTAAGCCTCACTAAGTAGGTTACCTCTGCACCATATACCTGTAAAATGGTGCAAGAATATTTAATTTTGGCACCACTGCCTTTTGGATGAAATATATGTCTGTTTATTTCGGGAAACCCGATGGCACTAATAAAAGAAGAATAAGGACTTCTTGTGTCCTGGCCAGAAAGTTTCCCTCAACCAATACCATCAAAAACAGTCATTTATTAATTTGCTCTTGGTAGGATATTGCTCTGTACAAATTTTCTCCCACGCTTTCTTCTCACCCCCTAATTGTTTTTATGTTTCTTTGCCCATCCTCTTCCACTTCGTTGTTTCTTCACTCATTTTGATGGAGAGCTGGGGGATGTTATGGCATGGTGACCAATGAAAATAACTACCTATGGCTGGTTCCTGCATTCAGAGCAGACATTTTAAATTTAGGTTCTAAACTGGATGAGCGGGAGGTCCTATGATGAGAAGCTGAGTAAGTTGTGTCTATATTCTCTGGAGTTTAGAAGAATGAGAGATGATCTCACTGAAACATAAACAATTCTGAAGGGGCTTGACAGGTTCGACATTAAGGTTGTTTCCCTCGGCTGGGAAATCACAAACATTGGGAGACAATCTTAGGATAAAGGACCAATCACTGAAGAGTGAGATGAGGAAAAATTACTTTACTGAAAAGGATGTGAATTCTCTGCCCCTGAAGGTTGGAGATGCTGTATTGTGAATATTCTTAAGGCTAAGTTGGACATTTTTTTGTTCTGTCAGGGATTTAAGGGATATGCCGAACAAGTTGGAGAGTGGGGATAAGGCCGTAACCTGTCATGATAGTATTTAATGGCAGAGCATGCTAGAGGGGCTGTATGGTCTACTCCAGCTCCTATTTCTTATGATCTTATATTAAAACAGGATTGTAACGTTCTCAAGGTAAGTTCAATGCTGGGTCCACCCTCTGCGAGAAGAAATTCCTCCTCACTTACACCTTAAATGGGACACCCCTTATGCAACTGTCCCCATGTTCTAAATTCCCCTCAGAAGGAGAAACATATTCTCAGCATCTACTCTGTGAAACCTCCTGAGAAACATAGGGCGGAGTTTTCTGGGGGGGTTTTAAGTGCTGGCTCAGGCGGAAAAGACAGTGTGCTTATGCCAGCTGCACAGCTGGCTTTTTGAATCATATTTTCCTGCACTTTGATTTTTAAAAATGCTTAGAGCCCGCTCCACTGGCAACATCAGCTTTCCAGAGATCAGGGTGCCCAGGGCACTTGCCTGGGCAAGTCCCTCTCCTCCCTGGTGGCTGTACCTACCTGTGCATCCCCGTTATGGTCTCTTTGCCTGGTTCATGTTGCCCCAGACCTGTTGTAAAGCTCACTGACATCACAACACAAAGGTGAGGGGGGAATTTCAAATGCGTGGAGATGATGCAGTGGGCAAGTCTATTAATATGATGGTAATGTATTTAAATAAGGTTCCTGACATTTATGGGTGTGAACTGTGTTATGTCACTGGTGGCGGGGCGGGAATGATTATATCACAAGATCTCACCGGCGAGATTTTTGGCCTCTTGTGAGGTTTTACGCCTATGCCACGATTTGCACCCAAGACAAACGCGGGTTCAAATATCAGCCCTCAGTTCAGCTCTCATATTTCTGAACTCCAGTGAATATAGGCTGAGCTTGCTGAACCTTTCCCCAGAAGATAACTCCTTCATCCCAGGAATCAACCTCGTGATCCTTCTCTGAACTGTCTCCAATGCAAGCATATCCCACCTTAAATCAGGAAATGAAAACTGTACATGGTACTCTAGATGTAATCCCACCAATTGCCCAAGAGTTGTATCAAGATTCCCTATTTTTATACTCCATCCCCAGGCAATAAAAGCAGACATTCAATTTGGCTTCACAATCACTTTCTGTACCTGCATGCTAACCTTTTGTGAATTATGTGCAAGGGCACCCAGTATTCTGTAGTCGCTCTCCATATAAAAATATTTTACATTTCTATTCTTTTTGGCAAAGTGTACAACTTCACAGTTCCCCTTATTCTGCTCCATTTGGCAATTTTTGCCTCTTCTCTTAATCTAGTTGTATCACATTTCAGACTTTGTCCTCCATGCAACTTGCTTTCCTAACTATCTTTGCATCTTCAGCAAATTTTGGTGATAATGCATTCTGTCCCTTCATCCAAATCAATATTGATCGGCGATAGTTGAGGC
This sequence comes from Scyliorhinus torazame, assembly GCF_047496885.1. NCBI lineage: Eukaryota > Metazoa > Chordata > Chondrichthyes > Carcharhiniformes > Scyliorhinidae > Scyliorhinus > Scyliorhinus torazame. Next base: position 221,541,232 of record NC_092712.1, read on the forward strand.
CCCAGCACTGATGCCTGTGGCACCCCACTAGTTACTGCCTGCCATATAACTGAATAAAAACTCATGCTACCGATTTGTGCTGCTCCATGACAAATGGGAGACAGGTTGTATTTTTTCTGCCATTGTCCTTTGAGAATGCAACAAAGTGGAAGATCTGGGCAGTTACATCTAGCATGTCCATCACACTGCAGAGACGATTGTAACAAGGGGTATATCTTGCCTGCGTGCGATAGTATAAAATGGGTGGTAACGATTTGGCAGCTGGTTTTACAGTTCTTGAAGTCAATAAAAATTAAAATTGGGAAAGGTATAAAGTGGGCTGTCAACTATTTTATCTATTTTACATTATCGCACAAAGTCAAATTCTACCAACAGATGGCTCACTTTGTTACTAATTCAAAATGCAGGCAGTTAATACTTCTGATGTGTAGAGTATAAATTACAAACATTTTTCAAACTGTGCATTTATGCTACCAAATGAAAATGAAACGGGAGTCTGCTTGCATAACAATAATTAACCTTTGTAGCCTTATAGAGACCCAGATCAATCTTAGCAAGGGAATAAATCATTACACAGTACATAAGATAACATTCCTTTCTTATAAAGTAAGGTATTCATGGAGGACACGTTAGTAAAGGTATCATTTAGATTACTTGGATATCTGGTGAAGTACAGCATTTATTTTTATTTCTCACTCCACCAAACTTGACGTTAGACGTCTTGAATGCAAGCCTTGACCTAACTTGGCAATTTTTCCCAACACCGTGCCTAAAATCTTGCCAATGAAGGTTAATTGAAGGTCGTGGTCCTGGTTAACTTTTAGACCTTATGCTGATGTAAAATTCTTGGGGGAGGGAGATTTCCTTTCTGTATTCTGAGTAGCAAAATTGTAAGCCAATTCTTCAAAGGCTGACTGGTGATTTTATTATATGTTCTGTAGTTCACAGAGGATTTGGGACAAAAATTAAGTATTTTGTATCCAGTTCCAATTTAGTAGCTATTTCCTGAAATCGAGTCACAGCGATTTGCAATTTAAAACCAAATGCAGTTCAGATTCCATTACCAAGCCGATTGCAATATCATCTTGCAAAAGTTATAGTTCGCACTTTCTGTGTGATTGTTCAGCTTATATATGACTGATAGTTTCCTTTTAAACTTGCATGATCAGATATTTGAAATCCTCCAGGAACTCTTCCATAATTAGAATAGGCACTCGTAGATCAGAGTCATCTTAGGGATTCTTTGGAATGAGGAAATGAGCAGTTTGAAGCTCTGGGGAAAATGTCACTTTCAAGTGTCCAAGAAGAATTTCAAATTATTTTAGCCTCCTACAGGTACAAGAAATTATAAAAGGAATATTGAGTGGCTCTGAACTTCTTGGAAATGAAGTGGTCGTAAATCCCATTTATACCTGCGGAAGATGGCTGGATTATGGACTGGATTGCGAACCTGCTGTGGTTCCATCTTATTTGGATTGGACATTTACATTCTGGCTGGAAGAAACAGGGGTAAATCTTCCCTTTGCCCCTCCTGCATGAAAGTTGTTTATGAAATATGTGGAATGCATTCCCTCAGTTGGCAACTGAAGCAGGTACCTTGTCATGAGTTCAGTATAGGATGGATAGGTGACTGAAGTGAAAGGGGAATAAAGTAATATGGAAACAGAGCAAGCACCTGGGATTAAGGTCACTGCTCAGGTCGAGGCGAAACACTAATCTAGACTGACTGGATTGAACGGATTGGTTGGATGTAATTTCTAAGTTAGCCAAGTATCTCTGTGTAAAGAGACTTCACCAGGCCACCTCATATATTTTTGAAAAACCTTAATGGGGCTCATCGACTGAGACTTGCCTAATGTCCCTTTAAAGACTTCTGAAGAACTTAAATATTGACTTGACTAAGGTAATCGCTCTGAGGGGATCAATTACATTCTGTTAAGAGTTTCTCCAGAGAGGGCCAATCCAGCCCTGCATTATAATATATCTCTGTTTGAGTTGCCAACTCTACCTGTCTATAGGATGGAGGATTGGGCTCTGCTGCTGGTAACCCAGGAGAAACATTCTTGCCATTCTCGCTGTCATGATATTCAAACACACACATCATGATAGACACACCAACAGACAAATCAGAACACACAACACCATAACCAATGACAGAAAGATATAAAAGCACAGACACGACCCCCGGTGGTCAGTATTAGCTGCAGAGGAGAACCAGGACACATCTATTGCCAAACACACTCAGGGAGACAGCACGTGCAGAGTATCCAGAACGAACTGTATTATAAGAGTTATAATAAAATAGAGTTGTACCACATACAACTGTGTTGGCTCATCTGTGCACCAGAGCACCCAACACCACATGGTACAGGAGTGGATCGATACCTGCCGGCATACCTCAGTGTACACAGACAACCAGCAGTGCCCAGGCATGATGTACGAGCTCCCGGTTCCGCAGGCGCTCCAGTGCCACGGCGATCTCCGCGAAAACTGGCGGCGATTCCGGCAAGTGTTCGAATTGTTCCTGGTGGCAGCTGAACTCCAAGACCTGGATGATAGCGAAAAAATTCAATTTCTCCTCACCATCGCCGGTGCAAGGGCAAGATAAGTATTCACAAGGTTCAGGTTCTTCAGGAGACAGCAAAGGTACGATTACCAGGCAGTCCTGGACAAATTCTCCAAGTACTGTGAAGAAAACGCAATCTAATCTGCAAGTAAAGGTAAGAAAAGCGGCAGTACTCACCTCGTGGCCGGGATCCCGGAGCCCGAATTCCCAGAGGCCAAAATCCCAGGCCTGAGAGAGGGCTGGGTCGCGGTCGGCGGCCATCTTGCTAAGGGTATCACGCTAGCACAGTTGCGCGAGCAGTGCGCAGAACCGGAAGTTTTGTTTGCGCATGCGCGAGATGCTGCGCATGCGCAGTCAAGAAAACGGCCATCGGTAAAGGAACAGCGATCTGAGCATGCGCAGTCGCTTCCTACGTGCTACATACCGAGCGTCAGGATGTCAGAGGCCCCAGACTGCACCAATTTAAAAGGGAAATGTCCCAAATCCAATTTAAAAGGGAAACGTCCCAAATCAAAAAAACAAAAATCTGTTAAAGCTGTAAAACAACCTTCCCTCACCTGGAATGACAGCACAGTGCCGCAAATTGACCCAGGAGATGAATTTGACCTCCGAAGAACCCTCCGACAAGCAGTTACCTACGCACAAGCCGATGATTCCGACCTTGAATACCTCGATGACGATTTTTACAGTGTTTCCGGACCTCGCGAGCCCAATGATAGCTCCGTGGTCCTATATGACTATGACTCGGATGAACCTTTCGTGTTGCACATTGGCGGCCCCCACATTGAATCCGACGCAGATGCGGATTCATTTTTCGGATTTGAGGATCTTCAATCCAGCAGATATGACGTTCCAACTTATCAGTACCGGATGATGCTGCAGCCTGACATTAACAGACAGGGAGCGGTGCAAGCACACGGAGAGTGCCCTGCTGCCACACAGAGCGTGGTCCACGTCCCGCTCAACGTTCCCGACTCTATGAAAGAAGACATGCAAGACTCCAGAGTGCAGTCCTCGCATGAACCAGAAGTGACTCCAGTGTCACAAGCTTCCACAGCAAGCTCGTGGACAGACTCCACAATTGCAGAAATGCAAGACTCCAGAGCGCAGTCCTTGCACGGACAAGAAGTGACTCCAGTGTCACAAGCCTCCACAGAGAGCTCGTGGACAGCCTCCACGATAGAAGCAACGCAAGACTCCAGAGCGCAGTCCTTGCACGAACAAGAAGTGACTCCAGTGTCACAAGCCTCCACAGAGAGCTCGTGGACAGCCTCCACGATAGAAGCAACGCAAGACTCCAGAGCGCAGTCCTTGCACGAACAAGAAGTGACTCCAGTGTCACAAGCCTCCACAGAGAGCTCGTGGACGGACTCCACGATGAAAGGAACGCAAGACTCCAGAGCGCAGTCCTTGCAGGAACAAGACCATGAGGGTCTAGCAACCTCTCCTGACCAACCAGCGGCAGACGATGCAAGTCTGCCATGCTCACGTGAACAGCAAGAAGGCTATAACAGCCTACCATGCTCCACTACACAGCAGCATGACCATGACGGTCTCTCATGCTACAATGAAGGGCACAGCGCTGAAGACTGTTCAAGCCCAACTGAAGACAAGCCAAAGGAATCGCCTCGTCCAAGCCCGAAGAAAAAAGGTTTATGCGCTGACCTTCAGGATCATTGTAGCCGAACAGAGATTAATAATGCTGCACGGCCACAGAAGGATGCTGAGGATTTGCTAACGAAATTAATTGAATGTTTAACTTGCAAGGAGCAGACTGAGAATTGCCAGTGTTTTAGTACGGATCGAAAAAATGGACAAGACATTGATCCTCAGGTAATGGAAATAACACAACCTGAATCATATCTACAGCAGGGACAAATGTCTCCCTTCAACACAATGCCGCAAAATCCCAACTTCGGAGACCAGCAGTTAGTCAGTAATGACTCTTCAAACCTTGAGGGGAACATTAATTGCATTGAACCTATACACACTCCACTGATTATTGAGCAGAACATTGGAGCAAGAATCCTGAGGACACCGACATCGAGTAGCCAGATAACGAATTTATAACCCACAGCAGTTTCAAGTGAACCAAGTGTGCTTTCCACTAATGGTGAAGATGCAGATAAGGTCGACCCGATTATCCATTGTACCACACTAACCCCAGTGATTAAGCAGTTATGTATGGGGAGTATAATGTGGGCAATTGAGAACAGTAAAAGAGAGACTGTGACCATGCCAGTCCCAGCAAAATCAGACCCAGAGACCATGAAGGCATGTACATTAAACAAAGTTACATATGAGGTACCTGAGAAGAAAAGTGAAACGGAATGTTCTTTGGAAAATGGTACAATGTCGATAGAAACAGTGGATCCTATATTCGAGACCATACATATGGGAGAATTTGGGGGTAATAAACAAGGTTCTGCAATGTCTGGGGGAAGATTTAAAGTTCCAAAGAAGAAAAGCCCAAATGAAGGACAATGGCAAGACAATGACAGTCCACCGACATGGTGTGCACCACCAGATGAAAACTCTGACAATTTACCCAACCCTAGTGAACAGCAAGCTGCTAATGACGATCTATCCACGGGATGTGAGACGAGTGACGACAGCATCCCACTTCCCATGCAAAAGGTGCAAGGTGACAGACCTCGCCTAGTGCGTACCGAGGCACTCGACGATCATGGTGGGACCACTGACGACTGCGGTGGCGGCGCACCGCTTCCACCCTCGATGGCTCGAGCCTCTCCACTGGTTGGTGCATTCCTGCATGTTCCGACTCCAGAAGTGCAGCTTCAGGGAATCTCGGCTGTCTCCAGTGAACCTGTTGGGACTCCGGACGGGGGGCATCGACGGAAGGCAGACCGGACTCCAGATGGGGAGCAGCCAAGCGCCGACTCTGATTTGCGCACGCCAGACCTTGCTCCGGACGGGCGGTGTCGCGGCCTCGGTGATGGCACGCTCAGGGTGACGGCAGATGCCACGGCGACAGGGAATGGATCGCGTGGCAGTCCCACTGGGTCGGCAGTGGCAACCAGCACCGGCGGTCCAAGATGGACACACCAATTCGCGCCATCGCCAGACGTTGATGCGAGCAACAATTCTCTCTCCAAGGCGACATGCTTCGACGTTTCTCTGCGGAGTCGCCCTTCCGGCACAGCAGGTGGCCGGAACCAGCGTACACGGTCTCGGCCAACTTCCACATCTGGCACAGTCATCGCCTTGCATGATATTAGTGATGGTGCTACTTCGATGGCAACGACCCATCGGCTACAAGATGCCGTCCACCACAAACATAAAAAGAAAACAGACTCCACCTTGTTCCTGGCATGCAGGGCGGATGGATTGGTGCGTAGGCGCAATCAGCGGGCTTTGTGCCGCCTTCCACGCTCGCAACTGCACCGTACGCACACGCCGGATCCTCCACTGGTTCCCAAGGATGACTTCGTGGAGATGCCACGGATCATGCCCCTTCCATCGCCACCAGAACCAAACCACAGCCAGGGCACCACTAACAAACATGTTGAATGTTATATTTGCACGAATGAAAAAAACCAAGCACTGCACGAAGTACAACAAATGGTAAAGTAGAGACTTCGGCAACAGCATCACCTCCAACAGTCCAAGGTGAACCAGTGTGACCCCAAATCTCCACAGCTGAACCGGCTTGAGGACCAGCCCATTCTTGAGGCGGTCACCCATTAGACTGGACTTATAACGCTGTTCATACGTTCAAAAAGTCAAACACTTCTGTATTATAACCTGTTGTTGTTTATTGTTCCAGATATCGTCTGACCGGACCAATGTTCAAGTTTTTTTTTTCTCTCGCATCCAAGTTTTGTTATGGTACAACCTTGTTAGTGTGACGCACCCGACATCGCCCCATGTAAATAGTTACGTCATAAACACACGCTGTACACAACACACACACACACTCTTAGATGCACTCACGACACAATTATATTTATAACCATGTAGGCACTTATCTTTGTAAAAAGGGGGGATGTCATGATATTCAAACACACACATCATGATAGACACACCAACAGACAAATCAGAACACACAACACCACAACCAATGACAGAAAGATATAAAAGCACAGACACGACCCCCGGTGGTCAGTATTAGCTGCAGAGGAGAACCAGGACACATCTATTGCCAAACACACTCAGGGAGACAGCACGTGCAGAGTATCCAGAACGAACTGTATTATAAGAGTTATAATAAAATAGAGTTGTACCACATACAACTGTGTTGGCTCATCTGTGCACCAGAGCACCCAACACCACACTCGCTTTGTGAACCTTCAGAGATGAGCCCAGACTTGCCATTGTGTAATCAATTGAATTTATTGATTCCATGCTCCAAACAGGATTCTCCCTGCTCCATTAATCCTGGAGTGTATCGATGGGTGCTTGTTAGAATATGTCCTGTCCAGTTCAGGGACAAAAGATATGCCGTTGCAGGAGATACTTTTTGTAATTCGGTTTCTTGCTTTTCTTCATTCCTCGGTAAGTCTGTTAACAGAAATAGTTGAAACCTTACTTATTAAAAAATCAATACACGCACTGAACATACTTATAACTTGACAGAGGAAAATGTTTCAATTCAGCCATTCAGGAAAGAGAAAGTCACAGCTGGAGAAGAGCATTTAAATGTATTCTTTGACAAAAGGCGGGGGGGAAGGTTTTCTTCTAACGCCTTAAGTGAGCAAATTAGTCAGCAGTTCCAAAAGGTCAGACTATTGTCATTAGTGCTGTGATAGCTGAGTGATAAAGCCCTTTCCTGCTGCCAGTTACTGACTCTGTGAGCTATCTCTGAAGGAGAGAACATCCCCACCTTTGACAGCTTGCTGTTTTGTCAAAATGTGTTGGTAATTTATTATTGGAATCCCCTTCACTGTTAGAAACCAGGATGTTAATATTGCCACTTTTTTCTACAAATGCTATTTCAGTTTCTGCTGGGCGAGTTTGTTTTCAACAATATCTCTCCAACCTTCCTGCAAAACTCCAACAAATTAGAACTCACCCACACTGCCCATTTATTCAGCTCTTTTTGAGCGGCTTGCTGGTGTGGTGTTACCTGCGTGGTCGATAACACGTGTTACTCAATCCTTGGTTGATGTTGAGGTCCTCTGAATCTTGTTGAAGAAGACTCGAACTCGTCCAGTAACAACAAAGATTTATTGAGTAACTATAACTATTACTGCATGAGTTCTTTACCTTAACATGGAAACTAGGAATTGGTTAACAAGATTTAACAATAATAATCAAATGTAACTCCACTAACTATCTATGTAATTCTGATGTTACCCTGCTCACAGTACACCCACGAGAGAGAGAGCGAGAGACCCTGTCTGGCTGCTTTTTATACCTCTGTTGGTCCAGCCCTCTACTGATCATGTGGTGCTGCTATTTACCCATTAACCCCTTGTGTGCATGCACCTACAGAGATCACTACATCCCCCCTTTTTAATGTGTTACAGGTTTTCTGTATGGTGTCACGAAAATTGAACAAAAATAATGAATTAAGTCAACTGGGAACAGATAAAACAAGTAACGCTGTGTACAGAATGTGATAGTAATAGTAACTGTACAAAGTCAATCAATGTTTAAAAAGTCCAACCCGAAAGAAAAACTTTGTGAGTCCAGACTGTATGAATTTGATCAGGTGGGTTGATCTCTTCTCATGTCGTTGAGGTGGCAGTGTTGATGTAGTCATCTCGTTGTGACCACCATCAGTGTTTATGTGTGCACATGAGGACATCACGAGACATTGGAATGGTCGAAGTAATTTGATGTTAGTAGCGGACTTTCTTTTGGGCTTGCAGTGTTGACCCTGTATGTCATCTTTTTTGCAAGCTGGGTTGGGTGATTGCTGCGGCGCAGACACATAATCACGAGATCTGTTGTTGTTGTGGTTTTGTTCACTGCTTTTATCAACAGTAGGTCTGTTGTGGTTTTGTTCGCTGTTTTTACCAACAGTGGGTAGACATTTAATGTCTGCTGCTGGCTGCTCATACAAGGCAGATAGACCGTCATAGTCTTCCTCGTTCATGGCTGTCGCTCCGGAGTCGCTGCTTGTGGCCATTCTGGAGCCTGTCAACGAGCTAGCTATGAAGGCCGGTATCACTCCCTCAATGGAGTCAATCTGTGCTCTCTGCTTGGCGTCGCCGTCTGCTAGGATATGTGACATGTGGTTGTCATCCATTTTGTCGACGAGTTGCCATGTCGTCATGGTACTGGATTCTCCCACCATGAGACTTGTATGGAACTTGGCACCCATGTTGCTGCTGCAATGACCATCAGATCCGGAGAATTTATCCATGGCTGAGTGGCATTCATCAGCGAGCAAATCATCGCTTCTTGTCAAAGATGTGTCATGGTGCTCTATTTGTCCAATGAGGAACTCATCTCCTGAGTAATCATCGTCAATGAACAAATCTTTTGCTATGGATTTGTCATTGTGCTCTTCTCTCTGGGTGTTGCAAATTGTATGTTTCAGAGGGCTGCGGCAGTCATCCTTAACTGTGAGTGGAGGCTCGGGCTTCATTCTGTTGCTAGGGAAAATAATTTTTTGTTTTGAGACTTTAAACCCATTTTTGTTCACTCTCGGGCATTTTGGATAAGGCGTGGTGACGTAAGGTTCCTCAGTTACTGTAACCGTGTCCACAACGTAGGAGTCATCATCGGCAAGGTCATCATTTTCAAACAGGTAATCACTGAATATTGGTTGGCGGTCCATAGATGCCACGTTCCGAATGTCGCAGGGTCTTAGTTGTTGTCCCGTGGAAGTCATCTGTAGCACAGCTCGACATTTGAAGGCATAGTGGTTGTACCAGCCACACCTCAGGCACTGTTTGCCAAAAGCTGGACATTGCCCTTTGAAGTGGGCGTGTCCGCAGTTATGACACATCATGACGCCATCCTGCCATGCTCGCGCGTGTGCAGTAGCGTTCTCAGCCGGTTCCAGCCTCCGTGCAAACTGCGCATGTGTGTAGGCAACTTGCAGATTCGCGCGCGCGGGATTGCCGGTGGAGGAGTACCTTCGAGAAGCCTGGGCCACCATTTTGACAGCTCCACCCTCGTGGTGGAGGCCTTGGGCCCGGTAAGTAAACTGTTGATAGTGTGCTTCAGTGATTTCGTGAGCAGAACATAGTTGTGTAGCTATTTCAAGGTTAAGATTTTTGTGCTTAAGGAGAGATTTTCTGAGTCCCTCATCAGAGATGCCACTGACAATTTGGTCTCTGATGAGGGAGTCACAGAGGGTCTCTTACTTATAGGATTGGGCCAGCAGCATTAAGTCAGTGAGAAAGCTGCTGAACGATTCTCCTGGTCTTTGTATACGCTTGTTGAACTTGAAGCGTTCAAATGTTTCATTCACCTCCGATTTGCAGTGGTATCGAATTTTTTTATAATTGTGTCCCACTTATCCTTGTCCTCCCTTTCGGCGTAGGTAAATGAGTTATATATCTCCATGGCAGGTTTCCCTGCCACAGCTAAGAGGTATGCTTTTTTTTTAAATATGGCGCAGCGGTCATGTCCTTAATTTCCAGAAACAAATTAAATTGTTGCAGGAAAATCTCCCAATTATACTGGAGATTACCAGAGGTTCTGAGGTGTTCTGGAGCTGGAAGTGATTCCAACTTACCAGTTTGTGCCCAAGAGATCCGAATGTAGCGATGCCTTCCTTGGCCGAATATCTTATCTGAGTTTCTTTTTTCTTTTTCTTGTCTGTCGAACCTAATCTAGCTAGTTTCTGTTTTTGCTGTTAAGGCCAACACTCCTTGGACCCATGTGGTGTTACCTGCGTGGTCGATAACACGTGTTACTCAATCCTTGGTTGATGGTGAGGTCCTCTGAATCTTGTTGAAGAAGACTCGAACTCGTCCAGTAACAACAAAGATTTATTGAGTAACTATAACTATTAATGCATGAGTTCTTTACCTTAACATGGAAACTAGGAATTGGTTAACAAGATTTAACAATAATAATCAAATGTAACTCCACTAACTATCTATGTAATTCTGATGTTACCCTGCTCACAGTACACCCACGAGAGAGAGAGCGAGAGACCCCGTGTGGCTGCTTTTTATACCCCTGTTGGTCCAGCCCTCTAGTGATCATGTGGTGCTGCTATTTACCCATTAACCCCTTGTGTACATGCACCTACAGAGATCAGTACAGCTGGCCTCTTAACTGCCACAGTAATTACCAAGACATGTTCTTGTTCTGATTGGCAGAAAATAATTTAAGCATGGCACTGAAATCGGACAGGCTACTTAACTGACAACTGTTTCCTGATTTTAAAGGGCAGTTTGATTACCTTGGATGCCAGGCCGCAAGTATATTGTGTGTAATTGTGATATTTTAAAAGAGAAACGTACAGACCACAAAGGTACAAATAACAAGACTATTGGGGAAGATGTTTTCTCACAGGCTGCTAGTGTAGACTAGTGTTTTTCAATTTTTTTTCCCAGACCCACTTTGCCAACTGGCCGACCTTTGTGACGCACGTCGGCCGACCTTCGCGACACACGCCACGTTCACTTACCTTTAATGCGAAAGGGTAGCCTGCTTGGTCCTCACAATCTCACTTGAATCAGGTTCAAAGGAGGAGAGGGCGATGCGCATATCAGGTGCGGACATCTGCCAGTTCCTTTTTGCCGTCTTCTTGTTTATGAAAATAGAAAATCCAACCTCGTACTTGTAGGTCATTGTGAAGGACAATAGCAACAAAATGCTTGCTGGACTCAGCACTGGATACTCCTGGGAGATGCTCCTCCAGAATGTTGACAGCCTCGTGGGTTTTTGCCGTGTTTTTTTATGTGGTATCACAGGTCAGCTCCAGCAGCATAGTCTTTTAATTTGGAAACAGCTGTAAGTAAATAACTGATTCTGGGCTCTCAATCTCAAAAGGAATTTTTCACCCACTTCTTCTCTTTCAAAATCTTAAACTTCTCATCTCATTTTCCAGTACTTCCCTGTATAACACACATGGGCTTTGCATCGTTATTTTCAAATGCACAATTGACAAAAAACATAACTCAAGAAATCATCTTTATCCGACTTTGTTCCCTCATTAAGTTTCTTCTTTGTCGGCTGTTAACCAGAGATTCTGAAGCTCTGTACAGAGCTAATACTGGCACTGCTCTGTCCTGCCCCAGACTCTCCTGTGCAGCTCTCTCCAGCAGATTCTGTTGAGACATCCTGTCCAGTAGGTACACTGCCTATTTGAGTTTCTGGCCATCTCATACTTTTATGAAAATGATCCATCTTCACAATCCTCTTGCCGGCAGCTGGAAAATGGAAGCACCTCTGCTCCATGATTTGCCGCCAAAAACAAGTACATGGAGGGTGCTTGATGTCAAGTGTACGTGTAAGGCGCATGATCTGCTCTCTGCTGTCGCCTCTGACTGGAAGACTCCACACAGTCTCATTTATTTTCATTTGAAAGGTGGAAGCAGCCCCCATTCTCAATGTAAAGCCGGTAGTGGCCGTTGGGTGCTTCTCCTCTGATTGGGACCACCGTGGGAATGACACAACCCTTCCAACACTCGCCTGCGATCCACCAGTGGGACGTGACCTGCACCTTGAAATCCACGTTGTAGACTGTCTGTTAGGCGGACAAAACTGCCGATTATGTCACCAGTATATCATGAGATCAAACTCGTAAAGTGATCCTGTTCCCACTCGGGGCAACATGAGTTTTTAAAATCAAAAATAAGAGTTAAGCCATAATCCACATCTTGCAAATTGAACACATTATATACTTGTGTAGATTGTGATAATGACTGAGGGACAATAAGGCAATAACATTTGCAAACTGCAGTGCATGTCATATGATCATATACTGTGAGAGGATATCATGCAATTGTGTGCCATGTGACTACACCTCCAGGATTATGTCAAACAAGATTTGGAAGTCTTCTGGGGAGGCAGTGGCATAGTGGTATTGCTGCTGGATGAGTTATCCAGAGATCCAGGGTAATGCTCTGGAGTGGCTTTCGGTAAGGTACCACCAAAAGGCTAGTTAATAAAATAAGTGCCCATAGTGTTAGGGAGGCAGTATATTAACATGGATAAAGGATTGGCTAAGTGATACAAGATAGTGAGTTGGGATAAGAGGGGCATTTTCAGGATGCCAACCTGTAATTAGTGCCACAGGAATCCGTGCTGGGGCCACAGTTATTCACAATATATATCCATGACTTGGACGAGGGAAGTGAATGTACTATTGCCAAGCTGCTGATGACACAAAGGTATGTGGGAAGGCAAGTGATAAGGGTGGCACAAAGAGTCTGCAGGGGGATATAGATAGGCCAGTTAAGTGGGCAAAGAATTGGCAGATGGAATCTAAATGTAGAAAAATGTGAAGTTATGAACTTTGGTAGGAAGAATAAAGGAGCTGAATATTATTTAAATGGAGAAGACTGCAGAAAGCAGCAGCACAGAGGGATTTGGGGGCCTTGTTCAAAAATTACAAAAAGCTGGCATGCAAATTCAGCAGGTAATAGGGAAGGCAAATGGAATGTTGGCCTTCATTTCAAAGATGTGGAGATGCCGGTGTTGGACTGGGGTGAGCACAATAAGAAGCCTTACAACATCAGGTTAAAGTCCAACAGGTTTGTTTCAAATCACTAGCTTTCAGAGTACTGCTCCTTCCTCAGGTGAATGAAGAGGTAGGTTCCAAAAACATTTATATAGACAAAGTCAAAGATGCAAGATGATACTTTGAATGCAAGCATTTGCAGGTAATTAAGTCTTTACAGAGCCAGAGAGAGGGGTAACCCCAGGTTAAAGAGGTGCGTATTGTCTCAAGCCAGGACAGTTGGTAGGATTACGCAAGGCCAGGCCAGATGTTGGGGGGTGAATGTAATGCAACATGAATCCAAGGTCCCGGTTGAGGCCGTACTCATGTGTGCGGAACTTGGCTATTCGTTTCTGCCACGATTTTGCGTTGTCGCGCGTCCTGAAGGCCGCCTTGGAGAATGCTTACCTGAAGATCAGAGGCTGAATGCCCTCGACTGCTGAAGTGTTCCCCGATTGGAAGGGAACATTCCTGCCTGGCGATTGTCACGCGATGTCGTTCATCCGTTGTCGCAGCGTCTGCATATGTACCACACTTCGGGACATCCTTTCCTGCAACGTATGAGTGGATAAAGTTGGCCGAGTCGGACGAGTATGTATCGCGTACCTGGTGGGTGGTGTTCTCACGTGTAATGGTGGTACCCATGTCAATGATCTGGCACGTCTTGCAGAGATTGCCATGGCAGGGTTGTGCGGTGTCGTGGTCGTTGTTCTCATGGCTAGGTAGTTTGCTGTGATAGCTTTCAGAACAGTGGCCATGACATCACACAACTCTGTCCCTTTCCCATGACCGAGCTGACTGTAAGCTGACTCTGAGCTGTCCCCTTTCTTAAGGTTTATATATCTTTCTAACAGCTATTAAGTTTTTATGACTGTATTGTAAAGTAACTTTTATTTCACTTGGATTATAAAATGTACCTTTAATCTAAATTTTTCGAACACGATTAAGTATTCATTTTGAGCATGACCTCATCTCATAGATCTCTGATTACATTGTATCCTTTGTGATGTTTAAAAATGCTTTGATTTCAAAGTGGTGTGACTTTTGATTCCTGTCATTTCTATACTTTTATTATGATCAAATTGTGTCCCCAGCTCATAATTTTGACTTTTATTTGGGTCTAATTTGTGTTCTCGTGGACAGGTTGTCTCCAGCTTTCTTTAATTTACCTGATGTAAGCAGAACTTCACACTTGTACATTTGTCACCTAATTCAACTGAAAACCTCATCCATTCTTTTCTATCTGCTTACTTAACTAGCTAACTTCCCGAAGGTGTGAAACATTGCTTTTAGCTGTATACTAAAATTAACTCGATTGTGACTTGAAAGACCTGCTTGTTTTGTTTGCTAAGCCTTCTCCTTGCAGCTGTTGTTAACCCTTCGTGGGATTTTCCCCTACATTCTCTCATGCACTCTTAGATCATGATTTGCCAGACTTCCATGTTCAAATGACATATCTTTCCATATTTTCGATTACAGCAGTCGAGGGCATTCAGCCTCTGATCTTCGGGCAAGCGTTCTCCAAGGCAGCCTTCAGGACGCGCGAAAACGTAGAATTGCCGAGCAGAAACTTATAGCCAAGTTCCGCACACATGAGTACGGCCTCAACCGGGACCTTGGATTCATGTCGCATTACATTCATCCCCCACCATCTGGCCTGGGCTTGCGTAATCCTACCAACTGTCCCGGCTTGAGACAATTCACACCTCTTTAACCTGGGGTTACCCCTATCTCTGGCTCTGTAAAGACTTAATTACCTGCAAATGTTCGCATTCAAAGTATTGTCTTGCATCTTTGAATTTGTCTATATAAATGTTTCTGGAACCTACCTCTTCATTCACCTGAGGAAGGAGCAGTGCTCCGAAAGCTAGTGATTTGAAACAAACCTGTTGGACTTTAACCTGGTGTTGTAAGACTTCTTACTGTGTTCATTTCAAAGGGAATGGAGAATAAAAATAGGAAGGTCTTGCTAAAACTATACAAGGCACTAGTTGGACCACATTTGGGATGCTGTGAACATGTTTGCCTCTCTTGTCTAAGGAAAGGTATACTGGCATTGGAGGCAGTGCAGAGAAGATTCACTCAATTGATCCCAGGCGTGGAGGGATTTTCTTATGAATAGAGGTTAAGGAGGGTGGGTCTGTACTTATTGGAGTTTAGAAGAATGAGAGGCGACCTAATTGAGAAATTTATGATTCTCAGGGGCTTGATAGGGTAGATGCTATGAGGATGTTTCCTGTTGTGGGAGAATCTAGGACCAGAGGGCATAATCTCAGAGTCAGGGGTCACCAATTTAAGACAGAGATGAGGGGGGGGTTCTCCCCTACCCGGCGGGGCGGGGGGTCCCGGTGCCGAGGAGTGGCGTGAACCACTCCGGTGTCGGGCCGCCCCAAAGGTTCGGAATCCTCCGCACCTTCAGGGGCAAGGTCAGCCCCGGAGTGGTTTGCGCCACGCCGGCCGGCGGGGAAGTGGCTTGGCGCCATGCCAACTGGCGCCGAAGGGCCTCCGCCGGCCGGCACAAGTTGGTGCATGCGCGGGAACGCCAGCGTGTGCTGGCGTCATCCCAGCGCATGCGCAGAGGGGATCTTTGCATTGGCCATGGCGGAGGACCACAGCAGCCGACATGGTGGAATAGAGTGCCCCCACAGCACAGGCCCGTCCGCGGATCGGTGGGCACCGATCGCGGGCCAGGCCACCGTGGGCGCACCTCCCGGGGCTAGATCCCGAGGACCCCGGAGGCCGCGCGCGCCACCAGGTCCCGCCGGTAAGGACCTACTGTAATTTACGCCGGCGGGACGGGCCGGAAATGGGCGGCCACTTGGCCCATCGCGGGCTGGCGAATCGCTTGGGGGGCCGCTGCCAGCAGCCGCCGACTGGCGCGCCATGATTCCCGCCACTGTCAAATCCCCGCCGCCGGAGAATTCGGCAGCCGGCGGGGGCGGGATTCACGCCGCCCCCCGGCGATTCTCCGACCCGGCAGGGGGTCGGAGAATCTCGCCCGAGGGATTTCGTCTCTCAGAGGGTAGTCAATCTGTGGAACTTTATATCGCAGAGCGTTGTAGAGGTTAAGCATGTCAGGCCGAGACAGACAGATTTTTAATCAGTAAGGGAATCAAGGGTTATGGGGATAAGGCAGGAAAGTGGAATTGAGGATTATATCAGATCAGCCATGACCTCATTGAATGGCGGAGCAGACTTGATGGGCCAAATGGCCTACCAGAAATCTTATGGATCTGAGTTCAAATCGCACCATGGCAGATGGTCAAATTTGAATTCAGTAAAAACTGGAATTAAAAGTTTAACAATAACCATGAATCCATGCTTGTTGTAAAAAAAAACATTATTGCCCTTGAGGGAAGGAAATCTGCTATCTTTACCTGGTTGGGCCTGGTCTACACATGACTCCAGATCCACAACTATGTGTTGACTCCTAAAAATGCCCCCGAAATGGCCATTCAGTTCAAGGGCAAATTAGGTATGGGCAATAAATGCTGCCCCAGCCAACAATGCGATGCCCACATCCCCTGACTGAATAAAAAAAAGCCCTATACTATATGCCTGTGGTATGTTAACATAGTTGTTGAAAAAGAACAGAGTAACTGGCCTGATCTACATCTGGTCAACATCTTGTGTTTCAAGAAGGCAAAGTAGTCCCTGGGGAACCAGCCATTCAGAAACAGCTAATATCTAAGGAAGCAAGGTAAATCAGGAGCTAGTTTGTTCAGAACAGGTTCAGTTGTAAGGGATGAAGACTGCTCTTAAAGTAACAGCATGGACTGTTTCAAATATGTAATTTCTTGATTCATCTGTTTTCGGAATACAAGTTCTAGTTTGGGGGTTGAAAGTTTTAAATGCAAGATAAATGGAAACTCCTGATTCGAGAAGCTGGTAAACAAACCCAGAGTAAATGCAATTCACAGGATGCCATTTATTCATTCAATTAGGTCAAAGTTGGAAGGGGGGAGAACACTAAACAATGGGTGAAACTTCTCTGGGTTTCTTGGTGGAGATGGAGGCCCAGATTTTCACCCCTGGGCTGGATGCACAGAGACAGCAGAATTTCCAGCTCTGCAAGCCCAACCTTTAAAAACGTCTGCTTGGACTTCCGGTGTGGCATGTAGCAAACAGGCGCACGTGGATCACAATATTTGTTTTCCATTTTATGTTGGGAACTGGTGCCCAAAATTATATAACTTACTTGTTTAAGCCCCCACAAAGAGATGCGGAGTAGGCGTCAAACCAGACACCAAAAGAAAGAAACAACTTTATAATCGGAGACCTCGAGGGCATCGAAAGAAAACAAAATGGTGGGGGAGGCGATCACAGTGCCAGCGGCCACCCCCGTAACCGTGGAGATTTTGGCAACTGAGTTATAGCAGCTGCGGCGAGAGATTTCAGAGGATCACAAGAAGGTGATCGAGACGGCGATATCTTTGATCCGAGGGGCCCTGGCCAAGGTGGACGAGGTCATGAAGCAGCAGGGTGTGGAGCTCCAGGAGGGTAGGGTTTGCCCTGTTGAGGCAGAATGACCAGATTTTTTGTTTGGAAGTGGAAATGGCGAAGATGGCCACCAATGATAAGGGTTTGAAGACTAGGATAGACGACCTTGAAAATTGATTGAGAAGACAGAATTTGAGGATGGTTGGCTTGCCGCAGGTGTTGGAGGGCCCAAACCCGATGAAATTCATGGTGCAGGTGCTCTGGAAGATGGTGAGGGAGGAGATAATGATCCAGATCCAGCCCTTCCTGAGCTGGATCATGCCCATAGGTCACTGAGACAGAAGCTTTGTGCCGGGGCGCCACCTCAGGATTTGTGGTCTGGTTCCATAGTTATCACGAAAAGGAAAAACTCTTAAGATGGGCAAAAGAACACCGAAACACAGATGGGAAGGCCACAAGGTGCGGATATATCAAGATATCGGTACTGAGCTTGCCTGGAGGCATGCAGCTTTTAACAAGGTTAAGGCAGCACTGTATCGCAAGAAAGTTTGGTTTGGCATGATTTACCCCCGCACGTCTTCGGGTGACCTATGAGAATGAACATCATCACTTCGAGACTCCAGCGAAAGCTGAGGCGTTCATTCAAAGAAACGGACAGGAATTGAAAAAATTGTAAAAATTGTATTATATCCGAATGGGAGGAAACTGGTTTGGAAAAGAGGGGAGGGTCATTTGGAGTTTTGGTTTTTTTGGGGGGGGTTTCCACTGGGGCTGTTTGTTGCTTTATATGAACAAGTTTACTGTTTTTTATGTTCTTGCTTGGAATTTATAAATAGATTTTGGGCGAAAGTGGCTGGTTGGATATTTTGGAATTTTAAGGTTATTGAACGCTCTCTATGAGAGGGTTACTCCACGAGCTAGATTAATTAGTTACTTTAAAAAAAATTTTTTTTTTAATTCTCCTTTTTCACATTTTCTCCCGAATTTACACCCACCAACAATAAACAATAACCAGCAACAGATATGTCAATCCCCATAACAGTATCAACGCTCCCATCCTCCCACCAACCCCCAAACATCAGCCCGCATGTTTACATAAACAAATGACAAAAAGGAATCGGGATTGCCCATTGTCACCCTTAATATACACAGCCCCCCTCCCCCCCAACCCTCCCACCCATCCCCCCCCCAACTAATGTTCAATGTTATCCAGTTCTTGAAAGTGCATAATAAATAGTGCCCATGAGTTGTAGAACCCCTCCGAGCTTCCTCTCAGTTCGAACTTAACCTTCTTAAGGGTCAAGTATTCCAACATGTCCCCTCGCCACGCAAGGGCACAGGGTGGAGAGGCTGCTCTCCATCCCAGCAGGATCCGTCTTCGGGCGATCAACAAGGCGAAGGCTACAACATCTGCCTCCGCACCCGTTTCCAACCCTGGCTGGTCCGACACCCCGAATATGGCCTCCCGGGGGCCCGGGTCCAGTTTCACGCGCACCACCTTGGAAATTACCCTAAACACCTCCTTCCAGCAATCCTCGAGCTTTGGACAGGACCAAAACATATGAGCGTGATTAGGCAGCCCCCCCCCCCCACCCCCCCCCCCCCCCCCCGCCCCGCAACGCTCACACACATCCTCTACTCCTTCGAAAAATCGGCTCATCCTCGCCCTCGTGAGGTGCGCTCTATATACCACCTTCAGCTGTATCAGCCCCAACCTCGCACATGAGATGGAGGCATTCACTCTCCGGAGCACCTCACACCAGACCCCCTCCTCTATAACCTCTCCAGATCTTCCTCTCACTTAGCTTTGATCCCTTCCAGTGGTGCCTTATCCTCTTCCAAAATAGCTCCGTACACCGCTGACACTGCCCCCTTCTCCAGTCCCCGTGTCATCAGCACCTCCTCCAGCAATGTGGAGGCCGGTTCCTCTGGGAAGCTCTGTATCTCCTTCCTGGCAAAATCCCGATCCTGCATGTACCTAAACACTTCTCCCTGCTCCAGCCCATACTTCACTTCCAGCTCCCTCAATCCTGCAAACCGACCCCGAAGAAACAAATCTTTTAGCGTCTTAATCCCCTTCTCTTCCCATTTCCGAAAACATCCATCCCACCTCCCTGGCTCAAATCTGTGGTTCCTAAAATCGGCATTTCCCTTGACCCTGCCCCCAACCCAAACTGTTGGCGAAACTGCCTCCAGATTTTAAATGAAGCTATTATTACCGGACTCCCTAAGTATTTTCCTGGAGCTATCGGGAGCGGCGCGTTTGCTAGTGCTTTCAGCCCTGACCCCCTGCACAAACTCTCCTCCATTATGACCCACTGGGAATCAACCCCTCTGACCCAGCTCCGCACCTTCTCCCCATTCGCCACCCAGTAGTAGTACAACAGGTTCGGAAGACCCAAACCCCCGGCCTGCCTTCCCCTCTGTAGCAGCACCTTTCTCACTCTGTCCACCTTCCCTCCCCATATGAACAAAGTAATTCTTCCCTCAATCTCCCTGAAAAATGACTTTGGCAGGAAAATCGGTAGGTATTGAAAAATAAACAGAAATCGCGGCAACACATTCATTTTAACCGCCTGTACCCAACCCGCCAGTGACAGAGGAAGGCCGTCTCACCTTGCCAGATTGGCTTTCACTCTCCCCACCAAACTAGTGATGTTGTACCTGCGAAGGCTCCCCCACTCCCAGTCAACCTGCACCCCCAGATACCTAAAGTGAGTCCCTGCCCTACGGAATGGCAGCCCCCACCGCTGCCCCCACCCCCGGCCGAGACACCACAAAGTACTCACTCTTGTCCAGGTTCAACTTGTACCCCGAGAAAGACCCAAATACCCGCAGTAGCTCCAATATTCCTCCTATCGACGCACTCGGTTCCGACACAGACAGCAGCAAGTCGTCGGCATATAAGGACACCCTATGCTCTATTCCCCCCCCACCCCCCCCGCACTATTCCTTTCCATGCTCCCGAACTTATTAATGCGATGGCCAACGGCTCAATCACAAGTGCAAACAGCGGGGGGGACATAGGACACCCTTGTCTCATCCCACGGTGGAAAGAAAAGTATCTCGAACTGATATTATTTGTGCGGACACTCGCCATCGGCTCCTTATATAATAGCTTTACCCAGTTCACAAATCTTGGTCCAATCCCAAACCGCTCCAGCACTGCCATCAGGTACCCCTATTCTACCCGATCAAACCCCTTCTCGCTGTCCAATGCCACAACTACCTCTGTTTCCTTCCCTTCCGCCGGTGCCATAACGACGTTCAAAACACTCCTAATGTTCGAAAACAGCTTCCTCCCTTTCACAAACCCCGTCTGATCCTCCCCTCTCACCTTCGGGAGGCATTCCTCCAGCCTGCCCGCCAGTACCTTCGCCAACACTTTTGCGTCCACATTCAGATATGTGCCGATACGACCCACACTCCGTCGGATCCTTATCTTTTTTTAGCAACAGTGAAATCGATGCCTGCCCCAAGGTTTGTGGCAACACCTCATTCCCTATCGCCTCCTCAAACATCCCCACCATCAGGGGTGCTAACCTATCCTTGAATTTTTTTATAATATTCCACCGGAAACCCATCCGGCCCTGCCACCTTCCCTGACTGCATCCTCCCAATCGCATCCTTTATCTCCTGCTCCTCTAATATAGCCCTGTCCCCCTCCCCTAGCCTCGGGTACTCCAACCCATCTCGAAATTCCTACATCTCATGGTCTCCCCCGAGTGGCTCTGACTTGTACAACCTCTCATAAAACTCCTCAAAAACCTTGTTAATCAGCTCTGGAGCCACCACCAACTTCCCTGCCCTATCCTTCACCTGAAGAATTTCCCTTGCCGCTGCCCCCCTCTAATTAATTAGTTACTTAACAGAAGTGAAGAGATGGGGTTATCTGTGGCCCATGTGAGGGGGGGGGGGATTCTTTTAGTTTAAGTTTAGGGGTTATATTAATGGGATGGTTGAGCTCCGGTAAGAGAGAGGGAAGTGTTTCAGATTTTGGATAGAGTTTACCTCATTGTTTGTGTGTTCTGTCAGTGGGGGTGGGGAGAGAGGGGGGGGGGGGGGGGGGGTTGGGGCAAGGGTGGTTTTGTTTTCTGATGGTGACTGGAGACTTTTCTTTTGTTGATCTGTGCTAGGAGAATTGGCGGCCCTCTTGGGTGGGTTTGGTGGCAGCCCTTCCTGGAGGGTTCCTGGACTGCCTCACGGGACGGGAATGACTGACTTTGGTGGGTGAGGGGGTGGAGGTGGGCGTCCCTCCCATTCGGCTAGTCACATGGAATATGAGGTGGTTGAGTGGCCCGGTGAACAGATCCAGGGTGTTTATGCACCTTCAGACTCTGAGGGCAGATGGGATGCTGTTGCAGGAGATCCATTTACGAGCTAGAGACCAGATAAGGTTACAGAGAGCTGGGTGGGGCAAGTGTTTCATTCACGGTTCGATGACAGGGCCTGGGGTACTGCGATCCTGATCAACAGGGAGGTTTTTGACAGATCCGAATGGGAGGTATGTCATGGTCAGTGGGCAATTAGCGGATGCACTCGTCGTACTGGTCAATGTATACACCCCAAATTGGGACGACACAAGTTTGATTAATAGGTTGCTGTCGTTGATCCTGAGTTTGGATTCACACCAGCTGATCATGGGTGGAGATTTTAATTGCGAGACCTAAGATGTTAAGACCTTCTGGGATAGTGAAGGAGGCTCTGTCGACCTTCAAGGAGCAGGTGGGGGGAGCTGAGCCTTGGAGATTTTTACACCCCAGGGAGAGGGATTTTCTTGTTCTTCTGTCTGGTCCACCAGGTCTAATCTAGGACTGACATTTTTGTAGTTGGTAGGTCTTTGCTGTTGGGGTGGTGGAGTTGGGATATTCAGCCATGTGATCTCTGATCATGCCCCGCTGCTACTTTGCGATTGCTGGGTACAGGCTTTGGCGAGAGGATCTCCTCTGTCATCAAGGAATATTTGAGCCTTTAAAGGAGTGAGGAGATTTCCCCTTCAATGCTATGGAAGGCGCTGAAGGTGGTCATTAGAGGGGAGATTATCTTCTTTAAAGCACATAAGGAAAAGAGTGAAAGGGCAGAGGCAGAGGTTAGCGGAAGCCATCTTCAAGTTGAACCATCAATATTTGACCAATCAGACACCAGAATTGCTGGCTAGCAGGAATAAGATACAGGCAGAGTTTGGGCTTCTATCTATAGACAGACAGGGTGGGTCGCTTGCTGCAATGTTTGTGGAGGGCGCTCTATGAACACAGGGAGAAGGCCAGTCGCCTACAGGCACATCAGCTGAGACGGCAGACGGCCTCTCAGGAAATTGTGTAAGTCAGGAATGGGGATGGTAGACTGGTCTCCACCCCGACCAAGGTAAATGAGACATTTGAAGTTCTCTATCAGAACCTGTATGAGTCAAAACCCCGGGAGAATGAGTCCTTAATGTCCAAGTTTTTAGACGGTCTGGCCTTCCCAGTAATGGACCAGGGGGAGAGGGGTAATTGGAAGCTCCTCTGACTCTCGAGGAGATTAAGGAGAGTATGGGATTGATGCAGTCGAGGAAGGCACAGGACAAGACGGGGAGGTTTTGATGAGATGTTGACCCCAGTGCTGCTTGAGATGTTCGAGGGACATTATTGACCTCTTTGAATCAGATGGCGATCTCCTGGACATTGAAGAGGATAAAGACCCGATAGAATGTGGGTCGTACCACCCCATTTGTTGAATGCAGGTGCAAAGTTGATAGCGAAGGTATAGGCGAGGCGCATAGGCACCTGCCTCCTGGGGATAATTTCAGAAGAACAGACCTGGGGCGGGATTCTCCCACAATCGGTGAATTGGCCCGACACCGGCGCCACGAACAACGCGAACCACTCCGGCACCAAGAAAACCAGAAGTTGCGGAATCCTCCGCACTTCCAGGGGCTAGGTCAACGCCGGAGGGGTTGGTGCAGCACCAACTGACGGCGAAGGGCCGGCGCGATTTAGCGCATGCGCAGAACCGGCGGCATGGTTCTGCGCATGCGCAGACCGGTCAGCGTATTCTTGCGCATGGGCAGGGAGTGTCTTCTCTGCGCCGGCCATGGCAGAGCCCTACGGAGGCTGGCATGGAAGGAAGGAGTGCCCCCACGGCACAGGCCTGCCCGCAGATTGGTGGGCCGCGATAGCGGGC
Source organism: Scyliorhinus torazame (assembly GCF_047496885.1). NCBI lineage: Eukaryota > Metazoa > Chordata > Chondrichthyes > Carcharhiniformes > Scyliorhinidae > Scyliorhinus > Scyliorhinus torazame. Next base: position 221,564,994 of record NC_092712.1, read on the forward strand.
CAGGCCACCATGGGGGCCCCCCCAGGGCCGGATCCCCCCGTGCCCCCCCAAGGACCGCACCAGCCGGCCTACCAGCCAGGTCCCGCCATGTGGGACCATGTCCATTTCACGCCAACAGGACTGGCCGAAAACGGACGGCCGCTCAGCCCATCGGGGCCCGGGAAATTACCGGGGGGGGGCCGCTGCCAACTGTCCCCGACCGGAGCGGCGTGATCCCTGTCCCTGCCCAAAAACCGGAGCCGGAGAATACAGCAGCCGGCATCGGAGCGGCGGGGCGGGATTCACATCGCCCCCCGGGGATTCTCCAACCCGGCGGGGGTCGGAGAATCCCGCCCAGGATTTATCAAGGAAAGACACCTGTTGGCCAATGTCCGCAGGCTGTTCAGCGTGGTTCTGTCCCCCTCTCCATCCCCTGAAACGGAGGTGATTATTTCTCAGGATGCAGAGAAGGCGTTCGATAGGGTCGAATGGAACTATTTATTTGAGTGTTTGGGCAGGTTTGGCTTTAGACCCAGGTTTATATGCTGGATTCTGCTTTTGTACAGAGCCCCCATTGCCAGTGTCCATACAAATTATTTAAACTCGAAATACTTCCGACTGGGAAGAGACACGAGGCAGGGATGTCCACTGCCTCCTCTACTGTTCGTCCTGGCTATTGAATCTCTGGCTATCATATTGAGGTCATCGTCAAAGTGGAGGGGAATAGATTGAGGGGGCAGGAAGCATAGGGTGTCCTTATATGCAGACGACCTGTTCCTATATGTGACGGACCCTCTCTCCAGTGCAGAGGAGATAATGAAACTGCTCAAGAGTTTTCGCTCCTTCTCAGGATATAGATTGGACCTGGATAAAAGCGAATGTTTTCCGGTGAATTCCGCAGGATGTGGAGCCACCTGAGGAAGCTGCCTTTTCACCTCGCCAGATCCCACTTTCATTATCTCGGAGTCCGGGTGGCCTATGACTGGGCCTCGTTACAGAAGCCAAATTTTGGGGTACTGGTTAGAGTGGTGAATGAGGACATGAAGAGTTGGGACAGCCTGCCGCTAACTTTGGCTGGAAGGATCCAATTGATTAAAATGAATATTTGGGCGGATTAGACACCATGGATGCGTTGTTTTTTTTTACAAAGGAATAGACAATCAGCGGGTCTTCCATTATCCAACCTGTTATATTATTATTGGGCAGTAAATATTGAAAAGGTGTGGTGGTGGCATAGAGTGATGGAGTCCATGTGAGGGCGGATGGCGAGGAACGACTGTAGGTACCAGCTTGAGCTCCCCTTCCGTTTTCCCCAATGAAATAGACTGCCAATCCAGTTGGGGTGGCCACCTTGAAAATATGGGGACAATTTGGATGACACTTCAAATTGGGTGCTATGTTGGCCCCAATCTGTGGGAACCATCGTTTTGTGCTGGCAGTTTTGGATTCGTCCTTCGGGGTTTGGAAGGAGGAGGGGTTGGAAAGATTTGGGGATCAGTTCGTTGATATTAAGTTCCTGAGTTTTGAGGAGTGGCTGGAGAGGATTGAGCTCTCAAGAACTAACTAGTTTCGACATTACCAGGTACGAAACTTCGCGGGCAAGGAGAATGCTTCCTTCCCTTTGCCCCCACCCACCCTCCCTTGTTGATGGACAAAGCTCTTTTGGCAGCAAGTGTAGCGGATGGAGGGGTGTTGGAGATCCACGGTCGGCTGATGTCGACAGATCATGTCTTGTTGGACAAAATTAAAAGAAAATAGGAGGAGGAATTGTGCCAGGAACCTGAGGATGGGGAGTGGAGTGAGGCTGTACATAGAGTTAACTCTACCTCTTAATGTGCTTGGCTCAGCCTGATACAATTGAAGGTGGGGTATTTGACCAGGGCCTGAATAAGTGTTTTTTTTAATACATCGTGGATAGATGCGAGCAGTCCTCTGGCTGCCCTGCCCATCCCACACACATGTTCTGGTCTTGCCCTGGGGTAGTGAACATTTGGGTCTCCTTCTTCAGCACCATGCCAGGCATTCTTGGAGTCAACTTAGAGCTATGTCCTAAGGTAGCTATTTTTGGGATCGCAAACTTGCCAAAGTTACAGAGAGGGGCAAAGGCAGGTGGTCTTGCCTTTGCTTTCTTGATAGCCCGTAGCCAAATCTTCTTTGGTTGGAGGTCCTCGTCCCCGCCCAATGCATCAGCTGGGCTCAGTGACCTGATGGGATTTTTACACTTCGAAAAAAATCAAGTACCTAATGTGAGGGTCGGCTGAAGCATTCTCCCTCAGATGCAGCCGTTTATTCCCTTTTTCAGAGGGTTGGTCACCATCGGAAGTTGGGGGGTGGGGAGGGCATGGGGATTGGTTGTTGTTTCTTTTGGGTTTGTGGGGGGTGGATGAATAGGCTGGAATACTGTTAGCTGTTGCATATAAATGGTTTTATTGGTATTATTTTGGAAAACTGTTACCAACATAATATATTTTTAAAATTGGGTGGACGGTTTGGGTGGCAGGGGATATTTTTTGTACATTGTATGAATCTGGTTCAATATTTTACATGTCTGTAAACTGAAAATTTGAATAAAAATATTTTTTCAAAACGTCTCCTCAAAATTCTGGCTTTCGGTCAGGGAAAAGGCACGATGAAGACTACGAAAGGTGTTGGTGCGAGTGACCTCAGAAGTAGTGAGCAGTCAGAGGTGTGCCTGGCACAGTTTGTGCAACTTGGTGTAGGTAACAAATCTGGGCCTTCATAAAGGCCCATTTGAGAGGTGGGTTGTCAATGGAAACTCGCTATACCTTAAAGGAGACATCATTGCCTTGTCAGTTATCTAGCTGTAAATGTTATCTAACTGTTGGTCTTGGGTGGATGGTCTATCATCGGATTTTCCTGTGGAAGAATTGTCATTGTTGCTGCCTAATCCAAGTGTGCCACTGAAAGATTGGCATGGATTCTCAAGACACAGCCACGGAGATGGCATCATCTTGGCATCACCACCTGGTAAAGATTTTATGCAGTCATATAGTTAACTGCCTAGACTTGGTGGGTGAATGATGACCAGTGCTATAGTCATTATCACATTCACTTCCCTCTTGCTATGCATTCATCAAGATATGCCCACACAGTTCATCAGGTCCCTGACAGCTGCACACAGTCGCAGCATAACAATGTAACTGAGAGCCAGTAAACCAGTAGGCACATGGAGCACAGCATTCTACCTTGGAATCTCAACCGCAATGTAGATGGCACCAAGCATTTGCACAGAGCTAGTTTCCCCACCACACCCTAACAACAATCATTGATGATATGGTGAAAATGGTTAGTGTATGCAAGCACACAAAAGTGAATGAAAGCACTGTAATATGAATGGCTCATGACCCTTTTTACCTTACATTTGTTGTCGTAGAAGTCCACGAATCCTGCCACGGCGTCAACACGAGTCTCAGGAACGGAGTATCTAGCCAAGTGCTTCCTCAATATTACACTGGTATATAAGTGTAGGTTACATGCTTGAAACCAGGAGCAACTTTTTTGACTGGACAGTATTATCAAGTGAGTTATTCAAAGGAACATTAAATGTTCTCACAGCAACTATTTCCTGTGGAACTGAAGATGAAGAGCAAGTGGAAATAAATATTACAAATGTAGCAACGGTAAAGTGAGATCAAAAAGGGAGAATGCAAACTTTAAAACCTGGTCTAAACGTCGACATCAGCCGCAATGTTTGCCTCCAAAGCGCTTGGTTTTCTGATGCTATGAGTGGCAACTTAATCAGTAAAATGTGCAGCATGAATTTCTGGGTTTTGACCACACTGAACACCATTTTGATGTGAGTGTTAGTGAGCGGAGAGGGAGAACCCCCAGCAGTATGCAGAATTGGCACATGAAGATGTAAATGGAGTGGCATAAGCTGAAGGACTTTGTCCTCAATTCAAGGATTCTGCACAAGTCAATTACTACCAGTCACTGGTGCATTAACTTGTATCCCCCCAGCCTACAGCATGACAAGGCGAATGAGCAGAAGTGACACAAAGCAGGCCAAGATATGAAGGGGTGTGAGCATAGCAGTGATCGGAGGCCGGATATGGGAGCAGAGCAGGGACCAGAGGCCGATATGAAACAGAGGGGGCCAAATCGAACACAGGAGAGAAAAAACAACTTTGTGAGCGACATCGTAATTACAGGGGAGAAACAGAATTAGGCTGGATAAGTATACTAGTAAACTTTTCATTTAACCTAAATTAATCAACCATAAAATAAGACTTGACTGATTCATTAGTATAAAAATGAAAGTGAATTTGTCATTTATCATATAATTAAAATTAATGCTCAATTAATAAATCAATTCTCGGAAAAAGTTTAAATTAAATAACAGGGAATAGTAACACTAAAGAAGTGTGAATTTCTCAGTAAATTATAACCTAAGGGTTTCAGATAAGAAGAGTTAAGTAAAAGCATTTTAGTTAAACTGACATAATAAATGATGTCAGCACAGATGAGCAGCTGGTCTAAAAGTAAAGGTACAACAGCTCAGACCCAGGACAGTACATCCAGTTCCATGTGGAAATTAAGAATAATAATCGCGTATTGTCACAAGTAGGCTTCAATGAAGTTACTGTGAAAAGCCCCTAGTCGCCACATTCCGGCGCCTGCTTGGGAGGCTGGTACGGGAATTGAACCCGTGCTGCTGGCCTTATTCTGCATTACAAGCCAGCTGTTTTGCCCACTGTGTTAAACCAGCCCATCTTGTGAGTAGCATGTTAAGACCAGCAAGTGCCGTCAGCTGCAGCAGCTTGAGCTCAGACTTCTAGACTGACACAGCATTGAGGCGCATCTGTGAAGATGAGAGATTTAGCTCATTTATTGATGTGGTCACACTGCAGCCTAAGGGTAGGGGAATTCAATCACTTTAAAATAGACTGGGGGAGAGGCGCAATTCTCTGAAAAAGTTTCTCAACGTGGAGCGAGATTCTCTCCTACCCGGAGGGGTGGGCGGTCCCGGCGCCGAGGAGTTGCGTGAACCACTCTGTCGTCGGGCCGCCCGGAAGGTGCGGAATCCTTCACACCTTCAGGGGCTCGGCTGGCGCTGGCGGGGTTGGCGCCACGCCAGCCAGCGTCAAAGGGCTTGGCGCCGTGCCAACCGGCACCGAAAGGCCTCCGCCGGCCGGCGCGAGTTGCCGCATGTGCGGGAGCGCCAGCGTGTGCTGGCGTCATCCCAGCACATGCGCAGGGGGGTTCGTCTCCGCACCGGACGTGGCGGAGGTCCGCAGCAGCTGGTGCGGAGGGAATAAGTGCCCCCACGGCACAGACACGCCCACGGATCGGTGGGTCCCGATTGCGGGCGAGGCCACCGTGGAGGCACCCCCCCGGGGCCAGATTCCCCCGCGCCCCCCCCCGAGGATCCCGGAGGCCGCCCACAGAGCCTGGTCCCGGCGGTAAGTATCTGGTCTAATTTATGACGGCTGGACCGGCCTAAAACTGGCGGCCGTTCGGCCCATCGCGGCCGGAGAATCGCTGGGGGAGCCGCTGCCAGCGCCCGCCGACCGGCGCGGCGCGATTCCTGCCCCTGCCAAAACCCCGCGCCGGAGAATTCGGCGCCCCTCCGGGATTGTCCGGCCCGGCGGGGGGGTCGGAGAATCCCGCCCCAGTGGTCTCCAGCAGGAAACATGGCGCGATTCCTGTTGGGTGTGTCGGCACGATCTAGATCACAGTCCACCCATACGTGGGAATTTTTTTGGAGGGGGCGAGTTTTGCACGGACACTGAGAGGAGCAGGGCCTAAACATGCCGGAAAGCCTGGCATCACAGAGAATGGGATGCCATTTTTAAATGGTGCTGTGATTTCAAAGAGTCACTAAAGGTCCCCACCACCATCACTGGCATAAGGGCATCAGTGTCCCTCCCATCCTCATCGCCAGCATTGGGGCTTCAGGGTCCAAACGCATCTCCATCCTCACCGGCATCAATCCCCTCTACACTACCTCCACAGCACCCAAAGGAGGCATCTGGGCAACAGGGCCTTTCCAATGTGTCTGCTTTCAGGCCTCCCCCCCCACTCGTTGGCACCAGCGCCGCCCCCCCCGCCCCCGGTGAGCGACACTCTGCTATTGGGTTGCCAAATGCACCCCCTTCATGCCCCTTCCCTTCATATACCCCCCCCCCCTTCAGACCCCACTCCTTTCAGGCCCTGCCCCTTTTCACGTCCTGTTCCTTGCCACTGCCCCTGGCACCCTGGCACTGCCCCATGGCAGGCAGTTCTACACCTGATTCTGGAAAGAGTTGAGTCAAATTATTCAAGTGTCAGCAGGGAAACATTTTGGGGACCATGATCATTATATAATTCGGACTAGGTTAGCTATGAGGAAGGACATGGAGCAATGCAGAGTAAGAATAATAAATTGGGAATGGCCAATTTCAATCCAGTGAGAACTGTTCTGACACAGATAAATTGGAATCAAAGACTGGCAGGCAAAACAATTTTTTCTTTCAGAAGAAGGCCAGTCGGTCCATTGAGTCTGCACCAACCCTCCGCAAGAGTTCTCTATCCTGATTCGCTCCCTCGCCCTATGCCCGTAAACCCGTACATTGATCATGGCCTATCCACGCAACCTGCACAGCTCTGGATATTAAGGGCATATCTTTGGACCGGAGAGGAACCGGAACACCCAGAGGAAACCCACGCAGACACAGGGAGAATTAGCAAACCCCACACAGATAGTTACCCAAGGCCAGATTTGAACTGAGATCCCTCGCACTGTGAAGCAGCAATGTTAACCACTGTTATATTACATATTTCGTGACATTAAGCTGCCTTTACAGAGGAGACACCTTGGGTGAAGGCGCTATTTTCCCACAATGGAGAAAGGTAGGGAAAACAAAGCTAGAGCTCCCTGGATGACGAAAGAGATAGTGGTTGATGTGAGATTAAGATGAACAGAAAAAGGTTGTGCATGTTGGGTATCAGATGAATAAAACAATTGAGAACCAGGCTGAACACAGAACGATCAGAGGGGAAGTGGAAATAATAGAGAAGCAAAGAGCAAGTCTGAGAAGAGAGTGGCAGCTACCATAAAAGTGAATTTGAAAGTCTTCTATAGGCATCTAAATTGTAAAAAGATGGTAAAAGAAAGAATGGGAGTGTTTAAAGACCTAAAATGGGATTTATACTTGGAGGGAGGAGGAATGGCTGAGGTACTAAATGAATACATTGCTACTATCATGACCAAAGAAGAAGAGACTGTCAAAGTCATAGTGAAAATGAAGGTAGTTGAGGCACTTGATGGGCTAATAATTGATAAAGTGGAGGTTGGCAGAACTTAAAGTTGAGAACTCATCAGGGCCAGACGAGATGAATCCAAGTAAGGCGGAAATTTCCAAAGCACTGATCATAATTTTTGAATCATCCTTAGATCCAGGGGTGATGCCGGTGGACTGGAAAATTGCAAATGCTACACCATTGTTTAACAGTGGGTGTGAAGCTAAGCCTAGCAACTGCAGGGCATTCAGTGTTACCACAGAGATGGGAGGCTTTTATAAACAATAATGTGGAGCAAAATTAACAAGTACTTGAGCAAATATAGATTAATTGAGGAACGAGAGCATGGATTTGTACAGGGTAAATCATGTTTACTAAACTTGCTGGAGATTTTTGATGAGGGTAACAGACTAATGCAATTAATGTGGTATACATGGACACCTAAAGGCTTTTAATAATGTGACAGAACAAGTTTGTGAGTAAAGTTAGAGCTCAAGGAATAAAAGGGATAGGAGCAGCATGTTTACAATATTAGCTGAGGTGATAGGAAACTGAGTAGTGGTGAATGACTAGTTGACAGTTATTCAACAGAGAGTATTGCTGGAAGAAGCATTGAGTGTGGCAAGGACACAGAATTTACTTTGAGTGGGGGATCGTGGCTCGGTAGCACCACTACTGACCAAGCTGTCCGTGTCCTGAAGGACATAACTGCTAGACTGCAGCTATGTGCTTCGGTGGTGAGGTAACCAGCAAGAAGAAAAAATTAAAGCAGAAAATTCTGGCTAACCTCAGCAGATCTGGCAGTGTATGTGGAGAGGGAAACAAGTTTACATTTTGAGTCCACATGACTCTTCTACCGAACTTTTAAAAATAGAAATACAAGGAAAAAAGAGGAGAATAAAAAGAATTAGAAGTGGAGAATAATTGCAAGAAAATGAGGTGAATGCTGCTATGAGTCCTGCTCTTGGCTTCTTCACCTACACCTATTGAGATTCTTACTTTCCCAGAACAGTCATTAACGTTGCTTCAAGGCCCATCCATCTCCTCCCCTTGGAACAAATCTCTCTAATGTTTTATAAATAAAGGCAAAATACTGTGGATGTTGGACATCTGAAATAAAACCTCTGGTAACTGTCTGTGTGGAGTGTGCACGTTCTTCCTGTGTCTGCGTGGGTTTCCTTCGGGTGCTCCAGTTTCAGCCCACAGTCCAAATATGATCAGGTCAGGTGGATTGGCCATGCCCCTATGTGGGGTTACGGGGATTGGCTGGGGGATTGGGCCTAGGTAGAGTGCTCTTTCAGAGGGTCAGTGCAGACTCGATGGGCCAAATGGCCTCCTTCTGCACTGTGGAGATTCTATGATTCCATGAATCTCATGAGACTTGTATCGTAAGCTTTTGCTCCCAACATAGCAGGCATCTGAGGAGTCAGAGGAGGAAGCATGGATGTAATAAACACAGCCACTTTCTGCCCTGGATATTTGTGATCAATTCATCAGACTACCCTACCACTAACTGCAACCATAATCCTCCATTCACCAACTGAACCATTCCTTACCTTGCTTCAATCATTGACTATCACAGCACCCACTTGGCCCTAATGCGAAAATATATGCCACTACATAATAAATATTCACAACCAGATTTATAAATCAAACCGTGCCATGTTGATGCAAATGTCAACTAATCACTCTTGTTCTTTCAACGGGTCACTCCAGTGTAATACTGAGGGAGTGTTGCCCTATCGAATGTGCCATCTTTTAGATGAGGTGTTAAACTGACGCCCCATCTGTATGCTTGACTGGATCTAACTGATCTCATCGCACTATTTCAAAGAAGAGCAGGGGACCAACCCCTGGTGTCCTGACCAGTGCTTAACCTTCAACCAATATCAGAAAAAGATTACCTGATGGTTGTCGCGTAGCTGTTTGCACAGCACAAACTGGCTGGCACGTTTCCAGCATCACAGTGACTGTACTTAAAAAATACTTAATTTCTCACAGTGCAACTTGAGACAGCCAATGGTCATAAAATGCCTGATATATATCTTTCTTTCTCTTTTCTAGTACAGTGCTGCTGTCTGGTTGGAAGGCCGATGGCTTGTAGTTGAAGGAGATCTGCAGATGGCCTTGCAGGTTGAGCTCAAATTGCAGTTGCCTGAGGAGGCCTGGCTTTGGACTGCACCATCTTTTTTGTGGGCAGCAGTAGTCTGGGATGAGGCTAGCTGAGAAGCAGCAGCAAAGGCACTCGCTGAGTGGTGGAATGGAAGGGTAAATTCTGTCATCCTGAGAGAGGACAGCAGGTTAGTACTCCAATGAACCACTGTCACCACCCTGGGGTGGCAGTGATGGGTTGTAGGACAGAAGAAGTGGACTGCTGATAGTCCAGAGCCTGTGCAGCAGAGAGCTGAGCCTGCAGGAATGTATCTGAGCTTCCAATGCAACGGCCAGGTATTGGGTGGTTTCTGCTCGAGCTTAAATGGGAGCTCAGACATTGGCTATCAGATGCTGCATCATGATCGGATCCACAGTCCTCATGCAGTATGGCCGCAATGTCTATGATGGGAAGCATGGACTCCAGGTTCTGCGCAATTTCCGACCCCATGTTGATACTAGACTCCTCCATGTTCTTTAATATTGACCACAGGCTTTCTGACTGGTCTGCCATTGTACCAAGCATTTCACTACGCTGTGTCCTCATCAAGCTTTTTTACTAAGTCACACTATTGATGTATTCATTTGAGTTCCCTGCAGCAGAACCTGTGTGCAACCTCACTTTCCAGTGAATTGGCCCTGGTTGTAGGTCATTTTTTGCTGGTGTCTCACGACTTGCACATCCCATCTCTAAACTTTCCTCTAATGCATGTACCATGTCAGTATCTGAGCTGATCACTGTGATCCTGTGAGTGACTGACTGATGGTGCTTCTCCTTTATCACTGCTTCCCACCACTGCCTGGTTAGTTTACAGTTCTTGGATATCTGAAAGGAGAAAGGCACAAGGAAATGCTTGTGTTGAGGGGAGGGGAGCGGACAAGAAGTGCATGTTTCGGCCATCTGCAGCTTGTAAATCAGAAGATATTGTGGGGTGAGGGGGACATGTGATGCTAGGAGGTTGATTAGGAATGAACATCTTCAATGGTTCCAGTTCTACTGCTCACCATGGTCTCAGTCTTGGTCACTCGACTGGTGGCCCTCGCTGTCTCCTGTTCCCTGTTCCTTAGGTGCTGTTGCTTGTAATTATGTGTTAAATTATCCTGTAAGAAAGGGGGAAGTGTGTCAACGATTGTGGTGCTATCTGTTTGGATGATGTGGCTGTCAGTTGAATAGCTGGCTGTCTGTGCAAGCTGTGAGATGAGTGTGAAGCACGTGAGAGTGAGATGCAGCTATAAATGTTCAGTATGAGCCTGGATTGATGGAGATTGTTGATGGGCGAATGATAAGGGTGTGGTGCATTGAGTTGTATGGAAGGGAAGTAATGCTGTTAGTGGGATATACCATTTGAGGAAACATCACCAACCTGGACCACTTCTTTGAGGTCATTGGTCTTCATAGATTCATAGAATCATAAAATGTACAGTGCTGAAGAAGGCCATTCAGCCCATCAAGTCTACACGGCCCTTGGAAAGAGCACCCTACTCAAGCCAACACCTCCACCCTATCCCCGTAACCCAGTAACCCCACTTAACCTTTTTGGACACTAAGGGCAATTTAGCAAAGCCAATCCACCTAGCCCGCACATCTTTGTGCTGTGGGAAGAAACCGGAGCACCTGGAGGAAACCCACGCAGACACGGGGAGAACGTGCAGACTCCGCACAGGCAGTGACCCAAGCCGGGAATCGAACCTGGGACCCTGGAGCTGAGAAGCAACTGCGCTAACCACTGTGCTACTGTGCTGGAATTACATTGATATCTTCTGTGCTAGGCTCCTGGATTTGATTGCCACAGTTATCTGGTTCCACTGCCTTTGCAAAGGTTGTCTTGAGGGCCTCCTGTCCACCACCTACCCACCCGCCGTGGATTGACGACATTCCCCTGCTCTCCACTTCCTGCTCCAGAACATCTTGGAGCCCACGTTTTGCCATACTATACCATTCTTGCTCATTTCCCAAATTAATTTCACTTTTACAATGACTCCCAACTACTTCTCCATCCAAAATGCACCTCCCCTTGAAGAGGTTTTAAGTGGTGCCGGCTGGCATCAACTTGTACTAGCCTCTCCCATTTTTGTGCCTGATGCTCAGACATGCAGCCATTCAAAAGCTTCTCATGGCAGAAAGAGGTATTCTTTCAGTGCAGGCCGCACCCAATGGGAACAGGTTAATTGTGATTTACAAACCCCGTAGATCCTGCCCAATTCTATAGCCTTTTTCCTGAAATCTCTAATTGCCAACAGTTGTGTACTGTTAAAGTGACTGCTGAGCTGAATTATTCCATTTTAACAACAGACATGCATGAGTGTGTAAACAAATTGAACAAAACTACCATGGTGACTCCTGATATATAATAACATAAAAGAACAGGGGGCACAAGTAGGTCATATACCCCTCACACCTACTCTGCCATTTAATACATTAATGCCAGACCCTCAACTCAGCTCAACATGCTTGAGTTCTTTGAGGATGTAACCAGCAAGGTGGATAATGGGGAGCCTGTGGGTGTGGTATATCTAGACTTCCATAAGGCGTTTGACAAGGTGCCACATAAAAGACTGATTCAGAAGGTTAGATCACAGGGGATTGGGGGTAGAGTACTAGATTGGATTGAGGATTGGCTGACTGACAGAAAGCAGAGGGTCGGGATAAATGGGCCCTTCTCTGGCTGGCGAACAGTAACTAGTGGGGTACCACAGGGGTCAGTCCTCGGACCTCAACTGTTTACAATCCATATAAATGATCTGCAAGCAGGGACAGAGTGTAATTTGACATAATTTGTGGGCGATGCTAAAATAGGTGGGAAAGCAAGCAGTAAAGAGATTAAGAGTTACAGAGGGATGTGGATAGGCTAGGAGAATGGGCCAAAATTTGGCTGGTGGAGTTCAATGTAAATAAGTGTGAGCAAACAGCCAGCCATCAGCAAACACCATGGGCTGGATTCTCCGCACCCTGATGCCGAAATCGCGGCCGGCGGCGGGGCAGAGCACCCATTTCCGCGCATGGAATTGGGACTCAGGGGTACGCCGGGTGCGTATTCCCTACCTGCGGCCATTGCTGGAGGCCCGCCCTGCCATTCTCCGCCCCCGGCCAGCGAATTCCTGACACTGTGGATTTAACATGGCCCTGCCGGTCGGGATACTAGCGTGGCAGCTGTGGACTCAGTCCGCGGCCGCCATGGTTGGGGGTTGGCCAGAATGAAGGCAGGGGGGCCTTATACGGCACTGGGCTAATTTTGGGTGGGAGGTCCGGGCGTGCGGCCGATCGGGGCACTATTTGGGTGGTCCAACTCTGCGGTCTGAGTCCGCCATGGAGCACGGCGCAGCCACTGGAGGCCGTCGCCGTGCGCATGCGTGGCCTCTGCAACAAAAGCTGCGAGCTTCCCGATGGGTCCCTGCTAGCCCCCTGCAGGGCTATGAATATGTGGCCCTTTCACACCAATTTTTCTGTCGTCAAAGGTCACAGTTTTTACGATGGGGTGGGGACATAGTTCCAAAAATGGAGAATCCAGCCCCATAAATATGTCAAAATGCCAGTGGTAAGATGAGGCTTTACACACATCCACAGTTCGACATTTGGTCGAAAAAATAGAAAGGAAAATTATTATCTAAATGGAAAGCAGATTCAAAATGCCCCGATCTCTGAGGTGCCAGTCTCACAAGCGGGTTCTGCTCCCAGTGATGAAAAACGTTGTGGATTTGACCGGGGAGAAACTCCCTAGGGCTCAAAGAAGCGGATGAACAGTTGTGTGGATCTCACCCAAATAGCCAGTGAGAAACACTTGGCCAAACATGCCCAAAATGACACCTTTTTTCTTTGTCGAATTCTGCCCGTCATCTTTCATTAACTACATTACATGGAAAAACAATTTACTTCCCAAATGTTATTGTGGCAACCTCTTTACACTTGAGCCCACCCACCATTAATGGAGATTGCTCACTCAGGCTCTCACTTCTGTTTATACAGTGCGGGATTTTTCAGCTGCGCCCACCACAAGAATCGTCACCAACAGGACGGGGACCATTTAAAGGTCCTTTGATCTCAGGCGGGAATTTCCAGACTTGGGTCAAGCGCGGCCGAAAAATCCAGTGTCCTGACATTAGTACTTTGGGTAGGAGCGGCTAAAAATCTCTAGGCCAATGTGATTGTGCCTCATAAAGCAAGGTTCGAGCAAAAATAACCAATGTGCATCAACAATATTTATAATGTTGAAACCGAATACAACGGGCGGGATTCTCCGACCCCACGCCGGGTCGGAGAATCGCCGGGGGCTGGCATGAATCCTGCCCCCACCGTGTCCCGAAGTCTCCGCCACCAGAGATTCGGCGGGGGCGGGAATCGCGCCACACCGGCCGGCGGGCCCACCACCGCCGATTCTCCGGCCCGCGATGGGCCGAAGTCCCGCTGCTGGAATGCCTGTCCCGCCAGCCTGGATTAAACCACCTTTTGAACGGCAGGACAAGGCGGCGCGGGCAGGCTCCGGGGTCCTGGGGGGACGCGGGGCGATCTGGCCCCGGGGGATGCCCCCACGGTGGCCTGGCCCGCGATCGGGGCCCACCGATCTGCGGGCAGGCCTGTACCGTGGGGGCACTCTTTTTCTTCCGCCTTTGCCATGGCCTTCACTATGGCAGAGGCGGAAGAGACCCCCTCCCCTGCGCATGCGCGGGGATGACGTCAGCAGCCGCTGACGCTCCCGCGCATGTGTCGCCCGGCGAAGACCTTTCGGCCCCGGCTGGCATGGCGCCAAAGGCCTTTCCCGCCAGCTGGCGGAGCGCAAATCACTCCGGCGCGGGCCTAGCCCCTCAAAGTGGGGGCTTGGCCCCGAAAGGTGCGGAGGCTTCCTCACCTTTGTGGCGGCCCTACGCCCGAGTGGTTCCCGCCACTCCATTATGCCGGAACCCCCCGCCCCCGCCGGGTAGGGGAGAATCCCGCCCAACATGTTCATATTCCTTCGTAAATTTATTTTTCTGAGTCAGCCTTAAAATTTCATAAAACGGTTGATGGGGTTTAGTAGCTTAAAAGATAAGGCAATATATTGGATAGCAAATATGTGGAAGTAGCCCTAAGCTACTTGAAAATGGGAAATACATTAAAACGATTCTTAATGATGCTTATTCACATGCTTTAGAAAATGAATACCACGTCGAAGCTTTGACAGTCCATTAAACATAGAACTGTGGATGTGTGCAAAGCCTCATCTTCCCGCTGGCATTTTGACATATTTATGGTGTTTGCTGATGGCTGGCTGTTTGCTCCAGTTCACCATGTCCTGCCAACAGCTTATCTGTCTGCTGAAGGTGACAGTTTGTCCAGCTCTTTTCGCGGCAGTACTGGGCTAATATTTGGCCCTCGACGCTGAGATTTAACGTGATTAGGAGCAGCTCCTGTGTCCACAAGATAAAAGTAATCCCACACTATGGATGACGGCTGTGAGGAAGCACAAGGGGGGCTGTCAATGTTCCTGAGGCTGACAGCCCCTGCGGAGCTGCCCTTGTGCTACGGAAGTGCCAGCAATTCTTCAATTTGGCATCTGGTGCTCTGTAATTGTCAAGTGGCATTGTCCTTCTTGTAAGAGACTTTAAAACCTTATTTTGTTTGTCTTTGATTAAACACCTCTGTTAGGTAAACTGTTCCTGGAATCAGCGATAAAAGCACATAGTACATGTTGGAGGTTATGCCATGTTTTTTAATGGTTATTTCCCTCACACTCATACCATCAGTTAATGGGACTTCCAATGTCAGCTATAGTTGGCATTCAATATACAACAATCTGTTTCTGCAGGTCTGTGATTGTGGTTAAACATTGATAATTAAACAAAACTCTACAGTCCACTTCCAGCATGTTTGTTTCTCTTCTGCTCCTAGAAATGTAAATAAATGGTTACAAATCATTTTACATTACAAATTTTGCCACTACAAAGGAAAATTTGTAGCTTTAATAAAATGTCCTTTTAATGATACAGTAATAAAAAGGGGTGATGAGACTCTAAAGCATTGTGAAGCCAGAGGACTAATAGCAGAGCAAGGATGGGGAATAGTTCGACAATTTATTTGGATGAGCCTGTTTTCTGTAAACATTGTACACGTCGTCTTCAATCAAGTCGCGCGGAATTAAATAGAAATGTCACACAAGGCAGCCATTGGCTCTCTAAATAATATGAGGCACATGTAGCATCTGTACGAAAGGTACAAACACCAGCTGTCCAATAAAGGAGGAGGGGGTAGCTTGTTTATTGTTGTGGGGATAGGACACTGAATCTACTGAGTGACTTGATTAATGGCTGGGCTTTGGCCTGTCACTGAGTTTTGTCTTCGTCAAGAAAAATGAAGCTCAAACACCTTGTAGAGGGTGTCCTATTGATGCAAACTGCTCTCGTTTGCCATTGTCTGTCACCGCTGATGGATAGTGCAACAGATTGATTGGCCAGTTTCAACAGCCATCCATCAGCATCATCTTCAGGGATTACAATTCAGAAGATATTTTATTCTATTACAATGATCAGATATTGACCTCTCGGCTCGCAGAAAAAAAAAAGAGCAATTTGTTGCAATCAAAACAGAGCAGCTTAAGAGAGAACTGATACAAGTATTACGTTTTTGCAAGTTTTTCAACAGAATATACGCAGAAGAGACTCTCCAAGGTCAGTGAGAATCTGGTGGAGGTGTGAAAAGGAAAGGTGGATAATGCTCATATTTGTACAGTTGTGGCTTCAGACGAATAATGCTTCAGTAAATTATAATTAAATAAAATTGTCTTAATATTGAGAATCAGCATAATTTTTGGTCCTGGTGGAGATGCCTGATCCCATCACACCCAAGACTGAAACCAGCTCCACTGGAAACATTGGAATAGGGCTGGGGCGAGGGGTTTGAGTCCAGGTCTCGATCTACAATGTGGCCCTGAACTGCACTGAAAATAAAGCAGTCACTTGAATAAATCCAGCGCAAGACCAATGCTGATCTGATCTAAACACCACCGGCGTGCATTAAAATAAATTTGAATCGCAGTTGCAGCAGTTTCTGTCACTGGGTAGGTACTAAACAACAACAAAAAAATTCAATTGAATTTGCTGTGAGCTGGTGTATTTCAATGTGCTTTGATTTTAGATTTCCTGTCATAAAATCAAAGCAGAGTAATCTGCTTTTTTTCATGTCACAACCACATTGATTGAAAGGAAGGAAAATTGAAGAAGAACAGCCAAGTATGTAAATTATAAATGGATTCCAGGCATGCAAGGAGCAAAGGTGCCAATATTTGGAGTTGTACCAAAGAAAGTAAGAAGGAAGTCGAAACGAGATAGCACAGGGGGTTAACATGTTATGATCGCAGCTTGGAAGAGTCAATTGTACTGAAAAGGGCTACTGGGAACATAGGATGATTTGCACAGGGCAGCTCAGACCAGCAGGATAACATTTCCCTCTCTCTTTCAGCTATTAAAAGATTGTTAGTATAATATATTAGGCGGTCTGAACTCCCTACAACAAAATTTCAAACAGAAATCATCCGTATATAATAATAATCGCGCAATCTCAGAATGAAAAGACTACGGTGGAGTAAAAGAAGAAAGAATATTGAAAGCGATTTAGCTTTTTAAAGATCTCTAATATAAATGGATATTGAGAAGAAAACCGACCTCACAACCAACTGATCGGATGTAAGCTCTGTAGCCCTGCTACATCCAGATGTGAATGATGGTGGACAATTATAACATCTCACTGGAAGAGGCTTCACAAGTATCCCCATCCTCAACGATGGGGGAGCCCAGCACATCAGTGAAAAAGATAAGACTGAAGCATTCGCAGCCATCTTCAGCCAGAGGTGCTGAGTGGGTGATCCATCTCGGTCTCTCCCGGAGGGCTCCAGCATCACAGATGCCAGTCTTCAGCCAATTTGATACACTCCATGTGATATCAGGAAACGGTTGAAGACAATGGATACTTCAAAAGGTACAGGTCCTGACAACATTTCAGCAAACGTACTGAAGACTTGTGTTTCAGAACTAGTCGTATCCCAAGCCACGCTGTCCAGTACAGCTACAACACTGGCATGTACCTGGCAATATGGAATATAGCCCCGATATGCCCTGTACACAGAAGCAGGACAAATCCAACCTGGCGACTTACTGTCCCATCAGTCCACTGTCAATTATCAGCAAAGTGATGGAAAGTGTCATGGACGCTGCTATCAGCTGGCACTTACTCAGCAATAACCTGCTCGCTGATTCTCGGTTGGGATTACGTCAGGGCCATTCAGTTCCTGACCTCATTACAGCCTTAGTCCAAACAAGGATAAAACAGATGAATTTAAGAGATGAGGTGAAAGTGACTGCCCTTGACATCAGGGCCCAATTTGACTGAGTATGGCATCAAGGAGCCCTAGCAAAATTGAAGTAATTGGGAATCAGCTGAAAAACTCTTCACTGGCTGGTTAGCACAAAGGAAGAGGTTGTGGTTGTTGGATGTCAATCATCCCAGTCCTGGGACTTTACTGCAGGAGTTCCTCAGGGCAGTGTCCTAAGTCCAACCATCTTCAGCTGTTTTATCAATGACCTTCCCGCCACCAAAAGTTCAGAAGTGGGTATGTTTGATGTTGATTGCACAATGTTCATCACCATTCAATACTCCTTAGATACTGAAGTGGTCTATTTATATAAAAAGCAAGATTCGGAAAATATCCAGGCTTGGGTTGATAGGTGGCAAGTAACATTTGTGTCACACAAATGCCAGGTAATGACCATCTCCAACAAGGAAGAATCTAAACATAACCCTATGACATTCAATGACATTACCATCATGGAATCATCCATTATTATCACCCTGGGGATTACCATTGACCACAAACTGAACTGGACTAGCCATATAAATACTGTGGCTACAATAGTAGGTTAGAGCCTGAGAATTATGTGCCAAGTAACTCACCTCCCGACTTCCTGAATCCTATCCATCATCTCCAAGGCACACGTCAGGAGTATGATGGAACAGTCTCCACTTGCCTGGATGAGTGCAGCTCTAACAACACTCAAGAAGCTCGACATCATCCAGGCCAAAGTAGCTTGCTTGTTTAGCCAGGATTTGGCCCAAACTCCTCTCCCTCAGCCTTGCCTCCCTCGCAGCAACTACCTGCAGCTGTTGCTGGCCTCGCTGTCAGCCAACCTGCATTTGGTCCCTGAATGCTGCCTCAGGATGCATGCTTCAGGTTCACTTAAGGGTCAAGCCTCAAAATTTGGGGCTAGAACAGCCAGTAAAGTTAAAAACATTTAGGGGTTTACTTTAACTTTTGTCATTAGGGGACGTCTACTGATCGCGAAGTAACAATTTGGTTTCCAACCCGTATGGTTGGAATCGAAAATCATGTTGTGCGTAAAACAAGTGGTTGAATCGCTATTGCCCATTTTTTTTGTTCATTGATAAAATTTCCTTCCCCCCATAGTCACTTAAATATCCCAGAAATGAGGAGTTTGAGATAGTAAGAGAGACTAGAAAAGTTAAGCCATGCTTGATTGCAGCTGAGAAGGTTTTGGAGACCTAATAAAAGTCAACAAAATTATGAAAGATCAGGGGCAGGATTCTCCCCTACCCGGCGGGGCGGGGGGGGTCCCGGCGGGACGGAGTGGCGTGGACCACTCTGGCGTCAGGCCGCCCCAAAGGTGCGGAATCCTCTGCACCTTCAGGGGCTAGGCCCTCCCCAGAGTGGTCTGCGCCCCGCCGGCTGGCGGGAAAGGGGCTTGGCGCCACGCATGAGGGTTTCGCTTCTGCACCGGGAATGGTGGACCGGTACAGCCTCCGGTGCGGGAGGATAGAGTGCCCCCATGGCACAAGCCCGCCCGCGGATCGGTGGGCCCCGATCGCGGGCCAAGCCACTGTGGGGGCACCTCCCGGGGCCAGATCCTTCCGCGCCCCCCCCAAGAACCCCGGAGGCTGCCCGCGCCGCCAGGTCCCGCCAGTAAGGGACCTACTCCAATTTACGCCGGCGGGACTGGCAAAAAACGGGTGGGACTTCGGCCCATCACGGGCCGGAGAATTCGAGCGGCTCCGGGACCCATTGAGTCGCGCCGGACCCCGCCATTCTCTGAGGTGGGCGGCGCGACTCATGCCAGGCCGATTTTTGGGGGTCCGGAGAATTTGGAGGACGGCGGGGGCGGGATTCACGCCGATCCCCGGCAATTCACCAACCCGGCGGGGGGTCGGAGAATCCCATCCCTGGTAAGGTAAACAATTATAGGGTGCAATTCTCCGGCCTCATTGCGCTCATGTTCAAGTGAAACGGGGCCGGTGAATAGCGGAAGAGGCTGAAAACGAAAACCGCACCAGGCGTCAAACAGTTTGCGATGCAACCGGCCGGCTCCTGTAGGTGAAATCGGGATCTCGCTGCAGCGTGGCGAGAAACCAATTATCACCATTTAAGCTCTATTTCCATCCAATTAATGGGAGCCACCCCATATTCAACAGCCTCCACAGCAAGTGGTCATGGTGGCGCCGATTAGTACTTATTTTGAAAAACGTGAGCTTTTGCGGGGAGCCGAGGAGGTGAGTAGCCATCTTTATCTTTGCTCACAAGCAAAGAGCCTGGGGCACTGGGCTTGCTGCCCCAGTGCTCATTGGGGGCCTCTTGACTGGGGGGGGGGGGGGGGGGGGGGGGGCGGGGGGGCGGAGGCACCCTCCACAGGGGTGGGCTGCCATGAGAAGGGGAGATGGGGGGACGCTGGAGGGGGCAACCACGCACGGCTCCATCATACCCTCCCCTGGATAGTGTGTACCCGTTCCAGGGGCAACCCCAGCCCCTGCCTCTCTGCACCACTGACAACCCATAACCCCCACCGACTGCCGCGGCCCCGGCCATGGGGCTGAAGGCTATTGGTAAAGGGGTTTGGCAATCGTGGTTAAGTGAGCACTTCACACAACCCAAGTGAATTCCCGTGGGTGGGTGGGCCATGTAGCAGGTGGGAATCATTGCTTAGCAGTCCAATCAGACCGTGATGCCTGGACACTGTGCCTGAACACTGCGGGAGGCAACACCACAGACAGCAGCCAAGATCTGAACACCCAGGGGATGGGGCCCCGCCCCGGCAACATGTCCACAGCTGAAGGGTGGATGAGTGCAACAAGAGAGTGGACCAGTGCCTGGTCCAGGTGAAGTTATGTGCTGGGGTCCATTGTGGGGGGGGGGGGGGGGGGGGGGGGGGGGGGGGGGCGGGAGTGCATGGGCAGGGCATTCCAGCGATGGGGTAGGGGAGGAGGGGGAATCAATTTGGGGAAGGTCCCAGGATGGGAGCCATCACTGTTTGTCAGTCTCACATTCTCTCAATTCCTCAGATATTGAACGGTATGGATGGTATTTTGGACCCCTCAGAACAGGCCCTTGTGGTGCTGCTGGTAGGCCGAGTGACAAGACACTGGAGACACTGGCAGCAGCAGCCATGTTCGAGTCGGCGGCCCACCTGCAGAGACCCACCCTACACTCTGAGGACCCGGCCGCCCATCAGACCATGCAGGGACCCTGGCTGGGACCCAGCTGGGTCCTGGGATCCAGCAGACGTCTGAATGCTGTCTTGCCTGGGCGTTCCTACCTCCACCTGATGTACATCCGCAGCTGTGTGGTGCTCACCAGATCGTGGCCCAGAAGCCTGACCATTAACGTTTCCCAACGAGGTGATCTGCGCTGGTGGAGGGTGGGGTGACCTCTGTGACGCGTCGATCGTGGCATCCTCAGAGCTCTCCTCTGAGGTGGTCCCATGGGATGCAGGCGAGGGGGCCACCCCGGATGGGCTGGCGCCGTTTGCTGGAGGACCTGCGGGAGAACAGACATGTGGTCAGTGGGGGGATGGGTCAGTCTCCATGGCAATAACAACTCATGTTTGACAGGTCCTCCAGGTGATGCCCGGTGGATCCGCACCTCTGCGGCATGTGGCAACATCTGCATTGGTGACTGCTCTGTCCTTGGCCACCTCAGTCACTTCTAGGGCCTGTTCTTCAAAGGTCGTGAGGATTTTAATGTCCGGCACCCCTCTGCCAGTTGGGGCCCTTTTCAGCGATTGTGGGAGAGCTTCTCCTGCAGAGAAAGAGAGAGGCATCGTTAGCTGCATGCATGGTTCATAGTGGTGGTGGGCGGGGTGGGGATGTGAAGGAAGGATCGGGGGGTTGAAAGGAGGGGGGGTAAAGGGAAGTTTGGGGGCTGCATGGAAGATTAGGGAGGATGTGGATGCTCGCGTTGGGGAAAAAAGATCTTGCCGGGGTTGGGGGGGGGGGGGGGGGGGGTGCGTTGGTGTCAACTCACATGTGCTGCCCGGTGTACATCATTAACCTCCTTGCGACACTGAAGGCCAGTCCCAAGCTGACGGCTGCTGCCACTTCATCCCAGGCAGCACTGGCTCCCCTGTGGCTCACCCCCCAGGAATCTCGGGGGAATAAGACATCCCTCATGGCCTCCACCGCATCAAGGAGCCTCCCCAGGTCCGTGCCTTCAAATCTTGGGGCCCGTCGTCTTGGCTGCGAGCTGAGTGGGGTTGGCTGTTTAAGTGCTGTTTAAGTGTTGCTCGACCTAATTAGCGTTGGGTTGGCGAGCGCAGTCCTGGCGAATCAGCTGGCGAACCTTCAGTTGCGGCGAGAAGCCCGTGGGGCCTTGTTAAGGGAACCGATTAACATTGAATAGCGTTCCTGGCCTCACTGGGCCGAGCACCGGGAAGCTCGCAGCATTTTCCGCTCGCTACCACACTTAGAAATCTTTCCGGAGAATCATGCCCATTGACTTTCTGTATTGATTGGCAGGGCAGTAATGAGAGTGCACAAGCTTAAGTTTCACAAAAAGAGTTAAACGGGAAGTTAGAAAAAGCATTAAAAAGTACACTTCAACAAAACCATTAAAAAGTACACTTCAACAAAATAGCTGTGGAATCAAGAGACTCTAATCCCTTTTGAGTTCTTGAATGATTTATTTAAGCGTACATCATCTTTATATATTTTTTGTGCAGCCCTGCATTCAAAGTAACTTAACTGGACTGAAGTAACTTAACTGGACTGACTCAAACCTGTCCTGCGTGGGGACCTTCGAGTTGCTGTGCAGGTGCACAACATAGAGGGGATATTGATAAAAGCAAATTACTGCGGATGCTGGAATCTGAAATAAAAACAAAAAATGCTGGACAATCTCAGCAGGTCCTACAGCATCTGCTGAGATTGTCTAATATTTTCTGTGTTTGTAATGGAGGGGATATTGACTTGATTTGCTACTTTTGGCTCCATTGCGATGCCAAAAACTGTTGTCAGCTCCTTACCCACCCCCCCCCCCCCCCCCCCCCTTTGCTTGTGTCTCCTGCTGGCTTCCTCCCTCCTTCCAGGACATACCTAAGAGCCACGGCCTAACTGACATGCAGCTTAAAATAGACAACCAGCTAGCTTCAGCTCACCAACCTAAAGCTCAATATTAGCTGTGCCTTTGGCCTCTTGGGTAGGGATCATTTTCTGTGGCCAGTTCATGCTCATAGGCTGGCATGAAGCAATTTCTGGAGACTTGAAATACTTCTGGATCAGGACCTGCATTTTTATGTGGACCACTTACTAGTATTGACACATACTTGGCCTCAGCTATACAAAGTGGACCTCTGCAAGAATGTGATTCACAGGAACCCGAAAGCAATAGCTTAAAGCTGGTGCGGTATAGACCTGCTTCAGCCTGGCTGGTGATTCAGCTGATCCCAAATGGACATTTTTGTTCTTCCTAGCTAAACAGTCTAAATGAAAGCAACCAATTTTGAAAACTCGGTTGGTACTCAAGTCAGTTCTCTGTGTTTCAACATCAAATAGAGACTTTGAAACTTTGAACCAGTAAGACGTGAATAGAATTCTCATTGGAGGTTTTAAAATTGGCTACTATCAAATGACTTTATTAAATGATACCTTTAAACAATAAAACTTCAACTTCAGTCATGATGCATGCCCGATATATACACAATGTATACGTGCATGAATAAATATGTAAATATATAAATACAGTATATAAATATATGTACTATAAATATATATAAATATACACTATGGCAGAGCAACCCAGCTGATGCAACACTTCGCTGTTGCAGTACAAAACAGTAGGCAAATCTATTCCAATGATGATACTTATATTTCTATTATCTTAAAATGTGCTGTTAAAATATGTTCATCAGTAAAAACTGGTACAATAAAAATATCCCAAAAGTTTTGAAAACATTGTACTACCTAATAACACATTTCTATTTGTGACGGTGTGTTACAAAAATGACAGGTGTTTCCACCAGATGAAGAATCACTGGCCTTACACATGAATGGTGATTAGTTCTTCACCCAAGTGGAAGACAAGGGTGATTGAGTCCTCTGCTTGAGGAAAGAACGGTTAAAAATTTTCTACATATCCACCATATAATTTTCTTATTTAAATGTATGGTGCTTCTTTATTGCTGTATTGTGATAGGAGGGCAATGTGCAGTTTGAGTTTCCGCTAATTGCTGCCAGTCGTATCAATGTAATCTCGGAGGATTTCACCAAACTAGTGCAACAGATTTTCAAATTTTATACGTGGATGCATTACATCCAAAACCACTAAAGGCCTGTGTTTCCTGCAGTCTTTCACCCTGGTTTATGATTCAATTTGCCCAAAAAGAAGCCTCACACACAAAACTGGCTTTGACCCCAGGTCAAAATTGCAAGGATTTCCCCTCCTTACATAGGTTCAGGAAGGCTTTTCAAGTTTTGTTCATTTTCTCTGACACACAGGCATGAATATGGCATGTTTGAAAAGTTTTTCACACCAAAAATGTTCAATTTACTGAGACACTGATTAATGTACACCAATGAAATTATAATATTTCCAAGTCATTTTCAGTGATTTTAAAAAAACCATGCAATTACATAACACTTGTGACATTGTAATGTAGGAAATATAGGGCGCGATCGTACAACTTTGTCGTGCCTGACTCGGTGACCTGATGAGGCCATTAAATCTCATGAGAGGCCTCTCGCAAGATTTACGATTCTTAGACTGCCTCAGAGGATCTAACGAGATCTCACGAGATCTCATGAAACTTTGTGACTTGGATCTCGCCCTCACTGGGCCAGACCGTGCTTTGCATATTTAAGTGAGCAGTTAGCTGCATTTTAATATGACGGCGCCAGAGTATCCCAAGATGTGCAATCGAATACCCATCCCGGGGCGACCCTGCAGTGGCGTCATTTAGCATTGCTTTCCACAAACATGGAACAGGCGTGACGGCATTTGGGGGGGGGTGGGCTCCCCGGGGCAGTTGTGAACCTCAGGGGTGGGCTCCCCGGGGCAGTTGTAAACCTCACTGAAGTGGTGTTACGATGGCGAAGGGGGAATTCTTAATGTTTGGAGAGCATATGGTGGGGAAATCCTTTAATTATATGATAATTCATTACACTGCATTGAAATGAAGTTCACGCCCGTGACCTCACCGTGAGGGGCGGGGAAAATTGGAAAACGCGATCTCACCAGCGAGAATCTCATTTCCCTATTCTCACGAGATTTGGCATCCACTTTGTCATTAGTGCTCATGGCGAACGCAGGCGCAAAATTCCCCCAATTGTCTTTGGCATCCAGTGCAAAGAGTTCATCAAAAACTTTCTGAGTCACTTTGGTTAAGGGTGCTCTGGGTAAGGATCCAGCTCTAGGTCAGATGTGGCACTTTCACTTTCAGAGTCATTCCTTCACAACAAATCACCCTCCTCCCCATCTACTGAATCGAATATAACAATCTCATAACAATTGGTGCATTAGTCGCATTCCATGATTTGATAATGTAACCACACAAAGCATCAAATGGGATAGCACACATATTATCACTCTTTTGTGCATGATTTTTCCCTGTCAAGCATCTATCTATTCCATTCATTGGGAACACGAGGATTGAATGGATGGTTGAGGCACACATCCAAATGTTGAACTGCGGTTATTAGACGGCCTGGTATGACTGCCATGTGGATGTTTTTCTTCACAAGCACCTTTTAATCTCATTGGTTATCTGGAATCTGAACATGTCCATCACTAATAGGCTGCATTCTAAATGTAGGCCACTGGCAGATCTACTCCACACAGTATCTATCCAGAACTTCGCTGCAGCTTTACATAGGGCAGCACAGTAGCGCAGTGGTTAGCCCTGTTGCTTCGCAGTGCCAGGGTCCTAGGTTTGATTCACAGCTTGGGTTACTGTCTGTTCTTCTGCGTGTGTTTCCTCCGGGTGCTCTGGTTTCCCCCCACAAGTCGTGAAAGAGGTGCTTGTTAGGTGAATTGGACATTCTGAATTCTCCCCCAGTGTACCCGAATAGGTGCCGGAATGTGGAGACTAGGGGCTTTTCACAGTAACTTCATTACAGTGTTAATGTAAGCCTACTTGTGACACTAATGAAGATTATTATTATTGTCTGTCCAGTTGTTGTCATGGATATGCACAAAAATTCCTGAAGGGAGCTTGATGTTCTGGATGGTTTTATGTTTTGAAATTACCAAAGGCTTTGGGTGGGATTCTCCCCTACCCGGCGGGGCGGGGGGTCCCGGCACCGAGGTGTGGCGTGAACCACTCTGGCGTCGGACCGCCCCAAAGGTGCGGAATCCTCCGCACCTTCAGGGGCTAGGCCGGCCCCGGAGTGGTTTGCACCGCGCCGGCCAGCGGGGGAGGGGCTTGGCGCCATGCCAACCGGCGGCGAACGGCCTCTGCCGGCCGGCATGAGTTGCCGCATGCGCGGGAGCGCCAGCGTGTGCTGGCATCATCCCAGCGCATGCGCAGGGGGGATCTTCTCCGCGTCGGCCATGGCGGAGAACCACAGCAGCCGACGTGGAGGAATAGAGTGCCCCCACAGCACAGGCCCGTCCGCGGATCGGTGGGCCCCGATCGCGGGCCAGGCCACCGTGGGGGAACCTCCCGGGGCCAGATACCCCCGCGTCCCCCTGAGAACCCCAGAGGCCGCCCACGCCGCCAGGCCCCGCCGGTAAGGACCTACTCTAATTTACGCCGGCGGGACCGGCTGAAAACGGGCGGCCACTCGGCCCATCGCGGGGGGGGGGCGCTGCCAGCGGCTGCCGACCGGCATGCCGCGATTCACGCCCCTGCCAAATCCCCGGCGCCGGAGAATTCGGCAGCCGGCGGGGGCGGGATTCATGCCGCCCTCCCGGTGACTCTCCGACCCGGCGGGGGGTGGGAGGATCCCACCCTTTAATTTTATTCTATTGACTAGACTAATACAATTCCCGTAACAGCCTCCCCGAACAGGTGCTGGAATGTGGCGACTAGGGGCTTTTCACAGTAACTTCATTTGAAGCCTACTTGTGACAATAAGCGATTTTCATTTCATTTTTCATTTAATTGCGAATCTCGTCTTTCTCATGGCCTGTTGTTTTCACCAAAGCTGTAAACAAAACTTCAGGTGTAGTCTCACCAAGGCTCTATAGAACTGCAGCAAGACATCTTTACTCCTGTGGTCAAATCCTCTTGCAATAAAGGATAATATACCATTTGCCTTTCTAATTGTTGCTGGCATGTTAGCTTTCACTGACTCGTGAACAAGAACACCCAGGTCCCTTTAGGCAACAACACGTCCAAGTTTCTAACCCTTAAGAAGTACTCTGCACATCTGTTTTTCCTACCAAAGAGAGTAATTTCAGATTTTTCCACATTACATTCCATCTGCTGTGTTATTGCGCAGTCACTTAATCTGTCTAAATCCCCTTGAAACCTCTTTGTCAAGGTGAAGGTAAAGTCGCCACAGTTCCAGATGACCAAGGCAAGGGAGAGAGCTGACTGGTGCAGGTTTAACCTGAGGATCACCACACTTCAGGCGAGGGGCAATGTTGAGAAGGCGGGCCTTCATGAATAACCTCCATTCCCACATAGCAAACTTGGAAATATTACATTTTGTCCCTGTATCAAAATCATTGATATAGATTGTGACTAGCTGGGGCCCAAGCACTGATCCTTGTGGGACCCCACTAATCCCAACCTGCCAACTTGAAAATTACCTATTTATTACTACTCTCTGTTTTCTGCCCAATAACCAATTCTTAATCCATGCCAGTACATTACCTCTAATTTTATGTGCTTCATTTTAGTTGTTTGATAATAGAGAACTTGAGTATTGCTGAAAATAGAGACATTTTTGTTGAAGCTTTTTGTCTTGGACTCATCAGAACATTCTCAAGAATGCAATGTAAGTGAAATCACTTGCCAACCGATTAGCGCTCTCTTCACATGCAGCATAAATTTGTTGATTGTCCTTACACTGTATTCTTGCGAATGCCCTGATGAATGCAAGATGAAAAGCTTTGACAAAAAGTATCCCTTTTCAGCAATCTCATGGGTGGGTCCCAATCAAAAGTTTTTGAAAATCAAAATGCACCACATTCACTGGGTCCCCTTTACCTATTCTTCTCGATACGTCCACAAAAAACTTCAACAGGTTTGTAAATAACGATTTCCCTTTGATAAACCTGTGTTCAGTCTGCCCAATCATACCATTATTTTTTAAGAAATGTCTCTATTTTCAGTAACCACATCCTTTATAATCGATTCTAGCAGTTTCCTACCACTGATGTTAGGCTAACAGATCAGTAGTTCCCTGTTTCCTCTCTCCTTTTCCTACAATCTGCAGGGACAGGTCCAGAATCTATAGAATTTTGTTATCTGGCCACCAATGCATCAATTATCATTAAAGTCACCTCTGCCAACACTCTTGGACTTAGATAATCAGGTCCAAGGGATTTATCACCTTGCAGTGCCATTAATTTCTCCAGTGCTACTTTTTTCTAATACTAAGTTATTTTGGTTCTTCATTTTCACTTGTTTTTTGGTTCTCTGTTTTTCAGGGAAGTGTTTTGCATCTTCCTCCATATGACAAATGGAGGATTTTAGAAATATTGGATTCTAAATAATTGGCATTTAAGGTTTGAAAGTCTGGGGTTCGACTGTGTTTGACTGCAGTGGTCATGTTTATTAAAATGATTTTGTTTTGCAGGGCCCGGGAGCTTTTATAAACCAGAAGACTAAAATTGACCAGAGGAATGTGTTTTCAGTCTGGGCTGATGCACTGTGGTTTGAATGGGCAATGTTCCTGGGGAATTAATGTGCTTTCAGCCTGGAGAATTAATCTGTTTTTTCAGCTTGGGCGATGATGTCATTGCTGGGTGGAGCTAAGGGATTCAGGGAGATTTTGAGAAAGCTTTGGAGAGGAGTTGAAGTCTGATCTGGCTGATCCAGAGTCCACAATTCTTTCCCAGTAGGATAGTTATAAAAATAGTAATGATATTTAAAGCAAAGCAGTCTTTTCTGAGGGCAAGGAAGAAGCTGAATCACGGCAGGTGGACATATGGCTTGAATATATCGAGCCAAAGTCGGCAGGGATTCTAATGGGATTCCAAATCTGTTCTGTAAAGCAGTATTACTCTATGCCATGCAGATTTTAAGATGGATTGCGAGCAGTAGGTTTCTTTTCTTTTTGTTAAATGGGGAATTGAGTAGTGTTTATTTCAGGTGTGAAGTTCGAGTTTAATACTGCATTCATACTAAAGTTTTGTTTTTTAAACAAAAAAATCCTATTTCTTCATGCAATCACTCCTGGAGTGAATTGTTCTTCCTGCACAGTTTTACAAAATAAACTAAAATATTGGGGTTTGGTCCAGTATCCTAGCCACTGTTGGGGTCTGGTCTGGGATTATAATATCCATGAAGAGAGACACAAAGGCAGTCCTCTCGGCAGCAGGAGGTTACATGCCGCCCCCTGGTGGCAGGATTCCTTGTTCTCACCGCTGTCAATGGGAACTCCCTTTGAACCACCCCATGCCACCGGGAAACCCGTGGGTGTGGGTACGCTGCCAGCAGAACCAGAGAATCCCGCTGCGAGCGAACTGCCAGAGATTTCCAGCCAAAGCACTTTTTTACTTTCTCTGTCATTTCCTCATTCCCCATTATTAATTCCCCTGTCTTTGTCTGTAAGAGGCCCAATCTTTTGCTTTTTAGATAGCTGTGGAAGCTTTTACAGTCCAATTTTATGTTTCTGTCTAGTTTACTTTCATATTTTGTTTTCACTTTCTTTACCAGTTTCTTGGTCATCCTTTGCTGAATTCTAAAATGTTCCTAATCCTCAGGCTTACCATTTTTCTGGCACCTTTTTAAGCCCTTCCTTTGATCTAATGCAAACTTCAACCTATTTTGTCAGCCACAGTTAGATCACTTCACATGTTGAGTTTTGTGCCTCAAAGAAATGTATATGTGGTAAAGATACATTAATTACTTCAGTGCTAGCTATTGCCTGCTTACCCTCATATCTTTTTAAACATTTTTCCAATTAAGGAGCAATTTAGCATGGCCAATCCACCTATCCTGCACATCTTTGGGTTGTGGTGGTGAGACCCATGCAGACATGGGGAGAATGTGCAAACTCCACACGGACAGTGACCTGGACCCTCATATCTTTTACGTTTCCCAATCCACCAAAAACAATTTGCCTCTCAAAGATTGCAGCTTCCTTTGTTTAGATTTAAGACCCTGGTTTTGGATTGAACTATAACACTTTCAAACTTAATGAAAAATTCTATCTTATTCTGTTCACTCTTCCCTGAAGGCTCCTTTACAACAAGATTATTAATCAGACCTTCCTCTTTACATGATACCGGGGGCTGAATTCTCCGCCGTCGGGATTCTCCATTTTGTCCGCAGCCCGGGGGTTTCCCGGCGGTGTGGGAAGCCCCATAGACCAGCCGGCGAAACGGAGAATCCTAACGGCGTGGGGCTGCCCCACAATGGGAAACCCCATAGACCAGCCGGCGAAACGGAGAATCCTGACGGCGTGGGGCTGCCCCACAATGGGAAACCCCATTGACCAGCCGGCGAAACGGAGAATCCTAACGGCGTGGGGCTGCCCCACAATGGGAAACCCCATTGACCAGCCGGCGAAACGGAGAATCCTGACGGCGTGGGGCTGCCCCAAACCCCATTGACCAGCCGGCGAAACGGAGAATCCTGACGGCGTGGGGCTGCCCCAAACCCCATAGACCAGCCGGCGAAACGGAGAATCCTGACGGCGTGGGGCTGCCCCAAACCCCATAGACCAGCCGGCGAAACGGAGAATCCTGACGGCGTGGGGCTGCCCCAAACCCCATAGACCAGCCGGCGAAACGGAGAATCCTGACGGCGTGGGGCTGCCCCACAATGGGAAACCCCATAGACCAGCCGGCGAAACGGAGAATCCTGACGGCGTGGGGCTGCCCCAAACCCCATAGACCAGCCGGCGAAACGGAGAATCCTGACGGCGTGGGGCTGCCCCAAACCCCATAGACCAGCCGGCGAAACGGAGAATCCTGATGGCGTGGGGCTGCCCCAAACCCCATAGACCAGCCGGCGAAACGGAGAATCCTGATGGCGTGGGGCTGCCCCAAACCCCATAGACCAGCCGGCGAAACGGAGAATCCTGACGGTGTGGGGCTGCCCCACAATGGGAAACCCCATTGACCAGCCGGCGAAACGGAGAATCCTGACGGCGTGGGGCTGCCCCAAACCCCATTGACCAGCCGGCGAAACGGAGAATCCTGACGGCGTGGGGCTGCCCCAAACCCCATAGACCAGCCGGCGAAACGGAGAATCCTGACGGCGTGGGGCTGCCCCAAACCCCATAGACCAGCCGGCGAAACGGAGAATCCTGACGGCGTGGGGCTGCCCCAAACCCCATAGACCAGCCGGCGAAACGGAGAATCCTGACGGCGTGGGGCTGCCCCAAACCCCATAGACCAGCCGGCGAAACGGAGAATCCTGACGGCGTGGGGCTGCCCCAAACCCCATAGACCAGGCGGCGAAACGGAGAATCCTGACGGCGTGGGGCTGCCCCAAACCCCATAGACCAGCCGGCGAAACGGAGAATCCTGACGGCGTGCCGCGCCAGAAATCTGGTGCAGCGGGACAGAGAAACCCGCCCCGATCTAAAATAATCCATTCTCCCATTGGCTCGTCAACATAATGGGGTGAGTTCTCTGCCGACAGGATTCTCCGTTCAGCTGGCAGGGCACCCATGCCCAGTGCCAGTTTCCCGGCAGCGTGGGGTGGCCACAATGGGAAATCCCATTGACTGACAGTGGGAATGGAGAATACCACCGCCGGCGACGAGGCACTGCCGAGGAACATGCAGCTGGGGAGGCAGAGAATTAACCCCAATGTTCTAGAAAACCACCTCATATGCATTCCAGGAATTCATCCTCCACAACATTCGTGCTAATTCGGTTCACCCATTTTAAACATAGATTGGAATTCCCCCATGATTGCTGTGTTACCCTTGTTACATGCAACTCTAATTTCCTGATTTATAGTGTACCCTACATTACCACTCTTTGGCGATCTATAAATATCTCTTATCAATATTTGCTAGGCCTTGCTGTTTCTTAGCCCCATTCAAACTGATTGTACATCTCGATCTTTCAATCTAATCTCCTCTCTTACTAACACACTGATCTCATCCTTTATTAACAGCGCTACCACATCTATTTTTTCTTTTTTGCCTGTCCTTCCTAAATCTTGAATACCTTTGCATACCCAGTCTTGGAAATCCTGATGGTATGACTCCGTAATGGTAATTAAGTCATATCCATTCTCCTATATTTTGCAAATGCTGCCTGCATTCTGCTGCTGTCCTTTGTTTCCATTGCTTTCCAATATCACTTGCTAACTTTCTTCCTACCATTATCAGCTTTGTTTGTCTCCTATCTGAATTCCTCCTCAGATTCCCATTCCCCTGCCAAACTAGTTTAAACCCTCCCCTACAGCTCTAGCAAATCTTCCTGCAAGGATATTGGTTCTGGTCCTGCTAGGGTGTAACCCATCCTCCTTGTACAGATCCCACCTGCACCAGAAACAGTCCCAGTGCCTCAGCCACCATATTTCCAGCAATGCGTTCATTTGCTCTAACCACCTATTTCTGCACTCACTAGCATATGCCACTGGGAGTAATCCTGAGATTACTGCCTTTGATCTCTTCCCTAGCTCTCTTTCCGAGCTCTCTAAAGCCTACTTTTAGGACCTTAGCCCTTCTTCCACCTATGTCATTGATATTGATGTAGACCATGACCTCTGGCTGCTCACCCCCCTTCATAAGTATATCTTGAAGCTGCTTAGTGACATCCTTAACCTGAACATCAAGCCAGCAACATAGCATCCTGGAGTTATGTCTATGGCTGCAGAAATGCCTGTCTATTCCCCTAACTATGGAACTCCCAGCCACTATTGCTCTTCCACTCTTCTTCCTCCATGCCTATGCAGCTGAACCATCTGCGGTGCCAAGGACATGTCTTGGACAGCTCTCCTTCTTGGTACTATCACGCTCACCAGTAACCAAAACCGAAAACTCATTAGTAAGCGAGAAGGACTCAGCAGATGTCTGCGTTACCTATCTGGTCCTCCTGGACTATTTCCTCTCTGTGTGTAAAATGTAAATGTCACCATAGTCCCTGCGGACCACACCCTTTGCGAGAGAGCTGACTGGTGGTGATCAAAGCCTCAGGATACTGCAGCTGTTGGCCCTTCCTGCACATACGGTCATCTAGGTCATGGGAAGCATCCACTATTTCCCACGTGTCACATTTCCTGTGGCTGAGCTGTTTATTATGAACTGCAAACTCAAAAGTAGAATGTAGAATTTCTCACCAGCTACTCACCAATCAGAAACTTCCCCTGGTCAGATCTCATTATTTTATTCCTGATATCATGCATAGAAATCTGTCTGTGCTTCAGTCTCCCGGCCCTGCTCAGCTCTCACTCTTTCCTGTTGCTCTCCATGGGTATTTTATCCATGTTGCCGATGTGACAGAATGTATTTGCTGCTGTCTGATGATGAATCACTGGAAACTGGTCATTTCAGCATCAAGGTATTTTGCTGGTCCCTGACTTTGGTCTTTTGCCATAACACTGGAATGTTTTGTTCTTCAAAGTGCTACAACAACTAACTGTTGCTCTGAAATCTTTGCCGGATTCAGGGTTTGATTTGCCCAATTGGGTGCTTACATACAAATTCCATTGTATGCCCATTCTTATGATTTTCGAGGAGCCTTTCCAAAACATGCTTCTCAAGATCAGGCGAGTGGATGGTCCCTAGTCTGATGACACATTTGGTCTTGGGAAAATTCTTTAGGATAGATTCCATTCTCTCACCAGTTTTTCACTATCGCCAAATTCCCTCACTGCAGCACAGTTATTTGACAAGTTGCAAATGTTACGAATTTTAGCTTGAAAGCTTCTTTGTACTTCATTCATTTTGCGGTGGGACTCACCATGCCATGTGCAACCCGCTCTGTGTGTGGCCATGTCATAATGTCATAAACTCCCACACATCTACTTTATAACAGAGCCTGTATTGCCTGCTTGGTCCCTGCATGGGACCAACAGTAAATGTAAATGTCACCACAATCCGCTCTCACCTTTGAGAGCTGACTGCCAGTGATTTAACCTGAGGGTCACCACACCTCAGCGAGAGGCAAGGTTGAGAAGATGTGGTATTCATGAATGACCTCAGCCAGTACGGGAATCAGACCCACACTATTGGGATCCCTCCACATCCCAAACCAATCATCCAGTCAACTGAGCTGACCAGAAGTGCCAGAATCAGAGCGCAAGGTAAGCATAAGGGGTCTCAGAGAGGGAGGGAGGTCCGATCACAAGGCCTTAAGGGAAGGGTGCCTCCAATTAGAAGGGGTGCCCTCCCAATACCCCTCCCTACTCCCCATCCATGATCTAACTTTGAATCTTTCTGCTCTTCCCAAACAGACATTTAATGTTCCTGTCATAAGACCACAAGACCATAAGACATAGGAGCAGAATTAGGCCACTCGGCCCATCGAGTCTGCTCCGCCATTCAATCATGGCTGATATTTTATCATCCCTATTCTCCTGCCTTCTCCCCATAACCCCTGATCCCCTTATTAATCAAGAACCTAGCTATCTCTGTCTTAAAGACACTCAGTGATTTGGCCTCCACAGCCTGCCGGGCAAAGAGTTCCACAGATTCACCACCCTCTGGCTGAAAATATTCCTCATCATCTCTGTCAGTCTAACAATTGAGGCTGGGTAGGAAACTATTGTGTATTTGTAGTATTTCCAGCCTTGTAGTTGAACAGGAGCACTGAAAGAGAATGCTGGCATCAACGGCCATTTGCGCAGGTAACCAGGCAGTGTAACATCGCAGCGTGCATAGAACATAGAACATTGCAGCGCAGTACAGGCCCTTCGGCCCTCGATGTTGCGCCAACCTGTGAAACAATTCTAAAGCCCATCTACACTATTTCCTTATCGTCCATATGTCTATCCAATGACCATTTGAATGCCCTTAGTGTTGGCGAGTCCACTACTATTGCAGGCAGGGCATTCACATTTACTCTCTGAGTAAAGAACCTACCTCTGACATCTGTCCTATATCTATCTCCCCACAATTTAAATCTATGTCCCCTCGTGCTAGACATCACCATCTGAGGAAAAAGGCTCTCACTGTCCACCCTATCTAATCCTCTGATCATCTTGTATGCCTCAATTAAGTCACCTCTTAACCTTCTTCTCTCTAACGAAAACAGCCTCAAGTCCCTCAGCCGTTCCTCATAAGATCCTCCCTCCATACCAGGCAACATTCTGGTAAATCTCCTCTGCACCCTTTCCAATGCTTCTACATCCTTCCTATAATGCGGCGACCAGAATTGCACGCAATACTCCAAATGCGGCCGCACCAGAGTTTTGTACAGCTGCAACATGACCTCATGGCTCCGAAACTCAATCCCTCTACCAATAAAAGCTAACACACCGTACGCCTTCTTAACAACCCTCTCAACCTGAGTGGCAACTTTCAGGGATCTATGTACATGGACACCGAGATCTCTCTGCTCATCCACACTGCCAAGAATCGTACCATTAGCCCAGTACTCTGTCTTCCTGTTATTCCTTCCAAAATGAATCACCTCACACTTTTCTGCATTAAACTACATTTGCCACCTCTCAGCCCAGCGCTGCACGTTATCTATCCCCGTCTGTAACTTGTAACATCCTTCCGCACTGTCCACAACTCCACCGACTTTAGTGTCATCTGCAAATTTACTCACCCATCCTTCTACGCCTTCCTCCAGGTCATTTATAAAAATGACAAATAGCAGTGGCCCCTAAACAGATCCTTATGGTACACCACTAGTAACTGGACTCCAGTCTGAACATTTCCCATCAACCACCGCCCTTTGTCTTCTTCCAGCTAGCCAATTTCTGATCCAAACTGCTAAATCTCCCTGAATCCCATGCCTCCGTATTTTCTGCAGTAGCCTACCATGGGGAACCTTATCAAACGCTTTACTGAAATCCATATACACCACATCAACTGCTTTACCCTCATCCACCTGTTTGGTCACCTTCTCAAAGAACTCAATGTTAACATCTCCTGAATAAAGCTCTTTGTTTTGTGGAACATTCACAGCCTCCTAAAGTCAACCCTGCGAACACCACACAAAAAAACTGGTGATGAGGGTGGGATTGTTCCTCCTCCTTTAACTCAAATTTTCCACAATACATTCAACAGTATAACACGAACAATCAACTAAAAACAAGTGTTTTGGAGGTTGTCCTTCTCTAAATGGTTGTCGATGAACTTCAGGGCCGGGATTCTCCCCTACACGGCGGGGCGGGGGGTCCCGGCGGGATGGAGTGGCGGGAACCACTCC
This sequence comes from Scyliorhinus torazame, assembly GCF_047496885.1. Lineage (NCBI taxonomy): Eukaryota > Metazoa > Chordata > Chondrichthyes > Carcharhiniformes > Scyliorhinidae > Scyliorhinus > Scyliorhinus torazame. Next base: position 221,601,065 of record NC_092712.1, read on the forward strand.
AGCATCGGGCCACCCCAAAGGTGCAGATTTATCTGCACCTTTAGGGACCAAGCCCTCACCTTGAGGGGCTAGCCCCGCGCCAGAGTGGTTGGCGCGCCGCTGACCGGTGGGAAAGGCCTTTGGCGCCACGCCTGCGGAAGTCCGCACATGCCCGGGAGCGGCAGCGGCAGCATGCGCAGGGGAGGTGTCTCTTACCCATCGGCCATGGTGAAGACTGTGGCCGAGGCGGAGGGAAAAGAGTGCCCCCACGGCACAGTCCCGCCCGCGGATTGGTGGGCCCCTATCGCGGGCCAGGCCACTGTGGAGGCACCCCCCTGGGGCCAGATCGCCCCATGCACCCCCCAGGATCCAGGAGCCCGCCCGAACCGCCTAGTCCCGCCAGTCAGAGAGGTGGTTTGATTCTCGCCGGCAGGACAGGCATTCCAGCAGCGGGACTTCAGCCAATCGCGAGCCGGAGAATCCCCGTGGGGAGCCCGCCAACCGGTGCGGCGCGATTCCCGCCCCCGCCGAATATCCGGTGCCGGACAATTCGACAACTGGCAGGGACGGGATTCACGCCAGCCTCCGGCGATTCTCCGACCCGGCGGGGGGGTCGGAGAATCCCGCCCCAGGTATCTGGGGCGAAATTCTCCTACCCGCCCCGCCACATTTCTGCCCCGACCGGCCGGCGGGAGTCTCCGTAACACCGGCCGGTCAATGGGGTTTCCCATTGTGGGGCAGCCCCACGCTGTCGGGAAACCCCCGGGCGCCGGCAAAACGGAGACTCCCGCCGGCGGAGAATGACGCCCCTGCATTTTAGTATTTGATGCAACCTCTGGTGTCTTTGTCTTGGTGTGAATGTCATCAGCTGTTGTTTTAACTGGAATTGAGTCTGACGTGCTGTTTTCCCCAATCGGTTCAGTTGGTGTCAAGTTTTCAGGAAGGTTCAGGTTTTTCTCGGTACAGCTGGATTTGGACTCTGTCATTTCCGCCTCTGGTGAATTGGTTCCTGCCACACCACATTTCTGCCTCGACCCGCTGCGAGATTCTCCACTTCACCGGCCGGTCAATGGGGTTTCCCATTGTGGGCAGCCCCACGCCGTCGGAAAACCCCCAGGCGCCGGCAGAAAGGAGCATCCCGCCAGCGGAGAATCCCGCCCATAATTTCTTGCCAGAATTCCCTGGGCAGGATTCTCCGATCCTGGGGCTAAGTGTTGACGCCGTTGTAAACGCCGCAGCATTTTACGACGGCATAATCTGGCCCCTAGGATCAGCGATCCTGCGCCGCACAGGGGGCCAGCATGACACTGGAGAGCCTCACACTGCTCCAGCTGCCGATACGGGCGTCAGCATGGGTGGCGCGGGTCCGCGCATGCGTGCTACGGCCGGCGTGAGTTCGTGCATGCGCACCACGGACAGCGCGCGTTCGCGCATGCGCATGGGTTGCCGTCTCTGCGTCGGCCCCAACGCAACATGGTGCGGAGGAACATAGGTCCCCACCGGGATAAGCCCGCCTGCCGATCGGTAGACCCCGATCGCGGGCCAGGCCACCGTGGAGGCCTCCCCTGGAGTTGGATCCCCCCTCCCCCCCACCAGGCCGCCCCCCACATCATGAACGCCGAGGTCCTGCCGGGTAGGACCACACGAGAACGACACCGGCGGGACTTGGCCGAACTCAGCAGGCATTCGGCCCATCGCGCGGGTAGAATCGGCGGGGGGGGTGGGCCTAGCCCCCGACCGGCACCGCGCCAGCGCCATTGGCGCCGATTCTCCGGCAACCGGAGAATTGGCAACTGAGTGACGTTGCGTGATTCGCACACCCCAGCCCCCCTGGCGATTCTCCGATCCGGCGCGGGGTCGGAGAATTCCCTCCCCCTGGTCCCTGGAGAAAAGCTGTTCTGCGTTGTATTCCTGCCATATGACCTGACCCTGTTGCTTTTTTTGGACAAAGTCTTTTATGTTTGATGGTTTTAGTAAGTCTAATACTGTATGTAGTTGACGTTTAATCATTAGCAACGCTGGAAAAACTTGGGTTGTTGAATGAGTAGTATTCCTGTACATGAGCACAAATTGACTGAAGCATTTGGTGAATGAATCATGTTCTCTGGTTACTTTTAACATATGCTTCATCATTTGCACAAACATTCTGCTGGACCATTCATAGTAGGATGGTGTGGTATGGGCCCGCAGTGTTGTATTGTGTTTTCCTTCAAGAAGTTTTCAAACTCTTGAGTTATGAACTGTGGTCATTATCACTCAAGAATTGTTCTGGGTAACCAAATCTGCTGAAGATTTCCCTCAATCTCTCAATTGTATTCTCCAATTACTTTGATTTTGTGATGGCAAATTCTGGCCATTTTGAATGAGCATCAACCAGAATGAGAAACATGTGCCTCTCAAATGGTCCTGCGTAATCAATGTGTATCCGTTGCCAAACCTCTTCTGACCATTTCCACGGAGGCAACGTGCGGATGCAACGGATGCAGGTGTTGCACTTTCATGAAAGACACACATCCCGCATTCTCCCCTATTTCAGCATCTAAATCAGGCTGCCATAGACAGTTCCTTGCTATCTCCTTCATTCTCACAATACTACAATGGCCTTCATGTAATTGATTCCACACACATTTTCTTAATAATGGTGGATTTATGTGTTTCATTCCTTATGGGAGACATCTGCCTGTATGGATATCTAAAGTCTTCGGGTTAAAATACAGCTTTAACTTAGGGTTTATTCCTCAGGTCTTGCCTCAAAGCACCATGTCCATTATCCTGGAAAGTACTGGATCACTTTGGGTATGCTTCTTCACTTCTCCTGCGGCTACAGGTGTATTATCTGCCATATCGATGCAGAAAATGCAGGGCAGTCGGAAAAGCCCATCTACATTACTATGAAGGCTTTATTGGCGATACTTGATAGCATACATGTATGCTGACAACAGCAATGCACATCTCTGCTTTCTACTCGCTGCCAGTGATGGAATCCTAGTATGTGGCCAAACATTGGCGTTAATGGATGATGGTCCGTCAACAATGTGAATTTCCTCCCATGCTGAATTGATAGAAACATTTTACCCAAAGATGATTCCTAACGCTTCTTTCTATTTCTGCGCATTATTGCTTTTGGCTTGATTTAATGTTCTGGAAGCAAAAGCTATTGGTTTCTCTTCACCTGAAGGCGTAATGTGGGAAGCCACTGCCCCAATACCATAGCACCATAGTGTGATGCATCACATGCCAATTCCAAGGGTACATTTGGATCAAAATGTGTCAGGGCTTCTGACTTGAGCAGTGCCTATTTGGCTTGCATGAATGCTTTCTCACATTGATCCTCCCACTTCTATTTTTTATTTTGACACATTAGATTGTGCAAGGATTTTAGAATGGTCACCATATTGGGACAAACCTTCCATTGTAGTTCAGTAAGCTGAAGAAAGATCAAAGTTGGTTAACAGTCTGAGGTTCAGGTGGCTCAGGAATAGCTTTGATATTCGGAGGCAACGTATGCAGTCCCATGGTGTTGATTACATGTTCGATATTCGATTGAAGATTGGAAAAATTTGTATTTGTCTTTTCAGTCTCTTAATCCATAATCTCCTCATCTCTAAATTGTGGTATCTAGATTGCAGAAATGTTCTTCCTCGTTCTTCCCAGTTACCAGGATGTCATCCAGGTAACACTGGATTCCGTTCCAGCCACTTAAAATTTGGTCCATAGCCTGTTGGAACAATGCTGGAGCTGAAGTAATGCATAATCTTTTGTATCGAAATAACCCTTTGTGTGTCACAATCATTAGGAACTGTTATGAATCCTGATCCAGGTTCATTTGTAGGTATGCTTGACTGACATCGATCTTACTAAAGTGTTGGCCTCCAGCCAATCCTGAAAACAGGTCATCAATCGGGAGTTGAGGGTATTGTTCTGTACGTAGTACAGGATTAATAGTTAATTTCAAACCACCACAAATCCATACGGATCTGTCTTTTTTCATTACTGTCATGATTGGTGTAGCCCATTCACTCAGGTTAACAGGTTCTAGGACTTCCGTCTTGACCAGTCACTCTAATTTTGCCTCTACTTTAGATGTGATTGTGTAAGGCATCGACCTTGCCTTTAAAATTTTGCCTGACTCCCTTATTTGATCTTCAACTTTACTTCATAGAATTTGAATTCCTACAATGCAGAAGGAGGCCATTTGGCCATTTTGAGTCTGCACCGACCTTCTGAAAGAACACCCAACCTAGGCCCACTCCCCACCTTATCCCCGTAACTCCACCTAACTTGCACATCATTAGACACTAAGGGGCAATTTAGAATGGCCAATCCACCTAACCTGCACATCTTTGGACTGTGGGAGGAAACCAGAGCACCCGGAGGAAACCCACACAGACACGGGAGAAAGTGTAAACTCCACACAGACAGTCACCCAAGATCACAATTGAACCCAGGCCCCTAGTGCTGTGAGGCAGCAGTGCTAATCACTGTGCTGTGAGATAGCCTTCACACTTCCCAGATCACTACTGAAAACAACAGCGTGTTTCTTCAAGGTTTTGGTAAGGCCAATTCGGAATCTGTCACGAGGCTTACTTCATCCCAATTTAACCTGATCGTTTCCAACCAAGTTCTTCCCATTAGTGCCGGATAATTTTCTTTGACTATGTGCAAGGACAAATCTACCGGCTCTACATTCAAATGAACTGTTACATCAGTACGATCCCCGAACGGAACCAGTTATCCAGTGTAAGTTTTTAACACTATCTTCGAGGGTTTCAGGGAGATATGTCAGAGCTTTTCTTTAAAAATAGTCTCTGGCACCAGTGAGACTGCTGCCCAGTGTCCGCCTCCATCTTTAATGGCTGTCCATCCAGTAGTGGAGTAACCCAGTACCAATTAGTAGCACTGGCAATAGCTAGTATATTTAAAGACAACTCATCTTCGGACTGTGAATCAAATCTCTCCACTCGTCCTTTTTATAATACATGGACACTTTTTCCTTTATTCTGTTTGCCATTTGTTTCATTCAGCTCTTGGCATGGTGGCACAGTGGCAAGCACTGCTACCTCACAGCGCCAAGGACCTGGGTGCAATTCCAGCCTCAGGTGACTGTCTGTGTGGAGTTTACACATTCTCCCCTTGTATGTGTGGGTTTTCTCTGGATGCTCTAGTTTCCTCCCACAGTCCAAAGATGTGTAGGTTAGGTGTGTTGGCCATGCTAAATTGTCCCTTCGTGTCCAAAAGGTTTGGTGGGGTTACTGGGTTACGGGGATAGGGTGGGGCATTGGCCTAGGTAGGGTGCACTTTACAAGGGTCGGTGCACACCTGATGAGCCGAATGGTCTCCTTCTGCACTGTAGTGATTCTGTGATACTTTTTACAACTTTTACCTGAAGCTCGTTTGTTTTTCCAACATGCGTATTCAATGTGCATATAACTACTTTACACCAACAATCTGCTGCTGAGTATCTGGCTTTAGCACACCTATGGCAAGTGCGAGTCTGTGTTTGCATTCGAGTTTAGGCTGATCTCTTGTAAATTCTTGTGTTTGAACTTAACTGTTGACCTTCTATGGTTGCTAATTCCATTGATGCAGCAACTTCCAAGGCTTTCATTAAAGTCAGGTTATTTTCGGTTCACAACCGCTTTTGAATTGCGTTGCTCTTCAACCCACAGATGAGCCTATCTCAGATGGTATTGTTTAATGCATCCGCAAATTTTGCAGTGTTCAGCCAATCTTTTTAGTGTAGCTACAAATTGTGTAATTAATTCACGATGTCTAGCGGTTTTGGTGAATAGTGGTCCTGCAAAATTTCCACTATTTCATCATATGTTTGTGTGCCTGGCTTTTCTGCCTGTACCAGACTCCAAAGGAAGTTAAATGCATTCCCCTCTTATTATGCGCAGGAATGTTGGGACTTCTTTATCTGCTGCTATCTTGTTAGCTAGAATAAAATAGTCAAATCATTCTGCATATGAGCTCCATTGCAATGTATTCTCATCAAAGCCCCCACAGTGCCAAAAGCTCCTGTCATTTTTCCCTTTGGAAGGACCTGCGTGTGCACAATATGTCACAAATCTTTAGCACTGCTATGCTTCCTTTCTCCCCACAACAAGACACAACCCGAGCTCAGCCTGTTTCTCTTTGTGTTCTGCAACATCCCAACTTTTTGTTGTTGCAGGGTAATTGCTACTCACGGTTACTGAGTTTGTTTCAGGCGGAGCACTTGACGTGTTTCTCTCTAAACTAATTTTCTTTGTATTTTCTGTGTTTTTATTTATTCCTCTAGGTGGTTGCAACCTTTGTTCGACTCCCTCACCATCTGCTTTTGTGTGGCAGCAATTTTTGTTATTTATTTTCTTCTGTGTTTCCTTTGAGTGGCTGTGAGTGTTGTCCGGTATCCTCGTCATCAGTTTTTTTGTGTCACCATTTCCTGAATAAAGCTTGTTTCTGTTGATCCTCCATGGTCTCCTAAAGTAAATCTTGCAAACACCACAAAGACGGCCATTAACTGGTCACTTAAGGACCTCAACTAGGGCAAGGGCAAGCACTCCATCCGAGGTCTTGGCCGCCCCAGGATTAAATCGGTGTGTGGAATCCAGACAGAATCCCGTCCTTGCAATTTCATGTTACCCCTGCCTCAAAACCTGCCAATGGGGGAGCATAAATTTTAGGCCAGTGGTTGTCTTATACGCCATGTTGACTTCTACACTCTGGTGTCCGATGATCACTCCATGAGGTTTTAAAAATTTGTCTTTGTGGCATAGGCATTCCTGTCAAGGCCAGCATTTACTGCCCATCACTGATTGCCCTTGATGACGTGGTAGTGAACAACTTCCTTGGACCGCTGCAATCTATATGATGTAAATACACATTCATATTTGACTTTTCTGTAGGGGTTTGATTCAACTGGGAGACTTGCTATGCCATTTCAGAGGGCTGTGGGTCTGTAGTCACACATAAGCCAAACAGGATAATGATGGCAGATTCCTTCCCATGACGGACATTAGTAAACCAAATAGGTTTTTACAACAATGCAGCAGTGTCATGATTATCCTTAATGAGGCTAGTATTTTATTCCAGGTCTATTGGATTTCCATTTCCCCAACAGCCATGGTGGGATTTGAACTCCTATTGCTACAGCATAAGTTCTGGATCTTTGGGTTTCTAGCCTAGAACACTACACTACCATCCCCAATAATCTCTCCCACTCGGGCCACAGGTCTCCCCAATCAAATTTTATAATTCTTTTCATTCATTCACGAGGCATCGCTGGTTAAATTGAATTTATTGCCCATCCTTAATTGCCCTTGAGAACGCGATGATGAATGAAGCTGAGTGGGTTATTGGGCCACATCAGAAGGAGTTTGGTTTCAGCCTGGTGTCACATGTAGGCTACGGCTAGACTCAGTAAGGAGGGAAGATTTCTTTTTCTGGGGACACTTGTGATCTAGGTGTTTTTTTCCCCAGTAGTTCCCTGGTCACTACTGCTGTTCAGGTTTTCATTTCAGATTTATTTAGTTAACTGAATGCAAATTCCCCAGCTGCTCTGGGGGGGGGGGGCGGGGGAGGGGGGGGGGGGGGGGGGGGGGTTGAACTTATGTCTCCGGGTCATTAGTCCAGATCTTGAGTTTATTAATCCAGTAACACAATCACTCTACTACTGTCCCTACTTGATCATTGTCACACGTTCTCTCTATAGGCCTCTCAGTTTCTTCTGATTACGCTGCAACGTCAGTAAATAAATAGGGGAAACTCCTTTCACCAGTGTTCCTGGGGCATCTGCCAAATTTACAGCGACGGATGAGGAAAACCCCTGAGGTAATTCTCACCGACAACCTATAGAAAATCCATTAAAAATGGAAACCCCCATGTGATATGCTCACTGTGAACATATTGGACCTGATATGTCCCGTCAACAATAAACAGAGTCCTTTTGCATTTCATTTCAAGGGAAATGTTACTGCGATGAAACCTGATCCAGTAGCAGCTGGCCTTGAGCAAGTCTGTACAACCTCACTCAAAAATAAATTGAAAAATAGAGTTCATTTATTCAGCCATGGTAAACATCTTGCTCAGTTTGACATTTTATATACACCAGGTGAACAATTGTTTCAAAATGTTATATCCAGTAATGTCAGCTGTCAGTCAGTCCTCTTAACAATACGTCCGCTGGTCTGACACAATTATTGCCGATAATAGCACATCATCTTGAAAGTGGTGTCCAAATATTTAGAGAATAATTAAATATAAGATTGGCACAGCGACAGTTAATGTGAGCAGGATAATTCGGTTTTAAAGGGTAGAGTTTCAGCCTTGTCCCTGTTGTGCTTCTGAGTTCAATGCTGGCCTTTAACCTGACATAGCAGCTGCAAAAATTACGTTGGAATGGATTACACATACTTTCACTGGCCCTCATTTCCTTTGGTAATGGTAAGAAGGATTTGTGCAACAACTGGTTGACATATGTTGCATTACCTGGGGCAATTCAGGCCTTCGTTTTCTCGAGGTAGTGAAAGAACCTTCCGCAACTAGAAACTAATATTTTCTGGGGATTTACGAATAATCTTTTAATGTGTAACATACAGCTCAACTTTCTGTGACTTTTCTAAGTAACGGATCAAAAATGGTACAGCATTAGATTTCAGAGACGTGTGCATGTTAATTTTTTTTCTTTTCCCTATTTGCAACACCTTTGTTCTTTTAGATTTAGCTATTGTGCGGAAAGATTTTAATGTTTTAAATTGAGGATACATTACAGGAAATAATAGGGTTACTGCCAAATAAATCGTCAAACAAAGTTAGGAACAGAACTAAAGGGCTTGAAGGGTAAGTTGTGCAGGCCTTCCTCATTTAAACCCCTCATGTGTATTTTATTTATGCAACATCTTCAACAATTCCAGCAGTGAATTCCAGTTTTCCTTCAAAGTAAGAAACCCAGGGCAAGGGCCAAGGCCAGAGCACAAGACCAATATTGAAAACAGTAGGAGAGAAATCAGGCAATAATAATACCTAGGTATGGATGTCAAGCTTTGTATTTGAAAAGAATAAAGGAAATATTGAGGGAGGTAAAAGTGCCCTGGTTTTGCAATAATGGTAAAGAATGAATTAGAGTACTACATTCTGTGCAGTAATTAATGAATTGAGGATGGCAAAAATGTATAGGATCTTGCAAATGAGTTCATTTGAGTTACTTCAGGAAAGTTAAGAGAAAGTTTTAAATCTTGTAGTTACTGTTATAGAAGGTTGCTGTGCACACTGCTTGGATGACATGATGCTTTTTCACTTTATTACAGTTGGGCTGACTACTACGCACAACACAGAAAATAACAGAGAAAGAAAATTATAAATATAGCGAGAATTTATCAGCAAAACTTTTGCTGTCTCCAATGCCACTGCATATTGTTATAAACTGCAACAAACAAGGTCAGTTTTTAAAATTGCCATGGTCATAGTCCGCTATTATCATGGCTACCTGTGTTGAGGATGAGAAAGTGAAATCACTCTTTGGAGGTTGTCTTGTAAATCTCTATAATGGATTATATTGTACTTCACTCCCGGGGCGATGGGCAATCTCTCCTAGCTTGTTGCCCTATTGTCTTCTTCATCTTTCTCCAGCTTCCAGACTCCCACTCTTCTTTCTCAGGCCTCTGGCTTCCTTCTTTCTGTGTTCAGTGGTCGCAACACAAAGAACAGTGTCTACCTTCAAATCAATCTTCGCACTCCCTTTGACAATGGGGTGTTTCATCAGCAGTTCATAGATTTTGCAGGTTTTTTGGGTTGAAAGGTAGGGAGGGTCACCTCATACAATATGTGTGTGACACGATGTGATGAATTGCACAATTTGAGGAGTGAAAGTAAATATCATGTTTGAATTAATCTTCTGAAAATAACCCACTGGGCGATGTAATCATAAAGGATTGAAACATACAGTGCTCTGGTTTAAAGACAGGATATGCCAAAACTGTCAATGTTGTTAGTGAAATCTCTAACCTTTTTGCTTTTACCACCATCAATCCACCATCATCAATATGTCAGTTGAAAAAGTGATTTGTTTAAAATCTGTATTGCACTGCAGGTCGCATATTTGTACTGTGATTCCCCATATAGTGAGTTTCCTGCCTTGTCTATTGAGTTGAAGTGCCATTGTAGGCAAAGAGGAGAAAATGGAAAGAAGAGCCATTCTTGGCTTTTCAGACACACCCATGAAGATTGCTTTTAGATGAACAAAGCCAACCTCATGGGTTGGGGGTGAAGTCAATACATACGACAGAAATTAAATAATCTTTCCAATTGAAAATATTACACCTCAGGTTGTGCAAGGGCCACCATTTGAAAATAGCTTGTGTCGACCCAACCACCTGCAACCTGACATCGGTTCTCAGACAATATGTGATGATCATTACATCTATTCAAATAATTAAGAAATTAGACTTTATTTTGCCATTGAAGAAAAGATAAAGGAATATTAAAATGGAAGCCTAATGTTAAATGTGTCTGGGTTGCACAGCATAGCAGCAGGTTGGCTTCCAACCTCTATTGCAGTCCAATTTTAATCCCTGTTCTGGGAAATGAACAGAATTTCCATATACTAACAACAATAACCTTTATTATTGTCACAAGCAGGCTTACATTAACAGTGCAATGAAGTTACTGTGAAAAGCCCCTCGTCGCCACATTCCGGCGCCTGTTCGGGTACACAGCGGGAGAAATCAGAATGTCCAATTCACCTAACAAGCACATTTTTCAGGATTTGTGGGAGGAAACCGGAGCTCCCGAAGGAAACCCACGCAGACACGGGGAGAAAGTGAAGACTCCGCACAGACAGTGACCCAAGCGGGAATGGAACCCAAGACCCTGCTGCTTTGAAGCAACAGTGCTAAACACTATGTTACCGTGCCGCCTATGAACAGCACAATTAATATCATGTTGAACCAATTTATGCCACGCCAACCACAGTAATGTACAGCAGCTTTTCCCCTTCTGTTCAGTAGTTGATTAAATTCAATCTGTCACCGAGTAGGTGAGTAACAGTAAGAAGGAATGTTGTTTCAGATTAGAGCCTGTGGCTGGAAGCAGATCCTCGAATACGTTGAGCTCTTTGTTTGATGTGCCAAAATGTAGGGGCTGTAGTCCACAATCGGCAGCACACTGAGTCCAAATACCCAAAGTCAATTCAAGTTGAAAGTTTCATTTCTCATGGACAATTATCAAACTAGGTCAGGCAGGACTGAACCTGGCTGCTTAGTTTTCTATAAATGAAATAATTTCTTCACCTTTGTCAAGAACAATATTGGCAATACCAAACAGTTATAAACATTATTTTGCATTGACTTCAAGCTCATGGAACTGAATTTAATATTAAAATTTAGGAAAGAGTTTAAATTTATTCACAAGAAAAAAAACAGTGAACAATGTTCTAAATTCAGAGCAGTTTTAATTTCTCCACTAAAACGGGAGGAACTGTCTAATGTTGAGGCAGAACACTAGACAGGCTGTGGAGGATAAGGTTAAGTGCTGAGACTGGGTGTGCAAGTTTGCTTTGTGTGAGTTTCCAGCAAACAGATTTAGGTTATTTCTTTTTCTTTTTTTTTTGCTCCGTGTAATAGTGTGTGTGTTATTGGAGCATATGAAAACCTTCCAGTACTCATCTGTGTACACCTCATTACTTAAGACACCATCTTTAGTTGAAAAGGTAGATACATTTTGCAGGGTGAAAAGTAAAAAATCAAGTTAAAATGTAAATTTATCGACAATGGTCTAAATGGAGACAGACCTTGAAATAGCAGCAGTGGCATCAGGATTGAAAGGACAGAAAGGCAGCTATAAATACTTTATAGTCAAAAGTCAAAACGGGATCATACCCATCCATATTTCCAGGCTTGACAGGCTTGAAAGCAAATCATGGTACACATGTATTTATGCGCTAGATACAAGGCTTGAGAGTATTGAATCACCTGGGTTTAGTGGGGAAATTGGATGGTAAGATGGGTGGGCATCATTATGAGCATACGACTGCTCGCCATATAATTGGGGGGCCAAACACATTCAAGCACAAAAATAAGAAAAGCTGGCTGTCAATGAATTATGAACATATTCTAAATTCTTACATTTAGCTGCAGCTCATTTACTTCTGTTTATTATTGCGATTCTAAGATCAATCAAGATTCATATAAACAGTAATACTGTCCGAAGAGCATTGCACTGTTGGTTTACGTTGAAGCCAAATTTAGACGTGTGTGCTCCAGTAAAACTTATTGTAATATAAATTACTGTTTAAGAGTTAGTTGGTAAAGTCAATCCCACCCTGCTTCCATATTCCAGCATTGCCTTTGGTTCACTCTGAACAATGCAGTGAAATCTGCTATTGTTCAAACATAATTTTTTATAGACTTATTTTTCCTTCATTCTTGGCCCCATTTCTGAAACGTGCTACTTAATGCACAATCTTTGATTTAACTCTGTGTAGATTTGAACAAGCGTCTAAAATTCCTGTTCCATCTTTCCAGGAAATAGAAAAACTGAAATTGGGTTGGAATGCATCTCTGACAATTCCTTCCCTTTAGAGCAGCATTGGCAAATTACATGAATTGGCATTGTAGTTGAGTTGACGGGCTTTTCTTCCACTCTATGGGCCTCACTGAGCAAAAATCAAATGACAGTCGATCCCAGCGATACCAATTGTTGTTAGAGTTAGGAGATTTCTAATGAGGGAGCAATTGCACAGGTACTTACTCTTTTTTTGAGCCGTTGGCAAATGGAATAGCAAATGTCTTCTCTCAAATCCAAGAACTGGCAGGTGACCTCTCAATCCCAGAGCCTGCTGGGGTCAGTGACAGAGGTGCATTTTACTGATGGCGAGCCGCACTCATCGCTGCAGATTTTGGGGGACTGTCTTAACATTCACTGTAATAAACACACCACAAAGTTATTTGAAAAAATAAAAAAATAAAAAGTTGAAGTATGGAGCACCTCCACCATCTTATGAGCAGATACTTATTTATGTAACTGTGACCATTGTCCTATTTTTCCGTCAGCACAATAATTGTACTGGTTGGACAAGCAGAAGTGTTGCATGAATACACTGATGCTGTGCTCTATCGCTCAGCTTCCTTGGAAGAATTGGCTCTGATTGATTATTTTATCAGCTTTTTTGAAGTAATATAGTACAGTATATGCAAGTGCAGGACTACCCTATACTCCCCCAGCATAAAACAATAAAATTGTCAGCCAGATTTTGTCTGCAAATTAATGGCATGTTTAATGCACGCATTGTTATTAGTCTGTAAATCAGTGAGCAACTTGTGATGAGGAATAAATGCTTCCTGAATTGTGAATCACCACATGGCTTTTTGAAAGTGGGAGCTCGCTTTTAATCACCCGAAACTGCTGCATTTGGACATACATTGCCAATTAAACTCACTACACAAAGTTAAGGCTGGTATTTAACAGTTTTTAAAGATCGAGATTTATTTTTCAGTAATGTCACTCAACCACTGCAGCTGCAGAATAGAAACAGTTGAACCTCCTTCTGACAGATAGTAAGTAAACTGTTGGTAGGAATATTTGAAATTTAAAAAAGATCATTTTTCCCTTATTTTTCTTTGCTCTCTCTTAATCTATTTTTTTCCCTCTTTTGCTGCAATTTTACCACAAAATGGATAGATTTGGCCGAGGAAGGAGGTAAACATGTGCAAAATCGGAAACACCACCTGGCTTGGACCCGGCCACTTCGGACTATAACAGAAGCAGAATGTGGGCCAGATGCCGAGCACGCATTCAGCAGGCAGGTTGGTCACTGAAATCTTTCAAGGAGTCTGCGTGTCTCCAATTTTACAAGGTTCCATTTTTAACTGCAGTTGGCTGGGGTGCTGAGGTCTTGTCATACTTGACAGGCCAATGGAGGTGAGGAGGACTCAATTAATAATTTAAGTGCTTTTACGGCACTGCCTGTGAGCCAGAAAAAGTCCACTAGCCCCTACAAGCTAAAAAGATAAAAACAAAGGAAATAGGAGTGGGCTAGCTGGCCCCTCGAGCTTGCATTCAATACAATCACAGCTGCTGTTCTGCCTCAACACTATTTCTCTATCTGCTTCCATTAAATTTACTCAGCGGTCAAACATTTGCTTATCTCAGCCCTGAATATATTCAATAATGGAGCATTCACAACCCTTTGGGGTAGAGAATTCTGAAGATTGACAACCCTCCGAGTGAAGACATTTGTCTTTATCTCACTACCAGGGGCGGGATTCTCCCCTACCCGCGGGGTGGGAGGGTCCCAGCGGGATGGAGGGCGTGAACCACTCCGGCATCAGCCCGCCCCAAAGGTGCGGATTTCACCACACCTTTAGGGGCCAAGCCCTCACCTTTAGGGGCTAGGCCCGCGCCGGAGTGGTTGCCGTCCCACCGGCTGGCGTGGAAGGCCTTTGGCGCCACGCCAGCCGGGACCGAAGGGACTCCGCCGGTCGGCGTAAGTCCGCGCATGCGTGGGAGCGTCAGCGGCTGCTGACATCATCCCCGCGCATGCGCAGGGGGGGTCAGCTATGCGTCGGCCATCGCGGAGACCTACACGGCTGACGCGTAGTAAAAGAGTGTCCCCACGGCACAGGCCCGCCTGCGAATCGGTGGGCCCCGATCGCAGGCCAGGCCACCGTGCGGGCACCCTCCCAGGGCCAGATCGCCCCGCCCCCCCCCCAGGAACCCGGAGTCCGCTCGTGCCGCCTGGTCCCGCCGGTAAGGGAGGTGGTTTAATTCACGCCGGCGGGACCGGCATTACAGCTGCGGGACTTAGGCCCATTGCGGGCCGGAGAATCACCGGGGGGTGCCCGGCGACGGGCGCGGCGCGATTCCCGTCCCCGCCGAATCTCCGGTGCTGGAGAATTCGGCGGCCGGCGGGCGGGATTCACACCGCCCCCCGGCGATTCTCCAACCCGGTGGGGGGTCGGAGAATCCCGCCCCAGACCATCAATCCCACATCTTGAGACTGTCCACCCTTGCAGGGGAATCAACCTCTCAGTGTCTACCCTTCCAAACCTCTTCCGAATCTTCAATGAGGTCCCCTCTCATTCTTCTAAACTCCAAAGACTATGGACACAATTTTCTCAACCTACTATCATAGGACAACCCTATCAACCCAGGTGCTTATCTATTCAACCTTCAGTGCGCTGCCTCCTTAAATGTGGAGACTACAACTGCATACATTACTCTAGGTGTGGTCTCACTAAAGCCCTATACAACTGTAGCAATATTTTCTTATTCTTGTACCCCAAACCTGTTGCAATTAAGGCCAACGACCATTTTTATTGCTAACTTTCTCTGTTACAAGTAACTAGTTCCATCACCAAAAATGATGAACGAAGGAAGCTCAAATAGAGTAGGTCACTTTCTGCTTTTTCACAATAATGAGCCCAACAGAGAATATTGCTTATTGCAACAATGTGCTATTCTCTACTGCCCCATTCCAACCATCCTGTAGCCTTACTGAATAAGAATAGAAATGATTCTCAGACCCATGCCCACCAGGAGCAGGGATGTGGCCACTCAGATTTATTTTATATTGGGTCCTTACAGCCAACAGAGAAAGGAGACTCCCCACCTATCAGACTGACCTGGTTTTAAACCCTGTTCTCAATATGCTGACTCACTGCATTGTCCAGTCTCCTAAGATAAGAAGGTCTTGCTGCAGTTTGCAAGACACCAAAGAGACCAAACGGTTTATGGGTAACCGAGAGCACTGGACCAAATCTCACATCAAGGTGAGTGTTGAGGAGGGAATGTTGGGAAGGATTTGTGGGAGGTGTCATGAGAATGTCGCTTTAAGAAATGTTCAGCTGTTCATACTACTGCAGTGATGTCAGAGTGTGGGTGGAGCTGGGCTGCCTGTCAGCTTTTTGCTTTCGTTTTAGGCTGTTTGCTGCAGGGTGTGTTTTAATTTTGTTTTCAGTGTTGGAGCTGAAGCCAGACAGAGCAGGTGTACTGTTGATCTCTCTGCCATGATCATTTGGTGAATTCATAATTATAAATGGTTTCAGTAGTGAATGTAAATCTAATGTGCTTCTGTTAAAAGGTGTTTCTTGGGTCTTCTGGATGTTGTTTGGGGAGTTATTAAGGATTACTTAGTGTTGTATTCTTTGGGGTTCTATTTGAATTGATAGTTGCTAAGATATCACTGTATGTGTTACAAAGGTTAACTTGAGTTCATAGAATAAACATTGTTTTGTTTTTAAAAAATACTTTTCGATTTCTGCTGTACCACACCTGTAGAATGGGCCGAGTGTTCCCCATACCATAATCTAGTAAAAGTTGTGGGTCAGGTGAACTCCATGATACACTTTGGGGTTCTCTAAACCCTGGCCCATAACAGGGGGAAGAAGGTTTGGGGAGTGTCTGGGGCAGGTGAGGCAACAACTGTCCTTGTGGGGAACTCAAGGAACTCTCCTGACCCTTCTATCCCCCGGGAATAATTTTGACTTACCTCAAGAGCTTCTACATCCCACCCACTAGTTGCTGATCTGCTTCAGCCCTGGTTGAAAAGCTATTAGGGTCTTAAAACATTTTAGACCTGAATTAAAATCTGTGCACGAACACCTCGTTGAATTCAACAGCCTGCTCATCCTCCGCCAAAACCAATGGTGTTAAAATTGGAAATAGGCCAGAAACGAGTGGAAAATGGAGCCATCCCATTTTAAATGCTCTTCATGCCAGCACAGCAGGATGAAATAAAACTCACCCCAAAGGGGTAGATTTTACTTTGTACCTTTTGAGTGTTTAGCATCACTGAGGCAGTATGCAAAATGGGAAATCAGACAGAAGATTTTCATAGGTAGCATGCAATCTCACTCACTCAATTTTCTTCGGTGACATTCACCAAAGCAATAATTCATGAGCAGATAGTGGAAATCAAAATCAAGCCTAAAGACTTTGTGTGACAGAACCATTAAGAGAAAAGAAATGGAGAGACAGAGAGAGAAGAGCAGCATCAGAAACATATTTTGTCACTAAGGCTATCACATACTTGATAAATGGCTGAAAGATTAACTTTCCTATGAGGCAGTCAATTGAGAAACACTTGCAACCATCATACATGCTTAACTGCTCTAGAAAATCAATTACACATGCTCAATATCAGATCGGGAAACTGGGTAATGCAATCTAAGCGACAATGCAAATAGATTCCAGGATAAAAGAAGACCATTCCAGAAAGAAAAGCTGAAGGAAGTAATTAATATGGAAAGGTGCAAATGAAGTCAACGTGTAAAATTCAATGTGTGGAAAAAAACATAAAATAATGTATTTTAACAAATGAAAATGAAAACAGCATATAAACACACACTCTGAACATTGTACAATGTGTACAGGGCATAATTTTTCAGGTTGCCTGTATGCAATACAGAAAGCTGTAAAATGTGAAGTTTGTTTTCTAAGTCTCCAATGCATTGGAGGTGGCAGTGATGAGTGCCACCTCTGGAAGGAGGATTGTTTTCTTCATTTGTCATACGTGCGTAAGACACAGATTAATTATACTCGTGCACTCAGATAAGACCATGCAGCTAGTCATCAAACCGAACGGCAGCACTTTGACAGGGGAACCTGCTCACTCAGCAAAATATGCTCTGACCTGCAGTTAAGTAAGAATGCAATGTCCCAAGACAGCTTGTTGAGAGTAACCAACATACAACAGCATTTTTATTACTCTTAGCTTTCAATGTACTGTCTTCTGTTGTGGTTACATCACAAAGCAAGAAGGAAGGTGTTGAAGAGTTAACTCATGACCCATGTAGCTGATGCTTTCAGGTTTCCCAGGTCAAGTGAAAGGTGATTTCATTCTTTTGAGATGTGGCCCACTGTGTCGCAGTTATACTGCAGCCTGTGGATTATAGATTCATTGGCTCTGCAAGAAGCATTTTGGAGGAAACACAATTATGTGAATTTAGACTCCATACCGACCAAAGAGTTCATTTTCTTCCACACATGTGGCTGCATAAAGGATTTAACACTACAAATGGGAGGCATAGTGGTGCAGTGGTTAGCACTGCTGCCTCACGGAGCCGAGGACCTGGGTTCGAACCCGGCCCCTGATCACTGTCCGTGTGGAGTTTGCACATTCTCCCTGTGTCTGCGTGGGTCTCACACCCACAATACAGAGATTTGCAGGGTAGGTGAATTGGTTACGCTAAATGGCCCCGAAATAGGAAAAAAAAGAATTGGGCACTCTAAATTTATTTTAAATCACTCGGGAAAATGTAGTTATTCATGGGAAAAGTGAATGTCGTTCGGCTGTCCAGCCTACACTCCACCTTTCCTCACTGATCCCCTCTTCCCTGTCCAGCCTCCGTTGTATCCTTCCTCATTGATCCTCCCCACTCCAGCCTCCGCTCCGCCCTTCCTCACTGATCCTTCCCTATCCAGCCTCCGCTCCGCCCTTCCTCACTGATCCTCCCCTATCCAGCCTCCGCCCCGCCCTTCCTCACTGATCCTCCCCAATCCAGCCTCCGCTCCGCCCTTCCTCACTGATCCTTCCCTATCCAGCCTCCGCTCCGCCCTTCCTCACTGATCCTCCCCTGTGCATCCTCCACCCCACCCTTCCTCACTGATCCTCCCCTATCCAGCCTCCGCTCCGCCCTTCCTCACTGATCCTCCCCTGTGCATCCTCCGCCCCGCCCTTCCTCACTGATCCTCCCCTATCCAGCCTCCGCTCCGCCTTCCTCACTGATCCTCCCCTATCCAGCCTCCGCTCCGCCTTCCTCACTGATCCTCCCCTATCCAGCCTCCGCTCCGCCTTCCTCACTGATCCTCCCCTATCCAGCATCCGCTCCGCCCTTCCTCACTGATCCTCCCCTATCCAGCCTCCGCCCCGCACTTCCTCACTGATCCTCCCCTTTCCAGCCTCCGCCCCGCCCTTCCTCACTGATCCTCCCCTTTCCAGCCTCCGCCCCGCCCTTCCTCACTGATCCTCCCCTTTCCAGCCTCCGCTCCGCCCTTCCTCACTGATCCTCCCCTATCCAGCCTCCGCCCCGCCCTTCCTCACTGATCCTCCCCGGTCCAGCCTCCGCTCCGCCCTTCCTCACTGATCCTCCCCTATCCAGCCTCCGCCCTGCCCTTCCTCACTGATCCTCCCCTATCCAGCCTCCGCCCCGCCCTTCCTCACTGATCCTCCCCTTTCCAGCCTCCGCTCCGCCCTTCCTCACTGATCCTCCCCTATCCAGCCTCCGGCCCGCCCTTCCTCACTCATCCTCCCCGATCCAGCCTCCGCCCCGCCCTTCCGCACTGATCCTCCCCTATCCAGCCTCCGCTCCGCCCTTCCTCACTGATCCTCCCCTTTCCAGCCTCCGCCCCGCCCTTCCTCACTGATCCTCCCCTTTCCAGCCTCCGCTCCGCCCTTCCTCACTGATCCTCCCCTATCCAGCCTCCGGCCCGCCCTTCCTCACTCATCCTCCCCGATCCAGCCTCCGCCCCGCCCTTCCTCACTGATCCTCCCCTATCCAGCCTCCGCTCCGCCCTTCCTCACTGATCCTCCCCTTTCCAGCCTCCGCCCCGCCCTTCCTCACTGATCCTCCCCTATCCAGCCTCCGCTCCGCCCTTCCTCACTGATTCTCCCCTATCCAGCCTCCATCCCGCCCTTCCTCACTGATCCTCCCCTGTCCAGCCTCCGCTCCGCCCTTCCTCACTGATCCTCCCCTATCCAGCCTCCGCCCTGCCCTTCCTCACTGATCCTCCTCTATCCAGCCTCCGCCCTGCCCTTCCTCACTGATCCTCCCCTATCCAGCCTCCGCCCTGCCCTTCCTCACTGATCCTCCCCTATCCAGCCTCCGCCCTGCCCTTCCTCACTGATCCTCCCCTATCCAGCCTCCGCTCCGCCCTTCCTCACTGATTCTCCCCTATCCAGCCTCCATCCCGCCCTTCCTCACTGATCCTCCTCTATCCAGCCTCCGCCCTGCCCTTCCTCACTGATCCTCCCCTATCCAGCCTCCATCCCGCCCTTCCTCACTGATCCTCCCCTGTCCAGTCTCCGATCCGCCCTTCCTCACTGATCCTCCCCGTCCAGACCCCGCCCTGCCCTTCCTCACTGATCCTCCCCTATCCAGCCTCCATCCCGCCCTTCCTCACTGATCCTCCCCTGTCCAGTCTCCGCTCCGCCCTTCCTCACTGATCCTCCCCGTCCAGACCCCGCCCTGCCCTTCCTCACTGATCCTCCCCTGTCCAACCTCCGCCCCGCCCTTCCTCACTGATCCTCCCCTGTCGAACCTCCGCCCCGCCCTTCCTCACTGATCCTCCCCTATCCAGCCTCCGCCCCGCCCTTCCTCACTGATCCTCCCCTGTCCAGCCTCCGCCCCGCCCTTCCTCACTGATCCTCCCCTGTCCAGCCTCCGCCCCGCCCTTCCTCACTGATCCTCACCTATCCAGCCTCCGCCCCGCCCTTTCTCACACATCCTCCCCTATCCAGCCTCCGCCCCGCCCTTTCTCACACATCCTCACCTATCCAGCCTCCGCCCCGCCCTTTCTCACACATCCTCCCCTATCCAGCCTCCGCCCTGCCCTTCCTCACTGATCCTCCCCTGTCCAGCCTCCGCTCCGCCCTTCCTCACTGATCCTCCCCTATCCAGCCTCCGCTCCGCCCTTCCTCACTGATCCTCCCCTATCCAGCCTCCGCTCCGCCCTTCCTCACTGATCCTCCCCTATCCAGCCTCCGCCCCGCTCTTCCCCACTGATCCTCCCCTATCCAGCCCCGCCCCACCTTTCCTCACTGATCCTCCCCTATCCAGCCTCCGCTCCGCCCTTCCTCACTGATCCTCCCCTGTCCAGCCTCCGCTCCGCCCTTCCTCACTGATCCTCCCCTACCCAGCCTCCGCTCCGACCTTCATCACTGTTCCTCCCCTATCCAGCCTCCACCCCGCCCTTCCTCACTGATCCTCCCCTATCCAGCCTCCGCTCCGACCTTCATCACTGTTCCTCCCCTATCCAGCCTCCGCACCGCCCTGCCTCACTGATCCTCCCCTATCCAGCCTCCGCTCCGCCCTTCCTCACTGATCCTCCCCTGTCCAGCCTCCACCCCGCCCTTCCTCACTGATCCTCCCGTATCCAGCCGCCGCTCAGCCCTTCCTCACTGATCCTCCCCTATCCAGCCTCCGCTCCGCCCTTCCT
The DNA here is from genome assembly GCF_047496885.1 of Scyliorhinus torazame. Lineage (NCBI taxonomy): Eukaryota > Metazoa > Chordata > Chondrichthyes > Carcharhiniformes > Scyliorhinidae > Scyliorhinus > Scyliorhinus torazame. Next base: position 221,622,179 of record NC_092712.1, read on the forward strand.
CACTGATCCTCCCCTATCCAGCCGCCGCTCAGCCCTTCCTCACTGATCCTCCCCTATCCAGCCGCCGCTCAGCCCTTCCTCACTGATCCTCCCCTATCCAGCCGCCGCTCAGCCCTTCCTCACTGATCCTCCCCTATCCAGCCTCCGCTCCGCCCTTCCTCACTGATCCTCCCCTATCCAGCCTCCGCTCCGCCCTTCCTCACTGATCCTCCCCTATCCAGCCTCCATCCCGCCCTTCCTCACTGATCCTCCCCTATCCAGCCGCCGCTCAGCCCTTCCTCACTGATCCTCCCCTATCCAGCCTCCGCACCGCCCTTCCTCACTGATCCTCCCCTATCCAGCCGCCGCTCAGCCCTTCCTCACTGATCCTCCCCTGTCCAACCTCCGCCCCGACCTTCCTCACTGATCCTCCCCTGTCCAGTCTCCGCTCCGCCCTTCCTCACTGATCCTCCCCTGTCCAGTCTCCGCTCCGCCCTTCCTCACTGATCCTCCCCTATCCAGCCTCCGCCCCGCCCTTCCTCACTGATCCTCCCCTATCCAGCCTCCGCTCCGCCCTTCCTCACTGATCCTCCCCTACCCAGCCCCGCCCCACCTTTCCTCACTGATCCTCCCCTACCCAGCCCCGCCCCACCTTTCCTCACTGATTATCCCCTATCCAGCCTCCGCTCAGCCCTTCCTCACTGATCCTCCCCTATCCAGCCTCCGCCCCGCCCTTCCTCACTGATCCTCCCCTGTCCAACCTCCGCCCCGCCCTTCCTCACTGATCCTCCCCTGTCCAACCTCCGCCCCGCCCTTCCTCACTGATCCTCCCCTATCCAGCCTCCGCCACGCCCTTCCTCACTGATCCTCCCCTATCCAGCCTCCGCTCCGCCCTTCCTCACTGATCCTCCCCCATCCAGCCTCCGCCCCGCCCTTCCTCACTGATCCTCCCCTATCCAGCCTCCGCTCCGCCCTTCCTCACTGATCCTCCCCTATCCAGCCTCCGCCACGCCCTTCCTCACTGATCCTCCCCTATCCAGCCTCCGCTCCGCCCTTCCTCACTGATCCTCCCCTATCCAGCCTCCGCCCCGCCCTTCCTCACTGATCCTCCCCTGTCCAGCCTCCGCTCCACCCTTCCTCACTGATCCTCCCCTGTCCAGCCTCCGCTCCGCCCTTCCTCACTGATCCTCCCCTATCCAGCCTCCGCTCCGCCCTTCCTCACTGATCCTCCCCTATCCAGCCTCCGCTCATCCCTTCCTCACTGATCCTCTCCTATCCAGCCTCTGCTCCGCCCTTCCTCACTGATCCTCCCTTGTCCAGCCTCCTCCCCTATCCAGCCTCTGCTCCGCCCTTCCTCACTGATCCTCCCCATCCAGCCTCCTCCCCTATCCAGCCTCTGCTCCGTCCTTCCTCACTGATCCTCCCCATCCAGCCTCCTCCCCTATCCAGCCTCCGCTCCGCCCTTCCTCACTGATCTTCCCCTGTCCAGCCTCCGCACTGCCCTTCCTCACTGGTCCTCCCCTATCCAACCTCCGCTCCGCCCTTCCTCACTGATCCTCCCCGTCCAGCCCCCGCCCCGCCCTTCCTCACTGATCCTCCCCTATCCAGCCTCCGCCCCGCCCTTCCTCACTGATCCTCCCCTTTCCAGCCCCCGCCCCGCCCTTCCTCACTGATCCTCCCCTATCCAGCCTCCGCTCCGCCCTTCCTCACTGATCCTCCCCTATCCAGCCTCCGCTCCGCCCTTCCTCACTGATCCTCCCCGTCCAGCCCCCGCCCCGCCCTTCCTCACTGATCCTCCCCTATCCAGCGTCCGCTCCGCCCTTCCTCACTGATCCTCCCTGTCCAGCCTCCGCTCCGCCCTTCATCACTGATCCTCCCCTATACAACCTCCCCTCCGCCCTTCATCACTGGTCCTCCCCTATCAAGCCTCCGCCCCGCCCTTCCTCACTGATCCTCCCCTATCCAGCCTCCGCTCCGCACTTCCTGACTGATCCTCCCGGCCCAGCCTCCGCCCCACCCTTCCTCACTGATCCTCCCCTGTCCAGCCTCCGCTCCGCACTTCCTCACTGATCCTCCCTGCCCAGCCTCCGCCCCACCCTTCCTCACTGATCCTCCCCTGTCCAGCCTCCACCCCGCCCTTCCTCACTGATCCTCCCCTGGTCCAGCCTCCGCCCCGCCCTTCCTCACAGATCCTCTGCTATCCAGCCTCCGCCCCGCCCTTCCTCACTGATCCTCCCCTGTCCAGCCTCCGCTCCGCTTTTCCTCACTGATCCTCCCCTATCCAGCCTCCGCCCCTGTAGCACCGTCAATATTACGCGAGGCAGGTTGAGGTCATGTCAATTGAAGGCTTTATTAAGCAGACCTTTATCCCCAGCAGCGTGGTTACAGAATGCAGCTGCTGACGGAAATGGAGGGAAAAGCTGGGTTCTTATGCCGGCATTTCTGGGTAGAGTCCAGTAGGTGGCAGATCCTATCAGGACCTGGCATCCCTCCACCAATGGCCTGTCGACACGTGGTGTACCGTATTACCCCTAATACATATCACCACAGCCCCGCTCGTCCTCACTGATCCTCCCCTATCAAGCCTCCGCTCCACCCTTCCTCACTGATCCTTCCCTGTCCAGCCTCCACCCTACCCTTCCTCACTGATCCTCCCCTGTCCAGCCTCCGCTCATCCCTTCCTCACTGATCCTCCCCTACGCAGACTCTGCTCCGCCCTTCCTCACTGATCCTCCCCATCCAGCCTCTGCTCCGCCCTTCCTCATTGATCCTCCCCTGTCCAGCCTCCGCACTGCCCTTCCTCACTGGTCCTCCCCTATCCAACCTCCGCTCCGCGCTTCCTCGTTGATCCTCCCCTATCCAGCCTCCGCTCCACACTTCCTCACTGATCCTCCCTGCCCAACCTCCGCCCCACCCTTCCTCACTGATCCTCCCCTGCCCAGCCTCCGCCCCACCCTTCCTCACTGATCCTCCCCTGTCCAGCCTCCGCTCCGCACTTCCTCACTGATCCTCCCCTGGTCCAGCCTCGGCCCCGCCCTTCCTCACAGATCCTCTGCTATCCAGCCTCCGCCCCGCCCTTCCTCACTGATCCTCCCCTGTCCAGCCTCCGCTCCGCCTTTACTCACTGATCCTCCCCTATCCAGCCTCCGCCCCTGTAGCACCGTCAATATGACGCGAGGCAGGTTGAGGTCATGTCAATTGAATGCTTTATTAAGCAGAACTTTATCCCCAGCAGCGTGGTTACAGAATGCAGCTGCTGACGGAAATGGAGGGAAAAGCTGGGTTCTTATACCGGCATTTCTGGGTAGAGTCCAGTAGGTGGCAGATCCTATCAGGACCTGGCATCCCTCCACCAATAGCCTGTCGACACGTGGTGTACCGTATTACCCCTAATACATATCACCACAGCCCCGCTCGTCTTCACTGATCCTCCCCTTTCAAGCCTCCGCTCCACCCTTCCTCACTGATCATCCCCTGTCCAGGCTCCGCCTCACCCTTCCTCACTGATCCTCCCCTACCCAGCCTCCGCTCCGCCCTTCCTCACTGATCATCCCCTATCCAGGCTCCGCCTCACCGTTCCTCACTGATCCTCCCCTACCCAGCCTCCGCTCCGCCCGTCCTCACTGATCCTCCCCTATCCAGCCTCCGCCTCACCCTTCCTCACTGATCCTCCCCTACCCAGCCTCCGCTCCACCCTTCCTCACTGATCCTCGCCTGCCCAGCCCCGCCCTTCCTCACTGATCCTCCCCTATCCAGCCTCTGCACTGCCCTTCCTCACTGATCCACCCCTATCCAACCTCCGCTCCGCCCTTCCTCACTGATCCTCCCCTATCCAGCCTCCGCTCAGCCCTTCCTCACTGATCCTCCCCTATGCAGCCTCCGCTCCGCCCTCCCTCACTGATCCTCCCCTGTCCAGCCTCCGTCCCACCCTTCCTCACTGATCCTCCCCTATCCAGCCTCCGCCCCGCCCTTCCTCACTGATCCTCCCCTATCCAGCCTCCGCTCAGCCCTTCCTCACTGATCCTCCCCTGTCCAGCCTCCCCTCCGCCCTTCCTCACTGATCCTCCTCTATCCAGCCTCCGCTCCGCCCTTCCTCACTGATCCTCCCCTATCCAGCCACCGCTCAGCCCTTCCTCACTCATCCTCCCCTATCCAGCCTCCGCTCCGCTCTTCGTCACTGATCCTCCCCTATCCAGCCTCCGCTCCGCCCTTCCTCACTGATCCTCCCCTATCCAGCCACCGCCCTACCCTTCCTCACTGATCCTCCCCTATCCAGCCACCGCCCTACCCTTCCTCACTGATCCTCCCCTTTCCAGCCTCCGCTCCGCCCTTTCTCACTGATCCTCCCCTATCCAGCATCCGCTCCGCCCTTCCTCACTGATCCTCCCCTATCCAGCCGCCGCCCTGCCCTTCCTCGCTAATCCTCCCCTATCCAGCCTCCGCTCCGCCCTTCCTCACTGATCTTCCCCTGCCCAGCCTCCGCACTGCCCTTCCTCACTGATCCTCCCCTACCCAGCCTCCTACGCCGCCCTTCCTCACTGATCTTCCCCTACCCAGCCTCCGCTCCGCCCTTCCTCACTGATCTTCCCCTGCCCAGCCTCCGCTCCGCCCTTCCTCACTGATCCTCCCCATCCAGCCTCCGCCCCGCCCTTCCTCACTGATCTTCCCCTACCCAGCCTCCGCTCCGCCCTTCGTCACTGCTCCTCCCCGTCCAGACCCCGCCCTGCCCTTCCTCACTGATCCTCCCCTATCCAGCCTCCGCCCGCCCTTCCTCGCTGATCCTCCCCTATCCAGCCTCCGCACTGCCCTTCCTCACTGATCCTCCCCTACCCAGCCTCCGCTCCGCCCTTCCTCACTGATCTTCCCCTGCCCAGCCTCCGCCCCGCCCTTCCTCACTGATCCTCCCCTATCCAGCCTCCGCTCCGCCCTTCCTCACTGATCTTCCCCTGCCCAGCCTCCGCTCCGCCCTTCGTCACTGCTCCTCCCCGTCCAGACCCCGCCCTGCCCTTCCACACTGATCCTCCCCTATCCAGCCTCCGCCCGCCCTTCCTCGCTGATCCTCCCCTATCCAGCCTCCGCTCCGCCCTTCCTCACTGATCTTCCCCTGCCCAGCCTCCGCTCCGCCCTTCCTCACTGATCTTCCCCTGCCCAGCCTCCGCTCCGCCCTTCCTCACTGATCTTCCCCTGCCCAGCCTCCGCTCCGCCCTGCCTCACTGATCCTCCCCATCCAGCCTCCGCCCCGCCCTTCCTCACTGATCCTCCCCTACCCAGCCTCCGCTCCGCCCTTCCTCACTGATCTTTCCCTGCCCAGCCTCCGCTCCGCCCTTCGTCACTGCTCCTCCCCGTCCAGACCCCGCCCTGCCCTTCCTCATTGATCCTCCCCTGTCCAGCCTCCCCTCCGCCCTTCCTCACTGATCCTCCCCTATCCAGCCTCCGCCCTGCCCTTCCTCACTGATCCTCCCCTATCCAGCCTCCCCTCCGCCCTTCCTCACTGATCCTCCCCTATCCAGCCGCCGCTCAGCCCTTCCTCACTGATCCTCCCCTATCCAGTCTCCGCTCCGCTCTTCCTCACTGATCCTCCCCTATCCAGCCACCGCCCTACCCTTCCTCACTGATCCTCCCCTATTCAGCCACCGCCCTACCCTTCCTCACTGATCCTCCCCTTTCCAGCCTCCGCTCCGCCCTTCCTCACTGATCCTCCCCTATCCAGCATCCGCTCCGCCCTTCCTCACTGATCTTCCCCTGCCCAGCCTCCGCACTGCCCTTCCTCACTGGTCTTCCCCTATCCAACCTCCGCTCCGCGCTTCCTCACTGATCCTCCTCTATCCAGCCTCCGCTCCGCCCTTCGTCACTGCTCCTCCCCGTCCAGACTCCGCCCTGCCCTTCCTCACTGATCCTCCCCTTTCCAGCCTCCGCTCCGCCCTTCCTCGCTGATCCTCCCCTATCCAGCCTCCGCTCCGCCCTTCCTCACTGATCCTCCTCTATCCAGCCTCCGCTCCGCCCTTCGTCACTGCTCCTCCCCGTCCAGACCCCGCCCTGCCCTTCCTCACTGATTCTCCCCTTTCCAGCCTCCGCCCTGCCCTTCCTCACTGATCCTCCCCTATCCAGCCTCCGCCACGCCCTTCCTCACTGATCCTCCCCTTTCCAGCCTCCGCTCCGTCCTTCCTCACTGATCCTCCCCTATCCAGCCTCCGCCACGCCCTTCCTCACTGATCCTCCCCTTTCCAGCCTCCGCTCCGCGCTTCCTCACTGATCCTCCTCGATCCAGCCTCCGCTCCGCCCTTCGTCACTGCTCCTCCCCGTCCAGACCCCGCCCTGCCCTTCCTCACTGATCCTCCCCTTTCCAGCCTCCGCTCCGCCCTTCCTCGCTAATCCTCCCCTATCCAACCTCCGCTCCGCCCTTCCTCACTGATCCTCCCCTACCCAGCCTCCGCTCCGCCCTTCCTCACTGATCTTCCCCTGCCCAGCCTCCGCTCCGCCCTTCCACACTGATCCTCCCCATCCAGCCTCCGCCCCGCCCTTCCTCACTGATCCTCCCCTACCCAGCCTCCGCTCCGCCCTTCCTCACTGATCTTTCCCTGCCCAGCCTCCGCTCCGCCCTTCGTCACTGCTCCTCCCCGTCCAGACCCCGCCCTGCCCTTCCTCACTGATCCTCCCCTGTCCAGCCTCCCCTCCTCCCTTCCTCACTGATCCTCCCCTATCCAGCCTCCGCCCTGCCCTTCCTCACTGATCCTCCCCTATCCAGCCACCGCCCTACCCTTCCTCACTGATCGTCCCCTATCCAGCCACCGCCCTACCCTTCCTCACTGATCCTCCCCTTTCCAGCCTCCGCTCCGCCCTTCCTCACTGATCCTCCCCTATCCAGAATCCGCTCCGCCCTTCCTCACTGATCCTCCCCTATCCAGCCGCCGCCCTGCCCTTCCTCGCTAATCCTCCCCTATCCAGCCTCCGCTCCGCCCTCCCTCACTGATCCTCCCCTATCCAGCCTCTGCTCCGCCCTTCCTCACTGATCTTCCCCTGCCCAGCCTCCGCACTGCCCTTCCTCACTGGTCTTCCCCTATCCAACCTCCGCTCCGCGCTTCCTCACTGATCCTCCTCTATCCAGCCTCCGCTCCGCCCTTCGTCACTGCTCCTCCCCGTCCAGACCCCGCCCTGCCCTTCCTCACTGATCCTCCCCTTTCCAGCATCCGCTCCGCCCTTCCTCGCTGATCCTCCCCTATCCAGCTTCCGCTCCGCCCTTCCTCACTGATCCTCCTCTATCCAGCCTCCGCTCCGCCCTTCGTCACTGCTCCTCCCCGTCCAGACCCCGCCCTGCCCTTCCTCACTGATCCTCCCCTTTCCAGCCTCCGCCCTGCCCTTCCTCACTGATCCTCCCCGATCCAGCCTCCGCCACGCCCTTCCTCACTGATCCTCCCCTTTCCAGCCTCCGCTCCGCGCTTCCTCACTGATCCTCCTCGATCCAGCCTCCGCTCCGCCCTTCGTCACTGCTCCTCCCCGTCCAGACCCCGCCCTGCCCTTCCTCACTGATCCTCCCCTTTCCAGCCTCCGCTCCGCCCTTCCTCGCTAATCCTCCCCTATCCAACCTCCGCTCCGCCCTTCCTCACTGATCCTCCCCATCCAGCCTCCGCCCCGCCCTTCCTCACTGATCCTCCCCTATCCAGCCTCCGCCCGCCCTACCTCGCTGATCCTCCCCTATCCAGCCTCCGCTCCGCTCTTCCTCACTGATCCTCCCTGTCCAGCCTCCGCCCCGCCCTTCCTCACTGATCCTCCCTGTCCAGCCTCCACTCTGCCTTTCCTAACTGATCCTCCTCTATCCAGCCTCCGCCCCGCCCTTCCTCACTGATCCTCCCCTGTCCAGCTTCCGCTCCGCCCTTCCTCACAGATCCTCTGCTATCCAGCCTCCGCCCCGCCCTTCCTCACTGATCCTCCCCTATCCAGCCTCCGCCCCTGTAGCACCGTCAATATGACGCGAGGCAGGTTGAGGTCATGTCAATTGAAGGCTTTATTTAGCAGAACTTTATCCCCAGCAGCGTGGTTACAGAATGCGGCTGCTGACGGAAATGGAGGGAAAAGCTGGGTTCTTATACCGGCATTTCTGGGTAGAGTCCAGTAGGTGGCAGATCCTATCAGGACCTGGCATCCCTCCACCAATGGCCTGTCGACACGTGGTGTACCGTATTACCCCTAATACATATCACCACAGCCCCGCTCGTCCTCACTGATCCTCCCCTATCAAGCCTCCGCTCCACCCTTCCTCACTGATTCTCCCCTATCCAGCACCGCCTCACCCTTCCTCACTGATCCTCCCCTGTCCAGCCTCCGCTCCACCCATCCTCACTGATCCTCCCCTATCCAGCCTCCGCCCCGCCCTTCCTCACTGATCCTCCCCTATCCAGCCTCCGCCTCAACCCTTCCTCACTGATCCTCCCTTTACCCAGCCTCAGCTCCACCCTTCCTCACTGATCCTCCCCTATCCAGCCTCCGCTCAGCCCTTCCTCACTGATCCTCCGCTATCCAGCCTCCGCTCCGCCCTTCCTCACTGATCCTCCCCTGTCCAGCCTCCGCTCCGCCCTTCCTCACTGATCCTCCCCTATCCAGCCTCCGCCCCACCCTTCCTCACTGATCCTCCCCTATCCAGCCTCCACTCCGCCCTTCCTCACTGATCCTCCCCTGTCCAGCCTCCGCCACGCCCTTCCTCACTGATCCTCCCCTATCCAGCCTCCGCCACGCCCTTCCTCACTGATCCTCCCCTATGCAGCCTCCGCTCCGCCCTTCCTCACTGATCCTCCCCTATCCAGCCTCCGCCACACCCTTCCTCACTGATCCTCCCTGTCCAGCCTCCGCACTGCCCTTCCTCACTGGTCCTCCCCTATCCAACCTCCGCTCCGCGCTTCCTCACTGATCCTCCCCTATCCAGCCTCCGCTCCGCCCTTCGTCAAAGCTCCTCCCCGTCCAGCCCCCGCCCTGCCCTTCCTCACTGATCCTCCCCTATCCAGCCTCCGCCCGCCCTTCCTCACTGATCCTCCCCTATCCAGCCTCCGCCCGCCCTTCCTCACTGGTCCTCCCCTATCCAACCTCCGCTCCGCGCTTCCTCACTGATCCTCCCCTATCCAGCCTCCGCTCCGCCCTTCGTCAAAGCTCCTCCCCGTCCAGCCCCTGCCCTGCCCTTCCTCACTGATCCTCCCCTATCCAGCCTCCGCCCGCCCTTCCTCACTGATCCTCCCCGTCCAGCCTCCGCTCCGCCCTTCCTCACTGATCCTCCCCTATCCAGCCTCCGCTCCGCCCTTCCTCACTGATCCTCCCCTATCCAGCCTCCCCTCCGCCCGTCCTCACTGATCCTCCCCTATCAAGCCTCCGCCCCGCCCTTCCTCACTGATCCTCCTCTATCCAGCCTCCGCCCCACCCTTCCTCACTGATCCTCCCCTATCCAGCCTCCGCTCCGCCCTTCCTCACTGATCCTCCCCTATCCAACCTCCGCTCCGCCCTTCCTCACTGATCCTCCCCATCCAGCCTCCGCCCCGCCCTTCCTCACTGATCCTCCCCTATCCAGCCTCCGCCCGCCCTACCTCGCTGATCCTCCCCTATCCAGCCTCCGCTCCGCTCTTCCTCACTGATCCTCCCTGTCCAGCCTCCGCCCCGCCCTTCCTCACTGATCCTCCCTGTCCAGCCTCCACTCTGCCTTTCCTAACTGATCCTCCTCTATCCAGCCTCCGCCCCGCCCTTCCTCACTGATCCTCCCCTGTCCAGCTTCCGCTCCGCCCTTCCTCACAGATCCTCTGCTATCCAGCCTCCGCCCCGCCCTTCCTCACTGATCCTCCCCTATCCAGCCTCCGCCCCTGTAGCACCGTCAATATGACGCGAGGCAGGTTGAGGTCATGTCAATTGAAGGCTTTATTTAGCAGAACTTTATCCCCAGCAGCGTGGTTACAGAATGCGGCTGCTGACGGAAATGGAGGGAAAAGCTGGGTTCTTATACCGGCATTTCTGGGTAGAGTCCAGTAGGTGGCAGATCCTATCAGGACCTGGCATCCCTCCACCAATGGCCTGTCGACACGTGGTGTACCGTATTACCCCTAATACATATCACCACAGCCCCGCTCGTCCTCACTGATCCTCCCCTATCAAGCCTCCGCTCCACCCTTCCTCACTGATTCTCCCCTATCCAGCACCGCCTCACCCTTCCTCACTGATCCTCCCCTGTCCAGCCTCCGCTCCACCCATCCTCACTGATCCTCCCCTATCCAGCCTCCGCCCCGCCCTTCCTCACTGATCCTCCCCTATCCAGCCTCCGCCTCAACCCTTCCTCACTGATCCTCCCTTTACCCAGCCTCAGCTCCACCCTTCCTCACTGATCCTCCCCTATCCAGCCTCCGCTCAGCCCTTCCTCACTGATCCTCCGCTATCCAGCCTCCGCTCCGCCCTTCCTCACTGATCCTCCCCTGTCCAGCCTCCGCTCCGCCCTTCCTCACTGATCCTCCCCTATCCAGCCTCCGCCCCACCCTTCCTCACTGATCCTCCCCTATCCAGCCTCCACTCCGCCCTTCCTCACTGATCCTCCCCTGTCCAGCCTCCGCCACGCCCTTCCTCACTGATCCTCCCCTATCCAGCCTCCGCCACGCCCTTCCTCACTGATCCTCCCCTATGCAGCCTCCGCTCCGCCCTTCCTCACTGATCCTCCCCTATCCAGCCTCCGCCACACCCTTCCTCACTGATCCTCCCTGTCCAGCCTCCGCACTGCCCTTCCTCACTGGTCCTCCCCTATCCAACCTCCGCTCCGCGCTTCCTCACTGATCCTCCCCTATCCAGCCTCCGCTCCGCCCTTCGTCAAAGCTCCTCCCCGTCCAGCCCCCGCCCTGCCCTTCCTCACTGATCCTCCCCTATCCAGCCTCCGCCCGCCCTTCCTCACTGATCCTCCCCTATCCAGCCTCCGCCCGCCCTTCCTCACTGGTCCTCCCCTATCCAACCTCCGCTCCGCGCTTTCTCACTGATCCTCCCCTATCCAGCCTCCGCTCCGCCCTTCGTCAAAGCTCCTCCCCGTCCAGCCCCTGCCCTGCCCTTCCTCACTGATCCTCCCCTATCCAGCCTCCGCCCGCCCTTCCTCACTGATCCTCCCCGTCCAGCCTCCGCTCCGCCCTTCCTCACTGATCCTCCCCTATCCAGCCTCCGCTCCGCCCTTCCTCACTGATCCTCCCCTATCCAGCCTCCCCTCCGCCCGTCCTCACTGATCCTCCCCTATCAAGCCTCCGCCCCGCCCTTCCTCACTGATCCTCCTCTATCCAGCCTCCGCCCCACCCTTCCTCACTGATCCTCCCCTATCCAGCCTCCGCTCCGCCCTTCCTCACTGATCCTCCCCTATCCAGCCTCCGCCCTGCCCTTCGTCACTGATCGTCCCCTGTCCAGCCTCCGCTCCACCCTTCCTCACTGATCCTCCCCTGTCCAGCCTCCGCCCTACCCTTCCTCACTGATCCTCCCCTGTCCAGCATCCGCTCCGCCCTTCCTCACTGATCCTCCCCTATCCAGCCTCCGCTCCACCCTTCCTCACTGATCCTCCCCTGTCCAGCCTCCGCCCTACCCTTCCTCACTGATCCTCCCCTGTCCAGCATCCGCTCCGCCCTTCCTCACTGATCCTCCCCTATCCAGCCTCCGCTCCGCCCTTCCTCACTGATCCTCCCCTATCCAGCCTCCGCTCCGCCCTTCCTCACTGATCCTCCCCTATGCAGACTCTGCTTCGCCCTTCCTCACTGATCCTCCCCATCCAGCCTCCGCCCCGCCCTTCCTCACTGATCCTCCCCTATCCAGCCTCCGCTCCGCCCTTCCTCACTGATCCTCCCCTATCCAGCCTCCGCTCCGCCCTTCCTCACTGATCCTCCCCTATGCAGACTCCGCCCCGCCCTTCCTCATTGATCCTCCCCTATCCAGCCCCTGCCCTGCCCTTCCTCACTGATCCTCCCCTATCCAGCCTCCGCCCCGCCCTTCCTCATTGATCCTCCCCTATCCAGCCTCCGCCCCGCCCTTCCTCACTGATCCTCCCCATCCAGCCTCCGCCCCGCCCTTCCTCATTGATCCTCCCCTATCCAGCCCCTGCCCTGCCCTTCCTCACTGATCCTCCCCTATCCAGCCTCCGCCCCGCCCTTCCTCATTGATCCTCCCCTATCCAGCCTCCGCCCCGCCCTTCCTCACTGATCCTCCCCTATCCAGCCTCCGCTCCGCCCTTCCTCACTGATCCTCCCCTATCCAGCCTCCCCTCCGCCCGTCCTCACTGATCCTCCCCTATCAAGCCTCCGCCCCGCCCTTCCTCACTGATCCTCCTCTATCCAGCCTCCGCCCCACCCTTCCTCACTGATCCTCCCCTATCCAGCCTCCGCTCCGCCCTTCGTCACTGATCCTCCCCTATCCAGCCTCCGCCCTGCCCTTCGTCACTGATCGTCCCCTGTCCAGCCTCCGCTCCACCCTTCCTCACTGATCCTCCCCTATCCAGCCTCCGCCCTGCCCTTCGTCACTGATCGTCCCCTGTCCAGCCTCCGCTCCACCCTTCCTCACTGATCCTCCCCTATCCAGCCTCCGCTCCGCCCTTCGTCACTGATCCTCCCCTATCCAGCCTCCGCCCTGCCCTTCGTCACTGATCGTCCCCTGTCCAGCCTCCGCTCCACCCTTCCTCACTGATCCTCCCCTATCCAGCCTCCGCCCTGCCCTTCGTCACTGATCGTCCCCTGTCCAGCCTCCGCTCCACCCTTCCTCACTGATCCTCCCCTGTCCAGCATCCGCTCCGCCCTTCCTCACTGATCCTCCCCTATCCAGCCTCCGCTCCACCCTTCCTCACTGATCCTCCCCTGTCCAGCCTCCGCCCTACCCTTCCTCACTGATCCTCCCCTGTCCAGCATCCGCTCCGCCCTTCCTCACTGGTCCTCCCCTATCCAGCCTCCGCTCCGCCCTTCCTCACTGATCCTCCCCTACGCAGACTCTGCTTCGCCCTTCCTCACTGATCCTCCCCTATCCAGCCTCCGCCCCGCCCTTCCTCACTGATCCTCCCCTATCCAGCCTCCGCTCCGCCCTTCCTCACTGATCCTCCCCTACGCAGACTCTGCTTCGCCCTTCCTCACTGATCCTCCCCTATCCAGCCTCCGCTCCGCCCTTCCTCACTGATCCTCCCCTACGCAGACTCTGCTTCGCCCTTCCTCACTGATCCTCCCCATCCAGCCTCCGCCCCGCCCTTCCTCATTGATCCTCCCCTATCCAGCCTCCGCTCCGCCCTTCCTCACTGATCCTCCCCTATGCAGACTCTGCTTCGCCCTTCCTCACTGATCCTCCCCTGTCCAGCCTCCGCCCCGCCCTTCCTCATTGATCCTCCCCTATCCAGCCTCCGCCCCGCCCTTCCTCACTGATCCTCCCCTGTCCAGCCTCCGCACTGCCCTTCCTCACTGGTCCTCCCCTATCCAACCTCCGCTCCGCGCTTCCTCACTGATCCTCCCCTATCCACCCTCCGCTCCACCCTTCGTCACTGATCCTCCCCGTCCAGCCCCCGCCCCGCCCTTCCTCACTGATCCTCCCCTATCCAGCCTCCGCCCCGCCCTTCCTCACTGATCCTCCCCTTTCCAGCCTCCGCCCCGCCCTTCCTCGCTGATCCTCCCCTATCCAGCCTCCGCTCCGCCCTTCCTCACTGATCCTCCCTGTCCAGCCTCCGCTCCGCCCTTCATCACTGATCCTCCCCTATCCAGCCTCCGCCCCGCCCTTCCTCACTGATCCTCCCCTGTCCAGCCCCCGCCCCGCCCTTCCTCACTGATTCTCCCCTATCCAGCACCGCCTCACCCTTCCTCACTGATCCTCCCCTGTCCAGCCTCCGCTCCACCCATCCTCACTGATCCTCCCCTATCCAGCCTCCGCCCCGCCCTTCCTCACTGATCCTCCCCTATCCAGCCTCCGCCTCAACCCTTCCTCACTGATCCTCCCTTTACCCAGCCTCAGCTCCACCCTTCCTCACTGATCCTCCCCTATCCAGCCTCCGCTCAGCCCTTCCTCACTGATCCTCCGCTATCCAGCCTCCGCTCCGCCCTTCCTCACTGATCCTCCCCTGTCCAGCCTCCGCTCCGCCCTTCCTCACTGATCCTCCCCTATCCAGCCTCCGCCCCACCCTTCCTCACTGATCCTCCCCTATCCAGCCTCCACTCCGCCCTTCCTCACTGATCCTCCCCTGTCCAGCCTCCGCCACGCCCTTCCTCACTGATCCTCCCCTATCCAGCCTCCGCCACGCCCTTCCTCACTGATCCTCCCCTATGCAGCCTCCGCTCCGCCCTTCCTCACTGATCCTCCCCTATCCAGCCTCCGCCACACCCTTCCTCACTGATCCTCCCTGTCCAGCCTCCGCACTGCCCTTCCTCACTGGTCCTCCCCTATCCAACCTCCGCTCCGCGCTTCCTCACTGATCCTCCCCTATCCAGCCTCCGCTCCGCCCTTCGTCAAAGCTCCTCCCCGTCCAGCCCCCGCCCTGCCCTTCCTCACTGATCCTCCCCTATCCAGCCTCCGCCCGCCCTTCCTCACTGATCCTCCCCTATCCAGCCTCCGCCCGCCCTTCCTCACTGGTCCTCCCCTATCCAACCTCCGCTCCGCGCTTCCTCACTGATCCTCCCCTATCCAGCCTCCGCTCCGCCCTTCGTCAAAGCTCCTCCCCGTCCAGCCCCTGCCCTGCCCTTCCTCACTGATCCTCCCCTATCCAGCCTCCGCCCGCCCTTCCTCACTGATCCTCCCCGTCAAGCCTCCGCTCCGCCCTTCCTCACTGATCCTCCCCTATCCAGCCTCCGCTCCGCCCTTCCTCACTGATCCTCCCCTATCCAGCCTCCCCTCCGCCCGTCCTCACTGATCCTCCCCTATCAAGCCTCCGCCCCGCCCTTCCTCACTGATCCTCCCCTATCCAGCCTCCGCTCCGCCCTTCCTCACTGATCCTCCCCTATCCAGCCTCCCCTCCGCCCGTCCTCACTGATCCTCCCCTATCCAGCCTCCGCCCCACCCTTCCTCACTGATCCTCCCCTGTCCAGCCTCCGCTCCGCCCTTCCTCACTGATCCTCCCCTATCCAGCCTCCGCCCTGCCCTTCGTCACTGATCGTCCCCTGTCCAGCCTCCGCTCCACCCTTCCTCACTGATCCTCCCCTGTCCAGCCTCCGCCCTACCCTTCCTCACTGATCCTCCCCTGTCCAGCATCCGCTCCGCCCTTCCTCACTGATCCTCCCCTATCCAGCCTCCGCTCCACCCTTCCTCACTGATCCTCCCCTGTCCAGCCTCCGCCCTACCCTTCCTCACTGATCCTCCCCTGTCCAGCATCCGCTCCGCCCTTCCTCACTGATCCTCCCCTATCCAGCCTCCGCTCATCCCTTCCTCACTGATCCTCCCCTATCCAGCCTCCGCTCCGCCCTTCCTCACTGATCCTCCCCTATGCAGACTCTGCTTCGCCCTTCCTCACTGATCCTCCCCATCCAGCCTCCGCCCCGCCCTTCCTCATTGATCCTCCCCTATCCAGCCTCCGCCCCGCCCTTCCTCACTGATCCTCCCCTGTCCAGCCTCCGCACTGCCCTTCCTCACTGGTCCTCCCCTATCCAACCTCCGCTCCGCGCTTCCTCACTGATCCTCCCCTATCCACCCTCCGCTCCACCCTTCGTCACTGATCCTCCCCGTCCAGCCCCCGCCCCGCCCTTCCTCACTGATCCTCCCCTATCCAGCCTCCGCCCCGCCCTTCCTCACTGATCCTCCCCTTTCCAGCCTCCGCCCCGCCCTTCCTCGCTGATCCTCCCCTATCCAGCCTCCGCTCCGCCCTTCCTCACTGATCCTCCCTGTCCAGCCTCCGCTCCGCCCTTCATCACTGATCCTCCCCTATCCAGCCTCCGCCCCGCCCTTCCTCACTGATCCTCCCCTGTCCAGCCCCCGCCCCGCCCTTCCTCACTGATCCTCCCCTATCCAGTCTCCACTCCGCCTTTCCTAACTGATCCTGCCCTATCCAGCCTCCGCCCCACCCTTCCTCACTGATCCTTCCCTATCCAGCCTCCGCCCAGCCCTTCCTCGCTGATCCTCCCCTGTCCAGCCTCCGCTCCGCACTTCCTCACTGATCCTCCCGGCCCAGCCTCCGCCCCACCCTTCCTCACTGATCCTCCCCTGGCCAGCCTCCGCTCCGCACTTCCTCACTGATCCTCCCTGCCCAGCCTCCGTCCCACCCTTCCTCACTGATCCTCCCCTGGTCCAGCCTCCGCCCCGCCCTTCCTCACAGATCCTCTGCTATCCAGCCTCCGCCCCGCCCTTCCTCACTGATCCTCCCCTGTCCAGCCTCCGCTCCGCCTTTCCTCACTGATCCTCCCCTATCCAGCCTCCGCCCCTGTAGCACCATCAATATGACGCGAGGCAGGTTGAGGTCATGTCAATTGAAGGCTTTATTAAGCAGACCTTTATCCCCAGCAGCGTGGTTACAGAATGCAGCTGCTGACGGAAATGGAGGGAAAAGCTGGGTTCTTATACCGGAATTTCTGGGTAGAGTCCAGTAGGTGGCAGATCCTATCAGGACCTGGCATCCCTCCACCAATGGCCTGTCGACACGTGGTGTACCGTATTACCCCTAATACATATCACCACAGCCCCGCTCGTCCTCACTGATCCTCCCCTATCCAGCCTCCGCCCGCCCTTCCTCACTGATCCTCCCCTATCCAGCCTCCGCCCGCCCTTCCTCACTGGTCCTCCCCTATCCAACCTCCGCTCCGCGCTTCCTCACTGATCCTCCCCTATCCAGCCTCCGCTCCGCCCTTCGTCAAAGCTCCTCCCCGTCCAGCCCCTGCCCTGCCCTTCCTCACTGATCCTCCCCTATCCAGCCTCCGCCCGCCCTTCCTCACTGATCCTCCCCGTCCAGCCTCCGCTCCGCCCTTCCTCACTGATCCTCCCCTATCCAGCCTCCGCTCCGCCCTTCCTCACTGATCCTCCCCTATCCAGCCTCCCCTCCGCCCGTCCTCACTGATCCTCCCCTATCAAGCCTCCGCCCCGCCCTTCCTCACTGATCCTCCTCTATCCAGCCTCCGCCCCACCCTTCCTCACTGATCCTCCCCTATCCAGCCTCCGCTCCGCCCTTCCTCACTGATCCTCCCCTATCCAGCCTCCGCCCTGCCCTTCGTCACTGATCGTCCCCTGTCCAGCCTCCGCTCCACCCTTCCTCACTGATCCTCCCCTGTCCAGCCTCCGCCCTACCCTTCCTCACTGATCCTCCCCTGTCCAGCATCCGCTCCGCCCTTCCTCACTGATCCTCCCCTATCCAGCCTCCGCTCCACCCTTCCTCACTGATCCTCCCCTGTCCAGCCTCCGCCCTACCCTTCCTCACTGATCCTCCCCTGTCCAGCATCCGCTCCGCCCTTCCTCACTGATCCTCCCCATCCAGCCTCCGCTCATCCCTTCCTCACTGATCCTCCCCTATCCAGCCTCCGCTCCGCCCTTCCTCACTGATCCTCCCCTATGCAGACTCTGCTTCGCCCTTCCTCACTGATCCTCCCCATCCAGCCTCCGCCCCGCCCTTCCTCATTGATCCTCCCCTATCCAGACTCCGCCCCGCCCTTCCTCACTGATCCTCCCCTGTCCAGCCTCCGCACTGCCCTTCCTCACTGGTCCTCCCCTATCCAACCTCCGCTCCGCGCTTCCTCACTGATCCTCCCCTATCCACCCTCCGCTCCACCCTTCGTCACTGATCCTCCCCGTCCAGCCCCCGCCCCGCCCTTCCTCACTGATCCTCCCCTATCCAGCCTCCGCCCCGCCCTTCCTCACTGATCCTCCCCTTTCCAGCCTCCGCCCCGCCCTTCCTCGCTGATCCTCCCCTATCCAGCCTCCGCTCCGCCCTTCCTCACTGATCCTCCCTGTCCAGCCTCCGCTCCGCCCTTCATCACTGATCCTCCCCTATACAACCTCCCCTCCGCCCTTCCTCACTGATCCTCCCCTATCAAGCCTCCGCCCCGCCCTTCCTCACTGATCCTCCCCTGTCCAGCCCCCGCCCCGCCCTTCCTCACTGATCCTCCCCTATCCAGTCTCCACTCCGCCTTTCCTAACTGATCCTGCCCTATCCAGCCTCCGCCCCACCCTTCCTCACTGATCCTTCCCTATCCAGCCTCCGCCCCGCCCTTCCTCGCTGATCCTCCCCTGTCCAGCCTCCGCTCCGCACTTCCTCACTGATCCTCCCGGCCCAGCCTCCGCCCCACCCTTCCTCACTGATCCTCCCCTGGCCAGCCTCCGCTCCGCACTTCCTCACTGATCCTCCCTGCCCAGCCTCCGTCCCACCCTTCCTCACTGATCCTCCCCTGGTCCAGCCTCCGCCCCGCCCTTCCTCACAGATCCTCTGCTATCCAGCCTCCGCCCCGCCCTTCCTCACTGATCCTCCCCTGTCCAGCCTCCGCTCCGCCTTTCCTCACTGATCCTCCCCTATCCAGCCTCCGCCCCTGTAGCACCATCAATATGACGCGAGGCAGGTTGAGGTCATGTCAATTGAAGGCTTTATTAAGCAGACCTTTATCCCCAGCAGCGTGGTTACAGAATGCAGCTGCTGACGGAAATGGAGGGAAAAGCTGGGTTCTTATACCGGAATTTCTGGGTAGAGTCCAGTAGGTGGCAGATCCTATCAGGACCTGGCATCCCTCCACCAATGGCCTGTCGACACGTGGTGTACCGTATTACCCCTAATACATATCACCACAGCCCCGCTCGTCCTCACTGATCCTCCCCTATCAAGCCTCCGCTCCACCCTTCCTCACTGATCCTCCCCTGTCCAGCCTCCACCCTACCCTTCCTCACTGATCCTCCCCTGTCCAGCATCAGCTCCGCCCTTCCTCACTGATCCTCCCCTAGGCAGACTCTGCTCCGCCCTTCCTCACTGATCCTCCCCATCCAGCCTCCGCCCCGCCCTTCCTCACTGATCCTCCCCTATCCAGCCTCTGCTCCGCCCTTCCTCACTGATCCTCCCTGCCCAACCTCCGCCCCACCCTTCCTCACTGATCCTCCCCTGCCCAGCCTCCGCCCCACCCTTCCTCACTGATCCTCCCCTGTCTAGCCTCCGCTCCGCACTTCCTCACTGATCCTCCCCTGGTCCAGCCTCCGCCCCGCCCTTCCTCACAGATCCTCTGCTATCCAGCCTCCGCCCCGCCCTTCCTCACTGATCCTCCCCTGTCCAGCCTCCGCTCCGCCTTTCCTCACTGATCCTCCCCTATCCAGCCTCCGCCCCTGTAGCACCGTCAATATGACGCGACGCAGGTTGAGGTCATGTCAATTGAAGGCTTTATTAAGCAGAACTTTATCCCCAGCAGCGTGGTTACAGAATGCAGCTGCTGACGGAAATGGAGGGAAAAGCTGGGTTCTTATACCGGCATTTCTGGGTAGAGTCCAGTAGGTGGCAGATCCTATCAGGACCTGGCATCCCTCCACCAATAGCCTGTCGACGTGGTGTACCGTATTACCCCTAATACATATCACCACAGCCCCGCTCGTCCTCACTGATCCTCCCCTATCAAGCCTCCGCTCCACCCTTCCTCACTGATCCTCCCCTATCCAGCACCGCCTCACCCTTCCTCACTGATCCTCCCCTACCCAGCCTCCGCTCCGCCCTTCCTCACTGATCCTCTCCTATCCAACCTCCGCTCCGCCCTTCCTCACTGATCCTCCCCTATCCAACCTCCGCTCCGCCCTTCCTCACTGATCCTCCCCTATCCAGCCTCCGCTCAGCCCTTCCTCACTGATCCTCCCCTATGCAGCCTCCGCTCCGCCCTTCCTCACTGATCCTCCCCTATGCAGCCTCCGCTCCGCCCTTCCTCACTGATCCTCCCCTGTCCAGACTCCGCTCCGCACTTCCTCACTGATCCTCCCCTGGTCCAGCCTCCGCCCCGCCCTTCCTCACAGATCCTCTGCTATCCAGCCTCCACCCCGCCCTTCCTCACTGATCCTCCCCTGTCCAGCCTCCGCCCCTGTAGCACCGTCAATATGACGCGAGGCAGGTTGAGGTCATGTCAATTGAAGGCTTTATTAAGCAGAACTTTATCCCCAGCAGCGTGGTTACAGAATGCAGCTGCTGACGGAAATGGAGGGAAAAGCTGGGTTCTTATACCGGCATTTCTGGGTAGAGTCCAGTAGGTGGCAGATCCTATCAGGACCTGGCATCCCTCCACCAATAGCCTGTCGACACGTGGTGTACCGTATTACCCCTAATACATATCACCACAGCCCCGCTCGTTCTCACTGATCCTCCCCTATCAAGCCTCCGCTCCACCCTTCCTCACTGATCCTCCCCTATCCAGGCTCCACCTCACCATTCCTCACTGATCCTCCCCTACCCAGCCTCCGCTCCGCCCTTCCTCACTGATCCTCCCCTATCCAGCCTCCGCTCCGCCCTTCCTCACTGATCCTCCCCTATCCAGCCTCCGCCTCACCCTTCCTCACTGATCCTCCCCGACCCAGCCTCAGCTCCACCCTTCCTCACTGATCCTCGCCTACCCAGCCTCAGCTCCACCCTTCCTCACTGATCCTCCCCTATCCAGCCTCCGCTCCGCCCTTCCTCACTGATCCTCCCCTATCCAGCCTCTGCCCTGCCCTTACTCACTGATCCTCCCCTATCCAATCTCCGCTCCGCCCTTCCTCACTGATCCTCCCCTATCCAGCCTCCGCCACGCCCTTCCTCACTGATCCTCCCCTATCCAGCCTCCGCTCCGCCCTTCCTCACTGATCCTCCCCTATCCAGCCTCTGCCCTGCCCTTCCTCACTGATCCTCCCCTATGCAGCCTCCGCTCCGCCCTTCCTCACTGATCCTCCCCTATCCAGCCTCCGCCACGCCCTTCCTCACTGATCCTCCCCTATCCAGCCTCCGCTCCGCCCTTCCTCACTGATCGTCCCCTATCCAGCCGCCGCTCAGCCCTTCCTCACTGATCCTCCCCTATCCAGCCTCCGCTCCGCTCTTCCTCACTGATCCTCCCCTATCCAGACTCCGCTCCGCCCTTCCTCACTGATCCTCCCCTTTCCAGCCTCCGCCCGCTCCTTCCTCACTGATCCTCCCCTATCCAGCCTCCACCCCGCCCTTCCTCACTGATCCTCCCCTTTCCAGCCTCCGCCCGCTCCTTCCTCACTGATCCTCCCCTATCCAGCCTCCGCCCCGCCCTTCCTCACTGATCCTCCCCTATCCAGCTTCCGCACCGCCCTTCATCACTGATCCTCCCATATCCATCCTCCACTCCGCCCTTCCTCACTGATCCTCCCTGTCCAGCCTCCGCTCCGCCCTTCCTCACTGATCCTCCTCTATCCAGCCTCCGTCCCACCCTTCCTCACTGATCCTCCCCTATCCAGCCACCGCCCCGCCCTTCCTCACTGATCCTCCCCTATCCAGCCTCCGCGCCACCCTTCCTCACTGATCCTCCCCTATCCAGCCTCCGCCACGCCCTTCCTCACTGATCCTCCCCTATCCAGCCTCCGCTCAGCCCTTCCTCACTGATCCTCCCGTACCCAGCACCCGCTCAGCCCTTCCTCACTGATCCTCCCCTATCCAGCCTCCGCTCCGCCCTTCCTCACTGATCCTCCCCTATCCAGCCTCCGCTCAGCCCTTCCTCACTGATCCACCCCTACCCAGCACCCGTTCAGCCCTTCCTCACTGATCCTCCCCTATCCAGCCTCCGCTCCGCCCTTCCTCACTGATCCTCCCCTATCCAGCATCCGCTCCGCCCTTCCTCACTGATCCTCCCCTGTCCAGCCTCCCCTCCGCCCTTCCTCACTGATCCTCCCCTATCCAGCCTCCGCCCCGCCTTTCCTCACTGATCCTCCCTACCCAGCACCCGCTCAGCCCTTCCTCACTGATCCTCCCCTATCCAGCCTCCGCCCCGCCGTTCCTCACTGATCCTCCCCTATCCAGCCTCCGCTCCGCCCTTCCTCACTGATCCTCCCCTATCCAGCCTCCGCCCCTCCCTTCCTCACTGATCCTCCCCTATCCAGCCTCCGCCCCGCACTTCCTCACTGATCCTCCCCTATCCAGCCTCCGCTCCGCCCTTCCTCACTGATCCTCCCCTATCCAGCCTCCGCTCTGCCCTTCCTCACTGATCCTCCCCTATCCAGCCTCCGCTCCGCCCTTCCTCACTGATCCTCCCCTATCCAGCCTCCGCCCTGCCCTTCCTCACTGATCCTCCCCTATCCAGCCTCCGCCCCGCCCTTCCTAACTGATCCTCTCTCTCCTATCCAGCCTCTGCCCCGCCCTTCCTCACTGATCCTTCCCTATCCAGCCTCCGCCCTGCCCTTCCTCACTGATCGTTCCCTATCCAGCCACTGCCCCGCCCTTCCTCACTGATCCTTCCCTATCCAGCCTCCGCCCTGCCCTTCCTCACTGATCCTTCCCTATCCAGCCTCTGCCCCGCCCTTCCTCACTGATCCTTCCCTATCCAGCCTCCGCCCTGCCCTTCCTCACTGATCGTTCCCTATCCAGCCCCCGCCTCACCCTTCCTCACTGATCCTCTCTCTCCTATCCAGCCTCTGCCCCGCCCTTCCTCACTGATCCTGCCCTATCCAGCCTCCGCTCCACCCTTCCTCACTGATCCTCTCTCTCCTATCCAGCCTCCGCCCTGCCCTTCCTCACTGATCCTCCCGTATCCAGCCTCCGCCCCGCCCTTCCTAACTGATCCTCTCTCTCCTATCCAGCCTCTGCCCCGCCCTTCCTCACTGATCCTTCCCTATCCAGCCTCCGCCCCACCCTTCCTCACTGATCCTCCCCTATCCAGCCTCCGCTCCACCCTTCCTCACTGATCCTCCCCTGTCCAGCCTCTGCCCCGCCCTTCCTCACTGATTCTCCCCTATCCAGCCTCCGCTCCGCCCTTCCTCACTGATCCTCCCCTATCCAGCCTCCGCTCCGCCCTTCCTCACTGATCCTCCCCTATCCAGCCTCCGCCCCGCCCTTCCTCACTGAACCTCTCTCTCCTATCCCGCCTCTGCCCCGCCCTTCCTCACTGATCCTCCCCTATCCAGCCTCCGCCCCGCCCTTCCTCACTGATCCTCCCCTATCCAGCCTCCGCCCCACCCTTCCTCACTGATCCTCCCCTATGTAGGCTCCGCTCTGCCCTTCCTCACTGATCCTCCCCTATCCAGCCTCCGCCCCGCCCTTCCTCACTGATCCTCCCCTATCCAGGCTCCGCTCCGCCCTTCCTCACTGATCCTCCCCTATCCAGCCTCCGCCCTGCCCTTCCTCACTGATCCTTCCCTATCCAGCCTCAGCCCCGCCCTTCCTCACTGATCCTTCCCTATCCAGCCTCCGCTCCGCCGTTCCTCACTGATCCTCCCCTGTCCAGCCTCCGCCTCACCCTTCCTCACTGATCCTCTCTCTCCTATCCAGCCTCTGCCCCGCCCTTCCTCACTGATCCTCCCCTATCCAGCCTCCGCTCCACCCTTCCTCACTGATCCTCCCCTGTCCAGCCTCTGCCCCGCCCTTCCTCACTGATTCTCCCCTATCCAGCCTCCGCTCCGCCCTTCCTCACTGATCCTCCCCTATCCAGCCTCCGCTCCGCCCTTCCTCACTGATCCTCCCCTATCCAGCCTCCGCCCCGCCCTTCCTCACTGAACCTCTCTCTCCTATCCAGCCTCTGCCCCGCCCTTCCTCACTGATCCTCCCCTATCCAGCCTCCGCCCCACCCTTCCTCACTGATCCTCCCCTATCCAGCCTCCGCCCCGCCCTTCCTCACTGATCCTCCCCTATCCAGCCTCCGCCCCATCCTTCCTCACTGATCCTCCCCTATGTAGGCTCCGCTCCGCCCTTCCTCACTGATCCTCCCCTATCCAGCCTCCGCCCCGCCCTTCCTCACTGATCCTCCCCTATCCAGGCTCCGCTCCGCCCTTCCTCACTGATCCTCCCCTATCCAGGCTCCGCTCCGCCCTTCCTCACTGATCCTCCCCTGTCCAGCCTCTGCCCCGCTCTTCCTCACTGATCCTCCCCTATCCAGCCTCCGCCCTGCCCTTCCTCACTGATCCTCCCCTATCCAGGCTCCGCTCCGCCCTTCCTCACTGATCCTCCGCTATCCAGCCTCCGCTCCGCCCTTCCTCACTGATCCTCCCCTGTCCAGCCTCTGCCCCGCTCTTCCTCACTGATCCTCCCCTATCCAGGCTCCGCTCCGCCCTTCCTCACTGATCCTCCCCTATCCAGCCTCCTCCCTGCCCTTCCTCACTGATCCTCCCCTGTCCAGCCTCCGCTCCGCCGTTCCTCACTGATCCTCCCCTATCCAGCCTCCGCTCCGCCCTTCATCACTGATCTTCCCCTATCAAGCCTCCGCACCTACCTTCCTCACTGATCGTCCCCTACCCAGCCTCCGCTCTGCCTTCCTCACTGATCCTCCCCTATCCAGCCTCCGCCCGCCCTTCCTCACTGATCCTCCCCTATCCAGCCTCCACCCCGCCCTTCCTCACTGATCCTCCCCTATCCAGCCTCAGCCCGCCCTTCCTCACTGATCCTCCCCTGTCCAGGCTCCGCCCCGCCCTTCCTCACTGATCCTCCCCTATCGAGCATCCGCTCCGCCCTTCCTCCCTCCCCTATCCAGCCTCCACTCCGCCCTTCCTCACTGATCCTCCCCTATCCAGCCTCCGCTCCGACCTTCCTCACTGATCCTCCCCTATCCAGCCTCCACTCCGCCCTTCCTCACTGATCCCCCATCCAGCCTCCGCCCCGCCCTTCCTCACTGATCCTCCACTGTCTAGCCTCCGCTCCGCCCTTCCTCACTGATCCTCCCCTGTCCTGACTCTGCCCCGCCCTTCCTCACTGATCCTCTCTCCCCTATCCAGCCTCTGCCCCGCCCTTCCTCACTGATCCTCCCCTATCCAGCTTCCGCACCGCCCTTCCTCACTGATCCTCCCATATCCATCCTCCACTCCGCCCTTCCTCACTGATCCTCCCCTATCCAGCCTCCGCTCCGCCCTTCCTCACTGATCCTCCCCTATCCAGCCTCCGCACCGCCCTTCCTCACTGATCCTCCCATATCCATCCTCCACTCCGCCCTTCCTCACTGATCCTCCCCATCCAGCCTCCGCTCCGCCCTTCCTCACTGATCCTCCCTGTCCAGCCTCCGCTCCGCCCTTCCTCACTGATCCTCCCCTATCCAGCCTCCGCTCCGCCCTTCCTCACTGATCCTCCCTGTCCATCCTCCACTCCACCCTTCCTCACTGATCCTTCCCTATCCAGCCTCCGCTCCGCCCTTCCTCACTGATCCTCCCCTATCCATCCTCCACTCCGCCCTTCCTCACTGATCCTCCCCTATCCAGCCTCCGCTCCGCCCTTCCTCACTGATCCTCACCTATCCAGCCTCCGCCCTACCCTTCCTAACTGATCCTCTCTCTCCTATCCAGCCTCTGCCCCGCCCTTCCTCACTGATCCTTCCCTATACAGCCTCTGCCCCGCCCTTCCTCACTGATCCTTCCCTATCCAGCCTCCGCCCTGCCCTTCCTCACTGATCGTTCCCTATCCAGCCTCTGCCCCGCCCTTCCTCACTGATCCTTCCCTATCCAGCCTCCGCCCTGCCCTTCCTCACTGATCCTTCCCTATCCAGCCTCAGCCCCGCCCTTCCTCACTGATCCTTCCCTATCCAGCCTCCGCCCTGCCCTTCCTCACTGATCGTTCCCTATCCAGCCTCCGCCTCACCCTTCCTCACTGATCCTCTCTCTCCAATCCAGCCTCTGCCCCGCCCTTCCTCACTGATCCTCCCCTATCCAGCCTCCGCTCCACCCTTCCTCACTGATCCTCTCTCTCCTATCCAGCCTCCGCCCTGCCCTTCCTCACTGATCCTCCCGTATCCAGCCTCCGCCCCGCCCTTCCTAACTGATCCTCTCTCTCCTATCCAGCCTCTGCCCCGCCCTTCCTCACTGATCCTTCCCTATCCAGCCTCCGCCCCACCCTTCCTCACTGATCCTCCCCTATCCAGCCTCCGCTCCACCCTTCCTCACTGATCCTCCCCTGTCCAGCCTCTGCCCCGCCCTTCCTCACTGATTCTCCCCTATCCAGCCTCCGCCTCACCCTTCCTCACTGATTCTTCCCTATCCAGCCTCCGCTCCGCCCTTCCTCACTGATCCTCCCCTATCCAGCCTCCACCCTTCCCTTCCTCACTGATCCTCCTCTTTCCAGCCTCCGCTCCGCCCTTCCTCACTGATCCTCCCCTATCCAGCCTCCACCCTTCCCTTCCTCACTGATCCTCCTCTTTCCAGCCTCCGCTCCGCCCTTCCTCACTGATCCTCCCCTATCCAGCCTCCGCCCCGCCCTTCCTCACTGAACCTCTCTCTCCTATCCAGCCTCTGCCCCGCCCTTCCTCACTGATCCTCCCCTATCCAGCCTCCGCCCCACCCTTCCTCACTGAACCTCCCCTATCCAGCCTCCGCCCCGCCCTTCCTCACTGATCCTCCCCTATCCAGCCTCCGCCCCACCCTTCCTCACTGATCCTCCCCTATGTAGGCTCCGCTCCGCCCTTCCTCACTGATCCTCCCCTATCCAGCCTCCGCCCCGCCCTTCCTCACTGATCCTCCCCTATCCAGGCTCCGCTCCGCCCTTCCTCACTGATCCTCCCCTATCCAGGCTCCGCTCCGCCCTTCCTCACTGATCCTCCCCTGTCCAGCCTCTGCCCCGCTCTTCCTCACTGATCCTCCCCTATCCAGGCTCCGCTCCGCCCTTCCTCACTGATCCTCCCCTATCCAGGCTCCGCTCAGCCCTTCCTCACTGATCCTCCCTGTCCAGCCTCTGCCCCGCTCTTCCTCACTGATCCTCCCCTGTCCAGCCTCCGCTCCGCCGTTCCTCACTGATCCTCCCTATCCAGCCTCCGCTCCGCCCTTCATCACTGATCCTCCCCTATCCAGCCTCCGCTCCGCCCTTCCTCACTGATCCTCCCCTATCCAGCCTCCGCACCGCCCTTCCTCACTGATCGTCCCCTACCCAGCCTCCGCTCTGCCTTCCTCACTGATCCTCCCCTATCCAGCCTCCGCCCGCCCTTCCTCACTGATCCTCCCCTATCCAGCCTCCACCCCGCCCTTCCTCACTGATCCTCCCCTATCCAGCCTCCGCCCGACCTTCCTCACTGATCCTCCCCTGTCCAGGCTCCGCCCCGCCCTTCCTCACTGATCCTCCCCTATCGAGCATCCGCTCCGCCCTTCCTCACTGATCCTCCCCTATCCAGCCTCCACTCCGCCCTTCCTCACTGATCCTCCCCTATCCAGCCTCCGCTCCGACCTTCCTCACTGATCCTCCCCTATCCAGCCTCCACTCCGCCCTTCCTCACTGATCCCCCCATCCAGCCTCCGCCCCGCCCTTCCTCACTGATCCTCCACTGTCCAGCCTCCGCTCCGCCCTTCCTCACTGATCCTCCCCTGTCCTGCCTCTGCCCCGCCCTTCCTCACTGATCCTCTCTCCCCTATCCAGCCTCTGCCCCGCCCTTCCTCACTGATCCTCCCCTATCCAGCTTCCGCATCGCCCTTCCTCACTGATCCTCCCATATCCATCCTCCACTCCGCCCTTCCTCACTGATCCTCCCCTATCCAGCCTCCGCTCCGCCCTTCCTCACTGATCCTCCCTGTCCAGCCTCCGCTCCGCCCTTCCTCACTGATCCTCCTCTATCCAGCCACCACCCCGCCCTTCCTCACTGATCCTCCCCTATCCAGCCTCCGCTCCGCCCTTCCTCACTGATCCTCCCATATCCATCCTCCACTCCGCCCTTCCTCACTGATCCTCCCCTATCCAGCCTCCGCTCCGCCCTTCCTCACTGATCCTCCCTGTCCAGCCTCCGCTCCGCCCTTCCTCACTGATCCTCCTCTATCCAGCCACCACCCCGCCCTTCCTCACTGATCCTCCCCTATCCAGCCTCCGCTCCGCCCTTCCTCACTGATCCTCCCATATCCATCCTCCACTCCGCCCTTCCTCACTGATCCTCCCCTATCCAGCCTCCGCTCCACCCTTCCTCACTGATCCTCCCTGTCCATCCTCCACTCCGCCCTTCCTCACTGATCCTCCCCTATCCAGCCTCCGCTCCGCCCTTCCTCACTGATCCTCCCCTATCCATCCTCCACTCCGCCCTTCCTCACTGATCCTCCCTGTCCAGCCTCCACACTGCCTTTCCTAACTGATCCTCCTCCATCCAGCCACCGCCCCGCACTTCCTCACTGATCCTCCCTGCCCCGCCCTTCCTCACTGATCCTCCCCTTTCCAGCCTCCGCTCCGCCCTTCCCCACTGATCATCCCCTATCCAGCCTCCGCCCTGCCTTCCTCACTGATCCTCCCCTATCCAGCCTCTGCCCTGCCCTTCCTGACTGATCCTCCCCTATCCAGCCTCCGCTCCGCCCTTCCCCACTGATCATCCCCTATCCAGCCTCCGCTCTGCCCTTCCTCACTGATCCTCCCCTATCCAGCCTCCGCCCTGCCCTTCCTCAGTGAACCTTGCCTATCCAGCCTCCGCTCCGCCCTTCCTCACTGATCCTCCCCTATCCAGCCTCCGCTCTGCCCTTCCTCACTGATCCTCCCCTATCCAGCCTCCGCCCTGCCCTTCCTCAGTGAAACTCCCCTATCCAGCCTCCGCTCCGCCCTTCCTCACTGATCCTCCCCTATCCAGCCTCCGCCCTGCCCTTCCTCACTGATCCTTCCCTATCCAGCCTCTGCCCCGCCCTTCCTCACTGATCCTCCCCTATATAGCCTCCGCCCCACCCTTCCTCACTGATCCTCCCCTATCCAGCCTCCGCTCCGCCCTGCCCCACTGATCCTCCCCTATCCAGCCTCCGCCCCGCCCTCCCTCACTGATCCTCCCCTGTCCAGCCTCCGCCCCGACCTTCCTCACTGATCCTCCTCTTTCCAGCCTCCGCCCTGCCCTTCCTCACTGATCCTCCTCTTTCCAGCCTCCGCTCCGCCCTTCCTCACTGATCCTCCCCTACCCAGCCTCCACTCCGCCCTTCCTCACTGATCCTCCCCTATCCAGCCTCCGCTCTGACCTTCCTCACTGATCCTCCCCTATCCAGCCTCCGCCCTGCCCTTCCTCACTGATCCTCCCCTATCCAGCCTCCGCCCTTCCCTTCCTCACTGATCCTCCTCTTTCCAGCCTCCGCTCCACCCTTCCTCACTGATCCTCCCCTACCCAGCCTCCGCTCCGCCCTTCCTCACTGATCCTCCCTGTCCAGCCTCCGCTCCGCCCTTCCTCACTGATCCTCCCCTATCCGGCCTCCGCCCTTCCCTTCCTCACTGATCCTCCTCTTTCCAGCCTCCGCTCCGCCCTTCCTCACTGATCCTCCCCTATCCAGCCTCCGCCCTTCCCTTCCTCACTGATCCTCCTCTTTCCAGCCTCCGCTCCGCCCTTCCTCACTGATCCTCCCTGTCCAGCCTCCGCTCCGCCCTTCCTCACTGATCCTCTCTCTCCTATCCAGCATCTGCCCCGCCCTTCCTCACTGATCCTCCCCTATCCAGCCTCCGCCCCACCCTTCCTCACTGATCTACCCCTATCCAGCCTCCGCTCCAGCCTTCCTCACTGATCCTCCCCTATCCAGCCTCCGCCCCGCCCTTCCTCACTGATTCTCTCTCTCCTATCCAGCATCTGCCCCGCCCTTCCTCACTGATCCTCCCCTATCCAGCCTCCGCCCCACCCTTCCTCACTGATCCTCCCCTATCCAGCCTCCGCTCCACCCTTCCTCACTGATCCTCCCCTATCCACCCTCCGCCCCGCCCTTCCTCACTGATCCTCCCCTATCCACCCTCCGCCCCGCCTTTCCTCACTGATCCTCCCCTGTCCAGCCTCTGCCCCGCTCTTCCTCACTGATCCTCCCCTGTCCAGCCTCCGCTCCGCCGTTCCTCACTGATCCTCCCCTGTCCAGCCTCCGCTCCGCCCTTCCTCACTGATTCTCCCCTATCCAGCCTCCGCTCCGCCGTTCCTCACTGATCCTCCACTACCCAGCCTCCGCTCCGCTCTTCCTCACTGATCCTCCCCTATCGAGCTTCCGCACCGCCCTTCCTCACTGATCCTCCCATATCCATCCTCCACTCCGCCCTTCCTCACTGATCCTCCCCTATCCAGCCTCCGCTCCGCCCTTCGTCACTGATCCTCCCCTATCCAGCCTCGGCCCCGCCCTTCCTCACTGATCCTCTCTCCCCTATCCAGCCTCTGCCCCGCCCTTCCTCACTGATCCTTCCCTATCCAGCCTCTGCCCCGCCCTTCCTCAATGATCCTCCCCTATCCAGCCTCCGCTCTGCCCTTCCTCACTGATCCTCCCCTATCCAGCCTCCGCTCCGCCCTTCCTCACTGATCTTCCCCTGTCCTGCCTCTGCCCCGCCCTTCCTCACTGATCCTCTCTCCCCTATCCAGCCCCTGCCCTGCCCCTCCTCACTGATCCTTCCCTATCCAGCCTCCGCCCCGCCCTTCCTCACTGATCCTCCCCTATCCAGCCTCCACCCCACCCTTCCTCACTGATCCTCCCCTATCCAGCCTCAGCTCCACCCTTCCTCACTGATCCTCCCCTGCCCAGCCTCCGCTCCGCCCTTCCTCACTGATCCTCCCCTATCCAGCCTCTGCCCCGCTCTTCCTCACTGGTCCTCCCCTATCCAGCCTCCACTCCGCCCTTCCTCACTGATCCTCCGCTAGCCAGCCTCCGCCCCACCCTTCCTCACTGATCCTCCCCTATCCAGCCTCCGCTCCGCCCTTCCTCACTGATCCTCCCCTATCCAGCCGCCGCTCCGCCCTTCCTCACTGATCCTCCCCTGTCCAGCCTCTGCCCCGCTCTTCCTCACTGATTCTCCCCTATCCAGCCTCCGCTCCGCTCTTCCTCACTGATCCTCCGCTATCCAGCCTCCGCTCCGCCGTTCCTCACTGATCCTCCGCTATCCAGCCTCCGCTCCGCCCTTCCTCACTGATCCTCCCCTATCCAGCCTCCGCTCCGCCCTTCCTCACTGATCTTCCCTCCCTTTTCCAGCCTCTGCTCCACCCTTCCTTGCTAATGCTGTCTCGCCTCTGCTCCATCTTCCTTGCTGAGCTTCCTTCCATTGACCAGCTTTCGTGCAGATTGGCCTACTGCACCCGAACCCAATCAACGGGCTGACATTTCTGAGTTATCCTGATGAAGACCGAAGCAATGGTTATTCACTTCAAAGTGCTGGAACCTGTCAGCCTCACCAGGTGCATGTCCCTTATATGCAGTCATTAAATGTGAATGTTCTCATTTCTAGCTGGTGAAGTACTTTATTTGTAGGGGTCACTTAAATTTTGCTGGACAGGCCGTTTAATGAGTGCATGACATGTAAATATATACAAATGGCTTCATGATATTGTTTTTTTTGGGAAGCTCGGCCTGCCTTCAAAGTCGCAACAACTTAATTTCAAAAGTTCATCCTGCCATTAGGAAATTATTTTTGGCCTCCCGCCAAATTAAGCTCCCCCGCCCGTCCAGCGTCCTGCTGCAGGCAGGAAAATGTCCTTGCTGACTTGAGAGTCTGTAAAGTGGCTACATTCCCCTTCTAGAGAAGAAACATTTCAGAACAGTAAGGGGTAGAGAGTCATCATAAATGATAGTACAAAATGGGTGGTATCACTCTGGCCATCAATTGACCGTTCAATAACAGGTGACCATGTGATGCCATCCATTTTGTTCCAGACAAATTTTTACCCTTCACTTTCCTTACTTAAGAATTGTGTATCTTGGTGCTGAGCTTCAATCTTGTTGTTGCTTCATAGCCCTTTCTAACGGGTCACCTCAACCTCTGCCACCCTTTTTGTTTTTAAAGTCATTTTTAAAGTCATCAAACCATATCTAGCAGCTCTCTACATTTGTTTTTGTTTTGTGAATGTTATTTATTTTTGGGACTACTGCACCTCAATCTTTTGGTTGCTTGATTGCTGTTTCATTCATCTCCTTTGAATATATTCACTCCAATATAAAAGTGATCCTCTGAAATGGTGTTTGTGTCTCAGTCGGGGTCTTGAGTGGAATTCGCTCTAGTTATTGCTGGCAGGAAAGAAATCTGGCTTGTTAGCAAATTTCCGGGTGATAAGATGTACAATTTGCATAATTCCATCAAATATTGCAATAGATGGCTTAACTAAGTACTGACCTTCAATTAATACATGAAAAGTGCTGGATGCCAAGGTAACATTTGGTTTGTAAATGCAGGGGATTACTCTGTATTTACCGGAAAAATAGTCCAAAAAGCTCTGGACAAAATATTCGAACCACAAATCTTTTCAGGAAAATGTCCATGTGGACACGATCAGTTGTGGGATATGCTGCTGAAATGCTACATTCGGGATCAATAACTGTTTTACAGCCCTGAGGTACAAAAAGCTTCTAGGCTTTACACATTGACATTCTGTGCTCTGTTCAGAGTTCAGCCTTTCTCATCTAAACCATGCAATAATTGAATTTATCCATCTGTAACATCCATTAGAAATTAATATACTTACAAAAGATAAATTTAGTAGCAATACACATATTATAATTTGCATTGTGCAAATCTATATTTTGTCCCTTTTTTATTTTTGATGCATAATTTGCTAAAAATATTATATGAATAAAACATTTATTTCCGACATGGATATATAAAGTGTGCACATATGCTGTATTCTATTTAAACAAATTCAAAACGAAAATAACTTCTCTCTCATATTTGTCCATTGTAAAGCCAGCTGTATTAATATCTATTGGCGTTAGGTACAGACAGAAATAATTAATGACAAGTGCACACTTCAGTACAGAAAGGCTCGATTGTGCTTAGCTCCTGAATACATTTATTTGTATGGACTGGATGTAAACTGAACACTGAAAGACATCAACTAATGTGACCCTGTACAGAGAGCAGAAACTAATCCCATTCCCAGATGAGAGTTAATCACACTTGGGTTTGCTAAATGTTAGTTGCACAATTTCTTCACCATGTTTGGTCAAAATGCCTCAATTATGTCCTGACCCGAAATCTGTATATTTTTTGTATAACATTTAAAATCACACACACACACATGGCCTAAATCACACCACAATTAATCATTTCCATCACAACAATGGCCAAGGAGAACAGCTGGAACCTATTTTGAATACTGTTCAATTCAAACAAAATGATTGTGATGCAAGAATAATGAATCATAGCAATCTGTAACTGCTGGTCTAAAGGTCCTTCACTTGAGTAATGGACGTGGCATGCTGTGGCTATGCGAGCTGACACTCTCCAGGTTCTAGCCCCCCAGTCTTGGAGTTGAGGTAACTCAAGCCTCCATGTTTTTATTTGAACCATACAAGTTTTCAGACGAATGACTCAACAGGTCATTGTTTGCACAACAAACCCAGGAGTAGGTTGTGAATCAAAGGCAATGTGGCAGTTGAACAAAAAAGGCAACAGAGCATCGTAAAATCATACTGTGTTACTATGACACTCAAGGTGTATCGAGGCATGTTCGCCTGTTAAGTCTATGGCAAAACACTTAAGCAGAGATGCTGGAAGTGCACAGTAGGTTGGTTGGTATGTTTCAGTTAAGAATTCTTTTCTCATCAAGGATATAATTCAGATTTGTATATGATGCAATAATTTAATGGAATTGTATCAACAGAGTATTAGCTTCCCGTCTCCCAGAGAATTGTTTTTAAGGATAAAAAGCAAAAGAGAAACAAAAAATGATTGTGACATTGGCCTGAAATTTCAGAGTCCATATTCACCTGGGCTTGGATTTTTGCATTAACAGAGAGCCTCTCTGTCTTGTGAGAATGGCGGAAGAAGCAGAACATCATTTTGCAGTGTTGGAATGGGGGTGGGTCGCGTTTTGCACATGTGCATTTTGCAGTGGCAGTTGCCCATATAAACTAACAGATGCCTTCACTTATGTCTGCTTTTTGTGACTTGGGTATATGTAACAAGACATGTGCAGATTAGACCTGCTGAGGGCAGGTCTAAACTTTCCAGGGTCCTTTAGAGGTGAGGTACATTTTTGGAGAGGTGGATACCCCTTTGGATATGGTTATGGGACACCTTTGGAGAAGGACAGTTGTCTTTTGGGAGAGGTAAGGTGCCTTTTGACTTACGAAAAGTGGACATGAATGTGCACAAAAAGTGCATAAACTCAATGAAACTGTGAAGAGAGCTCTTACGAGGAACTGTCAAAAGTGTCAAAAGCAAATGTCAAGCTGAACTGTCGAAAGTGTCAAATCCAACTATCAAAAGCCACTGTCAATCTGTTCAGGTTTGTACAACTCCTTCCCTTTAAACCTTTGAAAACAACAGTATGGTTAATTTTTAAAATTGCTTGCTATTTCACTCTGTCTATTGACATAAGCAGTATTGGCATTGACCTGCATGACTGATTTCACAACCCTCCAGTGTCACAATGGCATGCCTTCCATTTCATCGTTTGATTGACAGCTCAAAGTGGTTTAGACTCTTTGAAGTGAGAATATGAATTTCAATGTTTGCTTCTTTATAATGAAGTAAACACTTCAATGAAATGTCTGTCCTTATATGCAATTATGTATCTGAAGGATTGTAAATGTAATGAATGGATTTTTATGAATCAGAATTTAAAAAAAAAAAAATTCTGCAACAGACAATTAGAACTCTATTTCATATAAGCTCAGCATGGCTACTGAGATCTTCCCATGGTGGATACTGGGTGAGCTGGCATTATAGGTGTAAGGGTAAAGGTTGGTGGGTGCAGGACATAGATAGACAAGGTATATATTAATGGTGGGTGGAGGAGCATAGACTGGCATGGAGAATATCTGGGGTTGTGGGACTGCGTGGAGGGGCAGAGGTTGTCATGAAGGGAATTATAGATCATGGGGGTTGGTAGAGGGCATAGGTGGCAGGGAGAGAGTATGGAAGTTGGTAAAATGGATGAGGTGGCATGGGTTTGCATGAATGTTACATGGGGAGTTTGAGGGGTGTGAGGGATAAGGGCTGCAATTTGTTTAATGCATTTTAAGAAACCTTTGACAAATTACCAGCACTTCTTGAGGCAGGTCTTCTATCCAGCCTGCCTCCACACCTGGCAGTCTCCATAATTGTCTGTAATTGCCCAGCCCGATTCCCAGGGCACCCCGCCAGCCTGGATAGAAAATCACAACTTTCTGGTCCCATTTTCCCAGGTTGGGTTTGTGGAGTCGGGAAATTATCTAACTCTGTCTTTCCAACTGGGAAGCAAACAGTCAGGGCCTGGAGTACAAAATGTGGTAGAATTGATCACCCAGCTCCCCAATGCCCATACCTCAGACCTTGCTCTAAGTTAATGGCATGGGCAGGTATTTCAGAGATTCTCATTCTGTTCTACTGCCATGAAACACAATGATGGCAGAGGTCGAGGCCCAGGGAAAGCTGAAGAAAAACATAATAACGTATTTAAGAACAGATGAAAGTTTGGCCTGGAAAAGGCCAGCTGGTTCTTCGATGTTGCTACAGTCACGATACAACTAAACATTATGGTCCCTAATATTTCCTCCCACCAGGCTTTATATAATCTTCTGGGAGAAACAAGAAAAGACAAGTGGGGAGGTTAATGTTAGACAATTAGCTAACTCATCCTTGAGTAATTTCCCTGCATGGTGGATGTTTTGTAACTATAACATTGAAAAATAACTCATTTTATTAAATGCTTCTGTTGTGTTCTATGATATGGCCATTATAATGAGGTACACAGAACATCTAGTTGTTTAACTAGAAAGGTGATTTATTTACAAACACGTGGAAAGATAACTAACAGATAACTATGCAGACAAGAACTATTAAATTAATTCAGTGAATTCTACTTGAACTACTCGGATGTGCGACTATCCTCTCATACGTCCTACTACCAACTGGCGGCTATCTCAAGTCATGTTTGGTGCCATCAGCTGGTTGGAAGTCGCATCATTAATTATCCACAAAACTGTGCGAAGGTATATCACCACATCCCCCTTCCTTTGGAAATGTTAATGTTAATATTTAAATCTAACTGTCTTACAAAAACATGAGTTATATGACTATTTTCTACATGTTACAGATATATATATACACAACTGTGCTTCAAACAATATGATATGCCTGTTGAACATGTCCCTGGTGCACAGCTTGTTATACATCTACGACAGCATCGCCCCGTTAATCTTCTGGGCTCTGATCAGCTGCCCGATGTCGCTTTTGTTTCTGGAATACCGGTTTTCTTGCAGGTCTTTTTTCTTAACACCGTGTTTAGCCTCTTGACTTGATGGGTCCTGAAGACCAGTTTCCTTGCTTGCCTTGCCTGCGTAACCAGCTTCTTTAACTTTTTGACGCAATGCTTTTTTTTGCGTCGTCGTTTACTTTCACTTTCTGGCCTGTCGGCCACATTGCCGATGTCCTCTTGGTTAGTGGCACAGGTAGGACTCACGATATCCCCCTCTCCTTCTCTTCCTCTTCTTTTTTTGCTGGAGGGATCTTCTTTTTCTCTTTGGTTTTGGTTGCACCCGTCCTGCCACTGGAGTGTGGCATGGGAGGCGAATTTCGCTGCAGAGCTTCCATTTAACACTCCGTACTCTGGAACCTCAGGAGGAGTGAAGAAGTTGAAGAAGAAGTCATTTAGTACAGTTTTCGTTGCTGTTTTACAAGTGCCCCGAGCCTCGAGCGTTTGTTTCATTTTAATGGTCTTCAGTGTGACATTTGTTCCTTTCTTCCAATTGATCTCGCACCCCCTGCATCCCGTGATTGTAAATATGAAGACGTCTGACCCATCAGGCCGCGACTCCATTTGATACATTTTTTGCGAGTACCTCATTTGTGAAGTACTCATTCTGTTCAAACATAAACTCCAGAGTGAAACTCATTGGCTGTCCTGGATTTGAAATATTTACAGCTACATCTTGTAGATACTGCAGGATAGGCTCATCATGCTCCTGTATCATAATCACTGAGCAAATCTTCATGTTTGAAGACTGCTAACCAGAACTCTGGAGATCCCTTTGGATCCTCCATCTCTGCCTCCGGTTGACCTTCCACCACTGTCGATGTATCTCACCGGATAACCGCGGTACTGTAATTCATTGCGAGTCACAGTAATCCTCTGTTGCCTCTCAGTCTGGAATGTGCAGCCACTCAGCTAGGTTTAGGGCCTCACACGCATCCGCCGCTAAGATGGACTCTCGCTTCGTGTCCACAATGGAAATGGTACGATGTGACTTCTGTTGTGTACCCATGTTTTGAGTTCACATACACCGAGCTCTCAAACTCATTCCCACTGTAGTCTATGAGCAGTCTTGGTTGATTGACCATTTTCGGTTTGACGCATTGCCCGTGCAAATCGGACAGACTGAGGAGGTTTGCCATTACACATGTGTCGAACTTACATTTTATCAATGTGTCGCTCAGCATCACTAAATTGTCCATCTGTTTTCTATGGTATCAGCTTCATCATCACCATTGTGGCAACTGGTCAGTAAGACTTCTGCAGTTGTAATTTTCGGACTTGCCGTTCAACTATCCTTGGTTGAAATTAGATCAACGAAAAATAATCCTTCAAGCGGCATCTCATCGATCACATTGACTGACCCTATTTGGTCCATTGTAGGACACAATAAACATTGTTTAGCAAAATGATTTGTACGGCCGCACTTGGGACATACGTTTCCATATGTTGGACATTGCCGTGGCCCATGACAATTGCCATATCTCTGGCATAAAATAGCGGCCTTGGTCGGCCGCTTAAAATGACCGCAAGCACTGAGACCATGGGCGGTATTCTCCGACCCCCTGCCGGGTCAGAGAATCCCCGGGGGGCGGTGCAAATCTTGCCCCGCCGCTCTGATGCCAGCTGCCGTATTATCCGGTTTTTGGGCGGTGGCGGGGATCACCCCACGCCGGTCGGGGGCCGTTGGCAGTGCCCCCCCCCCCCCCTGGAATTTCTCCAGTTCCCGATGGGCTGAACAGTCGTTGGTTTCTGGCCACTTGGTGCGGTCCTCAGGGGAGCGCAGGGGGATCCGGCCCTGGGGGGCCCCACGGTGGCCTGGCCCGCGATTGGGGCCCAACGATCTGCAGGGCGGGCCTGTGCCATGGGGGCACTCCTTCCTTCCGTGCTGGCCCCTGTAGGGCTCCTCCATGGCTGGCGCAGAGAAGCCCCCCCCTGCGCATGCGGCAGAATATGCCGACCGTTCTGCGCAAGCGCTAACTCGTGCAGTCCCTTCGGCGCCGGCTGGCGCAGCACCAACCCCTCCGCCGCCAGCCTAGCCGCAACTTCCAGTTGGCCCGATGCCGGAGTGGTTTGTGCTGTTCTTGGTGCCAACGTCGGGCCAATTCACCGATTGCGATGAATCCTGCCCCATGTTTTTATTGAACTGCGTCACAGTGCTGATGGCGCTGGCGTCTTCTTCCATATTTGCACCCAAATGCTTCAAGCTGAGTGTACTGATCTGCTGTGCAGCCAGTTCACTTGTATGGCAGATCTTAATAGCATTTTTTAATTTCAGGTCTTCTTCCCGTAACAATCTCTCAAGGAGTTTATCATTTGATATCCCAAACACGATTTGGTCGCGGATCATCAATGACATTAGATTACTGAAATTGCAGGACTGGTCCTTCAGCCTCAACTCGGTTACAAAGCTATCAAAAGATTCACCTGTTTTTTGGGTATGCGTATGAAATGTGTATCGTTCAAATGTTTCTTTTTTCTTCGGAGAGCAATGCCGATCAAAGTACTTTATCACCTCATCGTAGCTCGTGCTTTCCTCTTAGCTATCAAAAGCAAAGTTATATTTCTATTGCTTGAGGACCTGCTCCCATGAACAACAACGCAATACGCCTTTCGTTAGGCTGTGCGTACTGGCCAATTACTGAAACATCGAGTCTAAATGGTTGCTTGAAAATGTGCCAGTTTTCATCTACGTTACCCGAGACTTGAAGCTCGTGGGGTGCCTTTAAACCTTCCAACTCGATCTTCACCGTCGTTTGTTTTGTCGAGTTGCAGATAGCCGTAGTTCATCAGGTCGGCGGAAGAAACTTTTCTTCGGCCTATTTCGCCTCGTCTTCTCTGTCGTTATCTTTAAATGTTCTGCAGACCTGGTAGCATGTTTGTTCTGTGATATGGCCATTGTAATGAGGTACACAGAACATCCAGTTGTTTAACAGAGTTATGATTTATTGACAGACACCTGGAATGATAGCTAAGAGATAACTATACAGATAATAACTACTAAATGAATTCAGTGAATTCTACTGAAACCACCAAAACAAGTGCAACTATCCTCTTGTACATCCTTCTGCCAACTGGCGGGTATCTCAATTCACGTGAAGGATGTCTGATGCCACCAGCTGATGCGGTTGCATCATTAACTATCTGCAAAACTGTGCATATCACCACAGTTTCCATCTTACAGTGGAGGTTTCAGGTCAATCCACATTCATCAATCTGCTCTGAAAACTCTGCTCACATTTTGACATGTGTGGCAAATTTCACCACAGCAGCTGAGACAATCCATATCAATCTAACCATACAATAATATGAATAAGAAGCAGGAGTAGGCCATTCAGGCACTGAAGCCTGTTCCACTATTTAATGACATCATGACTGATATTATAGAAACCACAAATCTGCATCGCCTACAGCGATAACATATCACCCCCTTATTTACCAAGAATCTATCTAGCGCTGCCTTAAAAATATTCAAAGACTCTGCTTCCACAGGCTTTTCAGGAAGAGAGCTCCAATGACTCACGACCCTCTGAGTGAGAAGGCTTACCTCATCTCCACTTTAAATGGGTGACCCCTTATTTTTAAGCAATCTGACAACATTCCAAATAAAATAACTCATAGCCACCTGGAAAAAAAGTCGATTTGTCCTATTTCCCAAAGTTCAGGCATCCTTTAAAGATTCTAGGGTGCGATTCAGCGACCCCATTGCACCCGGCGAGGATCTGGGCACAACAGGTGAATAACACAGAGCCCCAAATTGGTCTTCACACCAAGAGTGAAACCTCACGGGTGTCACCCGAGTCCTTCCAGATCCAGATCTGAACACAGTAAGAAGTCTTACAACACCAGGTTAAATTCCAACACGTTTGTTTCAAATCACTAGCTTTTGGAGCACTGCTCCTTCCTCAGGTGAATGAAGAGCTATGCTCCAGAAACATATATATAGACAAAGTCAAAGATGCAAGACAATGCTTTGAATGCGAGCATTTGCAGGTAATTAAGTCTTTACAGATGCAGAGATAGGGGTAACCCCAAGTTAAAGAGATGTGAATTGTCTCAAGCCAGGACAGTTGGTAGGATTTTGCACGCCCAGGCCAGATGGTGGGGAATGAATGTAATGCAACATGAATTAAAGGTCCCGGTTTAGGCCGTACTCATGTGTGCGGAACTTGGATATAAGTTTCCGCTCGGCGATTCTGCATTGTCACGCGTCCCGAAGGCCGCCTTGGAGAATGCTTTCCTGGAGATCAGAGGCTGAATGCCCTTGACTGCTGAAGTGTTCCCCAACTGGAAGGGAACATTCCTGCCTGGCGATTGTCGCGCGATGTCCGTTCATCCGTTGTCGCAGCGTCTGCATGGTCTCGCCAATGTACCACGCTTCAGGACATCCTTTCCTGCAGCGTATGAGGTAGACAACATTGGCCGAGTCGCACGAGTATGTACCGCGTACCTGATGGGTGGTATTCTCACGTGTAATGGTGGTACCCATGTCAATGATCTGGCACGTAATGCAGAGATTGCCATGGCAGGGTTGTGTGGTGTCGTGGTCGCTGTTCTGAAGGCTGGGTAGTTTGCTGCAAACAATGGTTTGTTTGAGGTTGTGCGGTTGTTTGAAGGCAAGTGGTGGGGGTGTGGGGATGTCCTTGGCAAGATGTTCATCTTCATCGCTGACGTGTTGAAGGCTGCGAAAAAGATGCCGTAGTTTCTCCGCTCCGGGGAAGTACTGAACGACGAAGGGTACTCTGTCGGTTGTGTCCCATGTTTGTCTTCTGAGGAGGTCGGTGCGGTTTTTTGCTGTGGCGCATTGGAACTGTCGATTGATGAGTTGAGCGCCATATCACGTTCATATGAGGGCATCTTTCAACGTCTGTAGATGTCTATAACGCTCCTCCTCGTCTGAGCAATCCTGTGTGTACGGAGGGCTTGTCCATAGGAAATGGCTTCTTTAATGTGTTTAGGGTGGAAGCTGGAAAAGTGGACCATCGTGAGATTATCCGTGGGCTTGCGGTAAAGCGAAGTGCTGAGGTGACCTTCCTTGATGGAGGTGAGTGTGTCCAAGAATGCAACCGATTTTGGAGAGTAGTCCATGGGGAGTCTGATGGTAGGATGGAACTTATTGATGTCACCGTTTAGTCGTTTCAGTGATTCTTCGCCGTGTGTCCAAAGGAAAAAAATGTCATCAATGTATCTGGTGTATAACGTCGGTTGAAGGTCATGTGCGGTGAGGAGGTCTTGTTCAAACTTGTGCATGAAGATGTTGGCATATTGAGGTGCGAATTTGGTCCCCATGGCTGTTTCGTGTGTCTGGATGAAGAACTTATTGTCGAAGGTGAAGATGTTGTGATCCAGAATGAAGTGGATGAGTTGCAGAATTGCGTCTGGAGATTGGCAGTTGTCGGTGTTGAGTACTGAGGCTGTTGCAGCAATGCCGTCGTCATGGGGGATGCTGGTGTAGAGTGCCAAGACGTCCATTGTGACGAGGAATGTTCCTGGTTCAACTGGTTCATGGCTGCTGAGTTTCTGTAGGAAGTCCATTGTGTCGCAACAGAAGCTGGGCGTTCCTTGTACGATGGGTTTCAAGATGCCCTCGATGTAGCCAGAGACGTTTTCACACAGGGTCCCATTGCCTGATATGATAGGACGGCCTGGTGTGTTGTCCTTGTGTATTTTCGGGAGGCAGTAGAGATCTCCAATGCGGGAGTACGTGGGATGAGAGCACGTAGGGTGCTCTAAAGGTCTGGATCCAAGGTCTTGATCAGTCTGTTGAGTTGACGGGTATGTTCCTTGGTCGGATCTGCGGGTAACTGTCTGTAGTGTTCCTGGTTGTTGAGTTGTCGGCATACTTCTTTGCAGTAGTCCGTTCTGTTCAGTATGACGGTGGCCCCTCCTTTGTATGCTGGTTGATGACGATGTTGC
This sequence comes from Scyliorhinus torazame, assembly GCF_047496885.1. Taxonomy (NCBI): domain Eukaryota; kingdom Metazoa; phylum Chordata; class Chondrichthyes; order Carcharhiniformes; family Scyliorhinidae; genus Scyliorhinus; species Scyliorhinus torazame. Next base: position 221,664,190 of record NC_092712.1, read on the forward strand.
GGTTGGTCTTGAGAGCGCGGATGGCGTTGCATTGTGCTTGGGTGACGTTCGGGGCTGTCTTGTGAATGCGACTGATGAATCTGGCATTGACGCGACTCCTGGCGGCTTGAGCATACATGTCGAGTCTAAGGCAGCGGCCTTCCGGAGGGGTCCAATTCGACTCTTTCCTCTTTGGTTGCCGCACCGCAGATCTCTCGGTCTGCTGTTCCGGTTCATTGGTTGACTCATTGGGTTCGCTGTCGGCCTCTTGGCATCTGTGGAAGAACTCCTGGAGCCTCATTCGCCTGATGAATTCCTCCGTGTCTGCCGCGAGACTGATGGGGTCCATTTTGGTTGTGGTGCAGAAATTGAGCCCTCTACTGAGGACTTCGGTTTCACCTGGTCTGACAAGTTGACAATAGATTTCCCTGTATTGTTTTCTATTGTGGTGCCGGGGGTGGCTTGGTTGCTGCTGGTGGTGATGCCGAGTTTCTCAAGCTTCCTGTTCTTGGTGTGCATATAGGTGGCATAGCATTGTTGTCTCATCTGTTTGGCGGTGTTCCACAGCTGATCTGCTGCGTCCTGAGCGCAAGTTGAAAATATGGACTCTATCTTGGTTTCCAGGTTGTGGCGTCTGCTGTAGAGCTGGCGTACGAAGTGGTTGAGGAGTGTGAGAGAGGTGCGACGGCAGAGTCTCTCAGCGTAGTCTGTGTTGTAGGTCGACTTGAGTGGGTTTGTGATCTGTAACCCTTTCGGGATCTTGTCTGCTTTCTTGCATCTGTGTAGAAACTTAATGTCAGTGTCTATGTGCACGATCGTCTTGGAGATCCTCTCCACTTTGAGCCGGCAGTTTGTGGTGTCGATGGTAGCCATGATGTGGATATGAATATTTAAGCTCATTTATATATCCAGACGTTGGATTCACCTGTTTCCCAGTACTCACCAGGGAGACTTTGCCCAGGCGCTATTTAGTACGTGGACCAGGTGTAACGGCACCTGGGGAGGTATCCCAGGCCACAAAAAGACCTTTATGCCTGCGAGTACAAGATTCTCAGTGAGCTGTTATGATACATTTCTCCTGCAGCAGTCCAGGCTCCCACATCTGTTCGCATTTTGAAGTAGAGTAGCATTGTGACTGGCAGCTTGAAAACACAGAGTTGTGGCTTAAAATAGGTTGTTGGCACCTCAGAAACTGCGAATTGAACCCCAGGGTGTTCATATGAATGCCCTGTGATCATCAGATATTGGAAGCAGCCATGTCAGGAGGGCAGGGTCTGGGCTCGCTACTCACACCCTCATTCCCTATGCGATGAAAATTGATTGTGCCACGAATGGGGTTGGCAATCCTGGAGTTGGGTTCCGCCCAACATTTTCAAAGGTCTCTGTAATTGGTCCAACTCTATGAACATCTGGCCTTGGAAGATGCTGGACCAATTTATTTTTATGTTGTTTTTGCTTTCCCATTTTGACTCAATTTGATTGGCACTTCTGTCCATCCCAGTAAAGTTCAAGAAACGATGCCATAACAATTAGGAGATAAATTTCACCGTGAAACTATCATCAAGAAATACAAAAGCATTTAGGGGGAAAAAAAATGTCAAATCTAAAGTTTAGATTCAACTGCTTCTGACATTGTAAGGCATTGTTTATTTCCATTTTACTTACATTTTACAAAATGCCCTTGTAGCTCCTTAAATTCCTTAAGCTATAGAAATGAACTTGTAGTAAAATTGCATCATCAGCATCACCATGAATATTAATCCTCAGATCCTTATTTATAAATTATTTCCATTTTAATGGTGGGAATCTGACCTTATTTTCCTCTTGTGACGCTCAGTCTGCACTACCTTCCGCCCAGCTGGGGGCTGTGGGAAATAGGGTACCAAATTCAACTCGCGGCAAGGGAGTGATTCTGCCCCATTAAAGGTTGGTAAGAAGCATTTACGGGAACAGCAGAGAAAAATAATTGTGATTAAAAATATATTCAAAGAAATATTTTTCTGCTACCTTTTTTATGGTGACCTTTTGCCTCTGAAAAACATTTTGTTGTGTTTAGCAATATGTTTTTAGAATGAAGATAAGGAAGGCACAGAGCCAGCAACTCCATAAAGTTGCATCAAATGGCCTGAAGTGTTTTTCCTGCATCAAAATAAGATCATTGGAATCTTAATTACCTATCATCCCAGACTGCTTATAAACCTACATTTTCGGGCGGCACAGTGGTGCGGTGGTTAGCACTGCTGACTCATGCCGCTGAGGATCCGGGTTCGATCCCGGCCCCGGGACACTGGCCGTGTGGAGTTTGCATATTCTCCCTGTGTCTCACCCCACAACCCAAAGATGTGCAGGGTAGGTGGATTGGCCACGGTAAATTGCCCCTTAAATGAGAAGAAAGTCAATTGGGTACTTTAAATTTATATTTAAAAAAACCTGGAGCGAAATTCTCCGGTATTGGCGCGATATCCGCCGACTGGCGCCCAAAACGGCGCAAATCAGTTGGGCATCGCGCCTCCCCAAAGGTGCGGAATGCTCCGCATCGTGGGGGGCCGAGCCCCAACTTTAAGGGGCTAGGCCCGCGCCGGACTAATTTCCGCCCCACCAGCTGGCGGAAAAGGCCTTTGTTGTCCCGCCAGCTGGCGCGGAAATGACATCTCCGGGCGGCGCATGCGCGGGAGCGTTAGCGGCCGCTGACGGCATTCCCGCGCATGCGCAGTGGAGGGAGTCTCTTCCGCCTCCGCCATGGTGGAGACCGTGGTGCAGGCGGAAGGAAAAGAGTGCCCCCACGGCACAGGCCCACCCGCGGATCGGTGGGCCCCGATCGCGGGCCATGCCACTGTGGGGGCAACCCGCGGGGCCAGATCAAAGAACAACAAAGAACAAAGAAATGTACAGCACAGGAACAGGCCCTTCGGCCCTCCAAGCCCGTGCCGACCATACTGCCCGACTAAACTACAATCTTCTACACTTCCTGGGTCCGTATCCTTCTATTCCCATCCTATTCATATATTTGTCAAGATGCCCCTTAAATGTCCCTATCGTCCCTGCCTCCACTACCTCCTCCGGTAGTGAGTTCCAGGCACCCACTACCCTCTGCGTAAAAAACTTGCCTCGTACATCTACTCTAAACTTTGCCCCTCTCACCTTAAACCTATGCCCCCTAGTAATTGACCCCTCTACCCTGGGGAAAAGCCTCTGACTATCCACTCTGTCTATGCCCCTCATAATTTTGTATACCTCTATCAGGTCGCCCCTCAACCTCCTTCGTTCCAGTGAGAACAAACCGAGTTTATTCAATCGCTCCTCATAGCTTATGCCCTCCATACCAGGCAACATTCTGGTAAATCTCTTCTGCACCCTCTCTAAAGCCTCCACATCCTTCTGGTAGTGTGGCGACCAGAATTGAACACTATACTCCAAGTGTGGCCTAACTAAGGTTCTATACAGCTGCAACATGACTTGCCAATTCTTATACTCAATGCCCCGGCCAATGAAGGCAAGCATGCCGTATGCCTTCTTGACTACCTTCTCCACCTGTGTAGCCCCTTTCAGTGATCTGTGGACCTGTACTCCTAGATCTCTTTGACTTTCAATACTCTTGAGGGTTCTACCATTCACTGTATATTCCCTACCTGCATTAGCCCTTCCAAAATGCATTACCTCACATTTGTCCAGGTTAAACTCCATCTGCCATCTCTCCGCCCAAGTCTCCAGACAATCTAAATCCTGCTGTAATCGCCCCGGAGCCTGCCGGGGTAAGGTAGGTGGTTTAATCTACACCGGCGGGACAGGCATTTTAGCAGCGTGACTTCGGCCCATCCGGGCCGGAGAATCGCGGGGGGGGGCCAACAACCGGCGCGGTGCGATTCCCGCCCCCGCCGAATCTCCGATGCCAGAGAATTCCGCAACCGGCGGGGGCGGGATTCACGCCAGCCCCCGGCGATTCTCCGATCCGGCGGGGGGTCAGAGAATCTCGTCCCTGCTTTTTTTAAAACAAGCTTTGGAAGTAACTCTGTTTTCCAGTTTGCATTCCATGGAGAAATGGTCACAAATCCCAAGATGTGACAGTGCCACTATGATGAACAGATGTTCCGATGAGAAAAGCTTGTTTGCAATCTGACCGGAACTGCTTTGCATTCCACGTGCGCTTTTAGCTTCCATTTAGAGATGAAATTTAAATCTCTATCATTTTCATTCTAATTATTTCCTTTTGAATGAGAGCAAATTTTGAAAATTCATGTTCCTGATGTGGCAGTCTGTTCGCTGCAGTGGGATTTTGAAAATATGCAGTATCAGCATAGTTGAAGAGAAAGTACTGGTGGCTTTGTTTTAGCAGGAGAGATTTGAGAAATTAGGGCGAGGTTTTAATAGGGAATGGATTGACCAGAGATTCAGATATTTTAAATGCAGAAAGAGGAAAGTAATTAGATTTGATTGCACATAATCTGTGGATGGGGCAGATTTGACTGGGTGAACTCACTTCCCTTTTCTATTTTTCTTGTTTCGTTCATGGCTTCTTTATACGATTTGTGAAGCAGAATGTTCAGATTTTTAGATCTTAAGAAGCCAAAACTAGTTTCCGACATCACTATTTTGAGACGCCGGATGAGGCGTGGACATTTGTTAAGCAAGAAAAGCTGGACTCGATTTAAAGGACAGTTAAGCTTTGGTGGAATGCGGTGGTGGGGCTGGGTAACACTGTGCCGTTTTAATATAAGATTGTATACAATGTTGGGTGCGTGTAAGGGGGCAGTGAGCAAGTGCTTAGCTGGTGCTTGACTGCGGGGGTTTTTGTGTTGTGGGGCTGTTGAGGGGAGGGGAGGGGGAGGATGCTGCTTTGCTGACAGAGGAGGTATCAATTTCGGGGAACCAATTGAGGGTCAGGGGCGGTGGCTCCCTGTGGGAGCGCTCGAGGAAGCTCGAGGTTGGCCAAAAAAGGGCGATAGCTAGTCGGCAGGGTGGGGGGGTGGTTAGCCCCCCGTCCAGGCTGATCACGTGGAATGTGAGGGGTTTGAATGGGCCGGTCAAAAGAGCGCGCGTGTTCGCGTATTTAAAGGGGTTAAAGACGTTCCAATTCTTCAGGAGACACATTTAAAGCTCGCAGATCACACGAGATTGAGAAAGGGATGGGTAGGCCAGGTGTTCCATTCAGGCTGGATTCGAAGACCAGGGGGGTAGCAATTCTGATCAGTAAGGGTGTGGCATTCGAGGCTGGGAGAATTGTGGCAGATAAGGGGGGCAGGTATATAATGGTGAGTGGAAAGTGGGAGGGGGTCCGGGTGGTGTTTGTGAACGTCTACGCTCCGAATTGGGATGATGTGGAATTTAGGAGACGCATGCTAGGCAAAATCCCGGACTTAGAGTCACACAACCTGATCATGGGGGGAGACCTTAACACAGTCATTGACCCCGAGCTGGACCAGTCGAAGTCCAGGACAGGAAAGTGACCGGCAGCGGCTAAGGAACTGAAGAGTTTTATGGAGCAGATGGGGGGGGTGGATCCCTGGAGGTCCGCACGGCCAAGAGTGAAGGAGTTCTCTTTTTTCTCCCACGTTCATAAGGTTTTTTGTCTTGAGACGGGCGTTAATCCCAAAGGTGGCGGGGACGGAATACTCGGCAATCACAGTCTTGGACCATGCCCCGCACTGGGTGGACCTGCAGCTCAGTGAGGAGAGAGGGCAGCGCCCACTCTGGAGACTGGATGTGGGGCTGCTGGCGAACGAAGAGGTTTGTGGGCGGATTAACAGGAACATCCAAGATTACCTGGAAACAAACGATACGGGTGAGGTAGCAGCGGCAACGGTTTGGGAGGCTCTGAAGGCAGTTGTCAGAGGGGAGCTCATCTCAATTCGATCCCAAAGGGAAAAGAGAGAAAGAGCGTAGAGGGAGAGGCTGGTGGAGGAGATACTCCGAGTGGACAGCAGATACGCGGAGGCCCCCAAGACGGGGCTACTGAGGGAGCGGCGGGGTCTGCAGGTGGAGTTTGAACTGTTGACCATAGGGAAAGCAGTAGCACAGCTGAGGAAGGCAAGGGGGGCAGTCTATGAGTACGGGGAGAAAGCGAGCAGAATGCTGGCACACCAACTGCGAAAGAGGGAGGCGGCCAGGGAAACTGGGGGAGTAAAGAATAAGGAGGGTACCATGGTCTTGGACCCAGGAGAGGTGAACAGAGTCTTTAAGGAGTTCTATAGTAAACTATATGAGTCGGAGCCCCTGGTGGGAGCGGAAGGGATGAGACCATTTTTGGACCAGTTGAGGTTTCCAAAGGTAGAAGAGGACCTGGTGGAGGGGCTGGGGGCCCCAATTGAACTGGAGGAGATTGTCAAGTGTATAGAGGGCATGCAATCGGGTAAAGCTCCGGGGCCGGCCGGTTTCCAGGTAGACTTTTATAAGAAATTTTCGGAAATACTGAGCCCACTCCTGATGAGGACCTTCAATGAGGCTAGAGAGAAAGGAACCCTTCCCCCAACAGTGTCACAGGCCTTGATCTCACTCATTCTTAAATGAGAGAAGGACCCGGAACAATGCGGGTCATACAGGCCGATTTCGCTCTTAAACGTGGATGCCAAATTGCTAGCTAAGGTTTTGGCCACAAGAATTGAGGATTGCGTCCTAGGGTTGATAGAGGAAGACCAGACTGGGTTTGTTAAAGGCAGGCAACTTAATACCAATGGAGACTTTTGAATATTGTTATGATGCCCTCAGAAGGAGGGGAGGCGGAGATGGTAACAGCGAAGGACGCAGAGAAAGCCTTTGACCGGGTGGAGTGGGAGTACCTGTGGGAAACGCTGGGGAGGTTCGGGTTTGCTGAGGGCTTTATTGGCTGGGTGAAATTGCTGTACCAGGCGCCGGCAGCAAGTGTATGTACAAACCGGCTGAGATTGGGGTACTTCAAGCTTCACCGGGGATCGAGGCAGCGGTGTCTGCTCTCTTCGTTACTATTTGCCCTAGCTATAGAACCGCTAGCTATGGCGCTGAGAGCCTCAAGGAACTGGCGGGGACTGGTTCGGGGGGGGGAGGGGCGTGGAACATCAGGTCTCGCTATACACGGATGATTTGCTCCTGCACATTTTGGACCCTGTGGAGGGGATGGGGGAGGTTCTGCGGATCCTGAGGGATTTTGGTAGTTTTTCAGGGTACAAACTGAACATGGGAAAGAGCGATTTGTTCGTGACCCAGGCCAAAGGGCAGCAGAAGAGGCTGAAAGGGCTGCCGCTCAGGATGGGAGAGAAACGTTTTTGTTACCTGGGTATACAGGTGGCCAGGAAATGGGATGCCCTGCACAGGCTCAACCTGATCCAGTTGGCGGAGCAAATGGAAGAGGACTTTAAAAGGTGGGACATGCTCCCGCTGTCATTGGCAGGGAGGGTGCATACCGTGAAAATGATGGTCCTCCCGAGATTTTTGTTTGTCTTTCAGTGCCTCCCCATCTTCAGCCCCAAGGCCTTTTTTTAGTGGGTGAGTAGGATCATTTCGGGTTTTCTGTGGGCGAATAAGACCCCGCGAGTAAGGAGATTGCTGTTGGGGCCCAGTCGGGGAGGGGGGGGGCGGCATCATGTAAAGGTACTAGTCTGGGAGCTTAGATAACGGCTCCTTTGCTGTTCTCGCCGACCCGCTACTCCACAAGTCCAGTGATGGTGGCGACACTCAGGATCTGGGGACAGTGGAGGAGGTACAAGAAGGTGGAGGGAGCGTCGGTCTGGACCCCGATATGTAACAACCACAGGTTTGTCCCGGGTAAGATAGATGGTGGGTTCCAGAGCTGGCAGAGGGCAGGCATCAGAAGGATGGGGGATCTGTTCATAGATGGAAGCTTTCCCAGTTTGAAGGCGCTAGAGGACAAATTTAATCTGCCGCCAGAAAATGCCTTTAAATATCTGCAAGTTCGAGCCTTCCTGAAAAAACAGGTAGTGGCCTTTCCGACGCTGCCACCACTGAGTATACAGGACAGGGTGGTCTCTGTCACCTGGGTGGGGCAGGGGAAGGTGTCGGATATCTACCAGGAACTACAGGAGGTGGTGGAAACCCCGGTGGAGCAGCTCAAGGGCAAGTGAGAGGAGGAGCTAGGTGAGGAGTTGGAAGCGGGTCTGTGGGCAGAGGTCCTGGGCAGGGTTAATTCCTCCTCATTATGTGCCAGGCTCAGTCTAATTCAATTTAAGGTGGTCCACCGGACACACATGACGGCTGCGAGAATGAGCAAGTTTTTTTGGGTAGAAGACACGTGTACGAGGTGCAAGGGCAGCCCAGCAAACCATGTCCACATGTTTTGGGCATGCCTGGAGCTTAGAGAGGTCTGGCAGGGGTTCGCGAGGGCAATGACCAAGGTGCTTAACACACAGGTGGTGCCTAGTCCAGAGATAGCGATCTTTGGAGTGTCAGAAGACCCGGGGGTTCAGGGGGCGAAAGAGGCCGACATCTTGGCCTTTGTCTCCCTAGTAGCCCGGAGACGGATTTTATTAATGTGGAAGGACTCAAAGCCCCCGTGTGTAGAGATTAGGGTTAACGACGTGGCTGGGTTTCTCAGCCTCGAGAAAATAAAGTTTGCCTTAAGAGGGTCTACACCAGGGTTCTCTTGGAGGTGGCAGCCGTTCGTCGAATTTCTCGGGGAAAATTAAAATGTCAGCAGCAGCAATCCGTAGGGGGGGTGGGGTGGGGGGAGTGAGTGCTTCATCGGGATGGTGTGGGAAGACTGAGTCGCGTGGGGTAATGTCTATTTAATTGTCATTGTATATTCTCTTTTTGCACTATGTTAATGTTCACTCTATTTTGTTTTGTTACTATTATTACTACTGTTCTATTATGAAAAATTCTGCAAAACCTTAATAAAAATATTTTTTTTAAAAAAGAAGCCAAAACTAAATGTTCAAGCCTAATGGGGCATTTCCATTGGAATTCTCCCACTCGCTTGATGTAACTTTGGCTGAAGAGCCACCAAAACACTAGATAACTGCATGAACATCGTTTAGCAAGGGTTTCCAAAGACTTTACATTGAAGCTAGGCACAAATGCCTGGATTTTCATCACCGAGGTGGGTTGTGGAAGTTGGGAAAATCCCAGGCTCGACCTGCCTGCCACGGGGAATAAGCCTGCAAAGGTGGCATCTTCATTGCTTGGATGGGTGGTTTGTGGGTTTCTGTCGGGTTGACCCTGGAAGAGGTTGGATGCTGCAGGTGTGGAGGTGGGCTGTTTAAAAGACCTGTCTTGGTGCTCTGGGATCTTGTCCTAGTTAAAATGAAAACAGAAAGGCTCCAGCCCTCACTCCTCCTCAAATTCCACACACTCCCCTGCCACGCTCATGCCCCCCAACTAAGCCAAATATACATTGTGCAACTGACAGCAGAGATCAGAGAACCAGCTGATTAAGCAATGCTTTCCCTGGGGCTTTGGTGTTTAATCAGAGTAATAGATGTCAGGATCCCCTTACTTAAATCTTGCTTCCCCTTGCTCAAACTTTGCTTTTTCTGTGTCACCCCATTATGCTCTATCATACTGGCTGCTACAATTCTGCGGACTATGCTTTGAAAGTGTATTAACCAAGCCTAATGTGCTATTTGAACTGGTCCAAGAACTCCGCTCAGTACAGTGTGCTATTTGGCTGGTCCATTAATGTCATAGGAACATAGTAATTTAGGAATTATGAGTAGAAATAAGCAATTCGGCTCTTCGAGCCTTTTCCGCCATTCAATCAGATCATGGCTGATCTCTTCCTGTTTTCAAATCCACCTCCCGACCTGTTCCCCATATCTCTTGAACTAATTTTTAAAATCAGAAATATATTTATCTCCTTCTTGAAATCATTTAATGACTCAGATTCCACCGCACTATGGGGCAGCGAGTACTACAAATTCTTCACCCTCTAAAAGAAGTAGTTTCTCCTCATCTCAGTTTGAAATCTACAGCCTCTCAACCTATATCCATGACATATGACATTTTTTCATGTGACATGTCACCTTTTGATAGACTCGGCTCGCAGCCAATCAACTCTTTTGGATTCCAGGACTTGGCAGCTACTTGACCCTGGTTGGTGTGGGGAGTTCCAGAGGATTCTGGAAACGAAGGCAGACTCCATTTTGAGTTAGTTATGCTTAGTCCAGGAGAGAGCTGGGGCCCAGGTTTGGACTTTCCCTCCAACAAGCCTGTGAAAGCTTAACCTCTGTTAAGACTGAAAGCCCAGTCTGATATCTTTCCTGAGATCTCTAAAGGTCTGGAAGAAAAAAAACATCTTTCTCTCTCTGTCCATTACATTTAGCTCTGACCTGCAGATAGAGCAGGCCACTGTTTGAGAGGCAGAGTGGAAGTGGATGGGAAACCTTATTTTAAAATTCTCAGGTAGCGAACCATAATTTCACTTCAGTGAGACTGAGTGCCAATCTGGTGGGAGTCAATCAAGTGAAAGGGGTTCCTTCAAGGAAATGCTACAGCCTGCAGGTTCTAATTGTCGGCACGCATCAGAAAATCTGAAACAACCAGTGGTTTCAACACTCAGTGCCCTGAGAAGCCAGCCAACTACAAAGACTACAACCACAGCAGGAAAGGTATTCTTCTCTCATCCCCATTTAATCCCTCCAGTAGTTTGATCTCTCTCTACTCCATTGTGTGTCTGTGTTGTATCTCTTGGGTAGAGGGTGGGACGGTGAAGGAGGGGATTATTAGATTAGCAGATCTTTGCTCCATTATCACCATTACACGTTTATCGCTTCTCTTGTACAAATAAACAGTTTTTTGTGTTTTACGTACAAATCTGGTGTGTGTAAGTAACTGGAGCAGTCAAGGGTGAAAGAGCTCAGAAAATATACACAAATTATTCGCCAATTCACTTTTGTTGGGACACTGGGGCCTGTGGGGCTGCAATTGACCTCGTACTCACCCAGGGTGTCATAACATGGATTTCTGAGTTGCAAGTCAAGCATCCATAATGAAGCTTGGCTGGAATCCATTAGTCTGATACACCTGGGGCGAGATTCTCCGACCCCCCGCCGGGTCGGAGAATCGCCGGGGGCTGGCGTGAATCCCGCCCCCGCCGGTTGCCGAAGTCTCCGGCACCGGATATTCGGCGGGGGCGGGAATCGCGCCGCACCGGTTGGCGGGCCCCCCCGCGCGATTCTCCGGCCCGGATGGGCCGAAGTCCCGCCGCTAAAATGCCTGTCCCGCCGGCGTAAATTAAACCACCTACCTTACCGGCGGGACGAGGCGGCGCGGGCGGGCTCCGAGGTCCTGGGGCAGGGCGATCTGGCCCCGGGGGGTGCCCCCAAGGTGGCCTGGCCCGCAATCGGGGCCCACCGATCCGCGGGCGGGCCTGTGCCCTGGGGGCACTCTTTCCCTTCCGCCTCCGCCACGGACTCCACCATGGCGGAGGCAGAAGAGACTCCCTCCACTGCGCATGCGCGGGAATGCCGTCAACGGCCGCTAACGCTCCCGCGCATGCGCCGCCCGGAGATGTCATTTCCGCGCCAGCTGGCGGGTCACCAAAGGCCTTTCCCGCCAGCTGGCGGGGCGGAAATTCGTCCGGCGCCGACCTAGCCCTAGGTTGGGGCTCGGCCCCCAAAGATGCGGAGCATTCCGCACCTTTGGGGCGGCGCGATGCTCGTCTGATTTGCACCGTTTTGGGCGCCAGTCGGCGGACATCGCGCCGTTTCCGGAGAATTTCGCCCCTGATCTCCAGAAAAACATTGTCAGATTGACAGCTCCAGCTCTTTGATCTGTTCTGTCAATTTCACAATGTTTATTGACACAGGTTTCAAGTTCCTGAAGTCTCTGTTATTGATACTTTAAAGGACTTGGATGATTGATATTTTTATCGGGCTGTAGTGAAAGGGAAGGACCTTTTTAACATAGTGGAAAGTAATGGATGAATAACTTTTGAATTTATTTTTATTAGACATCCTGTTGTCACTATAGTTTCCATTAGTTATATACAGTGTATAGTGAGTGAATGGACATGGATGAGCCATACCTTGGCCTAAAGGGACATGAGGGGCCATGGGATAGTGGGTGGAGAGCCATAGCTTGGTTTAGGGGCATGGGGAGGATTTATTTAACTTACCTTTTAACAGGACCCATCATGTGAAAATTGCAGAGGAGTAAGTTGCCTGTGGTGATATGCCTGTGAAGAGTATTGTACATAGTTAGCAGTGCAACATCCAACCAGCTGGTGGCGTTAGATCATAGATCATAGAATTTACAGTGCAGAAGGAGGCCATTCGGCCCATCAGCCTGCACCAGCCCTCAACCCCACTTAAGCCCACACCTCCTCCCTATCCCCCGTAACTCCACTTAACCTTTTTGGACACTAAGGGCAATATAGCATGAACAATCCACCCAACCTGCAAATTTTTTGAACTGTGGGAGGATACCGGAGCACCCAACAGAAACCCACGCAGACACGGGGAGAAAGTGAAAACCCCACACAGACAGTGACCCAAGCCGGGAATCGAACCTGGGACCCTGGAGCTGTGAAGCAACAGTGCTAACCACTGTGCTACCGTGTCACCCATGGGCTATAGGTATCGGTCACATGACTTCAGACACTCAACAGTTGGTAGTAAGGCGTACAACAGGACAGTCACACATAGGGCAGTTCCAGGAGAGATCACGAAACTCAAATAGTAACCTAGTCTCTATAATATTCTGTTTGTTATCTTTCCACATGTTCATCAATAAATCATCATTCTAGTTAAGTCACCAGATGTTCAATGTACATCATTGCAACGGCAAGGTCACATACCACAACATGGTACCAGGAGTGCAGAATATTTAAAAGTAACAGCAGAAAAGGCGAGGTGACACAGGCCAAAGAATGAAAAAGAGAAGATTCTTCCACTGGCATGGTGAACTACGGCCATTGGTGACTCAATGCAACAAACGATGGCGAAGTTTGAGATGGAAGGTTTAAAGGCACCCCACCAGCTTCAAGTCTTGGGTAATGTAGACGGAAACTGGCGCTTTTTCATAAAACAGTTTAAACTTTATGTCTCAGCCCCTGGCACAGCTTGATGAGAGGTGCATTGCATTGCTGCTCGTGGTAGTAATCAAAATATTTGATATCTTCGCTTTTGATAGCGAAGAGGAAAGCAAGAGCTACGATGAGGTGATAAGGTACTTTGATCGGCATTGCTCCCCGAAAATACATGAAATATTTGAAAGATACATTTTTCGTACACGTACCCAGAAACCAGCCGAATCTTGTGACAGCTTTGTAACCGACTTGAGGCTGAAGGCCCAGTCCTGCAATTTCAGCAATCTAAAGTCATTGATGATCTACGACTAAATACTGTTTGGGATATCGAATCATAAGCTCTGAGAGAGATTGTTATGGGTAGAAGACCTGAAATTGGAAAATGCGATTAAGATTTGCCATGCGAGTGAGTTGGCTGCACAGCAGATTAGTTTGAAACATTTTGGTGCAAACATGGAAAAAGACCCCAGTGCCATCAGCACTGTGACGCAGTTCAATAGAAAATGTGATCTCAGTGTGGGTGGCCATTTTAAGAGGCCGACTGGAGCCACCATTTTATGCTACAAAAATGTGGCAACCGACATGGCCCATGGCATTGCCCAGCATATGGAAAAGTATGTTCCAGGTGTGGCTGGACAAATTATTTTACGAAACAATGTTTTTTGCATCCCACAGTGAACTGAACAAGATCAGTCAACGCAGTTGATGAAATGTCTCCTGAAGAACAGCCCTTCATTGATATATTTCAATCAATGACATGATCAGTCCGACAGTGAAAAGTGAAGAAGTCTTTCTGAACAGTTGTGACGATAGTAAGATGAATCTAGAACTTCAAAACCAGATGGACGACCCTAGAGATGCTGAACAACGCATTGCTAAAATGAGACCTCGACACAGGAATGAGGCCACCTCCTCAGTCTGTCCGATTTGCACGGGCTGCACGTTAAACCGAAGGTTGACAATCAGCCAAGACTTCCGATACGTTAAGATGGGAAGGAGATTGAGAGGCTGGGTGTATGTGAACTTGAATTATGTGTGCACGACACAACTCACATGTTACTATTTTCCATTGTGGACATGAAAAGCGAGTCCATCATAGGAGCGGATGCGTGTGAGACCCTGAACCTAGTTGAGCGGCTGTACGTTCCAGACAGCGAGTGGCCAGACGATTACTGCGACACTCAATGAAATAAGCTGCCGCAGTTATTCGATGAGAAACAAGTGAAAGTGCAGGTGGAGGATGACAGAACAGATGAAGAGCTGGAAGAGCCAAAGTGAATTCCAAACTTCTGGTTAACAGTCTTCAAGAAGGTGTATATACTCAGTGATATGATACAGGAGCATGATGAGCCTATATTAAAGCGTCTACAAGATGTTAACATTAAATGTTCAGAGGGCCTGAAGCACAGTGTCGGGTCTTTTTCTGGCTCTGTAAACCTAACCTGAGAACAAGTGTTCTGGAAGGTCATGTTTCCATTTTCGGATGCTGCAACATTGGTGGAACCTGGAACAAGTGGTCTGGGCGGAAGACCTGACTTTGTGCTCCCACACTGATCAACGTTTAAAAGAAATGGGGAAAAAACACAGCCCTCTAGCCCTAACCCCTCACATTTTTCACCACTCCACATACTCCCTATGTAACCCATGCCAACGCATGCCACATCATGCCCCCACCCACCCTGATGGCCCTTTATTGCTCTATGCAACTTAGTGCCAACACATGCTCCCCCCTCCCAGCACCCTTTGTTCTTACACCTACCATGCCAATTCACCCAGTACCCATGATGAGCAGACCTCAATATCCATACTATGATTAAATTAAATAAAGTTCCAAGTATCTATTGTGGATATTATGTAATAAAAATCTCATTCATAAAAAAATATTTACTGTATTTATATTTCTTGAACAACATTATCCCTTATAACATCAAACATATCCCTTATAACATCAAACATTTAGTTCAATTGCATAATTGCTCACAAAAGCAAGCATTGGAATTCAGAGACCCACTTCAAAGATACCAAAATCACTTGGAACGAATTGTGAAATGACAGGTACTCTACTATGCTAGTGGACCGTTGTAAAATCAGTCATGTAGCACTAGTTCAGTAATGGTAACCCTAAGGCGAATGTCTACAGACAGAGTGAAATAGCAAGCAATGATTCTTTTTAACACTCCAGATTTCAAAGATTTAAAGGGCAGGAGTTCTAAATAACGTTATAACAATAGCTTGACAGGTGCCTTTGCCAGTTTTTCTTGACAGCTCATCATGCCAGTTCTTTTTGACACTTTTGACAATTGTTTTTCACAATACCAATGGGTTTCACAGGTCCAATGAGTTTATGTACTTTTAACACATATTCATGCCTACTTTTAGGAATCCCAAAGCGTACCTGTACCGAATAAAGGACACCAGACCTCTCCCAAGGGCATCTGACCTCCCAAAAAGGTGACCCGGGACCATACCCAAAAGGGTACCTTATCTCTCCAACAAGGTACCCTGGATATGCAAAGGAATCAACAAAGCTCAGACCTGCTCCCACCAGATCTAATCTTTTCGTGTCTGGCTTTGGACACCTACCGCACCAAATTCGCATGAGTGGAGGCATCTGCTGATTCCTATGGGCAGCTGTGAATCCTGACCCAGGCCCTTTCCTGCCCCCACAAAATTGGTAGGTGCCATGTTCAGAGGCAGGGCCTCCAGATACTGATCTTTTCCAACATTTTTGCGAGAATGGGAACGCTCCCCATTCTTCCAGAAATCCAAGCCTAAAAGAACATGGCTAGTGCTCTGAGAGATTATGGGCGGAGTTTGTGAATTCACACCTAATCCTGTTCACACATTGAAAACATTGGACTTGTCAGCAGTTGGAATCAGCTACGTAAACTAGTTTCCAAGAACACCGGCAACTAAAATCTTTGAAATAAAAGGAAACATACAGTAACTTTTTCAACAGTATCCATTTGGCAGAATACAAATGTGATGCTATGGGCTTTTGTTGGAAACAAAAGCCAACAATTAATCTACTTCAACCAAAGAGAAAATGCTGGAAAATCTCAGCAGGTCTGGCAGCATCTGTAGGGAGAGAAAAGAGCTAACGTTTCGAGTCCAGATGACCCTTTGTCAAAGCTACTTAATCTACTTCAATTCCCCTGATTCCCACAGACGCCAGCTGCAATTAGAAAGGCTACCAAGAATCTGTTTGTCTTGTTTTTCACTAACTATATCTATAAATGGTTTCCGATCAATGTAAATATCTATCTTAAAACCCTCCCACTTTCTTTAGGGATCTGCTGAGGGGAAATCTCTGTCATAATGGTGTACACGCTATTCAGGATTGATTTCACTTGGTGATGGATGGGGGGGGGGGGGGGGTAAAATGGACTTCAAGAAGAAATAGAAGCCTTGAAATATATGGAGATACTGTAATACTCTACATTAATGAAAGAGTATTTTTTAAAATTGCATGGAAGACTGGGATTGTCTTCAGTTTCCAAAACTAGGTTGAAGTCCAATATTAATAGATGACATGCCAACCTCTCATCAATATCTTTTCAACACCTGAGATAAATTTGGGCTGTCTTAGTCCAGTTCCCAGTTGTCATGGGCCTTTGGCACAAAGCCAACGTCTCAAATTCCAATTCCAGTTCTCCACGCACACTTAGTAGTTCACTAGAGCACCCTTTTGCCTATTTCCATAGCTAGTAATTCCTCAAAGATGTCGTTATTCTGTCACCAGAGCCTTCCATAGCTGGAGGGGTGCCATTCTACATCAGGCATGACGGACCAGAAGTCTCTCCAACTCTTACTGCCAGTCATTGGCGTGCTTGAAGGATTTGCAGGTTGACACTCTCAACCTGCTTGACCAGGTTATAAACGCACCTTCCTTCACCATCAAGTCAAATCCGGCGCTTCAGGCTCAGAAGGAGGGACGCTATCCACTGTGCCACAAGACCTCACCATCACAAATGGCAATGATCATCCACTTCACCCAACAATAATGGTATACACCGCCGAATGTGAAAGATAATCTAGTGTAATATTCTAGGTAAACATGTTATCATATTTAAGTTGGCACAGTAAGAAGTCTTACAACACCAGCTTAAAGTCCAATAGGTTTGTTTCGAATCACTAGCTTTCGGAGCACAGCTCCTTCATCAGGTGAGTCCAACGCCGGCATCTCCACATCATATTGAAGTTGGAGGAGCTTTGCATCACACATGTCTCACGCCATATAAACAGACAGTACTAGAAATAAGCAACAGTTCAGTCAACATCTGTAATGAGAAAATGGTCGGGTTCAGATTTTCAATATTTTATCATCCCATTTCATATCTTCATCACTTGCAGAATTTCCCCTTCATTGTATTGTTCCATGTTGTACCTGACCTCGATGCCCTGATGGTGTAGCTGATGCAGAAGTCCTCTGGTTTCCAACTAGGATGTTCATAATTCCAGCAGAAAAAGTTAAATAAAAAACAGAGATGCACTTAGGAGCAAAGGTTTCTATCTTAAATTGCTGGAATGAATCGCAGTATGCACGAAAAGAATGCCAAGGTCAGATTTCACTTGAATGATGAGGTTGTACTCAAACCATTGTATTAATATATATCAATATATAAATCGGCTTTAAGAAGGGACCCATATGCATAGTGTTGACTCCCAGACTCTGTGGGATCTCGATCCATATTTCTTTATAGTTTCAATTCATAGTTAATACTTGAGCTCAATAAACATTAATATAAAAATATAATTTGGGGAAAATCAGAAAAAGACTGGCTGTCGAAACACCTAATTTATTACTTAATTAAGTTTCAAATTCTCAATGAAATTCCCAGAACAAGTCAATAAACATGTTACCTTGTGGAAACCTGAAGAAAAACTGAATTTGTTACTGATTCTGAGTCTTCAAGTATCATGTTCTAAGTTACTTTAGTGATCACAGTGTCGGCAAACTCGATCTCTCCATTGATTTTAATTGTGAGTGAAGCTACAATAATTAGTTGTTTAACATTTTGAGCAAAGGTCACTCTGGAGTCTTAAAACAGTGCTAAAGTCTCGTAATATTGCAACATGGTGCACAAAATGCCTAGGTCGCCCACACAATAATCACCAAACAGTTCTGCAAGATAATATTGATATGTGATAAATGCACGACAGCACAAATTTTCAGCAAATTCAGGCCGATGTATCAGAGGAATTCATCACACTCAACCACAAAAACAATTTGCACTTATACACAGATTAACATTGCAAAATGTTCAAAAGCATGTTCCAAACCTCAGCAAACAATTTTTGACATTGAACCACATAAGGAGATATTAGGATAGCTGACTAAAAGCTGACAAAGAGCTATGGTTTAAGGACTGAGGAGGGAAGAGACTAGAGGGCGGGGTCAAACGGAAAAGTTTCTAAGTGTCAATAGTGGTGGGTTTTGCTGGGAGTTTCCTGCTGGCTCTGTCGGTGAGTTCCCCACCGCTATCTAACCACACTTAGTCCCTTTTTTGGGCCCTGAGGAGTTTATTTTCATCATTGGAGAGATGAACTCACTGGCCAGGACGCAGGTGGCGTAGTGGTATTGCCACTGGACTAGTGATCTAGAGGCCCAGGGTAATTCTCTGGAGACCCGGTTCGAATCCCACCATGGCAGATGGTAAAACTTGAATTCAGTACAAAATCTGGAATTAAAATGATGACCATGAAACCATTGTCGATTGTTTTAAAAACCCATCTGGTTCACTAATGTCCTTTAGGGAAGGAAATCTACCATCCTTATCTAGGGCGGGATTCTCTGACCCCCCCCGCCGGGTCGGAGAATCGCCGGGGGGCAGCGTGAAACCCGCCCCCGCCGGCCGCCTAATTCTCCGGCGCCAGAGATTCGGCAGGGGCGGGAATCGCCCCCCCCCCCCCCCCCCCCCCCCCCCCGGCGATTCTCCGGCCCACGATGGGCTGAAGTCCCGCTGCTGTCATGCCTGTCCCGCCAGCGGGAATTAAACCACCTCTCTTACCGGCGGGACTGGTGGCGCGGGCGGGCTCCGGGGTCCTGGGGAGGGGGCGCGGGGCGATCTGGCCCTGGGGGGTGCCCCCACGGTGGCTAGGCCCGTGATCGGGGCCCCACCGGTCTGCGGGGCGGGCCTGTGCCGTGGGGGCACTCTTTACCCTCCGCCTCGGCCATAGCCTCCACCATGGCCGACGCGGAAGAGACACCCCCGCCCCCGCGCATGCGCGGGGATGACACCAGCAGCCGCTGATGCTCCCGCACATGCTCGGACTTCCGCCGGCCGGTGGAGTCCCTTCAGCCCCGGCTGGCGTGGCGCCAAAGGCCTTCCACGCCAGCCGGCGGGATGACAACCACTCCGGCGCGGGCCTTGCCCCTAAAGGTGATGGCTTGGCCCCTAAAGGTGCGGAGAAATCCGTATCTTTGGGGCGGCCCGACGTCGGAGTGGGTCACGCCACTCCATCCCGCCGGGACCCCCTGCCCCGCGCGGTAGGGGAGAATCCCACCCCTGGTCTGGTCGATATGTGATTTCAGAACACAGCAATATGGTTGATTCTTAAATGCTCCCTGAGGTGGCCTAGTGAGCCACTCAGTTTAAGGGTAATTAGGAATGGGCAAAAAATGCTGACCCAGCCAATGACGCCCACATCCCATGAACACATTTTTAAAAACACCCCCTTACAAGCCTCCGCCTTCCAGATACCCACTTTTCACCCCCCACCAACTTCCCAGAGTGCCGACTTAAATGTCCTGCACCTCACCCACCCTTCATGCCTCGCCCCACTCTCTTTTCATGGGCATGGCCCCCCCTCATGCCCTGACCCTTGGAAGTGACCCTTGGGCATCTTTGGAGAGCTCCTGCCAGCTTTGCAGTGCCACCTGGGCAACCTGGCAGTCCCAGGCTGGCAGTGCCAATGTTCCAAGCGGGCAGTCAAGGTGCCCATGTTCTGGGGGAGACCCAGGTGCCTTCGCTGGCCAGGTGACCCCCGGGTGCCGTTCCGCCTGGTCGATGTTTGTGTGGACTGGTACTGGAAGCCACCCAGCTGAGCCTCCCTGGCAAGGCCGGTAGATATTGCGAGGCCGATAGATCGCGGGTAAGTACGCTTAAATAGATTTAAAACCTATTTAAGCACGCACGGCTTGGTCCAGCCCATTGTGGGCTGCCTAGTGAGACTTGGGTACACCCCATGAGGCATTGTGGCTGTCAGGAAGCCTGCAGGATGCCTCTCCCAGCATCTTCTGGCCACACTGTGCTCCCAGTAAGGGGATTTAGAGAGATTTAGGGAAGGAATTCCAGAGCTTTGAGTCTTGCGGCTGCACTTTGCATGCCCCCACTGGGCCCATTTTCACTCTAAAGGGCAGATAAAATAGGACGGATGCCCACCCTATCACTTTCTCACCCACCCCCTCGTTCACATCCAGAATATGGGGGTGGGCGGGTGACAAAATTGGCAGCCCACTTGCCAGATTTAAATAGATGATCAAGGGTGAATTAGACTTGTTAACAAGCCAATTGACACAAATAATACAAAGCCCACGCAATTAAATGTTTGACGTGGGCAGTTGGGTAGGACTGGGCAGTCCAATTTTTTAAATTATCTCTTCGAAGGGTGGGAAGGAAGGAGTGGTTCTATCTTTGGGATCTGGGGCGAAATTCTCCAGAAACGGCGTGATGTCCGCGACTGGCGCCCAAAACGGCGCAAATCAGTCGGGCATCGCGCCGCCCCAAAGGTGCGGAATGCTCCGCATCTTTGGGGGCCGAGCCCCAACATTGAGGGGCTAGGCCCGCGTCGGACGAATTTCCGCCCCGCCAGCTGGCGGAAAAGGCCTTTGGTGCCCCGCCAGCTGGCGCGGAAATGAAATCTCCGGGTGGCGCATGCGCGGGAGCGTTAGCGGCCGCTGACGGCATTCCCGCGCATGCGCATTGGAGGGAGTCTCTTCCGCCTCTGCCATGGTGGAGACCGTGGCGAAGGCGGAAGGAAAAGAGTGCCCCACGGCACAGGCCCGCCCGCGGATCGGTGGGCCCCGATCGCGGGCCAGGCCACCGTGGGGGCACCCCCCGGGGCCAGATCGCCCCGCGCCCCCCCCAGGACCCCGGAGCCCACCCGCGCCACCTTGTCCCGCCGGTAAGGTAGGTGGTATTATTCTACACCGGCGGGACAGGCATTCTAGCGGTGGGACTTCGGCCCATTCGGGCCGGAGAATCGTGCGGGGGGGGCCCGCCAACCGGCGCTCCGCGATTCCCACCCCCCGCCGAATATCCGGTGCCGGAGACTTCGGCAACCGGCGGGGGGCGGGATTCACGCCAGCCCCCGGCGATTCTCCGACCCGGCGGGGGGTCGGAGAATCTCGCCCCTGCTCTTTGCCAATGCAGTGCTGCAACCTCCTAAGATTGAACCCGCCCCTTTTTCATACCTTCCCGCAACCTTAAACCACCACCCCACCCTCCACCACATCTCAGACCAGCTCTAAACCCTCCCTGTCCAAGATCCTGACTTACCTGTTTATCGGGATCGTCCTCTTGCTGTCCCAGCAGCACCCACTAACACGCTCTGGTGCTGTTGCGATTATGAGCTCCTGGCTAATCGGATTGACCTGCCGCTCCCGAGAGGGTGGGGCCACGTTCCCAGAGATGGGCGGAAGTCCCACTTGGTCCTTGTTTTGTCCATTTGCAGCACATCATGCCTGCGGGTAGGCCGGTGTGCAGCGGGGCAGCCCCATGTCGACTTTGCTCCTGGTGGGAGAGGGTGGGGTGGGGCCAAGCTATCTGCTCCCCGTATACTCCCCCAACCCTGTGCTACGCCCTTGCCACGACCTTCAATGATGCAGCAATTAAAACTGGGGAGACCTAAAAGGCCTGAATTGGAGGAATGTAGATTATGCCTACTCCATGAAGCAGTAAACATGCCTCTCTCTTATAAAGGGCACCAGCCACACGAGGAGAATATTTACCACTCCAGTAAGTGCATTTTGCTGTCATTTAACTGCAAACATTGAGGACAACTAGGTAAATGCACATAAATTTGTCTCCAGTTGTGTGATTCTTGTCTAATCCGTGTCTTTTTAACACATTCTCCCTTATGCCACTGTGACGATATGAAGAAGCAGCAAAAGAAGCAGGTTCATCGTTTATTCTCATCACATCAGCTTTTTTAATTGGAAAGTGAAGCTGTGTATGTGTGCATGCCTCATATAATACCATACATTTAAAACATCTATTTAGATAATAAAGATTTTTCATACATTTAAATGAGAAGGGTTTATCAAATCATAATTCATCATGAAGCTTAATTTGTCAAGTTTGGTTAATTGCAATGAAACTTAATAATCTATTATATGACACTATTAGGCCATGCTACGCTGCTGATTCATTTATAAAATGTAATAAGAATTCATATTTTACTTTGAATGGATGCTCCATCTTTTGAAATTCAAGCTTTATATGCTCAGGATACTAAAATGGTGGGGGGTGGTGAACAAACTGCATTCAATATCATGGTTGCGGAGCCACTTGAAAGATTAATGGCATCTTCGAAAATATAATTGATTATTCATAGATCCCAGCTGACAACTGGAGACCGCTGGGTTTTCAGTTTTCCCTCAAGATGGCAGTAGTGGCCATAATGAGTGCCAAAAGGAACATCTGCAACTCAACATGGTCGCACCCGCACCTTTATTCAGTGAGTAATTCAAAATGGGGATTCAAAGGAAAAGGGCAAAAGGATTGGATGGATAGAGGGAGTTAATTCAGGATGAGAATATTAATCGCTGAATTTTTTAAATATTAAAAAACATCAAAAGACTTGCAAGCCTAAATATATCATTTCATTACTTAGGAGTTAAAAGGTTTAGGATTTAGGATGTGCAGTTTGGATTTCAATGTCTTGACAGTTGAAGGCTGCCCTGAAGTCTAGTGGATACCACTGATTTAATTATCCAGGGGTCTCCTTTTGCAGGTTCTTTTAAAGCCATTCCTGTCTATAGTATCCGCGGCTGTGAACCATCAGTTTAGGATTGTATGAGGGCGGCTTGTGGCGCAGTGGATAGTACTGGGACTGCGGCGCTGAGGACCCGGGTTTGAATCCCAGCCCTGGGTCACTGTCCGTGTGGGGTTTGCACTTTCTCCCCATGTCTACGTTGGTTTCACCCCCACAACCCAAAAGATGTGCAGGTTAGGTGGATTGGCCACCCTAAATTGCCCCTTAGTTGGAAAAAATGAATTGGGTACTCTAAAGTTATTTTTTAAAAGTATAGGATTGTATTATGTGACTGTGATCATTTGTATCAACTAACAGGATAAAAGTGTGAGAACATGGCTTATGTCAATGGAGTTCACTCATATTTTGGCCTGTAGCTACAAATTATGAGTAAATGAGTTTCCTGTTTTTTATAATGTTTTAATCTGGAAGTTTTATTTCCTGTCTCACAAATACGTGCAATTTTACCAAGTGAAATGGAGGCAGGTTAATGGCTAGCGTCTCTGGCAGTTTCTGATGTATTTGACATCTCCATGGTTTCGGTGATGAAAGCAACTCCAGCCCCCAGCTTTCTGGCCCAGATAAACATCTCTAATCACTTTCATGTGGAAATAAAAGGAGCTGGGGAATGGCACAGGCTGACTGGTTTCAAATCTTAATAAGAGGCCCAGGGACATATTTCTGTGAAATCATGTATAAATCATTTTTTAACCTTAGAGGAGGTCACTTTGGGGAGTTGAAGTTCCGCACTTCACATACATATTGTAGCTCAACTTTACACATAAATCTACTCTTTTACTTTGCAAAGACTTGTACTAGGATTCAAAGTTGATGAATATATATATTGTTTAGCAGCGTTCTTGTGCGCTTGTCAATCATACCTTACATCCACATTGACCTCCTTCACATTTATGAGATGTTTTATGTGGTTGAGAAATATTTTGGCTGATGTTCCTCTATTTTTCTTGAATCCCAGTTGATTTGCGCAGTACTTGAGCACCAGTTAACTTAAATAATCAACACATTTTTAGCTCCGTGTTACAACTACTTCCTCATAAACTTATCAGATTGTAAAATGCGATTAAAACATGAGAGGTTCTTTTTACAACTTCGCAGATTTCTAAACAGCCACTGAATTAAGTTAAACAGGACGTTACTGCACAATCAAATCAAGTAATTTTTATCGTCAAGAATTTCTTTTAACTCTCTTCTTGCTGCCCCCCCCCCCTTAGTTGCTTTCTATTTCAGTTTGCAAAAGTGAGACAAACAGCCTTCAACACTGCTTCAGCATTTGACAGGAAACTTTGCAGGATGTTGTTGGTCCTTTCACTATTCTTCCTCCTGCAAGGCATTCTACTTTCATGCAATATGCCATCTCGTGGCCAGTAGTAGGTATAACAAGAACCATTTAAAAAGCAATTCATAGGTACCTTGGACAAACGAGGCGCATTTTATTATGACATGGACATCACCATATTCAGCAAATGAGTTGACTGATTTGAAAAGACAAACAAGCCTGATGATATTTATGAATGGCCTCGTTTCAAATGTTTGACAGGCCTGATTATTAGGCTTTTAAGTGTTCGCCCAATACGAAGACAGGACGGGTTTGTCAATACATGTTACACTCGATCAAGGTTCATCTTGTATATCAAGGTAAAAGAAGCAACTAGCAAATTGTTGCGCTGCACTTCATTCTTTCATTCACTGTGTGTAAAAGGGGATACATGAAAGCAATTGGCAGGACAATTTACATAAAAAGTAAATGTGCCAGGTGGAATTTGATAGTGGATTAACAATAGCACCTTGGGCATTAACCTCCCACACTTGAGAATCCTTGATGTTCGAACAAAAAGCCTTTGTCTTTAATATGACACTTGTAGCCACATTTCAACAGGATTAACTGATTGGAAAGTTGATGGCCTGGATAAGTGGAATTTTGTCTGGGGATGAGAAAGGTGTTATAAGTGGAATAATGTGCCCTCCCCTGCAGCGAGTTTGGCACAGAAGGCATTGAAGGTGGCTGTGGAGTCGGCTGTCTTGCCATCTCCGTCCCAATAAAGTCCCTTGCTGGAAGGCCCGAGAACGTTCTTTCCCCCCCACTGCCAATTTAATGCCTACTTAAGGGCCAGTGTCAGGCAGGGGGTTTGCCCTTTAGGGAGCATGACAAGGAAATCTGTGTGGGGTTGCTTGAGGGCTACTGGGAGAGGGTGGTGGTGTCGTTCCTTCAAAGACACTCAGTGGCCAATCAAGGGATCTGGCATCAGGAAGAGGGAGGCTCCGCTGAGAGCTTCCTGCTTTTGCTGCCAACCCTCCTACTCTGCTCCCCCGTGACTCTCCCCGCCATTACTTACCACTGGACAGCGATCCAGTGAGGATCCTTGGGCTCAGGTGGATGTTGTACTGGCAACAACCACCAATCCCCAGTAGCGCTGTCAGTCAAAAAAGCTGCTAGCTTTTTATTGGCTCGCAGCTCTCCACGGACGGGACCTTGATCCCAGGAGAAGGCCCGAGGTAGGTTTATCAAGTACCTGAGCCACTCAAGATGGGACGGGCCTTTCCAAAAGAGGCGACACAGGTCTCCAGTCTGCTGTCCAGCAGGTGGCTGAACTCCTGTCACTCAATAAGATTTTCCCTGAATTGGAATGTAATTTAAAGTTTATGGAAGTTAGGTGTGGCATCCAATCATCAAGTATATAAATGTGATAAATGCAAACCTAAAAGATGAGAATCATAGAATGATTACAGCTCAGAATGGTGTTATGGTTTGGGACATTCGCTATATTCTGGAGAATACTGCAGTAGAAAGGGGAAAATCCAGTTGTGTTTCATGTAGGTACCAATGATATCGGTAGGATTAGGAAAGAGGTGCTGTTTAGAGAGGATCAGCAGCTAGGAGTTAAATTAATAAGGCAGAACCACAAAGGTAATGATTTCTGGATTATTACCTGAGCCACGAGCTAATAATAATAATAATCCTTTATTGTCACAAGTATGAAGTTACTGGGAAAAGCCCCTTGGTGTAGAGTAAATAAGGTTAGAGTTAAATGTGTGGCCCAAAGATTGCTGTGGGAGAAATGGGTTTCAGTTCATTTGGCACAGGCACCAATTTTGGGGAAAGTCGGAGCTAAACCATCGAGCTGATCATCACCTGAACCATGCTGGGACCATAGTTCCATAGAATCCATAGAATCCATACAATGCAGAAGGAGGCAATTTGTCCAATCGAGTCTGTGCCGACTCTCTGAAAGAGCACACTACCTAGGCCCACTCCCCGCCCTATCCCTGTAACCCCACCTCACCTGCACATCTTTGGATATGTGGTAGTAGAGGTATTACGGTACCTGATAATGCTGGAACGCCATTGGAAGAAACTGTATGCTTCCTATTGGTCAAGATGTATGGTAGCTCCGCCCTGCTAGGCGGGGTATAAGAGCCCACGCCGCCCCAGCAGCCTTCATTCTGTACCTGAGCTGCTGGGGGAAACATCTAGCTTATTAAAGCCTTCAGTTGGACTGCAACCTCGCTTTAGTGGTCATTGATCGTGCATCAGGATACAAAGTGGCAATTTAGCATGGTAAATCCACCTGACCTGCACATTTTTGGGCCATGGAAGAAAACCAGAGCACCCGGAGGAAACCCACGGAGACATGGGGTGGCACGGTGACACAGTGGTTAGCACCACTGCCTCATAGCGCCAGAGACCTGGGTTTACTGTCTGTGTGGAGTTTGCGCATCCTCCCTGTATCTGCGTGAGTTTCCTCCGGGTGCTCCGGATTCCTCCCATAGTCCAAAGATGTGCAGGTTAAGTGGATTGGCCATGTTAAATGGATGGATTTTCTGAAGGGAGGGTGATACAGATGTAGTGGCTTGATAATGTTATGGTAATGTAGTCAAATGGTGTTCCCGATGTTGAATGTCGGGAAACACGCACCGTCACTAACCAGGGATGGTGGGTTGGGAGGGGCGACATAAATCTATAAAACGTGGCTTTGCATTTCTCATGAAATTTTCTGATCCCATTGCCAAACCCGCCTGACGTAAATGGTAATGGAAAATCCCAGCCTTTGTGTCTGCCTTCACAGAGGAAAATACCACAAATATCAGCGAAACAAAGGACGAACAGGAATGAGGAACTGAAAGAAATTATTGACGGTAAAAAAAGTGGTTCTGGAGGAATTAATGGGACTGAATGTTGATAAATCTCCTGGACATGATGGCCTACATCTCAAAGTATTGAAAGAGGTGGCTGCAGAGGTAGTAAGTTTGCCGATGGTCACCTTCCAAAAGTTTACAGATTCTGGAATGGTTCCTGCAGATTGGAGGGTAGCAAATGTAACCTTGTTATTTAAGAAAAGAGGAAGAGAGGAAATAAGGAATTACGCTCCTGTTAGCCTGACATCAGTAGGAGGGAAATTGCTAGGATCCATTAGAAAGGATGTGATATTTGGACACTTAGAAAATCATGGTCAGATTGCTGAGAGTCAATATGGATTTACGAAAGAGAAATCACGGGCGAAATTCTCCGTTATCGGCGGAAACTCCGCCGATCGGCGCAAAAAACGGCGCAAATCCCACTTGCGTCACGTCATAAAAATGGGCCGATAGTCTGCGGCCCGAAATGGGCTAGCAGCGACGTAACGGGATCCGCGCTTGCGCAGTGGTTCACGCCGTGCAGCGTCATACGCGCTGCATGGCGTGACGGCTCATAAGGCCGCGCAGCTCCCCCCCACCCGACCGGAACAGCCGACCGCAACACCCGACTTGATGGCTGGCCGTCGCTCAGCCCCGAGGTTCGAGTCACGCGATGTGGAGGCGCTCCTGGATGCGGTGGAGCAGAGGAGGGACGCCCTGTATCCCGGGCACGGCCGCAGAGTTGCCCCACGCCACAGCCGGCGTCTGTGGAGGGAGGTGGCAGAGGCCGTCACCGCTGTGGCCCTGACACCACGGACAGGCACCCAGTGCCACAAGAAGGTGAATGACCTCGTCAGAGCAGGCAGGGTGAGCGTCCCCCATATCCCCATATCCCCTCTCCCCCAAATCCCCCCCTCCCCCATATCCCCCCTCCCCCATATCCCCCCCTCCCCCATATCCCCCATATCCCCCCTCCCCCATATCCCCCCCTCCCCCATATCCCCCCTCCCACATATCCCCCCTCCCCCATATCCCCCCTCCCCCATATCCCCCCCTCCCCCATATCCCCCATATCCCCCCTCCCCCATATCCCCCCTCCCCCATATCCCCCCCTCCCCCATATCCCCCATATACCCCCTCCCCATATCCCCCATATCCCCTCTCCCCCAAATCCCCCCCTCCCCCATATCCCCCATATCCCCCCTCCCCCATATCCCCCATATCCCCCCCTCCCCCATATCCCCCCTCCCACATATCCCCCCTCCCCCATATCCCCCATATCCCCCCTCCCCCATATCCCCCCTCCCCCATATCCCCCATATCCCCCCTCCCCCATATTCCCCCCTCCCCCATATCCCCCATATCCCCCCTCCCCATATCCCCCATATCCCCCCTCCCCCATATCCCCCATATCCCCCCTCCCCCATATCCCCCCTCCCCCATATCCCCAAGTGAATCCAGCCCTAACCTTAACCTCTGCAATGCACGCGCAACCGATGGCGTGCATTCATATACCTGCCTAACACTGTTGCCTTTTACCCCTGCCACCACCCCCCCCCCCAGGAGAAGCGCGCACACAACAATAGGGAGCATGTGAGGACTGGAGGAGGGCCCGCTGATGAGAGGCCACTGACCGTACACGAGGAAAGGGCCCTGGAACTGGCTGGCGGACCTGACGACCGGGAGGTTGCTGATGCAGAGGTCGGGGCCCCACGAGCAAGTGAGCCACCAACAGCCCGTCCCCATATCCCCCCTCCCCTATATCCCCCTCTCCCGTATCACCTGATCACTGCCTGATGTCTAACCATGCATGCTTCATTGTGTATCGCAGGACCAAACGTCCAGGCACCCATCCCCGCAGATGCAGACCGCCCGCAGGATGCCCCTCCGAGACCACGGGAGACGGAGAGACCCGCACCCTCCAGCATGCGACGCCCGCAGGATGCCCCTCCGAGACCACGGGAGACGGAGAGACCCGCACCCTCCAGCATGCGACACCCGCAGGATGCCCCTCGGAGACCACGGGAGACGGAGAGACCTGGAGCAACAGGGAGACGACACCCCCGTCACGTGCGGGAGCGACCACCCAGCGATGAGGGGGGCAGCCACAGGCCCCCGTCACATCCGAGCCAGGACACCACTACCCAGGACACCACTACCCAGGACACCCCTACCCGGGAAGACGAAATACCGGACAGTGACTCAGAGTGGATGGGTGGAGACGAACCCCCACCCCAAAGTGCCATGGACTCAGAGTGGGACGAAGAGCACGACACAACGCCACTGCTGTCACCAACACCCTCCACCATCGCAGAAACACTCACCACGGTTGGGCACTTTAGTGATGAGGCGTCTGGTACACTCACTGGTGCGCACAACACAGCCGTCCCGGTACAGCAGGTGGAGGTAGGAGCAGCAGAGGGACCGGGCGGTCGGAGGGCAGCCCAGGCCAAGCGAACATCTGCCGCCCAGATGGATCCCGGGTTCCTGCAGTTACCACACCCACACATAGATCCGATGCAACCACTGACACGGAGACGAGCGAATAGGGTGACGGGTGGCTTGCGGCGGCTGCGGTCACAGGTGGAGGAGTCCACCCGCGTCCAGGAGCTGGGAGTGGTCCCGGTCATGCGTGCCACCCAGGCTGACACCGCACGGGTGGCGTCCGCGGTGGAGGCAATGGGTGCGACGGTGTCAGACATGGGGAACGGTTTGCGAGGCCTGGGGCCTTCCGTGCAGGCGGCG
This sequence comes from Scyliorhinus torazame, assembly GCF_047496885.1. Taxonomy (NCBI): domain Eukaryota; kingdom Metazoa; phylum Chordata; class Chondrichthyes; order Carcharhiniformes; family Scyliorhinidae; genus Scyliorhinus; species Scyliorhinus torazame. The sequence goes on from NC_092712.1 coordinate 221,693,978, forward strand.
TCTGTGGCCCAGGAAATGGCTGCACTCTCACAGGAGGCCATGAGCCAGTGCCAGCGCCAGATGGCAGAGGCGCTCAACGCCATAGCCCAGTCTCAGCACGCCATAGCCCAGTCTCAGCAGGCCATGGCCCAGTCTCAGCAGGCCATGGCCCAGTCTCAGCAGGTCATAGCCCAGTCTCTGCAGGCCATGGCCCAGTCTCTGCAGACCATCGCTGAGGGCATCGGCGCCAGTGGCCATGTGCGAGCTGGCGTCGCACTGTCGCAGACAGGGTTCGACAACCCCCTGGGCTCCATGGCTGCAAACCTGCAGACCCCTGTCGATACCAGCACGGGCCTCCAGGACTGGCAGCGCCAGATGTCGGGGGCGCGTCGGATGGCCAGTCCGTTCGCATCCCCCACCCATGTAGAGGCCTGGGGGCCATCGGGCACCCCGAGGGAGGAGGAGGTGGTGTGGTCCGTCCCGGCTCCCTCTGTAGGGGAGGTCCCGGTACACCGCGACACCTCGGACTCCCCCCCTTCCGTCCCAGGTGCATCGGGTGGGCAACGGGCAGGACAGGCTGGCAGCTCGCCATCCCAGTCGCCCGGGCCGCAGCCTGGCCCATCTAGGCCAGGACGCCCCAGGAAACGGCCGCCAAAGGGATCCAGTGTCAGAGGGCAGGAATCACAGGAGTCCACCTCCAGTTCTGCTGTACCGTCTGGGGAACCACGTAGACGTAGTCAAAGGGCCCGTAAGGCCAAACAATTAGACACTGAGTAAGTTGGCATGGGTGCAGGGCACAGATGAGTTTTAGGCGCTAGGGCACGTGCATGAACTCCTTTGGTTATTAAAGTCAATGTTACACCTACCGAAGCTGCCTTTGTGCTCTGTCCAAAGTGTGCGGGGGGTGTCATGTACGTTGAGCGCAAGTGTGTGTGTGAGGGGTGGTCTTACCTCAGCCCCAGGTGAGTCTGCCCCCTTCCCCCTGGGCCGCCATCAACATCCCCCGGGCAGAGGACGGGACCGTGCGCTGCAGTGTCACAGCCGCATGCAGGGATGGTCCGGGTGGATGGTGGTACTGTGGCCATGGGTCAGACATAGTCCAACGATGTAGAGCCAGGAGCTCATCGGAGGCGGGTTGTCATCATTCTCCATGGCCTGCGATAGACACGCGTCCACCCGCAACTGGGTGAGCCCGGCCGATTGTGCCGCCGGTGGATCGGCAATTGGGGGTGGGGGGGTGGTGTGCATGCGGGTGGGGTGTGTGGGGTTGGGGAGGGGGGTGAGGGTGCTGGGTGGGTGGATGGGTGGGGGGTGTGGGTGGTCGGCTGTTGTCATGGTGTGCGGTCTGTGGCCATACTACCCGATTCCCACGCCCATCTAGTCAGTGAAGCGGGCGGCTATCAGTCTGTCCCGTGCCCGCTGGGCCAGCCGGTAACGGTGGACAGCCACCCGTCTGTGTCTACCCCGTCTGCCCTGACCATTGCCCCCATCCCCCTCATCTGGGGAGGACTGGGCCTCTTCCTGCTGCTCCTCCTCTCCGCCCTCCTCTGCCTGCGGCACATCGCCCCTCTGCTGGGCTATGTTGTGCAGGACGCAGCACACCACAATGATGCGGCCGACCCTATCTGACCGATACTGGAGGGCGCCCCCAGAGAGGTCCAGGCACCTGAAACGCATCTTCAGCACGCCAAAGCACCTCTCGATCACTCCCCTTGTCGCTACATGGGCATCATTGTAGCGGTTCTCCGCCTCATTGCGTGGCCTCCGTATAGGCGTCATCAGCCACGATCGCAATGGGTAGCCCCTGTCGCCCAGCAACCAGCCCCTCAGCCGGGGATGGCGTCCCTCGTACATGCCGGGGATGGATGACCGCGACAACACGAATGAGTCGTGTACACTGCCTGGGTGACGGGCGCAGACGTGCAGGATCATCATGCGGTGGTCGCAGACCACCTGTACGTTCATCGAATAGGTCCCCTTCCTATTAGTGAACACGGCCCTGTTATCTGCAGGTGGCCGCACGGCGACGTGCATCCCATCGATCGCGCCCTGGACCATGGGGAACCCGGCAATGGCAGAGAAGCCCACGGCCCGGGCATCTTGGCTGGCCCGATCCACGGGGAAGCGGATGTAGCGGTGCGCCATGGCATAAAGGGCATCTGTCATTGCCCGGATGCACCGATGCACCGATGTCTGCGATATGCCGGCCAGGTCCCCACTCGGTGCCTGGAATGACCCCGTTGCATAAAAGTTCAGGGCCACCGTAACCTTGACGGACACGGGGAGAGGGTGTCCCCCGCCAGTGCCACGCGGTGACAGGTGTGCCAGCAGGTGGCAGATGTGTGCCACGGTTTCCCGGCTCATCCGGAGTCTCCTCCTGCATTCCCGGTCCGTGAGGTCCTGGTATGACTGCCGGGGCCGGTACACACGGGGCGCCCTCGGGTGCCTCCGTTGCCGTGGGGCCGCGACATCCTCCTCCCCCTCCTCGTCCTGTCGGTCAGGTGTCCCTCCAGCCTGGGCGGCTGCCGCCTGCCCCTCTGCGGCAGCCTGCGCCGCCTCTCTGGCACGCTCCTCCTCCTCCTCCTCCTCATCCAGGGCAACATAGACATGAGCGGCTGCCACCACGGCGGCCAACATCGCTCGATGGTCTGAAAACATGACGGCCTGTTGGGGGGGAGGGGAACGACGACATGTCATCATTGCCCATATCCCCTCCTCCCCCCAGCCAGGTGGCATGGACCGCATGGGTCCAACTGTTGGAGGCTGGCACCTGGCCAGGTGGAGCAACTCATTTGCCCTCCCATCACCCACCCCAGCACGGACCAACCCCCAACCTCCACCCCGGCACGGACCCCCTCCCCAACCTCCACCCCAGCACGGACCCCCCCCCCCCAACCCCCAACCTCCATCCCGGCACGGACCCCCTCCCCAACCTCCACCCCAGCACGGACCCCCCCCCCAACCCCCAACCTCCACCCCGGCACGGACCCCCTCCCCAACCTCCACCCCAGCACGGACCCCCCCCCAACCCCCAACCTCCATCCCGGCACGGACCCCCTCCCCAACCTCCACCCCAGCACGGACCCCCCCCCAACCCCCAACCTCCATCCCGGCACGGACCCCCTCCCCAACCTCCACCCCAGCACGGATCCCCCCCCCCAACCCCCAACCTCCACCCCAGCACGGACCCCCCCCCCCAACCCCCAACCTCCACCCCGGCACGGACCCCCCCCCCCAACCTCCACCCCGGCACGGACCCCCTCCCGGCACTCCCCCGGAGCCCAACCTACTCTAACCACCCCCCCTCCCCCCCCCCCCCACGGCCGCACACACACACACACAAGCCGAGACACACCTCTCCTCAGGCAATCAGTCTGCGGCCACGCCATTTCCTGCCCAGAGCCAACCCCCCAGGCCGTCACTCACCTCCTCGCTGGTCGGTGTGAGCCTGGAGCACCGGGTCACGCCGATGAAAAGGAGGTTTGATTCACGTCGACGTGAACGGTCATCACGTCGACGGGACTTCGGCCCATCCGGAAGGGAGAATATCGGCAGGCCGAAAATCGGCTGCCTTGCGCAGACCCGTGACATTCTCCGCGGCAGCGGCGCCATTAACGCCCCGCCGACTTTTCTCCCTTCGGAGACTTCGGCGGGGGCGGGGGCGGGATTCACGGCGGCCAACGGCCATTCTCCGACCCGGCGGGGGGTCGGAGAATGACGCCCCACATGTTTGACAAACCAGTTGATATTGTTTGAGGATGTAAGTAGCAGAATAGGTAAGGAGAAGCCAGTGGTTGTGGTGTATTTGGATTTTCAGAAGCTTTTGATAAGGTCTCACGCAGGTGGTTAGTAAACAAAATGAGAGCACATGGCATTTGAGACAATAAACTGACATGGGATTGAGGATTGTCTAACGGACGAAAAACAGAGTCGGAATAAATGGGTCATTAATGGGTCGTAAATGTGCTCTCACAAAGAGTCATCCAGACTCTAAATGTTAGCATTGTACTTTCTCCACAGATGCTGTCAGACCTGCTGAGATTTTCCAGTATTTTGCTGCTTTTAGTTTCAGATTTCAGAATCCGCAGTAATTTGCTTTTATATAAATGGGTCATTCTCAGATTGGCAAACTGTGGCTAGTTGGCTACTGCAGGATTATTGCTGGGGTCCCAGCTATTCACAATCTATATTAATGATTTGGATGTAGGAACCAAATGTAACATTTTCTTGCTTTGGAACTTTTTGACTCTTAAAATGTTTGCAAGATTGGTGGAAAGATTAGAGGAGAGGTGAGAACAGTTTTTTCAGCCAGAGGGTTGTGGGGGTCTGGAAATCACTGCTTGAAAGGATTGTGGACGCAGAATCACTAAACTCATTTCAAAGGTGTCTGGATTGGCACCTTAAGTGCTGTAACCTTGTTATGGGCCAAATGCTGGGAAGTGAGATTGGGCTGGGTCGCTCATTTATCAGTCAGCCCAGACTTGATGGGCAAAATGGCCTCTTTCTGTGTCGCATACTTTCTATGACTCTATGAAATTTGCTGATGACACAATACTAAGTTGATTTTATCCACTTTGGTCGGGAAAAGAGTAATGCAGAACATTTCTTAAATGTTGAGAGATTGGGAAATGGTGATGTTCAAAGGACCTGGGTGTCCTTGTTCATATGTTCCACGGAAAGTGAACATACAGGTGCAACAAGCAATTAGGAAGGCAAATGATATGTTGGTCTTGCTTGAAAGGGGATTTGGGTACAGGAGCAAAGAAGTCTTACTGCAGTTGTGTAGAGCCTTGGTGAGACCCCACCTGAAGCATTGTGTGCAGTATTGGTCTCCTTATCTAAGAAAGGGTACACTTGCCGCAGACCGATTGCAGTGAAGATTTACCAGACTGAATCCTGGGACGGCAGGATTGTCGTATGAGGAGCGATTGGGGATCATGTGGGAAAATGGCATTGAGGGAGTAGATCAGCCATGATCCTGTTGACTGACCAAGCAGGCACGAGGAGCTGAATGATCTACTCCTGCTGTTAGTTCCTACGAATTATATTAGATGTGGTTGATATCCATTCTGCTTGGTTGTCTTCTATTTTAAATCAGCAGCAGGGAGATGGGCTGGAGTTAAGGTTTAGGGAAGAATTATCATTAAAAATCACAAAGGTCAAGAACTGATTGGCGTATCTTCTTATTTTTCAGTGCGAGGTTATTTTAATGCAAATTCACCCTCAAAATTACAGAAGCCACTCTTTAGTCAATTTGATTTACTCCATGTGATATCAAGAAAAAGCTGAAGGCACGGAATACTGCAAAGACTATGGCCCCTGACAACATTCCAGCAAGAGTACTGAAGACTTGTGTTCCAGAACCTGCTTTGCCCCTAACTAAGCTGTTTCTGTACAGCTACACCAGTATCTACACAGAAATGTGGCCAGATTTGTCTATCCACAAAGAGCAGGATAAATCAAACCCGGCCATCAGTATGCTCTCGGTTATCTGCAAAATAATGGACAATGTTATCGACAGTGCTATAAAGTGGCCACTAACTCAGCAATAACGTGCTCACTGACACTCAGTTTGGGTTGTGCCAGGGTCACTGGCTCCTGACCTCATTACAACCTTATTCCAAACATGGACAAAAGAGCTGAACTCAAGAGGTGAGGTGTGGGTGACTGTCCTTGGCATCAAGGCAGCATTTGACCAAATGTGGCATCAAGGAGCCCAAGCAAAACTGGAGTCAATGGGGGTCAGGAGGATCTCTCTCCACTGGTTGGAGTCAGATCTGACACAAAAGAAAACAGTTGTGGTGGTTGGAGGTCAATTCTCTCAGTCCAGGGACATCACTGCAGGTTAGTGTCCTAGGCCAAACCATCTTCAGCTGTTAAATCAATGACCTTCCATCCATCATAAGGCCAGAGGTGGGTATATTCGAGATTGATTGGACCAAGTTCAGTGCACGATTCATGCATGACTCCTTAGATACTGAAGCAGTCCATGTCCATATGCAACAAGACCTGGACAAAATCCAAGCTTTGGCTGACAAGTGACAAGTAACATTTGTGCTACACAAGTGCCCAGCAAGGACCATCTCCAACAAGAAAGAATCCAACCATCACCCTTGATATTCAATGGCATTGCCATTGCTGGAAACCACCATTATCGACATTTGGGGGTTACCATTGACTAGAAACTGAACTGGTCTGAATTGGTTTGCCATATAAATAATGGGCTGGATTCTCTGATCGGGAGACTAAGTCCTCACGCCGGCGTGAAAACGGTGGTGTTTTTCGCCAGGAAGACTGGCGCAAAATGGCCACCGATTCTCTGTTTTGCTGGGGACAAGCAGGGAGGCAGCGTAGAGTTCCTGAGCATTTCCAGGTCCGTGGAATGTTGTTGGAGCTGCACTCATCCAGGCAAATAGAGAGTATTCCATCACACCCCTGACTTGAGCCTTGAAGATGGTGGACAGACTTTGGGAAGTCACAGATTTCCCCGTCTCTGAACTGCTCTTATAATGTGCCTGCAGCGGTCGCACCGCGCTTCATGGCAGACTCAGCCCGCGGACCTGGACCGCAAAGGTAGTGCCCCCCTTCGGCTGCTCGTGCGCCCCGGACTGCCCGCCCACAGTGCCCCAGAACTGAATGAAGCCTCCCCTGACTGTGGTGGTGCCGGACTGAGTCACACGAGATTCCCACGCCGTCGGAAACTCGGCCGGTCTGGGATGGAGCATCGCGGAGCGGGCCTGAGGCTGTGGATACTTGGCACGGCGTACTCCTATAGTACGCTGATTTTCAGGGGGCGGAGAATATGAAAACCGGCGCCGTCCCCGATATTGGCGTCAAAACGGATTCTCCGTCCCGTCGCCGAACACGATTTTGGCGTCGGGGAGTGGAGAATCCAGTCCACTGTGTCAAGAAGAGCAGTTCAGAGACGTGGAAATCTGTGACTTCCCAAAGTCTGTCCACCATCTTCAAGGCTCAAGTCAGGAGTGTGATGGAATACTCTCTATTTGCCTGGATGAGTGCAGCTCCAACAACATTCAAGAAGCTCAAAATCATCCAGGTCAAAACAGCCCGCTTGATTGGCATCACATTCACCACATTCAACATTCACTCCCTCCACTACTGATACACAGTAACAGCAGCGCCATCTAAAAGATGCACTGCAGCAATTTGTCAAAGCTCCTCAGGCAGCACCTTTTAAGCAAGCTCTACCATCATCTAGAAGGACAAGGGCAGCAGATGCATGGGTACACCACCACCTGGGTGGTACCATCCAAGTCACTCACCACCCGGACTTGGAAATATATCACTGTTCCTTCACTGCCTCTGTGTTAAAATCCTGCAACTCCGTCCCTCACAGCAATGTGGATGTACCTACACCACATGGACCGCAGTGGTTCAGGAAGCCAGCTCTCCACCACTTTCTCAAGGGCAATTTGGGATGGGCAATGAATGCTGGCCTTTCCAGCAATGCCCACATCTTGTGAACAAATAAAAAGAAAATAATGCTGATTGCAGTTTCTGATTTGTAATTGGAGATGGCTCAGCAAGATGCTGATCGTCTCAAGCGTTACCGTCAGCAGTTGCTCCACTCATGCCGTGTTAGTTTTATGGCAGCTCTCACTCCTTACTTCAACAGGAGCCATGACTAGAGTTGAGAGGGGAATTTTCATTTGAATATCAGAGAGGCTGGTTTAGCACAGTGGGCTGAATAGCTGGCTTGTAATGCAGCACAAGACCAGCAGCGCAAGTTCAATTCCCGTACCAGCCTCCCCAAACAGGCACCGGAATGTGGTGACTTGGGGCTATTCACAGTAACTTCATTAAAGCCTACTTGTGGCGATTATTATTATTACACAGAATGGAATGGTACGGACTGGCTAATACACCATGAACGGCAGAGAATGAGATGGAAACTGCTGTAGAAATTGGATCTTGATATGCCTCTATGATTAATAGATGCAATAAGATCCAGTTTCAGGGACCAATGTCCTGCACCCCAGGGAAGCCTAATTAGGCTATTTTTCAACAAATAGTGGGTTCCTTCCTACTTCTCTTGAAATTACGTTGTGGTGAAGCACACCAGCAGGTGAAGCAGAATGGTTCTCTCCAGCTGTACAGTATTTTGGATCGGTTCCAGCCCATTGCTGTTCCAGCCCCCACCCTCCTGAGACTTATGAGGCTGCAGTCGGTGAGGCAAGCAGCCTTAAACCCGGTGGCTTTATGCATTTTCTAGGTTCCTCTTGTGCTTTTGTTTTGCTTCCAACTGACAGGCTTAAATGAGCTTTTGCCCTACCTAGGGGCATTTATTTATTTACTCCAGCCAAATCCACATCCCAGCATTTGCAGAAAGAGGTAGGGAAACTCTGGAAGACCACGTAGTCAAAGATTCCTATCTCCAATGGTGACATTGCATTGCAATGTGAATGCCTATCTCACCATCAGCCTGGAAGAAACTCCCCAATCACAGCATGGCATGCTTTACAGGGCATTGCAGAACAGATGGCATGTCAGGGTGACCTAAGTACGAATTTGGCTCAACTGCTTAAGACCTCATCAATGTTCTTTCGTGCTTGAAATCCATCTGAGAATAACTGAGTTCACCTGCCTTCACAGAGTTTGCATTAGTAGAGGGAAAATGTGCCATGCTTGTTGATCTGCTGCAAGGGTGACTTTAACTACCATGCAAGAGAGAGATTGTACAGTAATGGTCTGCCACGATGTAGTGTAACCTCTCACAGATATGGATGGGCTGGATTCTCCACAGCCCCGCACCGCAATCGCGGGCGGCGCGCAGGCGGAGAATCCACTTTCACGCCATAATCGGGCCCGGTGGCGGTTTGCCGATTCTCCAGGCCCCGAGAATCGGCGTGACCGCGGAGTATGCCCTGCCGCTGGGGGGCCATTGCCAGAGGCCCGCCCAGCAATCCACCGCTCCCGACCGGCCGAGTTCCCGACGATGTAGAACTAACCACCTATTGCCAGTTGGGATGCTGGCATGGCGGTTGCGGACTCAGTCCGTAGCCGCCCTGGTCTGAGGCGGGCGAATCGGAGACCAGGGGGGGCCTTATCGGTGGCCGGGGATTAGATATGCTGGGGTTGAGGCTCTGACGCGAGGCCGATCGGGAGGTCTCTTTCTTCGGTGTGGCTCCACGGTCCGAGTTCGCCATGGAGCACGGCGCGGCCGCTGGAGGTCGTCGCTGTGCGCATGCGTGGACTCTGAACTGGAAGCGCGGGGCCTATATCCATAGCTAAAGCTGCGAGATTCACTTCGGGTCCCTGCTAGACCCCTGCAGGGCATTGAATTAGGTCAACTTTTTTCTAGGAATTTTGCGAGTATAACTCCACCGTTTCTACGCCGGAGTGGGGACATAGCCTCCTTTTGGGAGAATCCAGCCTATGTTGTAGTACTGACTATGACATGGTGCAGTAAGATAGTACAGAGCAATGCCTTCCTCATGGATATCTGATTCAGCATTTACATAATTTCAGCTGTCATCAATAATGAGATCAGGCTCTGGGTTGTGCTGGTAAAGATTCATACATGTACCTAAGGACCCCTTTCTCTTCATCATAGTAATCCTGTACCCCAACAGATGTGGTTGCAGATGGGGTGAGATGCGTTTTAATAATCTCTTGGACTGTTCTGTTTTTTAACCTCGCCCTTCCGACACTCAACTTTAATTGTCTTTTAATTCCAGCTTGAAAGTTGATTGCTCACAATTCACATTTCCGACCAATGCAGAGTTGGTGGAGTTTTGCAGAAATCTGGTAGGGATTCTGTGATCCTGAGGCTAAGTGTTGACTCCGTCGGCAAACGCGATAGCGTTTGCCGACGGTGTCAACATGGCCACAGGATCAGCAATTCTGGCCCCTACAGGGGGCCAGCATGACACTGGAGCGACTCTTGCCACTCCCGGCGTCGACTGGACGTCGCGGGGTCCGCGTATGCGCAGTGGCACCAGCGACAACGCGCGCATGCACAGTTGCTCCCTTCCCCGCGCCGGCCCCGACGCAACATGGAGTAGGGCTACAGGGGCCGACGCGGAGGAAAGGAGGCCCCCAGCATGAGAGGACGGCCCGCCGATCGGTGGGCCCCGATCGTGAGCCAGGCCACAACGGAGGCCCCCCCTGGGGTCGGGCCCCCCCTCCCCCACACAGGCCCCCCCGGACCCTTCCACACCAAGGTCCCGCCGGCTGAGAGCAGGTTAGAATAGCGCCGGCGGGACTCGGATTTTTTGCGACGGCCGCTCGGCCCATCCCTGGCCGAGAATCGGTGGGGGGGGGGGGGGCCCGTAGAGCTGACCCTGGCTGGTGCCACGCCAACCACGCCGGCGCCAATGGCGACAATTCTCCGCTCTGCCAAGAATCGCATTCCGGCGTAGGGGCGGCAGGTCGCGATTCGTGCCAGTCGCAGCGATTCTGCAGCCCGGCCCTGGGCTGAGAGAATCCTGGCCCTGCTGCGGCGGGAAGGAGAATCGATCCCAAGGTTCTGGGGGATCATAAAGCAGTGCAAATCTGGAGTAGAACTGTTTTACATTTACAGATGAAAATCAACCCCATGACTTTACATCCTTATTCTCAAGTGTACTGATCTTGAAGCATAGTGCTGAGCTATTCTTAGTTCCAACCACTTAATCCCAATTGCTTATGTCTGACACTGATGTTTGATAGCACTTCTGTTTGTAGAAGTCAGAGTAAATCAGTCAGCAGTGCTATTACAGACACTGAACTCAGTTATTTGCTGGGGATATATACACCAGTGTCAATTATAGGTCACTTATATTACTTTCCAGGCCTCAGACTGCTTTCTGGAGCTTCATTTGTTTTTGATGATACGTGATGCTGTTTCCATTTTCATTGAAGCTCAGAATGAAATCTCACACAGGACGAGGTAAATTTACGCTGGAGTTTACTTAGTTTCAGATCAACGGGGAGTGGAGCCTCTGCTAACCCCCGCATGCTCATCCCAACAGCTGGGGCGGGATTCTCTGATCCTGAGGCTAAGTGTTGACGCCATCGTAAACGCCGTTGCCTTTCCCGACAGCGTCAACATGGCCTCAGGATCAGCAATTCTGACCCCCACACGGGGCCAGCACAGCACTGGAGCGACCCACGCCGCTCCAGCTGCCGATCCCGGCATCAGATAGGCACCGCGGGGTCCGCACATGCGCAGTGGGACCGGTGTGATTTCTGCGCATGCGCGGTGTGTCCCTTCTCCGCGCCGGCCCCAACGCAACATGGCGTAGGGCTATAGAGGCCGGCACGGAACAAAAAGAGGCCCCCATCCTGAGAGGCCGGCCCACCGATCGGTGGGCCCCGATCGCGGGCCAGGCCACAGCAGGGCCCCCCCCCCCCCCCGGGGTCGGACCCCATCTTCCCCCCCCCCCCACAGGCCGCCCCCGGACCCTTCCACGCCGAGGTCCCGCCGGGTAAGACCAGGTTAGAACGGCGCCGGTGGGACTCGGGTCTTTTGGTGCAGCCGCTCAGCCTTAGAAAATAGTCTTTGCCTAAATTCCTCCTATCAAAGTGCATAACCTCACACTTTTCCACATTGTATTTCATCTGCCACTTCATTGCCCGCTCTCCAAGCCTGTCCAAATCCTTCTGCTGCCACCTTGCTTCCTCAACACTACCTGTTCCTCTCAGGAGTGCCGCTGCAAAGTCCAGATGGCTGTGGCACATAGCTGCCTGTGAGAGGGCTGCCCAACCTGGGCCTTGGCCACCGCCTGCTCAGAATGCCCCAGGCCTTGGACACGCTGATACATAGCCGCAACCCTCGCCCCCAAGACCTCCACCGCGGACGCCACCTGTGCAGTGTTGGCTTGGGTGGCACACATGGCTGGCATCACATCTGCTCCTGCACGCAGGTTGGACTCCCCCACCTGCGCTTGCAGGCACTAGATGCTCACCGACACTCTTCATGTAATCCCTGGCTCTGCGACTGCGTCTCCACAATCGATGGGACTGTCCGTTCCAGAAGTCCAAAACCGGTTAGGACGGCAGCCAGTCCCTGGGATCAGCCCACTCTCCGACCATTCACCCCCTCAACAATTCCTAACTCCTAATTCGGCGGGGATGTACCAGAGCAGCTTTGTGGTGAGCACCAGTGAGTGTCCCAGGCGCCTCTTCACTAAAGTTCCCGCCCAAGGTGAGTGTCTTTGGGATGGTGGAGGGTGTTGGGGACAGCAGTGACGGGAAATCGGTGTCAACATCAGACTCAAGTTCCGGGGTGTCCTGAGTTTCGGGCATATGGGCCAGCTCTGTGGCCGTGTTGGCATGGCTGCCACGGCTCCCAGGGTTCTGGCTGTGGCTGGAAGCGGGGGACACCAGATGGGCCCTCCCCATCACCAGCAGGTCCTGCAAGACACAAGAGAAAATGCATGATTAGACTCCGGGCTGGGGAATGGTGTGGGTGTGGGGTTATGTGAGGATGGTTTGGGGGTTAGGGTGTTGTGGGGGTGAGGTTAGTACAGGGGTGAGGGTGGGTTGGGGGAGGGGCTGACACATATAGCACAGAGAACCAGAGCTCAGCAGGGTCTCACTTCCTTGCCCGAGGCCAATCTCCACCCCGGTGACTTCCCTTTCCTTGGGCCCACCGTACATGTCCAGGGCCGTCCAGTCTTCTCCCGCTCCCTGTGGTTATGAGTCGCCTTCTCCTGGGGGAGGGAGGATGGTGCGGGGGAAGGGGAGGGGGGAAATAGAAATCACACAGTGTTAGACAGTCTGACGCATGCAGCCCAGAAGGTGGGTAGCTGGCGTGTCTCTGGTTTAGGTGCCAATGTGTGGTGCAGAGTGGGGGTTCAGCCACCCTCCTGGTCGGGTGGGTGGGATTACAGGTGTGTGGGACAGGCTGCTAATGTATTAAAATGAAGTTCCCGGGCTCTTGCGGTGTGATTAGCAATCCACCGGAGGGGGGGGGCGGATAAATTCCAAAATCCAATTGCGTTGTAGAGAATCATGGGCAGAATTCTCTGATAATGGGGTTATGTCCCCACGCCCGCGAGAAAACGGGCGTGAATCACTCTGGACACTCCTGGAGAAAGTCCAGAGTGATTCTCCGTTTTGAAGGGGACTAGCAGGGCCCCAGAGTGCTCTGCGCAGCTCCAGCTGCCGATATGGGGCCCTGCACTTCCAGCTGCAGGTCTGTGCATGCACGCGGTGCCCGCCTGCGGCGGCGGCTCCGCGCAACATGGCGGACCCACACAGCGGACCGGCCCCGACAATGTAGGCCCCCCCCCCAGATCGCGCACGCCCACTGATCGGTGACCCCCGATCGCGAGCCTGGCCGTCCTGGAGGCCACCCCGCCGGTGACGGAACCCCTGCCCCCACCAGGGCGGCCGCGGACTGAGGCCGCAGCCGCCACTCCGAGCTCCCACCGGGTGGAACCATGGGCGGGATTCTCCGACCCCCCGCCGGGTCGGAGAATCGCCGGGGGCTGGCGTGAATCCCGCCCCTGCCGGTTGCCGAATTCTCCGACACCAGATATTCGGCGGGGGTGGGAATCGCGCCGCACCGGTTAGCGGGCCCCCCCCCCCCCCCGGTGATTCTCCGGCCCGCGATGGGCCGGAGTCCCGCTGCTGGAATGCTTGTCCTGCTGGCGAGAATCAAACCACCTCTCTTACCGGCGGGACAAGGCGGCGCGGGCGGGCTCCGGGGTCCTGGGGGGGGCGCGGGCGATCTGGCCCCAGGGGGTGCCCCCACGGTGGCCTGGCCCGCGATCGGGGCCCACCGATCCGCGGGCGGGCCTGTGCCGTGGGGGCACTCTTTTCCTTCCGCCTTCGCCGTGGTCTCCACTATGGTGGAGGCGGAAGAGACCCCCTCCATTGCGCATGCACGGGGATGCCGTGAGCGGCCACTGATGCTCCCGCGCATGCGCCGCATGGCAAAGTCATTTCCGTGCCAGCTGGCGGGGCCCCAAAGGCCTTTCCCGCCAGCTGGCGGGCGGAAATCAGTCCGGCGCGGGCCTAGCCCCTCAAGGTGAGGGCTCGGCCCCTCAAGATGTGGAGAATTCCGCACCTTTGTGGCGGCGCGATGCCGGACTGATTCGCGCCGTTTTTGGCACCGGTCGGCAGACATCGCGCCGATTGGGGAAAATCCCGCCCCATGAGTGAACCATGCTGGCGGGAGCTCGGCCAGTTACCGGCAGAGAATCGCCACGGGGGCCTCTTTCAATGGCCCCCCGCCGGTGCTGCATCGACCGCGTGTGCGCGATCCTCAGGTCCACGGAGAACTGGGAGAAGGCGATTGCGGACCCGATTGCGGAGAATGGTGCCCCATTTTCCGACCCCGCCACGTATTCCGATTCTCTCCTGTTTTTGAGCCCGTGCTGAGTTTCACATGGGCGGAGAGTGCCGGCTCAAAATTGCCCCCTTTCTTTCTCCAACTGATGTATTCACAAGTTAAGTTAATATCCTTGTTAAAATAATAACAAAAGGAATCTCATGCAAAGACATTAATGCTACGACATCACAGAAAGCATTTTAATGCAATTGAGATTTAGGTCGCAGACCCACATAGGCAGTATTCAGTTGTAATTTTGATATATGCAACTAAGTCAAAGGTACAATGGAATGGAGACTATCACAGGCATGTCTGATCTGTGTGTATTTATTCTGGAAATATGTTTCATTTGTTGAAAACTAAATCCAGAGGGAAATATAATACGTTTTATATAATCTTTTAATGTGTAAAAAGAAAACTGAAAAGATCAATTGACTAAAATGTTTACTCTATCATTTTTCATGCTTGTCATTGGTGTAATTCCAGTTGTCTGGTGCTTTTTAACATTTAATGGGATTCCACCAGTTTTTCCTCTTCACTTCAGTAGCCTTGGCGAATATCATCTGCTGCAGCATTCCACAGATTTTAAGGACGCATGTGAAAAGCTCGAGTAACCAGCTTTGTTGTGTGTAATAGCACTGCTGATTGAGTTACTCTGATTTACACATTCAGCATTGTTATCAGATACGAGTGCTGGATATAGAATAGGGCTGCTCAAAGGTATTGGTGCAGTGACAGTTCTCAAGCTAATTATTTAACTTATACCGCACTAATAGTTGTTTTAATGTATTTAACTTCCAATTAGGATGCTAATTTGGAAAGCTCCATTTATTTCTGACCTGAACACAATTATGATTTAATTATAAAATTACAATATATTAAGCCACTTCCTATTGTACAGATTTTGTTAACTTGGGTTTAATTGATGGCTGAGTTACAGCAAAACAGTTAAATCCATAGAATGCAAAATAATTGTGTCTGTGGTGACCTTTGTATCTGTCAAGTTGTGAATACCTGTTAGTTTTCTTAACTTTCACTGGTTCAATGTATTTTGCTGATAGGAATGGCACTCAATGAGGTGTAAGATTGCCAATCATCTAAACCATGCCACAAATGTCCAGAATTTAGAGTGGGGAAACAAACAGCTCAGTAGTCTATTTCCAATACTACATCCAGCCTATAGTCCTTTTCCCCTCCTTCCAGTTTTCCTCTGATCATCAGCAACACTGTCATTTCTGAGCCTTCCACCATTCACATTCTTGTTGACCAGAAGCTTAAATTTGCCAACCATAACATCAGCAAGGCTGCAGGAGCAAGGCACAGTTCAGTTACTTTGCCAGAAGTGACTTGCTTCTTGGTTCATGAAAACCTTTCCAACATCAAGAAGATTTAAGTAAGGATGGTTGAAACACTTAAGAAGTTTGTGGCTATTAAAGATTTGCCGACATCCTGAGAACAAATTTGAAAAAGGTTTTATTTTCAACACAAATCAATTGAATGGCAAAGCTTTGTGCTATAAATAAGATTATCCAGTAAATCAACCAACTTAAAAAACAAAGTAAAGATACAGTGAAAGAAAGACATCAAATTAGCACCAAGGGCATAACTGTTCATTTTTAGTCTTATGTTAATAGAAAGAAAGAATGAACTTCTATTTATTAAGCACCTTTCGACAACCTCAAGATGTCGTCCAAACTATTTTACAGCAAATGAAGAACTTTTGAAAGTATAGTCAACTGTTATAATGCAGGAAGGGTGCTAACTGAGTTCAAAGGAAAGTACAAGGAGGCAAGAATCATTACAGTTCCTCTTGTTCCTATTGTCATGAACTAGAGAGAGTAAACTTCATTCTGTTGAGGTATTGAGTGGAAACATATGGGTGCCAATTTTCCCATTGGTTTTACTTAATGGCAATGTTAGCCTATTTATTTTAAATGGAGATAAAAAAATATGCTCCATGATTAGTTATGTAACTTTGGTAAGCTTTGAGTCAGAGGCAAGCAGACTGTTGAATACAGCAGGACTATTGTTGCTGTTTTGGAATCAAATGAATAACCTCTACAACACCAAATTACTTTAATGGATTAATGTTCCTCTCCGTGCTCTTTGCAGTGAAATCATAAATGTGAGTGCAGGAAACCTGTTAATGATTTCGCAACATATAACAGCCAGTGCAAACCTTTCCTGTAAAAATCCCGTGCCAACCATTGGGTTGTTAAAACTCGATTGGAAGCTTGCAAATTGTTGCACATTTTTCACATCATGCAGAGCACGACAAGGTGAGTGGGAAACCTGGAACATATGCATAAAGCTTTGGTTCACTTCTAATATTATTATGTAATAATATTTAGGGCCATTGACTGCACAAATGTTACAGAGGTTTTAAAAAACATTTCAAGGATAATTGACCTTTGACCTCCGAACACCAACAGATTCATGGTGTATTTGCTACTTTAACCCAGATGTTTTCAGAATGATAATATAACATGTACCTGAATGCTTTGATGTAGGCCATCGTTGCTGCAACTACAAATAGATTTACTACAGGGTTCATCTTTTAAACGCTGATTTTCCTTTGTAGCTTCCAAAGCATTAAAAAAATATATATATCAAAGGATATCTTCAAGTTGATTTTTAGAAGATTTCAGATGCTGTGAGTTTTAGAGATGATTATAAGAAATGGACGCAAAGATTGGGTGTCAATTTGCAACCTTCCTCTGAAGAAACAAGACCCAGAATTTGCTGTAAGTTGGTCCTTCAGCAGACCATGATTATTGCTTTGGCAAAACCTAGGTTTATGCTCAGTTTGAATTCAAAGCAGAGGCTGGAAAGGCAGTAAGATTGCTACCATTTCCCTCAGCATCCTGGGCTAAGCAGCTGCCAGCATTCTTGCTGCTGATTGTGAATGAGCCTCGCCCACAAGTCTTAACCCCAACATTGACTATTCCATTGCTCCCAAGGTCGTCCAGCCACTGTAAACGTGAGCTCATTCAAAATGCTGCTGTTTGTATCCCACCTCTATTCACTATGGTTGCTCACATAAATTGGCTCCTGGTCCAGCAATGCCACAGATCTACATGATGGCTGTGCCTACAGCTATCTGGGCACTGAGCTCGGGAATTACCTCACAACCTTTCTCTCCACCATAAGGAGGCTCCTTAAAACCTACCTCCTGTTTTGTCACCTGCTCTAACAGACCTTTATGAGGCTGAGTGCCACATTCTGTGGGCAATGTTGTTATGTGTTGGGACATTTTACTATGTTAAAGGGGAAATATACATGTAGCTTGGTATCACCGTAGATGTTTCTCTTGGGAAAGGGATAGGGTGATGTGTGATATCTCCATGCCTTAGTGTCTAGGGGTGAATCTCATGGGAGTGAGGGAGTCTCACCTGTCAGCTGGAGAGCCGATAAGAGCCCACGTCAACACTTTTTGGAAAGCCCATCACATCTTGTGCCGCTCAGCAACTTAACAGGCATACGATGAACCTTCCCCCAAGATCAAGGACTTCGAGAGCTGCCGGTCAATCAGAGATTGGCAACTTTTCAGAAACGCCACCAGGGAGTCTTCCTGACAGTCCTCACAGAATCACAGAATTGTTACAGTGCAGAAGGAGGTCATTTGATCCATCGTGTCTGTGTCAGCTCTCCAAATAAGCATTATGACTTAGTGCCATTCCCCGATGGCATCTTTTCCCCAGACCCATGCGCATTGCTTTTATTCAAACAATCATCTCTTGAATGCCCCAATTGAACCTGCCTCCACCACACTTCTAGCCAGTGCATGCCAGACCCGAACCACCCGCTGTGTGAAAATGTTTTTATTATCACATTTGCTTATTTGGCAAATGGAAAATCTGTGCCTTCTCATTCTTGATCCTTTTGCAAGTGGAAACAGTGGACGGGATTCTCTATTTGTGAAACTAAGGGCGGGATTCTCCGGCCGCGTCCGTCCGGCAACCAATGGACTTTTCCATTGTCCATGTCCCGCCTGTTGTGATCTTGCGGCGGGCAGGGAGGAAGATTCCAGCTCGAAGTGTTGACTCTGACACAGAATTCGTGGAGTTCCATGACAGCAAAACACGCGGCGAACCTGGATCGATTCAGCAACTGTGGAGGGACTATCACCGGCGCCACATAAAACACGATCGATTCCAATGAAAAACAATCGTCAATGTTAGGGGTGTTATTGCCTGAAAGTGAGGCACTTTCCGTTTTAGGAATTGTCATAAAGCATTTCATTTTTAGAAGAATAGACTTGGAAAGCAGGGAACTTGATTGGAAACTTGGTTCGAAGTCATTGATAATTTTGTCAACAATTACTGCTGAATTAAGTATAAAATCCAAAGTTCTTTTACAGCCACCATAATGTTGAATTGGAAACTTTAGGTTCCAAAAGTGAAGTAACCTCCTGTGGTACTTGACAAAACATATACAAGCTTGTTTCAAAAGCCTCCCATGTGGGAGGCCGTGAACATTTCCCATGCCCAGGAGCAGCGTATGCTTAGGAAGTGTCTCCAGCTGCAGCATCTGGAAGCCCGAGTTTCAGAGCTGGAGCAGCGGCTGGGCACACTGTGGAGCATCTGTGAGATGGACAGTATCATGGGTAGCACGTATTGAGAGGTGGTCACACCGCAGGCTCACGGCAATGAAAGGGTGGCCGCCAGGCAGAGGAAGAGGACTAGGCAGGCAGTGCAGGAATCTCCTGTGACCATTCCCCTGAAAACAGATATATCGTTTTGGCAACTGTTGAGGGGAATGATCCCTCAGGGGAAAGTAACAACAGCCAATGTATCTGAACCCATGGAACATTCAAAATAAAATGGAGGATTAGTTGCGCAGATAGATGTAAAGGGATATGATATAGTTGTGATTACGGAGATATGGCTCTAACGTGACCAAGAATGGGAACAAATATTGAGGTCAATTCAGTTTTTAGGTAGGACAGACAGAAAGGAAAAGATGGTGATGTGGTATTGTTGATTAAAGAAAATATTGATACAATATTGAGGAACAATATTAGTACCGATGATGTGGAACCTGTCTGGGTCGAGTTAAGAAACATCAAGGGGCAAAAAAACATTTGTAGGGGTGGTATACAGATCACCAAACGGCAATGGTAATGGTGGGAATAGCACTAGACAGAAAATCAGAGATGCATGTGAGAAAGGAACATCTGTGATTATGGGTGACTTTAACCTGTATATAGATTGGATAAGTCAAATTAGTAAGAAGTCTTACAACACCAGGTTAAAGTCCAACAGGTTTGTTTGGAATCACTAGCATTCAGAGCACTGCTCCTTCATCAGGTGAGTGCCATCCTGATGCTAACTCACCTGAAACGGGGTGGATTTATAACAGGGAATAAAGCAATGTCTGAGGAACTAAATTCGTACTTTGCTCCTATCTTCACAAAGGAAGAAACAAATAATGTACCGGAAGTTCTGAGAAACACAAGTTTTAGTGAGGAGCTGAAGGAAATTAGTATTAGTAAAGAAATAGTTTTGGGGAAAAGACTGGAATTGAAGTCGTACAAATTTCCAGGGCCTGATGATCTTCATCCCAGAGTACTTAAGGAAGTAGCCTTAGACATAGTGATCATTTTCCAAAATTCTTTGGACTCTGGAATGGTTCCTACAGATTGGGGGGCAGCTAATATAACTCCGCTATTCAAAAAGGGAGGTAGAGGGAACAGAGGACTATAGACCAGTGAGCCTAACGTAGATAGTAGTGAAGGTGCTGGAGTTCAATATCAAGACTTCCATAGCACAGCATTTGGAAAGCGGTGTTGTAATCAGACAAAGTCAGCATGGATTTATGAAAGGAAAACCATGCTTGACAAATCTACTAGAATCGCTGGATGTCATTTATTTAGACTTTCAGAAGGCTTTCGACAAGGTCTCTCATTGCAGATTACTATGTAAAGTTAAATCGCATGGGATTACAGGGAATGTCTTGAGATGGATAGAAAACTGGTTAAATAGGAAGCAGAAAATTGGAATAAATGGGTCTTTTTTCTGATTGGCAGGCAGTGACTAGTGGGGTGCCACAAGTACCTGTCCAAGGATCCCAACTCTTCACATTATTAATGATTTGGACGAGGGAGCTAAATGTATTTTCTCCAAACTTGTAGATGATACAAAGTTGGGTGGGAGGGTGAGCTGTGAGGAGGATGCAGAGATGCTTCAGCGGTATTTGGATAGGCTGAGTTAGTGGACGTTTGCATGGCAGCTGCAGTACAATGTGGATAAATGTGAGGTTATCCGCTTTGGTAGCAAAAATAGGAAGGCAGATTATTATTTGAATGGGTGTAAACTGAGAGAGGTGGATACTCAGAGAGACCTTGGTGTCCTTGTGCATCAGTCACTGAAAGTAAGCATGCAGGTACAGCAGGCAGTGAAGAAGGCAAATGGTATGTTGGCCTTCATAGTGAGAGGATTGATTGTAGAATAGAGATGTTTTACTGCAGTTGTATAGGGCATTGGTGAGGCCACACCTGGAGTATTGTGTGCAGTTTTGGTGTACTTATCTGAGGTAGGATGTTCTTGCTATGGAGGGAGCGCAGCAAAGGTTTACCAGGCTGATTCCTAAAATGGCGGGAGTATCATATGAGGTGAGACTAAGTCAGTTCGGATTATATTCATTGGAGTTTCGAAGACTGAGAGAGGATCTCATAGAAACTTACAAAATTCTAACAGGGTTAGACAGGGTAGCGTCAGAAAGAATGGGCAGGATTCTCTTAGCTCGGGACCGGACCGGAGAATCCCCGCGACTGGCGCGAATCGCGCCACGCCGCCCCGACGTCCAAACGTCCACTCACTCAGCCTATCCAAATACCGCTGAAGCATCTCTGCATCCTCCTCACAGCTCACCCTCCCACCCAACTTTGTATCATCTACAAGTTTGGAGAAAATACATTTAGCTCCCTCGTCCAAATCATTAATAATGTGAAGAGTTGGGATCCTTGGACAGATACTTGTGGCACTCCACTAGTCACTGCCTGCCAATCAGAAAAAAGACCCATTTATTCCAATTTTCTGCTTCCTATTTAACCAGTTTTCCATCCACCTCAAGACATTCCCTGTAATCCCATGCGATTTAACTTTACATAGTAATCTGCAATGAGAGACCTTGTCGAAAGCCTTCTGAAAGTCTAAATAAATGACATCCAGCGATTCTAGTAGATTTGTCAAGCATGGTTTTCCTTTCATAAATCCATGCTGACTTTGTCTGATTACAACACCGCTTTCCAAATGCTGTGCTATGGAAGTCTTGATATTGAACTCCAGCACCTTCACTA
Source organism: Scyliorhinus torazame (assembly GCF_047496885.1). NCBI lineage: Eukaryota > Metazoa > Chordata > Chondrichthyes > Carcharhiniformes > Scyliorhinidae > Scyliorhinus > Scyliorhinus torazame. Next base: position 221,715,538 of record NC_092712.1, read on the forward strand.
CGATCTATATTGACGTCGGGACGCGATTCTCCGCAGAGCTGAGAATCGACGCCATTGGGCCAAGCGGCCATCGCAGAAAACCTGAGTCCCTCTGGCGCCACTCATACCTACGGCGGGCCCTCGGCGTGGAAAGGTACGGGGCGGCCTGTGTGTGTGTGGGGGGGGGGGGGGGTCCGACCCCGGGGGGGGGGCCTCCGATGTGGCTTGGCCGCGATCGGGGCCCACCGATTGGTGGGCCGGCCTTTCTGGCTGGGGGCCTCCTTTCTTTTGCGCCGGCCCCTGTAGCCCTGCGCCATGTTGCGTCGGGGCCACGGCGCATGCGTGGACCTCACGGCGCCCAGTTCACGCCAGGATCAGCAGCTGGAGTGGCGTTGATCTCTCCAGGGACGTGCTGCCCCCCTGTTGGGGCCAGAATTGTTGATTCTGTGGCCATGTTGACACCATCGGGAAACACGACGGCGTTTCCGACGGCGTCAACACTTAGCCTCAGGATCACAGAATCCTGCCCAATGTTCTCTATGGTGGGGGAGTCCAGAACTAGGGATCATAGTTTGGGGATAAGGGGTGAACCTTTTAGGACTGAGGTGAGAATTTCTTCACCTAGAGTGTGGTGAATCTGTGGAGTTCACTACCACAGAAAGTAGTTCAGGCCAAACATTGCGTAATTCCAAGAAGGAATATTAGATATAGATCTTGGGCTAAAGGGATATGTGGTGGAAAGCGGGATTAGGGTATTGAATTTGATGATCAGCCATGACCATAATGAAAGGGGGAGCAGGCCCGAAGGGCCGAAGGGCCTTCTCCTGCTTTAATTTTCGATGTATGACCTCAAGTTGCCATTTTTCTTGCTCTCATGCTCATATTTCTGTCCACGGGGTGCTGGAATGTTCCTGTGAGCTCAACACAAGCTTGAGGAACAGCACCTCATCTTTAAAATAAGCACTTTACAGCCTTCTGAACTCAAGATTGAATTTAACAATTTCAGACCATTGACTCTGATTCTTCCTTCTGGGGACTAAGTCCCCACGCTGGCGGCAAAACCGGCGCCAACCACTCCGGCATCAACAACTTCTCCGCATTTTCGGGGCTAGGTGGACGGCGGAGGGGTTGGCGCCGCTCCAGCCAGCGTCGAAGGGGCGGCGAGTTCGCGCATGTGCCGAAGGGCCGGCGTGATCTCGCGCATGCACGGAATGGGTGGTGTGATTCCGCGCATGCGCAGACCGGCCGGCGTATTTGACGCATGAGCGGGGGGTTCTCTTCTCCGTGTCGGCCATGGCGTAGCCCTACAGGGGCCGGCATGGAAGAAAGACGTGCCCCCGCCGAAAAAGCCCGCCCGCAGACGGGCCAGGCCACCGTGGGGCCCCCCCCCCACCGGTCGGATCCCCCCCGCGCCCCCCCAAGGACCACCCACGCATACTCACCTGCCAGGTCCCACCAGTGCGTGAGTTAAGTGATTCACGGCGGCGGGACTGGCCAAAAATGGACGGCCGCTCGGCCCATCGGGGCCCGGAGAATCGCCGGGGGAGCCGCTGCCAACGGCCCCTGACCGGCGTGGCGGGAATCCCGCTCCCGCCCGAAAAACAGCTGCGGAGAATACGGCAGCCAGCGTCGGGGTGGCGGGGCGAGATTCGTGCCGCCCCCCGGAGATTCTCCGACCTGGCGGGGGGTCGGAGAATCCCGCCCATGAACTCTGTTCCCCATTTTGATTCTGTTTTTTTGCTATGTGCCGTTTTGAAATTTGTTTCTCATGTTTTTGCTTTTGGACAGAGCTGTTCATTATTCTGGCATTCGCATTCTGGACCAATTTTAAGTTAGATCTAAAGAACCCCTGCAGTGTGAAGGAGGACATTCGGCCCATTGAGTCTGTACTGACCCACCAAAAGAGCACCCTACTTAAGCCCACTCCCCCACCTAACCTGCACATCTTTGGACGCTAAGGAGCAATTTAGCATGGCCAATCCTCTTAACCTGCACAGCTTTGTCTCTTTAATGCAACCATTAGTACTATCCCTGTCTTTTGTCATTGAATACCTCCCACCCTGCACCTTATCCCAGAGCTTTTGTTTTATCTGGGTATATAACCCATCTGGATATATAACCCATCACCTATCCTCCTTCCGTTCTGAAGAAGTAATTTGACACAAAACCTTAACTCTCTCCACAGATGTTTCCAGACCTGCTGACATTTTCCAGCTATTTCTGTTTTATTTCAGATTTGCAGCATCTGCTGTACGTTCCTTTTATTACTGAACAAAGCTTGTTTTATTTGGCTAGTTCTGGCATTTTCTATTTGCACTGGACAATCAATCATATTGTCATGCAGCACCTTTTGATGGAATGGAGTGGCATATCTGTGTCATCAGCAGCATACTGCTGATCGTTCAATCTCATATTTAAGAATATTAAGACAACTCAAAAGTGCAACACCAGAAGGTCACACACAGCTAACAAAAGAATAACTAGGAAGAGGTAAGACCCAGGAGCAACATGTTAACTCAGATAAAGCCCGTGAATCCTGAAAACAAGGATAAAAAAATCATTGCAGTATTTCCAACCATAGAACACCAATAATTGCTTCCTTTTTGTGGGGTGGGGGAATGCTGTCTTTGAAAGTGATCTATTTGAGGCTAAATTTACACTTTCCTCCTTTAAGCTTCTCTCATGCAAAGTTTGATTCCATGAGAGAGAGGAAATTATGTCAGGCTGTGAAAATGCTCATGCTCAGGGCATCAAAAGTCCTACAGGCTGACTCATCACTTCCAGAGAGCCACTTTTCAGGTAGCTAATTAGCAATTGGAAATTTATCACAGAGAAATGATATGACCCAACTGGCATCAAACACTGTGTGGCTTGTTGGACTGGGTTACTAACTTCATTGTACTTTTTCTTAGGAGTGAGGTTGCCCACATTTGTACCTGCCTAAAGGTACACAGAATGCACATTTTCCTACTTAATCATCATTGCATTTGAAGTGATTCAGTACCTGTGTGAAGAGCTTTGAAACATTTTGATGTGGCACTGTATAAATACAATTAGGATATAGTATGATGTATTTTAACCTCAGTCACAGAAGAAGGTGGGAAATAAGCCATAAATCTGACAGCATTCTCTGTCCCTACCACTGCTGGATGGCTGCTTTCTCCATTAAGGTTGAAAGATTTTGTGTCAGTCCATCAATCTATCTAAGGAGGATTGCTTGCTGGCCTGTCATTATTTTTTCCTGTGTTGAGTTTTGAATTAAGGGAATGTTTAAAGGGTTGTTGCTTAAAAAAACTGCTAATATCTAACTCTCAGCAACTGCAGTTCAGTTCTGTGATATGATGTGATTCTCTCTAAGAAATGAAAGAGGAAGTATCTCCATACATTCCTTTTGTCTAGTTGAGCCTCATAATCTGTTGGTTATGGTTATCTGAGACATCACATAATGCTGCTTGGAGTGATAACAATTTCTTTCTTGTTTGGATTTTAAAGGCAACTTGATTGACAGCGCAAAATAGTCCACTCAGTACTGTGCACTTTAAGTCTTAACTGCACATTTTTCTTGGACCCTAATTGTAGAGCTTTATTCAGTTGTCAAGTACTTCGTTGGGATGATGGACAGTGTTTAAAAATACATGAATAATGGCTCGTTTATCTATAGACAGCTATTGTGCTGCTGCTTTCCCTCTTTCAATTTTTTGTTATTAGTTCGGAATCTTTACGTGAAAAATAAGAGAGGCTGTGTTTCCCTTGAGAAAACAGACAAAGAAAATTATACAACAGACTCAGGGATGCAAAACAAAACAGTGAAACATGCCTTGCTTGAAAGAAACATTGGATCCAAAAGTGGTTGACACAATCTCTGCATTGCACAATTGGGGAAAAAACCCTCTGATATTAATATGTATCAATCTAGAATAAAATTGAACAAAACAGGCTAGCCCAGAAATTTCACGGTCAGTTTTGCGCAATTACAAACCAATTCCTGCAAAATATTTGAAATTTGGGGTAGAAACTGGTTTCTACCGATCTCCAAGCAAATTACGTTCCAGCTGATGATGTTTGGCAGGTACTTCTACAACCTTGTTACACTGAACAGGCAGTATGAAAAGGTTAATGCAACTAAGGTGATGTCATTATCAACTGAACATAACAAACGTTTTCCTAAAATATTCTCTCCCACATTGCATAACATGCTCACGGACACCTACATATTGTACAACACAGAGAATAATGTTTCTATCCGATGAAAGCTTAAAGAAAACTGAAAGCATAACTTCCCCAATGCTGAGCTGAGGACCCACTCTTTATTTAAGGCATCTTGAAGAGCTTCATCCTCTCACCTGCGGAGCGCCCTTCAGAAAATTACACCTGCCCGCTCCAACCGCTCTGCAATTAACATAGGTGCGGGCAAGAACTCGGACAGCCCGACTGCTTTTGCCCCAATTGTGGTCCTTAAGTGACCAATTGCTTGCCACTTAAGGGCATTTATAACCCAGCCTCAATTGTTAGGCTTGTGGAAAGAATACCCGGTTATAGAAACATAGAAACAAAGAAAATAGGAGCAGGAGGAGGCCATTTGGCCCTTCGAGCCTGCTCAGCCATTCATAATGATCATGATTGATCATCCAACTCAATAGCCTAATTCTCCCTTCCCCCCCCCCCCATTAACTCTGATCCCTTTCTCACCAAGTGCTATATCTAACTCCTTCTTGAAAACATACACAATATTTTGGCCTCAACTACTTCCTGTGGTAATGAATTCAACAGGCTCACCATTCTCTGGGTGAAGAAATTTCTCCTCATCTCTGTCCTAAATTGTCTACCCCGTATCCTCAGACTGTGACCCCTGGTTCTGGACACCCCCACCATCGGGAATATCCTTCTTGCATCTACCCTGTCAACTCCTGTTAGAATTTCGTAGGCTTCTATGAGATCCTCCCTCATTCTTCTGAACTCAAGCAAATACAATCCTAACTAACTCAATCTCTCCTCATACGTCAGTCTCGTCATCCATCTGTCTGGTAAACCTTTGCTGCACTCCCTCTATCGCAAGAACATTCTTCCTCAGATGAGGAGACCAAAACTACACACAATATTCCAGGTGTGGCCTCACCAAGGCCCTGTATAATTGCAGCAAGACATCCCTGCTCCCATACTCAAATCCTCTTGCTATGGAGGCCAATATAGCATTTTCCTTCTTTACCACCTGCTGTACCTGCATGCTTACCTACAGCGACTGGTGGGACACCTAGGTCTCATAGCACATTCACCTCTCTTAATTTAAGGCCATTCAGATCATGGTCTACCTTTCCGTTTTTGCTTGCAAAGTTGATAACCTCACATTTATCCAAATTATACTGCATCTGCCATTCACTCAACTTGTCCAAATCATACTGAAGGATCTCTGCATCCCCCTCACAGCTCACCCTCCCACCAAACTTTCTACCATCTGCAAATTTGGAGATATGACATTTTGTTCCCTCATCTAAATCATTAATATATATTGTGAATAGTTGGGTTCGCCAAGACCAATCCCTGTGGTACCCCACTAGTCACTGCCTGCCAATTTGAAAAAGTCCTGTTAATTCCTATTCATTGTTTCCTGTCTGCCAACCAGTTTTCTATCCATCGCAATGCCCCTAATTTTACTCGCGATTGTCTTTTTAAAAAAATCATTTTATTGAAGGCATTTTAAAAATATACATATTCACCAAAATACAAAAGTCAGCCTAGGAAACAGGTAACAATACCCCTCCCTCCCTGCACCCCCCTCCCAATCGCAACCCCCACTCACCCCCTGCCACCCTAGTAACCGCCTCCCTTTTCAAACCTACAAAACAAAAAGTAAACACGCACACGCACCTCCCTCCCCCCAACTGACAACTCAATACTCCTTAAAGAAGTTGATAAACAGCTTCCACCTCAAGGTGAACCCATTCCTCCTCCACCCTTCGAATGACGGACTTAATTCTTTCCAAATGTCAAAACTCTGCCAAATCACTCACTCATACCCAGCCTTTGGCGGCTCTGAGTCAAGCCAACCCAGCAAAATCCGTCTCCAGGCTATTAGGGAGGCAAAGGCCATGACGTTGGTTTCTTTCCCCACCTGAACACCCGGATCCTCTGACACTCCAAGTATCGGCACCTTAGAACTCGGAACTCACTCTACCTGAAAATCCTTGACATTATGTCTGGAAATCCTTCCAAACCTGTCTCAGCATCTGACACACCCAAAACATATGCACATGGTTCACTGCCACCACCCCCCCCCCACACCCACCCACCCACACCTATCCTTCACCCCTGAAAAGAACCAACTCAACCTAGACACCATCATGTGAGCTCTATGCACCACCTTAAATTGGATAAGACTTAACCTAACACACGACAAGGACGAATTCACCCACCGCAAAGCTTCTCTCCACATTCCGCCCCCCAATGCTCCACCCCCGCCCTCCCCAATCTCATCCTCAGAATCCTGTAGTACCAGGGGTGGCAGCATTGGAAAGGAAGGCACCTCCTTCCGAACAAAATCCCAAACCTGCAGATACCGGAACCTATTCCCCTTTGGTAACTGGTACGTCTCCTTAAACTCTTCCAGGTCTGCAAACTTTTCTCCCACGAACAGATCTCTGAAGTATTCTTTCCCCACCTGCCGCAACACCCTGAACCGTCGCATCCAACCCCACTGGTGCCCACCTATGATTGTTGCAAATCGGCGCCCACAGCGACATGCCTTCCAATCCAAAGTGTGTCGACGCTGGTTCCAAACCCTCAGTGCTGATACCACCACCGGACATGTGGAGTACCGAACCAGTAAGAACGGGCGCCAACAACAGTGCCCTCAAACTAGTCCTCCTACATGAGGCCGCCTCCGCCCGTCCCCAAACCAACCGCTCCTCCAGTGCCCATATCCTGGCCATTGCAATGTTTGCTGCACTGCAGCAATTCAACAAGCTCGGCAATGCCAACCGCCCACTACCCCTCCCCCACCGTCGAACCCTCGCCAAGAACCCCCTCCTCACCCGCGGAGCCTTATCCACCCTCACAGCCCCTCACAGGGGCTGGTTTAGCACACTAGGCTAAATCGCTGGCGTTTTAAGCAGACCAAGGCAGGCCAGCAGCGCGGTTCAATTCCCGTACCAGCCTCCGCGAACAGGCGCCGGAATGTGGCGACTAGGGGCTTTTCACAGTAACTTCATTTGAAGCCGACTTGTGACAAGAAGTGATTTTCATTTCATTTTCATTTTTCAAACTTCAAAATTAACCCATTCACCTTCCTGTAAAAGGACTTAGCAACACAAATCGTGAGGTTCTGAAATACAAACAAAAACTTCACCAGAATCGTCATCTTCACCGTCTGCACCCAACCCACCAAAGTCAATGGCAGCACATCCCAACTCTTGAACTCCACCTTCATCCCCTCCACCAGCTGTGTCAAGCTTGGCTTGTTTAGTTGAGTCCAACTCCGCGCCACCTGTATCCCAAGGTGACGAAAGCTCGCCCCCACCACCCGAAATGGCAATTCCCCCAGCTCCCTCTCCTGTCCCCGTGCCTTAATTGGGAACACCTCGTTTTTCCCCATATTCAGCTTATCCAAAAAGCGGCCAAGCTCACCCGGAATCCTCATGATCCTATCAAAGGTTCCAACTGGGTCTGAAATATACAACATGAGGTCATCTGCGTACAAAGAAACTCTGCCCTCCCCCACTCAATCCCCCTCCACCCCCTAAGCACCATTGCCAACTGCTCTATCGCTAGGGCAAAGAGCAGTGGGGAGAGCGGGCACCCCTACCTCGTCCCACTGTGTAACCTAAAGTAATCCGAACTAACCTCGTTTGTCCGAACGCTCACCTTAGGCGCCTTGTACAGAAGCCAAACCCAATGCACAAACCCCTGTCCAAACCCGAACTGACCCAACACCTCAAACAAATACGTCCATTCAACCCGATTGGACGCCTTCTCAGCGTCCATTGCCACCGCCACGTCCACTTCTCAGCCCTCCGAGGGCATCATAATAACATTAAGCAGCATACGCCGACAGCTACCGCCCCTTCATGAAACCCATCTGATCCTCACCTATCACCCCTGGCGTGCAATCCTCTATTCCCAAAGCCAGCACTTACGCCAACAGCTTTGCATCTCTCAACAGCGAGATCGGTCCGATCTGTACTGCTCTGGATCTTTGTCCTTTTTTATAATGAGCAATGTAGAGGCCTGCAACAGCGTCGAGGGAGCTCCACCCTCACCATCAAGTCATTATACATCCCAATGAGCAGAGGCACCAGCTCCAACCCAAACTTCTTATAAAACTCGGCTGGGAACCCATCCAGTCCCGCGGCCTTCCCCACCTGCATCGACCCCATGCAATCCATCACCTCCCTCAACCCCGATACCACCATGCCCCTCTCATCTCTCACTGTTCCAATCTCTCTCGCCACTGCCTGCTTCCTCAATTGATTACTTTCTCCCCATACTCATAAACTGCCCCTCTGGCTCTACACAGTTGTTCAACCAACTTTCCAGTGGACATCAGCCCAAACCCCATCTGGAGCCTTTGCTTCTCCTTTAATAAGGCGCCATCGAATATCTCCGGTCCTCCCTCAAAATGTCCTTCATCAACCTCAGCCTCTCAGCCCACTCGGCTCGCACCTGTGCGTCCAAATCGATATAAATTCCCCCCTGATCCTGCTTTCAGTGCCTCCCATAGCATGGAGGCAGACACCTCCCCCGTACTATTCAGCTCCACCTAATTTCTAATGGTTACCCTCACCCTCTCATAGACCTCCTTACCTGCCAGCAACCCTACATCCAGCCTCCACTGCGGCGGCTGAGCCTCCCCCTGCACCACCCGCAAATCCATCCAGTGCGACACTTGGTCAGAGACTACAATCGCCGAATACTCCGATCCAACCACCCCCACCAATAATGCCTTGTCTAACACAAAGAATTCAATCCAGGAGTACACCCAGTGCATGTGCGAGAAGTACAAAAGCCCCTTCGCCCTCGGCCTCTCAAACCGCCACTGGTCTACACCCCCCCCCCCCATATGCTCCATAAACCCCAACAACTCCCTCACCATAGATAAAACCTTCAGCGAACAAGGGCACAACCGGTCCAACCTAGGTTCCAGAACTGTGTTGAAATCTCCGCCCCCTAATGAGCCAATGCATGTCCAGGTCCAGAATTATCCCTAGAACAGCCTCAAGAAATCCACATCATCCCAATTTGGAGCATATACATTCATTTGCACCACAGATGCCCCTCTAGCTTCCCGCTAGCCACCACAAACCATACTGCCAACCTTAAAGGCCATCTTCTTGTTGACCAGCACCGCCACACTCCTCACGTTCTGATTCAGCCCCAAGTAGAACACCTGTCCCACCCAGCCCTTCCTTAGCCCAGTCTGATTCCCCCAGCTTCAAGTGCATCTCCTGAAGAAACAGAATTTCCACCTTCAAACTCCTTAAACGCAAAGGGTGCAAAAACGCACACCCTTTTGACCGGGTCATTTAATTCCCACACATTCCACTTAATCAACCGTGTTGGGATGCTCCCCAAGTGTCCCCTCACCAGTCAGCCATAACCCCCATTAGCTAGCTCATCCAGGTCCACGCCTCGACCAACCTCGGGCCCACCCCAAGATGTCTGCCGCCATCTCCCCTTAACCAACTGAGCCACGTCAGCCCCACTGCCCTCCCGCTCCCACCCCTAAACAAAGACAAAGAAAATATAAGCAACCCTCCCCCTCCTCCACCCCCTCCACAGGTCTGCATGCTAATTTCTTATGGGGGACTGTGTCAAAAGCCTTCTGAAAGTCCAAATAAACCACATCCATTGGCTCCCCCTCATCAGCTCTACTAGTTACATCCTCAAAGAATTCAAGGAGATTTGTCAGGCATGATTTCCCTTTCATAGATCCATGCTGACTCTGTCCGATCCGACTAATGTGTTAGGCAGGTCAATTCGGTGTGGACTGCACTTGATGCAGCGATGCTAGAAACAGACCTCTAACACCGTAGAAGATCCAATACGGTTTTATTGAACGATAGAACTAACATACATATTTAACTGTGGGTCGACACTATACTGAACTGACTGGAGACCTTGTACTAGCCTAACCAGACTTACTAGCTACCGCATGGTGTTTGCACTGTGCTAGCCCTTGGACTCTGACTGGCTCAGTGGCTGGGTCCAGAGAGAGCGGGAAACCTAGTGCCCTCTGGCTTTATAGTGGAGGTGTCCTGTCTGGTGATTGGCTGCACTGTGCTGTGTGCTTACTGGTCATCCTGTGTGTCAATCACTGCCTGTCTGCACTTCATTCTATAAATGCGTGGATATTATGACACCTACCACTGTTTTCCAAGTGCTCTGCTATAAAATCTTTGAGAATGGATTCTACAATTTTCTCCACTACTGACGTCAGGCTTACTGGTCTATAATATCTTTCTACCTCCCTTTTTAAATCGTGGAGTTACATTAAGCTACCCTCCAATCTGTAAGAACTGTTACAAAGTCTATAGAATCTTGGAAGATGGCCACCAATGCATCCATGTCCTTAAGTACACTTGGATGTAGATTATCAGGCCTTGGGAATTAACAGCCTTCAATGCTATCAATTTCCCCAACACCATGGCCTGAATTCTCCGACCCTGCGCCAGGTCGGAGAATCCCCGGGCGGACGCGAGAATCGTGCCCCGCCACTCCGACACCGGCTTCCCAATTCTCCCCGACGACTCTCGGGTGCCCGCGGGATTCCCGCCGCGCCGGTCGGGGGCGATTCTCCGTGCCCCGATGAGACGAGTGGCCGCCGAGTTTGGCCGAGTCCTGCCGGCGTGGGTTACTCAGGTCCGACACAGCGGGACCTGGAAGGTGTGTCTGCGGGGGCCGTCCTGGAGGGGGGATGAGGTTATCCGACCCTGGGGGGGGGCCTCCACGGTGGCCTGGCCCGTGATCAGGGCCTACCAATCGGCAGGTGGGCTGGTTCCGTGGGGGCCTGTGTTCCTCCGTGCTGGGCCACTGTAGGGCTCCGCCATATTGCCCGGGGGCCAGCGCGGAGAAGGGAACCCCTGGGCATGCACGGAATTGCGCAAGCCCTAGCACGCATGCGCGGAATCACGCCGGCCGTTCCGCGCATGCGCGAACTCGCGCTGCCCATTCCACGCCGGCTGGAGCTGTGGGGACCATTCTGGCGCCGACCTAGCCCCCTTGGAAAGGGAGCATTCCCCATTATCAGAGACAGTTGACGCTGGAGTAGTTGGCTCCGCTTTTCACGCAGGCGTGGGGACATAGCCCAATTATTGGAGAATCCCGTCACATTTCTCTTCTAATATTGACCTCCTTTAGATCCTCCCTTTCACTATATCCTGAATTCCCCAACATTTCAGGTATCTTATTTGTCTCCCGAATTTGTGAACACAGAACTAAAGTATGTATTTTGTTGCTCAGCTATTTCTTTGTCCCCTAATATACATTTCCCTGTTTCTGACTGTAAGGGACCTACATTTGACTTCACCAATCCTTTTCTGTTAACGTACCTTTGGGAGCTTTTACAGTCAGTTTTTATGTCCCCTGCATGCTTACACTCGTACTCTATTTTCCCCTTCTTAATTAATCCCTTGGTCCTTCTTTGCTGAGTTCTAAACTGCTCCTATTCCTCAGACCTGTTGTTTTTCTTAGCCAATTTGTATATTTCTTTCTTGGGAGGCAGTGGCATTGTGGTATAGTTGCTGGACCAGTAGTCCAGAGACTCAGAGTCATGCTCTGGGGACCTGGGTTCGAATCCCGCCATGGCAGATGGTGAAATTTGAATTGAATAAAAAACTACATGGAATTAAAAGTCTAAAGATGACCATGAAACCATTGTAAGAAGTCTTACAACTCTAGGTTAAAGTCCAACAAGTTTGTTTTGGAGCTTTCGGAGCGCAGCTCCTTCCTCAGGTGAATGCCTGAAACCTGAAACAAAGCTGTTGGACTTCAACCTGATGTTGTAAGACTTCTTACTGTGCCCACCCCAGTCCAACGCAGGCATCTCCACATCATGAAACCATTGTTGATTGTCTTTAGAAAATCCATCTGGTTCATTAATGTCCTCTCGAGAAGGAAATCTGTCGTCCTTACCTGGTCTGGCCGACATGTGACGCCAGACCCACAGTAATATGGTTGACTCTTAAATGCCCTCAGAGAAGGGCACGAAATGCTGGTCCAATCAACGATGCCCATATCCCATGAACAACTAAAAAAGAAGAATATTATCTCTCAGTTCTCTTGTAAGCCATGGATTGGCCACCTTTCCTGTTTTACTTTTGTGCCAGACAGGAATAAACAATTGTTGAAGTTCCCAATGTGCACCTTGAATGTTTGCCATTGCCTTTCCATTGTCATTCCTTTAAGTTATGTTCTTCAGTCGATCAAAGCCAACTCACGCCTCATATATCGTCGTTTCCTTTCTTACGATTCAGGACCACAGCCTCAGAATCAACTACTTCACTCTCCACCTTGATGAAGAATGGTCGCTCAGCCCCAAGGGGTCTCGCACAACTGGATTGCCAATGATTCCGTTCTCATTACACAATACCCAGTCTAGAATGGCCTGTTCTCTAATTGGTTCCTCAACGTATTGGTTCAGGTAACCATCCCATATACACTCCAGGAATTCCTCCTCCACAGAAGTGTGGCTAATTTGATTTTCCCAATCTATATGCAGATTAAAATCGCCCATAATTACAGATGTTTCTTTATCGCATGCATCTCTAATTTCCTGTTTAATTCCATTCCCAACACTACAGTTTGGGGGTCTTTATGCCCCTTGGTGTTTCTCAGCCCTACCCATACAGATTCCACATTGTCCTTCTTCACTATTACGTTAATTTCCTCTTTGACCAACACGGCAACTCCACCACCTTTTGCTTTTTGTCTGTCCTACCTACATACTGAATACTCCAGGAGTTCAGTTCTCATCCCTGGTCACCCTGCAGCCATGCCAAAGTAATCAAAATCATTTCATACTCGTTTACATCTATTTGTGTGATTCCTTCATCCGCTTATTGCGAAAGCTCCGTGCATTAAGGCACAAAGCCTTAACTTTTCTTTTTAACATTACTTGTCCCACTCCCAATATTTTTCACTGTGGCCCTGTTTTAATCTGGCTCTTGGTTCCTCTGCCTAACACTTTTCTTGTTCCCCTTTCTGTCTTTTGTTTTTGTCCTTGTATCCTCCATGCATAGGTTCCCATCACCCTGTCTCTTTAGTTCAAACACTTCCCAACCACTCTAGTAAATACTCCCCCGAGGACATCAGTCCCAGTCCTTCCCAGGTGTAACTCACCCAGTTTGTACAGGTTCCACCTCCCCAGAACTGGTCTGAATGCCCCAGGAATCTGAAACCCTCCCCCTCACACCACGTATTCATCCGATTTATCCAGCTATTCCTACTCTGACTAGCACGTGGCATTGGTAATAATCCTGAGCTTCCTACCTTTGAGGTCCGACTTCTCAACTTTCTTCCGAACTCCCTATATTCTGCTTGAAGGATCTCATCCCTTTTTTTTCTACCTATGTCATTTGTACCAATGTGCATGGGGGAAGCCCCCAAAAAATCGAGGCTGGATCTCAGACTGGAAGCGGAGGCATAGGGATAAGGGTGCCTCCATCAGAAGTCCTCTTCTAAATTTGGGCACCCCTTTCCTTTAGATCCAACAATTCCCCTCAGCCTCTCCCCGCCAACCAATTCCCAACTGTCCACCCACCTCAGGCCTCCCCACCCCGGGATCCCTAAAACTTACCTTTTCCTGGAATCCTGGGATTTAGGCTCTGAGCGGTTGCAGTCTCAGCCCTGTCCACTGCAGCTTCTGGCAGCGTCGAGAGAGCAGCCATCCAATCAGATTGGCCGGCAGCTCTCTGAGGTGAGACTTCCTCCTGTATGAGGAGCAGAAGTCCCACTTACAGCCAATCAACACTCATTGGATCATAAACCGCTGCGGGGAATGTGTTCTCCGCCGACTCCTCAGTTGTCAGGAAGAGAAAGCCCACCATCCTATAATCCTGGCCATGGTGTAGTGTATACACATATCATGTGATGCAATTTCAAGACGATATAGATTTAGATCCTTTCAATGAATGAGAAAAGTCATGGCAGGTGAATATTAAAGTACTTAAATGTAAGGCATATTGTAATATATGTTTTACATGTTTTGGGGCATTTGGCCAAAAAACAAATCATTCTAATTGGGCACAGATCATTGATGTGACTGAATTTGGAATGCAGTATGCAATTTTGGAAATTCTATGGGAAAAGGGCATTGCTATACTGGATAATTCTAAGACATAGGCTTTGAAAAAAAAAGGACACATGTATTGTTATTGTTGTGTTTGCTTTGTAAGAGGGGAAAAATTGTTTGGGAAAAATTTTTCAATAAAACATATTTTAAAAAAAAGAAAAAAAAGGACACAGCTGACTTTGTATTCAGTACAGAAAAAAATGCATGATCCAAAGCCTTAAAAATCTGCAACCATTTCAGCCAGAATAACTTCAGTTGAAGTCCGCCGTATAGCTGCAATAAGGCCTGGACCCAGATACTCTGAAACCTGGTCTTCTGCTCCAGTTTCTGGGATGGCCTGTAGATTCTGGAGTCTCTGTCCATGCTATGCTCAGTAATTGTAGTAAGAAGAGTCGATGGTTCAGGATAAAGGATTCCTTGAATGCACTTCTCCCATAACCTTTGATTCCCTGATAGACCAAAAATCTGTCTAACTAAGCCTCTAATACATTCCATGACACAGTCTCCAAAGCTAATTTTCAGATCAAAGGCACCAGGGGCACAAGTCCAGCTCACCAAGAGCTGTTGGCTAACTCAAGGCCATCAGACGTTCTGTACTCAGCCGCGTCACTAGGGTGGTGGTGGCTGCTGCTGGTATTTCAGCCACCCAAGGCCTTTGATGGCAGAGGGACCTAGTGATGCACAATCAATACTCTCGAGACAAAGTGGAGTCATATCAAATCGGCTTTAATCAGCTACAACTGTACCCAGCAGCGATGATACAGAAAGTGAAGGCTGTTGGGATGGCATCAGTTCTTATACCCCGCCTCTCAGGGCGGGGCTATGTACATTATCCAATGGTAGACCCCTGGGTCTAGCCAATAGTCATCTCAGGTACTGCAATACCTGGTATTACCACATTCACCCCCTGTTAAAAAAGAACCCAGCGGGGTGATGGCCAGTGTTACTGTCCCCTTTTGCATGGTAGGACCAGGTATTGCAGGTACCATGATGTTGAGGGTAACAGAGAACGTTTTTATTGTTTTATGGTGCAGCAATCAGACGACCGGGTGGCCTGGTCGTCCTTCTGGAGCGTCTGAGTTTCGACGGCGATCCTGGTGGGGGCCCCGGCGGTTGTGACTCTGGGAATGTGGTGTCTTCCTCCCAGGCAGCTTCGTCACCCCTAGGCGGCGCTGTTGGGGCGAAAGGTGGGCAGGGGGAGGGGCGCCTGTAGGGGGCGTCGGTGCCTGTTCGGCGCTGGGTAGGGGCTCTGGCGGCAATACTGACCCTCCGGTCAGGTGCTGCGGGGGTGTTGGGGGTGGGGGCAATGCTGCGGGCGCGCGTGGGGCTCCGGCGGGCGCCAGGTCCCGAAGGGAGACCGTGTCTTGGCGGCCATCGGGGAACGCTACGTAGGCGTACTGGGGGTTGGCATGCAGCAGGTGGACCCTCTCGACCAACGGGTCCGACTTGTGCGCCCTCACATGTTTCTGCAGCAGGACGGGTCCAGGTGTCGCTAGCCAGGTGGGGAGCAAGGTCCCGGAGGAGGACTTCCTGGGGAAAACAAGGAGACGTTCGTGAGGTGTCTGGTTTGTGGTAGTACATAGCAGCGACCGAATGGAGTGAAGAGCCACTGGGAGGACTTCTTGCCAGCGGGAGACTGGGAGATTCCTGGACCGAAGGGCCAGCAGGACAGTCTTCCAGACTGTTCCGTTCTCTCTTTCTACCTGCCCGTTTCCCCGGGGGTTGTAACTGGTCGTCCTGCTCGAGGCGATGCCTTTGCTAAGCAGGAAATGACGCAGCTCATCGCTCATAAAAGAGGACCCCCCTATCACTGTGGATGTATGCGGGGAAACCGAACAGTGTAAAAATACTTTGGAGGGCCTTGATGACGGTGGTTGTGGTCATGTCCGGGCAGGGGATGTCGAAAGGGAACTCGTCAATCACGTTCAGGAAGTACGTGTTGTGGTCGGTGGAGGGGAGGGGGCCTTTGAAGTCCATGCTGAGGGGTTCAAAGGGACGGGAAGCCTTTATCAGGTGTGCCCTCTCTGGTCGGTAGAAGTGCGGTTTACACTCGGCGCAGATTTGGCAGTCCCTGGTGACGGACCTGACCTCCTCGATGGAGTAAGGCAGGTTTTGGGTCTTAACGAAATTGAAGAACCGAGTGACCCCCGGGTGGCAGAGGTCCTCGTGAAGGGCTCGGAGGTGGTCTACTTGTGCGGTGGCACAAGTGCCGCGGGACAGGGCATCAGGAGGCTCTTCAGCTTCCCGGGACCGTACAAGATCTCGTAATTGTAGGTGGAGAGTTCGATCCTCCACCACAAGATCTTGTCGTTTTTAATCTTGCCCCGCTGTGCATTATCGAACATGAAGGCCACCGACCGTTGGTCCGTGAGGAGAGTGAATCTCCTGCCGGCCAGGTAATGCCTCCAGTGTCGCACAACCTCTACTATGGCCTGGGCCTCCTTTTCGACCAAGGAGTGGCGAATTTCGGAAGCATGGAGAGTGCGGGAGAAGAAAGCCACGGGCCTTCCCGCTTGGTTGAGGGTGGCCGCCAGAGCTACGCCGGACGCGTCGCTCTCGACCTGGAAGGGGAGGGACTCGTTGATGACACGCATTGTGGCTTTTGCGACGTCCACTTTGATGCAGCAGAAGGCCTGGCGGGCCTCCGTCGGCAGGGGGAAGGTTGTGGACTGGATCAGGGGTTGAGCCTTGTCGGCGTAATTAGAGACCCATTGTGCATAATAGCTAAAGAAGCCGAGGCAGCGCTTTAGGGCCTTGGGGCAGTGAGGGAGGGGGAACTCCATGAGGGGGCGCATGCGTTCAGGGTCGGGGCCTATGACTCCATTTCGCACCACGTAGCCTAGGATGGCTAGACGGTCGGTGCTAAACACGCATTTCTCCTTATTGTAGGTCAGATTAAGGAGGTGCATGGTCTGGAGAAATTTACGGAGGTTGGTGTCGTGGTCCTGCTGGTCATGGCCGCAGATGATGATGTTATCGAGATACGGGAACGTTGCGCGTAAGCCATACCGGTCAACCATTCGGTCCATCTCACGCTGGGAGACCGAGACCCCGTTCGTGACACCGAAGGGAACCCTTAAAAAGTGGTAGAGCCACCCATCTGCTTCGAAGGCAGTGTACTGGCGGTCACTATTACGGAGGGGTAGCTGGTGGTAGGCGGACTTGAGATCCACCGTGGAGAAGACCTTGTATTGCGCAATCCTGTTTACCAGGTCGGCAATACGGGGAAGAGGGTACGCGTCCAGTTGCGTAAACCGATTGATGGTCTGGCTATAGTCGATAACCATCCTATGTTTCTCCCCGGTCTTTACCACCACTACTTGAGCCCTCCAGGGGCTGTTGCTTGCTTCAATGACCCCTTCCTTCAGCAACCTTTGGACCTCGGACTTGATGAAGGTCCGGTCCTGTTCACTGTACCGTCTGCTCCTGGTGGCGACGGGTTTGCAAACCTGGGTGAGGTTCGCAAACAGGGAAGGTGGGTCGACCTTAAGGGTCGCGAGGCCGCAGACAGTAAGGGGTGGTATAGGGCCTCCAAATTTAAAAGTCAGGCTTCGTAGGTTGCACTGGAAATCCAGCCCGAGAAGGGTGGCTGCGCAGAGGTGCGGCAGCACGTACAGGCGGAAATTGCGGAATTCCCTGACTTGGACGGTGAGGTTCGCGAGGCAGAACCCTTTTATCTGCACTGCGTGTGACCCGGAGGCCAGGGAGATCCTTTGTTTGACGGGATAGGTGACCAGAGAACAACGCCTTACCGTGTCGGGGTGGACAAAGCTTTCCGTGCTCCTGGAGTCGATCAGGCACGACGTCATGTGGCCGTTGATGGCGATCGTTGTGGTGGCCTTCGCTAGCGTCCGGGGCCGACTCTGATCCAGCGTAACGGAGGCCAGCTGCAGCAAGGAGGAGTTCTGGTCGGGCAGCGCGTAGTCAGCCGTGCTGGGGGCTTGAGGCCCCATCCAAGATGGCGCCGGCCATGGGTCGCACATGGAGTCCGGGGACGGTGATTCCGAAGATGGCGGCGGCGAGGGATAAAATGGCGGCGCCCACCCATCCAGCGTGGTTGCCGAGGGGCAAAATGGCCGCGGCCGCGGGTCGCACGCTGCCTGGAGAGGCAAAGGCTGCGGTGGGCATTGGATGGCCGGGACCTGCAAAAAGGACTGCGGTGGGCCTTGGGCTGGCGGGACCTGGAAAAAGGACAGCAGTGGGCCTTGGGCTGCCGGGACCTGAAGAATGGCTGCGGTGGACCTTGGACAGCCGGGATCTGGAAGAAAGGCTGTTGGTGGTCACTGGAGACCGGGGCCACAGCACGGCCTTTCTTGCCGCACCCTTTGCAGGTGACAGTGCGGGCCGGGCAGCCCGCGCGCGAGTAATTCGCCTGGCCGCAGAAGAAGCAGCGTTGGCCGGCGCCGGTAGCGGGCCGTCTTGCCGCGCAGGTCTGCGGAGTTAGCGGGTAAGTCTGCGGGGTTAGCGGGTAAGTCTGGGGGGCTGCTGCAGCGGGGTGCCACGCAGCCCAGGGGGGCGCCGTGCGCGCGGGGGCATGCGCGAGTGCGTTCTTGTACGTAACGTCCATGGACCCTGCCAGGGCCCGTGCCTCAGTAAGGCCCAGTGTGTCCATTTCGAGGAGCCTTCGGCGGATGTCGGGGGAAGCCATACCTGCCACGAAAGCGTCCCGAATTAAAAGTTCCGTGTGCTCGTTCCCCGTCACTGCTGGGCAGCCGCAGTTTTGGCCCAGCACTATCAGCGCCCGGTAGAAGTCTTCGAGTGTCTCATCTGGGCTCTGCCGTCTCGTTGCCAGCTGGTGACGGGCGTAGACCTGGTTCAGTGGACGAACGTAATGTCCTTCTAGCAGCTCCATGGCTGCAGCATAGTTCGTCGCCCCTTCGATCAGGGGGTAGATCACCGGGCTGACCCGCGAGCGTAGGAGGTGTATCTTCTGCCTTTCCGTGGGGGTGTCGGCAGCCGTTTCGAGGTAGCTCTCAAAACACGCCAGCCAATGCTGAAAAATAGAGGGCGGAGTTTTCTACGTGGGGGCTGAGCTGAAGGCACGCTGGCTTGATGCGGAAATGCATCCTTCAAAAGTACTAGCTGATTAAATTGATGCACAATCAATACTCTCGAGACAAAGTGGAGTCATATCTAATCGGCTTTAATCAGCTAGAACTGTACCCAGCAGCGATGATACAGAAAGTGAAGGCTGCTGGGACAGCATCGCTTATTATACCCCGCTCTCAGGGCGGGGCTATGTACATTATCCAATGGTAGACCCCCTCGGTCTAGCCAATGGTCATTCACCTCTCAGGTACTGCAATACCTGGTATTACCACACCTAGCCACAGGAAAATGATTGTGGGAAGTGGATTATGGATTGTTTGGCAACAAACACAGAAGGCTGGCACACAGCAGATCCCAATGTTCGATCTTTCAACCCCCCTCAGATACCCCACCACGTCCTCCGGACCCCTGCTATGACTGCACCCAACTTACCTCTTACGGGGTCCTCGAACCCCTCATCCCACCTCTAATAGGCAAGGCACCCTGGGATCGACCCCTGCATGGGCAGCCTGGCACCTGGGCACCTTGGCACTGACAAGGTGGCTCTACAAGGGTGCCTGGGTTCCAGAGGGAGTGCCAGGGTGCCACATATCCGGAGGCTGACCACCCGGGAATCTCTAACGGTGGGGGAGGCTCCCCCCCAGGGAGTTATACAAATGTGGACCAGTGCTATTCGGTGCCCTGGCGAGGTCTTCAAGGAGAGGCTGTTAGTTCCCAGGTACCGGGAGAGTCCGAAACATGCATATTTAAATGTGCCTAATGGCTCAACTAAATATGATAATCTGGATCTCACCCAGTGAGGGCAAGACCCAGATCACGATGTTGAATCTCATGAGACGTTTTGATTGTCCTCGTCGCATCACCGAGTCGGGTGCAACAAGGCCGGTAAATCATGCCCCAGATCTTAGAAATGTGAAATTTTACCTTCATCTCACAGAACTTTGAACTTGACATGCTGCGAGACAGTTAGAAGATTTAAGCGATGGGAAGGCTTTTACTTTATTCTCGGAGAACTTTAATTTTGAGATGCTGACAGACAGTTTAAAAGGTTTAAAGGCTGCAGATGGGAAGACCATCCAAATGACCCCCATCCCCGGAAAGGCCCCAATCTGAGCCCTTCAAGCCCAGCCCAACCCCTCCAATTCCCACCTCCCCTGAAGGACCCCCCTTGGCACCCTAGAGGCAAGTGCAGGGAGGGTAATCGCCCCCTTGCCCTCCCACGGAGTGAAAGGTGCCAGGTTGGCACTGCCAAGTGCATGGGGCCTGAAGGGGGAACTGAGGTGGATAGTTGTTTTTTAAAAAAATGTTTTTATTCAAGGTTTTTCAATAATTTGTACAAAACACTCCAAAAAGGAAAATAATACAAAGAAAACAGGGCAATATGCCAACAAAACAAAACAACTTAACCCTCTAAACGATTAACAATTTAACACCCATCTCAAAGCAAAATGGGGATGCGCCCCTTACAAAAAGAAAAAGAAGTCAGCCCCCCCCCCGGTTGCTGCTGCTGCTGACCTCCACCTAACGTTCCGCGAGAAAGTCAAGGAACGATTGGCACTGCCTGGAGAACCCCTGCAAGGACCCTCGCAAGGCAAACTTTATCTTCTCCAACCTAAGAAACCCCACCATGTCGTTGACCCAAGACTCTGCGCTTGGGCGCTTCGCGTCCCTCCACATGAACAAGAGCCTTCTCCGAGGCTGCCAAGAAGGCAAAGGCCAGAACTCCGGCCTCTTTCGACTCCTGCACTCCCTGATCATCCGATACCCCAAATATCGTTATCCCCCAGCTCGGTTTTACCCGAGTATCCAAGACCTTGGACATAGCCTTTGCGAAGCCCTTCCAAAATTCCATAAGTGCCGGGCATGTCCAAAACATATGGGCGTGGTTTGCTGGGCTCCCCGAGCACCTCACACACCTGTCCTCCACCCCAAAAAACCTACTCATCCTCGCCCCTGTCATATGTACCCTGTGCACCACTTTAAACTGGATCAGTCTGAGCCTGGCGCAGGATGAGGAGGAATTGACTCTGCCCAGGGCTTCAGCCCACAGGCCCTCATCCAGCTCCTCACCAAGCTCCTCCTCCCACTTGCCCTTCAGCTCCTCCACCGAGGCCTCCTCTACCTCCTGCATCTCCTGGTATATCTCCGATATCTTACCCTCCCAACCCACACGCCCAAAACCACCCTGTCCTGTATCCTTCGGGCAGGCAGCAGCGGGAATTCCCCTACCTGCTTTCTCATGAACGCCCAACCCTGCATATACCTAAAGGCATTTCCCGGGGGTAACCCAAATTTCACCTCCAGCGCCCTCAGACTGGCAGAAGTCCCATCGATGAATAAATCCCCCATCCTTTTAATTCCCGCCGGGTGCCAGCTTAGGAACCCACCATCGATCCTACCTGGAACGAACCTATGGTTGTCCCGTATCGGAGCCCAGACTGAGGCCTCTACCTCCCCCCATGCCGTCTCCACTGCCCCCAAATCCTCAATGTCGCCGCCACCACCGGGCTCGTGGTATTCCGCGTCGGCGGAAGCGGCAACGGTGCCGTCACCAGTGCCCCCAGGCTAGTACCTGTACAGGACGCAGCCTCTAACCCCCCCCCCCCAACTGTGCTCTAAGAACAGCCTCTTAACCCTCGGGGTCTTATTTGCCCACACAAATCCCGTAATGCTCCTGTTTACCCGCTTAAAGAAGGCCTTGGGGATGAGAATGAGCAGGCACTGAGAGATGAACAGGAACCTGGGGAGGACCGTCATCTTAACGGACTGCACCCTGCCCGCCAGGGAGAGTGGCAACATGGCCCACCTCCTGAAGTCCTCCTCCATCTGGTCCACCAGCCATGCCAGATTGATCTTATGCAAGACCCCCCAACTCTTAGCCACCTGGATACCCAAATACCGAAAACTCCTCTCCACCATCTTGAGTGGTAGCTCCTCCAACCTCTTTTCCTGGCCCCTCGCATGCACCACAAACAGCTCATTCTTCCCCATGTTGAGCTTATATCCCGAGAAGTCTCCAAACTCCCTCAGGGTCTGCATGACCTCCCTCATCCCCTCCACCGGATCCGTAATGTACCGCAGCAGGTCATCTGCATATAGTGAGACACGGTGCACCTCCCCCCCCCCTGAACCAATCCCCTCCAGTTTCTGGACTCCCTCAATGCCATGGCCAGCGGCTCAATCGCCAGGGCAAAGAGCAGGGGGGACAAAGGACACTCCTGCCTCGTTCCACGGTACAACCTGAAATACCCTGACTGCAGCCGGTTCGTCGATACACTCGCCACCGGGGCCTGGTACAGCAATTTAACCCACCGTATGAACTCCTCCCCAAACCCAAATCTGCCTAACACCTCCCACAGGTACTCCCACTCCACCCGGTCAAAGGCCTTCTCCGCGTATATTGCCGCTACCACTTCTGCCTCCCCCCCTCCGAGGGCATCATAATCACATTCAGGAGCTTCCGCACGTTCGTGTTCAGCTGCCGGCCCTTCACAAACCCCGTCTGGTCCTCATGTATCACTCCCGGGACACAATCCTCAATCCTGGTGGCCACAATGTTTGCCAACAGCTTCGCATCCACATTGAGGAGCGAAATCGGCCAATAAGAGCCACACTGCAGCGGGTCCTTATCCCGCTTGAGGATAAGCAAGTTCAAAGCCTGGGACATCGTCAGGGGAAAGATTCCCTTTTCCTTCGCCTCATTAAAGGTTCTCAGCAACAACGGGCCCAACAGCTTCGAGAACTTCCTGTAGAACTCAACCGGGAACCCATCCGGCCCTGGGGCCTTGCCCGCCTGCATACTCCCCAACCCCTTAACTAGTTCCTCCATCTCGATCGGGGCCCCCAAACCCTCTACCCGCCCTTCCTCCACCCTTGGGAACCTCAGTTGGTCCAGGAACTGCCGCATCCCCCCGGGGTTTCTGACTTGGACAACTTACCATAAAAGTCCCTAAAGACCTCGTTTATTTTAGCTGGACCCCGCACCGTGTTCCCCCCTCTATCTCTGACACCCCCAATCTCCCTAGCCGCCTCCCTCCTCCGCAGCTGATGTGCCAACATCCGACTTGCCTTCTCCCCATACTCATTCACTGCCCCCTGTACCCTCCTCCACTGGGCCTCAGCTTTCCCCGTGGTTAGCATGTCAAACTCCGTTTGGAGGCTCCGGCGCTCCCTCAGCAGCCCCTCTTCGGGGGATTCCGCGTATCTCCTATCCACCCTCAGTATCTCCTCCACCAATCTCTCCCTCTCCATCCTCCCCCTCTTCTCCCTGTGAACCCTGATTGAAATTAGCTCCCCCCTAACCACTGCCTTCAGCGCCTCCCAGACCACACTCACCGACACCTCCCCATTATCATTGGCCTCCACATATCTTTGGATGCACCCCCGAACCCGCCCACAAACCTCCTCGTCCGTCAGCAGTCCCACATCCATTCGCCACAACAGGCGCTGGCCCCTCTCCTCCCCCAACTCCAGCTCCACCCAATGTAGGGCGTGATCCGAAATCGCAATGGCCAAATTCTCTGCCCCCTCCACTCTTGGGATCAGTGCCCTGCTTACCACAAAAAAGTCTATTCGCGAGTAGGCCTTGTGCACATGGGAGAAGAAGGAGAACTCCCTTGCCCTGGGCCTGGCAAACCTCCACGGATCCACTCCCCCCATCTGATCCATAAACCCCCTCAGGTCATTGGCCGCTGCCGGCCTCTTACCCGACCTCGATCTAGACCGATCGAGTGCCGGGTCCAATACCGTGTTGAAGTCCCCCCGCATTATCAGATTACCTGCCTCCAGATCCGGGATCTGACTCAAGATCCGCTTCATGAACCCTGCATCATCCCAGTTTGGGGCATACACATTCACCAGCACCACCCGGGCCCCCTGCAGGCTACCACTCACCATAATATATCTAACCCCCTTTATCCGCCACAATATCCACTGCCTCAAATGCCACCCGCTTACTCACCAGGATTGTGACCCCCCTGTTTTTCACGTCCAGCCCAGAGTGAAAAACCTGCCCCACCAATCCCTTCCTCAGCCTGGTCTGATCCGCGATCTTCAGGTGCGTCTCCTGTAACATGGCTACGTCTGCCTTTAGCCCCTTTAAGTGCGCAAACACCCAGGCCTTCTTGACCGGCCCATTCAAGCCTCTCATGTTCCACATGATCAGCCAGATCAGGGGACTACCCCCCCGCCGCCCAACCCCCGCCGACTAGCCATCTTCTTTTTTAGGCCAGCCACGTGCCCGTGCCTCCCGTACTCTCCAGCCCCCCCAGGCGGAGGCTCCCCGGCCGACTCTCCCTCTAACCTTCAACTTCCCCTCAGTCAGCACAGCAGCAACCCAGTTCCCCCTCCCCAAGCCCCCCCTCCCCCAGCCAAGCAACTGCTTAACCCCCCTGCTCCCCCCATTGCACTCCCGTAAGTCAGCTGACTCTTGCTGACCCCGGCCGCTCCCGCCTCTGTCTCCGATCCCCCTATTGGATTCCCTCTTGAAGTCTCCAGCCCTCCCCCACTAAAGTGGGGTGACCAAAGTCCCCCCCTCTACCCCCCCTATACACCAATGTGGCACCAAGCCAGTACCGCCCCCGCCTCGGGCCCCGCCTCCCCCTTTTCGCGGGAAAAAGCCCGCGCTCCCCGACTGGGCCGCCCCCGCCCCCTGTGGAGCAGCTCCTTCCCTACTCTTCACTGGCACAAGCACTTACTCTGCAAATGGGAGAATTGCATCCTGCATCTCCTGGATCCCCTTTATCGATCCTGCTTGTTACATCCTAAAAGAACATAAATACATTTGTCACACATGAATTTCCTTTCATAAAACCAAGTTGGCTCTTCTGATTTTATTTTGATGTTTTAAATATCCTTAACAATGGAATCCCAGTGTTTTTCCAAAGATAGACGTTCTGTTCATCTTTTTTACAATCAAGAGTCAAGATAGTGTGGCCAATCCACCTACCCTGTGCATCTTTTGGTTGTGGGGGTTAGATCCGCACAAACACGGGGAGAATGTGCAAACCCGACATGGACAGTGACCCAGGGCCGGAATCGAACCTGTGTCCTCAGCGCTGTGAGGGAGCAGTGCTTACCACTGCACCACCATGCCGTCCTCAGGTGATCTGTTAATCATCCTACATTTTCCCGCTCTCTGTCTCCCAGCAGTTTAACTGACCCACATCGCCTGCAGGAACATGCATGCTGAATGAAAAATCCCACTTGCCCTCTTTTATGTGGTCATTACTACTACTAATAATAATAATAATCGCTTATTGTCACAAGTAGGCTTCAATGAAGTTACTGTGAAAAGCCCCTAGTTGCCACATTCCGGCACCTGTTCGGGGAGGCAGGTACGGGAATTGAACCCGCGCTGCTGCCTTGTTCTGCATTACAAGCCAGCTGTTTAGCCGACTGTGCTAAACCACATCGATCAGCCTCCCACCTTATGCGGTCTTGCCGATATCCTCTATCCCATTTCTGTGAAAATAACCCGGGCCATTGGAAGGAGCTGTGGAATCAGCAGACAGGCTGGAGGTGCTATTTTCACCTTACAGGTCTGGCAGGGTCTAAAAGTCTCCCCTTGGACTCTGGGGGTGGAGTGAAATTGAAGTTTGGTGGGAGTGCAAAATGGGCAGATGGATCGTGCCTGAATTTCCTTTGCATTGAAGTTAAAATGAGCTTGCTCAGGAGAGAGGAGATATAAGAAGCTTGCTCCTCCCACACTATAGTGGGTATGTGGAACAAACTCTCAATAAAATATATCACTGATATAAAGACCATTAAAAGAGTGGTTGGATTGAATGATGCAGCAATTTAGTGAGGACTGAGCTGGTCAAGCACCCTCTGTGTTGTAATGATTCTGGTGTTGCGAGGCTGGGTGTATCCCGGTATAATAGTTAGAAAGGACTAAATATTACAGATGTGAGGTTGGGTTGGAGTTCTGGAATATTGCTTGAATACCTTTTGAGATCACCGAATACTAACTTAGAACTACCCCTCAAATTAATAAATAAATTGGGAAATAGTTGGCGATAGGGTAGACTAAATAGAGGTCTCGAGTAGCGGTGGGCTTGATAGAATATAGTACTACTTCTCATTCCATGCTCTTATGCTTTTTTTCAATTTCCACATCTGTACATATTGATGTCCATTGTCTCTTCATCTCAAATCTTACCTGGTGGTCAGTTATTTTCTTTCTCTTCGTATTGAGGAAAACACTGAATCTCTATCACAGCTCATTGACTTAACTGTGTGGTGACAGCACCTGTGTGTCTGGGGTGAGGCAGAGAGGGAGTGGTTCAATTGCAGCTTTCTGGTACTTAATTCTTCCTATTGCTGAACTGTCTTGGATATTTAGTCACTGGTGATCTTCCAAAGCAATGATTCTGGATATTGTACAAATCAGAGTCTATTAACTTTAATGAGTGTTTTGTGACTCACATAGCTCAGGAAATTAGTTGCAATTGTTTTATGATGTAATTTTGTCATATGACATTCTACCTGGAAAAGTAAGATCATTATTTCTGCTGCTATCTTACTCATCGAGGCACGATTGTTGTCAATTCACATGTTTTAAACACTGCAGTGCCATGTTAGACATTTTATCTTTATCTATTCCTATTGGGATCTGCCCTTACTTTGTGATAAAGTAGTTCAGGAATATGTAGAATGTTGACAAGTACAGAAGACATATTCGGCGCATTGTAAGACTTTTCACTACTTGGCCTGAGCCTTTTGGTGGACATTTACACATAAAACTAATGTGGACAGTTTCGAATCACTCTGTGACATTAATGGGCCTCGTTTATTTGTGTGATTGTCATCTGGCCCCAGAAGAGCAGTCAGAATTCTTCACATCAATTTAAACCAGTCTGGTGGCATCTGTTGACATCGCCAAGTCATCAAGTGACAATACATTTTGCAATTAATCGTGTGCAGCGAGCTGCAGCGCATGACGATGCCTAACAGTGCAACAGTGGGATTCTATGAACATAGCTCGTAGCAAGAGCTGACTTAACTTGTTAATTAAAACATTATTGTTACCAAGTGTTCATTTTTCATGTGACACTGAAATGTCAATGTGTTTGGATAGTTAACCTTGCCACTGCTCCGACATGTATTGGATGATTTGCCTTTCTTTTATTGCTAATCAGGTATCCCGTGGGGAATGTGACCTCTATCCACAAGTGGTAGTCAACGCTCCCACATGCACCTTCTGCTTTCGAGATGACTTGATTTCACTAACAAAGCCCCACCTGAAGAAACTGTTATTTGAATAAATTCAGCTTTCTCAGTACAACTTAGAGTCTGGATACGAAACAATCAGGAAATGAAGCCCAGGTTCACTGTTCTGATAAGTGCACTGTCACATCAATTGTTCTATCATTGTGAAATTCAAAGGTTCCAATACCCACCAGAAAACTTGTTCCCAGTGCATCCCATTGAGATCCCTCTATTCCCCAGTGCCTCCCCTCTATAGAGTCATAGAAATTTACAACACAAAGGAGCCGTTCAACCCACATTATACTGTTTCCTTTCTTTCCTACATTATCTTTTCTGTGGCTCTGTTCCAATTATGGCAATCAGTGAATTTGCCCTTCTTTCTGTTATCTATGTCCGAATGCTTAGAGTCGCCAGGTATCAAATGATACCACCACAAGTTTCAACCGGCTATCGGTCAAAGAGCCAAACACCTGTTAGTTAGTTCAAGGTCAAGGGTACTTTATTTACACACAATTAGTCATGCAACATAAACACTACTAGTTAACTACACCTATCGACTAAGACAACCTGTACTTAACTTCAGGCACCCGGCTTAGGTCAGAAAACAGTGGCCGCTGTCCGATTCTGGATCTCTCGGGTTCGAAGGAGTAATTGCTGCTCAGCTGGGCTCATCCGTCTGGTAGCGGGCGTTGAACTTGGACTCGCTTCTGGTGTTGTTGCACTTGGTGATGGCTGTGACCGGAGTACCAGGGCCAAGAGAGAGCGAACATATGGCACACTATTCTTCTTATACTCGGGGTTTTTTTGCGCTCTTTTGGGCGGTCTTTCGATTTGGGCCTTACTAATTGGGTGACCCCTGATCACTCAGTTCGATTCCTTAACCAATAAGTGGGCGGGGATCTGGATGGCTGGGCGAGTCCCAAGCGGTCACTGACCCCGTTGTTTGCGTTTCCCTTGAACAGGGAGTGGCACCGAAATGTCTGGGACTGTCCCAGTTGCTTGAGTACCAGTCCTTTGTTTTGGTGTAGATGGGCCATCAAATGCTAATCGGCCCCATCAAAATGCTAATTGGACGGAGTTTCGATATCGTCTGGACTTCTTGCTTACGAATATACATTTCAGGCTCTGAGCCTGCCTGAGTCTTGGCTTGTCCATTTTACCCGCCAGGCTTTGCGAGTTTCTCTGTACCTAGTTGGAAGTGGCCATCCCAGATGGCTACAATACTATATATACCTCTGCTTCCCAGAATGTCTGCTCTACATTTCACCTGTTCCCCAGTGCACCCTTCTATGTCTATGTCCCCTGTCTAAGTGGAGTCTGCACGTTCTCCCTGTGTCTGCATGGGTTTCCTCCGGGTGCTCCGATTTCCTCCCAAAAGTCCCGGAAGATGTGTTGTTAAGTAATTTGGACATGGAGACTTCCGGTTGCGGTGATGCATTGCTAAGCCGCACGTTTCGGCAGCTCCCATTCTAACGGACTTTTGGGCTCTTATCGGGAGCCCCAACGGAATTTTTTTTCGACATAACCCAGTGTGGGGTGACGAAGGAAGGAGTCCCCCCCGGGTGTGTATGGAAAGGAGCGGCGGTAGTGGCCAGATTGCGACGGATCCTTTGGAGCAGCGGCAAAGAAGAGAAGGGAGAAGCAAGATGGCGGCGGATGGAGCCCAGATGGTATGGGGCCCGGACCAGCAGGATTTTCTCCGACGCTGTATGGAGGAGCTTAAGAAAGAGGTGCTGGCGCCGATGCTGCTGGCAATCGAGGGACTGCAGGAAACACAAAAAGTCCAGGCGATGGAGCTCAGTGGAGTGAAGGCAAAGGCAGCCGAGAATGAAGATGAGATACGAGGCCTGGTGGTAAAAAAGGAGACACACGAGGCACTACACAAGAGGTGCATAGAAAGGCTGGAAGCCCTGGCGAACAGCTCGAGGAGGAAAAACCTACGGATTCTAGGTCTCCCCGAAGGAGCAGAGGGAGCTGATGTTGGGGCTTAGGTGAGCACGATGCTCCACACGCTAATGGGAGCTGAGGCCCCAACGGGCCCCCTGGAAGTGGAGGGAGCGTACCGGGTCCTCGTGAGAAGACCAAAGGCAGGTGAAACATCAAGAGCAATAGTGGTGAAGTTCCATCGCTACATGGACAGAGAGATGGTCCTGAGCTGGGCCAAGAATGCACGGAGTAGCAAATGGGAGAATGCGGTGATACGTGTGTATCAGGACTGGAGTGCGGAGGTGGCGAGAAGGAGGGCGAGCTTTAACCGGGCCAAGGCGGTGCTCCACAGGAAGAAACTAAAATTTGGGATGCTGCAGCCGGCGCGATTGTGGGCCACACATCAGGGCAAGCACCACTACTTCGAGACGGCGGATGAGGCATGGACATTCATCCAAGAAGAGAAACTGGACTAGATTTGAGAGTTTGATGTTTGGAGAGAAGCAGCGAGGTGGTGGTACAGGAATGTAAAGTGGGGAAAGGGGAGGGCTATTGTACAGCAATGTTGGACGGGGAATTTCTCTCCCCCCGATGGGAGGGACATGAAGAAATGTGGGCGCCGGTGGAAAAAGGGACAGGGAAGGGGAATGAGGGAACTGCGCCATAACGGGCGGGGCCGGGAGGAAAGCGTGGGTATTTTCCTGCGCTATGGAAATTATAGCGGGAAAACGGGCGCGGGAAGGAAGGGAGCCCCACACGCAGGGAGGTCAAAGAGTGAACGGGGAAGCCGAGGTCAGCCAGAGTTAGCTGACTTCCGGAAGCAATATGGAGGGAGTAACCAAGCTAGAGGAGGATCTAGCGGAGAGGGCGGGGGGGGGGGGGGGGGATTAACTGGGTTGCTGCTGCTGAGTGCAAGGGGGAGCTGGTAAGAGATGAGGTGATCGGGGCGGGAAGGCGCTGCCTGGGGGACAGACGGGTGCGCGGGACCTGGACGGGGGGATGGCCTAAAAAAGGGGATGGCTAGTCGACGAGGGGGGGGGGGTGAATGGCCCCCCAATCTGGCTGATCACGTGGAATGTGAGAGGCTTAAATGGGCCGGTTAAGAGGGCACGGGTGTTTGCGCACTTAAAGAGACTGAAGGCGGACGTAGTCATGCTCCAGGAGACGCACCTGAAGGTGGCGGATCAGGTCAGATTAAGAAAAGGATGGGTGGGACAGGTATTCCACTCAGGGTTGGACGCGAAAAACAGAGGGGTGGCAATATTGGTGGGGAAACGTGTATCGTTCGAGGCTAAGAATATAGTGGTGGACAGTGGGGGCAGATATGTGATGGCGAGAGGCAGACTGCAGGGAGAGGCGGTTGTGCTGGTGAATGTGTATGCCCCGAACTGGGATGACGCGGGATTCATGAAACGAATGCTGGGACATATCCCGGACCTGGAGGTGGGAAGCTTGGTAATGGGGGGGGTGGGATTTTAACACAGTGCTGGATCCAGGGCTAGACCGGTCCAGATCCAGGACCGGGAGAAGGCCGGCAGCGGCCAAGGTGCTTAAGGGATTTATGGAACAAATGGGGGGAGTGGATCCGTGGAGATTCGCCAGGCCGATGGCTAAAGAGTTCTCTTTCTTCTCCCACGTCCATAAGGTATACTCCCGGATAGACTTTTTCGTTTTGGGAAGGGCACTGATCCCGAAAGTGGCAGGAACGGAGTACTTGGCCATAGCCGTTTCAGACCACGCCACGCATTGGGTGGATTTGGAACTAGGAGAGGAAAGGGAGCAGCGGCCACTCTGGCGACTAGATATGGGACTACTGGCGGGCGAGGGGGTCTGCGGAAGGGTGAGGGGGTGTATTGAGCGATACCTGGAGGTCAACGACGATGGGGAGGTTCAGATGGGTGTAGTATGGAAAGCGCTGAAGGCGGTAGTTAGAGGAGAGCTGATCTCCATCAGAGCCCACAAGGGGAAACAAGAGGGCAAAGAAAGAGAATGATTAGTGGGGGAAATTTTGAGGGTGGATAAAAAATATGCGGAGGCCCCAGACAAAGGGCTATACAGAGAAAGACGAAGACTACAGATGGAGTTTGACCTGCTGACCACGGGAAAGGCAGAGGCACAGTGGAGGAAGGCACAGGGGATGCAATATGAGTATGGGGAAAAGGCGAGCCGGCAGTTGGCCCACCACCTTCGGAAGAGGATGGCGGCGAGAGAGATCGGGGGAGTTAGGAGCGAAACGGGAAATATGGAGCAGAGAGCAGGGAAAGTGAACGAGGTGTTCAAGACCTTTTATGAGAGGCTATATAAGTCCCAACCCCCGGGGGGAAAAGAAGGAATGTTACACTTTCTGGACCAGCTAAGGTTCCCGAAGGTGAAGGGCAGGAGGTGGCAGGTCTGGGGGCGCCAATCGAGGTGGATGAGGTGATTAAAGGACTGGGGAACATGCAGGCAGGGAAGGCCCCGGGACCAGACGGGTTTCCGGTGGAATTCTACAGGAAGTATATGGATCTGTTGGCCCCGCTCTTGGCGATAACCTTTAATGAGGCTAAGGAAAGGGGGATGCTACCGCCGACAATGTCAGAGGCGACGATATCGCTAATCCTGAAACGAGATAAAGACCCGCTGCAATGCGGGTCATACAGGCCTATCTCACTCCTAAATGTAGACGCCAAATTGCTGGCAAAAGTGATGGCGACAAGGATAGAGGATTCCGTCCCAGGGGTGGTGCATGACGACCAGACAGGGTTTGTAAAGGGGAGACAACTGAATGTTAATGTACGAAGGTTGCTGGGGGTGATGATGACGCCCCCACCGGAGGGGGAGGCAGAGATAGTGGCGGCGATGGATGCAGAAAAGGCATTCGATAGGGTGGAGTGGGACTATCTGTGGGAGGTGCTGAAGAGGTTTGGGTTCGGTGAGGGGTTTATTAGATGGGTCAGACTCTTATATGGGGCCCCGGTGGCAAGCGTAGTCACAAACCGGCAAAGATCGGGGTATTTTCGGCTACACAGGGGTACAAGACAAGGGTGTCCCCTGTCCCCGTTACTGTTCGCGTTGGCAATTGAACCACTGGCCATAGCGCTGAGGGATTCTAAGAAGTGGAGGGGGGGTGCTTAGAGGGGGAGAGGAGCACCGAGTGTCGCTCTACGCAGATGATCTACTGCTATACGTTGCGGACCCGGTAGAGGGGATGCCAGAAGTAATGCAGATACTTAGGGAGTTTGGAGAGTTCTCGGGATACAAACTAAATATGGGGAAGAGCGAGCTTTTTGTAATGCACCCCGGGGAACAGGGAAGGGGGATAGATGCTCTGCCACTGAGGAGAGTGGAAAGGAACTTTCGATACCTGGGGATCCAGGTGGCCAGGAACTGGGGAACCCTGCATAGACTTAACCTGACGCGACTGGTGGAGCAGATGGAGGAGGACTTTAAGAGGTGGGATATGGTGCCGCTATCGCTGGCGGGCAGAGTGCAGGCAGTTAAAATGGTGGTCCTCCCGAGGTTTCTTTTCGTGTTTGAGTGCCTCCCCATTCTGATCACAAAGGCCTTTTTTTAAAAAATAGACAGGAGCATTACGAGCTTTGTGTGGGCAGGAAAGACCCCGAGAGTAAAGAGGGGGTTCCTGCAGCGCAGTAGGGACAGAGGGGGACTGGCGCTGCCAAGTTTGAGCGACTACTACTGGGCCGCCAATGTGTCGATGGCCTGTAAGTGGATGAGGGAGGAAGAGGGAGCAGCGTGGAAGAAGCTGGAGATGGCGTCCTGTAAGGGAACGAGCCTAAAAGCGCTGGTGACGGCGCCGCTGCCGTTCTCCCCGAAAAGGTACACCACAAACCCAGTGGTGGTGGCAACCTTGAGGATCTGGGGGCAGTGGAGGCGACACAGGGGAGTGACGGGTGCCTCGGTGTGGTCCCCGATAAGGAATAACCACACGTTTGTCCCAGGGAGGATGGATGGGGGGTTCCAGTGTTGGCAACGTGTAGGAATTAGGAAGCTGAGGGACCTGTTCATAGATGGGACGTTTGCAAGTCTGGGAGCGCTAGAAGAAAAATATAAGTTGCCCCCGGGGAACGCCTTCCGGTATATGCAAGTGAGGGCATTTGCGAGGCAACAGGTGAGGGAATTTCCGCAGCTCCCGACGCAGGGGATCCAAGATAGAGTGATTTCTGGGGTATGGGTCGGAGAGGGCAAAGTGTCCGAAATATACCAGGAGATGAGGGACGAGGGGGAGGCAATGATAGAGGAGCTGAAGGGAAAATGGGAAGAAGAGCTGGGGGAAGAGATTGAGGAGGGGCTATGGGCTGATGCCCTAAGTAGGGTAAATTCCTCGTCCTCGTGTGCCAGGCTTAGCATGATTCAATTTAAGGTTCTACATAGAGCAAGACTGAGCAGGTTTTTCGGGGTGGAAGACAGGTGTGGGAGGTGTTCGGGAAGCTCGGCGAAACACACACACATGTTCTGGTCGTGTCCGGCACTGCATGAGTTCTGGGGGGGCATGGTAAGGGTAATTTCAAAGGTGGTGAAGGTCCGGGTCAACCAGGCTGGGGGTTAGCTATATTTGGGGTTGCAGAAGAGCCGGGAATGCAGGAGGCGAAAGAGGCCGATATTTTGGCCTTTGCGTCCCTAGTAGCCCGGCGTAGGATTCTACTCATGTGGAAGGAAGCGAAACCCCCAGGCGTGGAGGCCTGGATAAACGACATGGCAGGGTTCATAAGATTGGAACAAATAAAATTTGCGTTGAGAGGATCGGCTCAGGAGTTCTCCAGGCGGTGGCAACCGTTCCTTGACTATCTCGTGGAATGATAATGAAAAGATAGAAATGACAGCAGCAGCAACCCAGGGGGGAGGGGGGAGCACTATTTTGTGTTTTTGCTCTTTGCTCTTATTTTTTTATAGTTGTTGTTGTTAGTTCACTATATTATTTAAATAATGTTACTTACCAGTTAATGTATAATCCCTTGTTGAGTTGTAAAAACGGAAATATTTTTGTTTGAAAAATTTTAATAAAATCTATTTTTAAAAAAAAGTAATTTGAACATTCTGAATTCTACCTCTGTGTACCCGAATAGGTGCCGGAATGTGGCGACTAGGGGCTTTTCACAGTAACTTCATTGCAGTGTTAATGCAAGCCTACTTGTGACAATAAAGATTATTATATCCCTCTGTTTCCCAGTGCTTCTCCTCTAAATGTACCTGTTCTCCACTGTGTTCCTTCGAAAACCTTCTACTCTCACTTGCGTTCCCTCTAAATTCCTCTCCTCCCCAATGCTTCCCTTCTATATCCCTGTTTTTAATTTCTCTCGACTAAATCCCTCTGCTTCATGGTGTGACCCTTCCTAAATCTCACTGCACCCCAGTGTTTCTTCTCTATATCCCACAGTTACCAATGTGTGCTACCCTCTACATCCCACTGTTCCCAAGTATGTTCCCTCTATATCTCACTGTTCCCCAGTGTGTTTCCTCTCTCTAAAATTTCCTAATGTGTCACCTCTATATGCAACTGTGTACCCTCTATAACCCACTGTTCCCCAGTGTGTCTACTCTATATCCCACAGTTTCCCAATGTGTCCAATCTTATTCCCACTGTTCCTCAGTGTGCCCCCCTTGCATGCCACTGCTCCCCAGTGTGCCCCCCTTGCATGCCACTGTTCCCCAGTGTGTCTCCTCAGTATACCACTGTTCCCCAGTGTACCCCTCTGTATTCCACTGATCCTCAGTGTATCCCCTCTATATCCCATTGTTCCCCAGTGTCCACTCTGTATCTCACTATTCCCCATTGTCTCCCCTCTGTATCCCACTGTCGATAGTTTGTCCCCTCTATATCCCACTGTTCCCAGTGTGTCCCTCTGTATTCCACTGTTCCCCAGTGTGGCTCATTTGTATCCCACTGTTCCCAGTGTGTCATCTCTGTATTCCACAGTTCCCCATTGTATCCCCTCTATATTCCATTGTTCCCCAGTGTGTCACCTCTACATCCTACTGTTCCCGAGCGAGTCCCCTCTATTTCTCTCTATTCCCCAATGTCTCCTCTCTATAATCTCACTGTTCCCCAGCATCTCCTCTCTATATCTCACTATTCTCCAGTGTGTCCACCCTATATCTCACTGTTCCTCAGTGTCCCCCCTCTATGTCCCACTGCTCCCCAGCGTCTCCTCTCTATATCACAATGTTCCTCAGCATGTCTTCTCCACATCTTACTGTTCCCCGTTGTGTCCTCTCTACATCCCACTGTCCCTCTGCATGTCCCCTCTATATCCCACTGTTCCCCAACATCTCCTCTCCATATCCCACTGTTCCCCAGCATGACATCGCTATGTCTCACTGTCCCCCACTGTGTCCTCTCTACATCACACTGTTCCCCAGTGTGTCCTCTATATATCCCACTGTTCCCCAGTGTGTTGTCTCTACATCCCACTGTTCCCCAGTGTTTCCACTCTATATCCCATTGTTCCCCAGTGTATCCCCTCTATATCCCACAGTTCCGCAGTATATCCTCTCTAATCCCAAAGTTCCTCAGCTTGTCTCCTCTATATCTCACTGTTCCCCAGTGTGACCTCTCTATATCCCAGTTAGCGTCTCCCCTCTATATCCCACTGTTCCCAGCGTGTCCCTCTGTATTCCACTGGTCCCCAGTATATCCCCTCTGTATTTCACTGTTCTCCAGAGTGTCCTCTCGGTATTCCACTGTTCCCCAGTGAGCTCCCTCTATATCTCACTGTTCCCCAATGGGTCCTCTCTATATCCCACTGCTCCCCAACATGTCCTCTCTATATCCCACTGTTATCGAGCGTGTCCCTTCTATATATCTCTATTCCCCAGTATGTCCCCTCTATATCTCACTGTTACCCAGTGTCTCCTCTCTATATATCACTGTTCCTCAGCGTGTCCCCTCTATATCCCACTGTTCCCCAACGTCTCCTCTCTATATCCCACTGATCCCCAGCATGTCCCCTCTGTATCCCACTTTTCCACAGCATGTCCCCTCTGTTTCTCACTGTTCCCCAATGTGTCCCCTCTATATCCCATTGTTCTCTGGTGTGGCCTCTCTATATCACACTGTTTCCCAGTGTGTCCTCTCTATATCCCAATGTTTTTCAGCGTGTCCCCTCCATGTCCCACTGTTAACCAGCGTGTCCTCTCTATATCTCAGTGTTCCCTAGTGTGTCCCCTCTAAATCCCACTGTTCCCCAGTGTGTCCTCTCTGTATCCCAATGCTCCTCAGCATGTCCCCTCCATATCCCACTGTTCATCAGTGTGTCTCCTCTATATCTCACTGTCCCCCAGCCTGTCCTCTCGATATCCCACTGTTCCCCACTGTGTCCTCTGTCTATCCCACTGTTCCCCAGCGTGTCCTCTCTATATCCAACTGTTGACCAGCGTGTCCCCTCTGTTTCGCACTGTTCCCCATTGTGTCCCCTATATATCCCACTATTCCGCAGTGTGTCGCCTCTATATCTCACAGTTACCCAGTGTGTCCACTCTATATCCCACTGTTACCAAATGTGTCCTCTCTATATCCCACTGTTCCACAGATTGCCCCATCTGTATCTCACTGTTCCCCAGTGTGTTCGCTCTATATCCCACTGTTCCCCAGTGTCTCCTCTCTATATCCCACTGTTCCCCAGCCTGTCCGCTCTATATCCCACTGTTCCCAGCATATCCCCTATATATATCACTGTCCCCAGCGTGTCTCCTCTGTATCTCACTGTTATCCAGCGTGTCCACTCTGTATCTCACTATTCCCCAGTGTGTCTCCTCTGTATCTCACTGTTCCCCAGTGTGTCCTCTCTATATCCACTGTTCCCCCGTGTGTCCTCTCTATTCCACTGTTCTCCAGCAGGTCTCCTCTATATCCCACTATTCCCACTGAGGCAGTAATGTGTATGATTTACAAGGTTCACTGCAGCAACTTTTTTTGTTACAATCCCAGTGATGTTATAACTGGATGGGGAAATCCCAAAATAGAACCCTACCTTAAAAGACTAACTTTTATTGTTTTTATAAAATGATAAGGAACAAAGTCACAGGACCACTAATTAATTTGTTTTAACTTAAACATGAAGAATTTGGATTATGATGCAATACACCTTTACTCCTCCTTTACCTTAACAATTACACACAGGTTTTAGGATTAACATGGGTTACAAAGTACATCTTAATCTACAAGGGTCTCACTGACATAATGTCCCTTTTAAGCACACAAGATGACTGTGGGTAAATACACTCTTCACTCTGAACCCCAAGTGAATGTTTGTGGATGTCTCGTCAGAGAATCCTGTAGTTATCATAGAATACCTACAGTGTAGAAGGCGGACATTGGGCCCATTGAGTCTGCACCAACCATCTGAAAGAGCACCATACCCAGCTACCCCCCCCCCCAACCCCCCACCCCCACATTGGCGAGACCATGCAGACGCTGCGACAACGAATGAACGGACATCGCGCAACAATCACCAGGCAGGAATGTTCCCTTCCAGTCAGGGAACACTTCAGCAGTCAAGGGCATTCAGCCTCTGATCTCCGGGTAAGCGTTCTCCAAGGCGGCCTTTAGGACGCGCGACAACGCCGAATCGCCGAGCAGAAACTTATAGCCAAGTTCCGCACACATGAGTGCGGCCTCAACCGGGACCTGGGATTCATGTCGCATTACATTCATCCCCCACCATCTGGCCTGCAAAATCCTACCAACTGTTCTGGCTTGATACAATTCACAGCTCTTTAACCTGGGGTTACCCCATCTCTGGATCTGTAAAGATTTAATCACCTGCTAATGGTCGCATTCCAAGCATTGTTTGGCATCTTTGAATTTGTCTATATATGTGTTTCTGGAACATACCTCTTCATTCATCTGAGGAAGGAGCAGCGCTCCGAAAGCTAGTGACATCGAAACAAACCTGTTGGACTTTAACCTGGTGTTGTAAGACTTCGTACTGTGCTCACCCCAGTCCAACGCCGGCATCTCCACATCTTTGGTCTGTGAGAGGAAATCTGAGAACCCAGAGGAAACCCACACAGATACAGAGAGAATGTGCAAACTCCACGCAGACAGTCACCCAAGGCCAGAATTGAATCCGGGTCCCTGGCGCTGTGAGGCAGCAGTGCTAACACCGTGCTACCTGAACTCACATTCCACAGGCTAAAATAAAATATCACGAACCTGAAAATGACTTTAGATATCTTTCTGGCATCTCAGCCTTCTTCTCAGCTCTGTCTAACTTAACTGAACTGTGTTCTAGTACCTTTAACCTCAGATGTCTTGGACATATATCTTCATTTCTCTAGTTTCCTCACCAATAGAATACAGAGAATCCCTACAGTGCAGAAGGAGGCCATCCAACCCATCAAGTCTGGACCGACCCTCCAAAAGAGCTCCCTACCTAGACCCACGCCCTCGTCCTATCCTAGTAACCCGACCTAACCTGCATATCTTTGGACACTAAGAGGGACACTTTGGACTAGGTGCTATTCAGATCTCTGCACTTGTTTTCTTAACCAGTACTCCGTGATATGGCTTTTCTTCCAGCAAAGCTGTGAGAGATTTTCCCTCTCTAGCCTTTGAAACCAACTACATCTGGCAGAAATGTGGCAGCTGCCTTCTCCCACACTATCTCCGACGGCAATCAAATTAGGCAAACTACAACATAATTAGGGAATAGAGGGATACGGACCCAGGAAGTGTAGAAGATTGTAGTTTAGTCGGGCAGCATGGTCGGCACGGGCTTGGAGGGCCGAAGGGCCTGTTCCTGTGCTGTACATTTCTTTGTTGTTCTTTGTTTGTATAATAGCCCCTCTACCTTACAAGGCCGCAGTTGCTAATCAGCCATTGCTGGTTTATTTATTCTTCATTTCATAACCCTTCTAAGCACAATAAAAACACGATTGGAACTTAACCAACCACCACACATACAAATACTTTTGTCCAGCATGACTATAGGTTTTACCCTTCTAGGTGCAGAAACATTAAACCCACTTAAAACTATACCTTATTTCTCATGTTTACCACTACAAATATAAATCCCTTCAAACTACATTCAATTTCCTTACACTTACACAACGCCTCTCAAATCCACGGCCTTTGTCCACTACAAAAGCGAAGAGGACCAAAAGCAAAATACTGCTGATGCTGGAAATCTGAAACAAAAAGGATGCTGGGAAAACTCAGCAGGTGTAGAGCAGCATCTTTGGAGAAATAAACAGAGTTTAAAAAAAATAAATTTAGAGTACCCAATTCATTTTCTCCAATTAAGGGGCAATTTAGCGTGACCAATCCACCTGGCCTGCACATCTTTGGGTTGTGGGGGCGAAACCCACCCAAACATGGGGAGAATGGGCAAGCTCCACACGGACAGTGACCCGGAGCCGGGATCGAACCTGGGACCTCGGCGCCGTGAGGCAGCAGGGCTAACCCATTGCGCCACCGTGCTGCCCTGAAAGAAACAGAGTTGACCTTTCGAGTCCAATATAACTCTTCCTTGGAAGAGAAGCAGACACATAGGAACACCACTACCTGCAAGTTCCCAGCCAAGCTACTCGTATCCTGACTGGGGAATGTATTGCCATTTCTTCACTGTCACTGGGTCAAAATCCTGGAAACCCCTTCCTTCCAGCACTGTGGGCATACTTACACCACATGGGCTGCAGGGGTTTAAGAAGATGGTACACGTGCCACATTCTCAAAGATGAGCCAGAAATGGCCTTACTCTGACGCTCATATCACATGAACGTATATTAAAAGCTATCAGCTATTTTTGCCAGTATTCCTGAGCTAAAATGATTGCAGTTAAAATACAATGTCCTTGAAATTGGTATGGACTCAGCTTCAAGCACAGAGCCAACAGTGTGCACAGATGATGCACTGAATCTGATGTGCAAGAGGACC
The DNA here is from genome assembly GCF_047496885.1 of Scyliorhinus torazame. NCBI lineage: Eukaryota > Metazoa > Chordata > Chondrichthyes > Carcharhiniformes > Scyliorhinidae > Scyliorhinus > Scyliorhinus torazame. Next base: position 221,755,854 of record NC_092712.1, read on the forward strand.
ATGCAAAACTGTTCCTCCTACATCATCAGGACACAAAAGGGCTGCTAGACGGACCTTGTCATGCCCAAGAGGCAATGTGCTGATACTGAAGAGGATGAAAGTCAAACACTGTCACTGGGTTCATGATGAGTCTGGAGGAGGGGGGGGGGGGAAGAGATTTAAGGGTGAGTGGCAGAGGCCCAGAATTTAGCTGGCAGTCATCAGTGGTCCCTTTAAAAACTGCTGGTTTGACTACTGTTCCACTCAGAAAACTGAGTGGGGGGAACATGATTCCATAAAAGGGCCCTAAATAGGTGTTAAGACTCTGTTTGCTTCTGTAATTGGCCTAATTCCAGTTTCAGGCAGGGGGCAGCTACAGGCTATTCGACCTAATGTGACATGTGGTCCATACTAGATATGAAATGACAATGTGCACTATATGTCACAGTGGACTATTCAGCATCCTGTGTTCCAGGCAACGGTTTCATCCCAGACAGAAGCAGGTATACTGGCAATTTCTCACTACCAGCTGACTTGGTGGTCTGCTTGATGGTCTTGCCTCTGCCCTATTTTCTGGGGCATGACTTTGGTGTGGTGATAGCTCCCAGCTTGCAAGTGGCAGGGAGTCAATCAGGCCAATTAAAGTACCAACTGAGGGCCAAGATGACTAGAGTCCATTGAACAGAGGCATTAAGGATGGCTGACCAGAAGGGACAGAGGTACACCCTGCAAATCAGCCAAGTACAGATCTTCTGGGCTGTGAAGGTCCCAGCTGAAACTGCAGGCCATCTGTGGAGGGGGTTCCTCTCCAGAATATAGCCTGCAGCTGTGACCACAGTATATTTAGGATCATTTATAAACCTTCACAGAGTACCTCCATTTTGAGGTGCCATTGAGGTTCAACCGATGGGCATCAATGCCCACCTTTCACCAGGTGCGGAGCCTGCCCTCTGTTCCTATTTGGAGGGGATTATCATAGAATTTACAGTGCAGAAGGAGGCCATTCAGCCCATCGAGTCTGCACCGGCTCTTGGAAAGAGCACCCTACCCAAGGTCAACACCTCCACCCTATCCTCATAACCCAGTAACCCCACCCAACGCTAAGGGCAATTTTGGACACTAAGGGCAATTTATCATGGCCAATCCACCTAACGTGCACATCTTTGGACTGTGGGAGGAAACCGGAGCACCCAGAGGAAACCCACGCACACACGGGGAGGATGTGCAGACTCCTCACAGACAGTGACCCAAGCCAGAATCGAACCTGGGACCCTGGAGCTGTGAAGCAATTGTGCTATCCACAATGCTACCGTGCTGCCCACTAACGGAGGAAGGGAGGAAGCATCAGTTTCCTTTGATGTCCTTTTGAGGGGAAAGACTCTGTGACATAAACGTTGAAGCATTAGTGACCTCCGCCAGCAACACAGTGCAAATGATTGTTATCTCTGCAGATTTCCATGGACTATTTAGCACACTTCAATCACAGCTTTACGTCTGAGACTAATTCTTCCCATGCACTGCTTCTCTGTTATGTTGGATAACTGATATGTTGCCTTAGGTGTGCTGCTTGTGGTAATTTGTTCTGCAAATTATGTCCTTTTTATACGCTACATATTTTCAGGCTGCTCTCGCCTCCTGCTGCATCTGATAACTGGCAATTGCTGCGACACCAATGACCTGCAAGAGAACCTCCCTAAAATGTTCACTTCCATCAGTGCTGTGGCTCTACAGCCTTTCATTCAGCTCACTAAACCTATGTCTGACCTGCAGTTCATTTTTTGCATGTTCCCCAAGAGCATAATCCTGCATAAGTCTCTTAATAATTAATGGCCTTTAAAAAAAAAGCAGCTTTTCTGACTTTCTTGTTAAAGAATAAAGAAATGTATAGGCTATCCATTAAAGATTTTGTATCTGCTGCGCTTATCTCAATGTCGCACTTCAGGCCTCATGTTTCATTTAAAATGCCAACAAGCCAGAACCGCACAATCTTGACATAAATTTTATGTGAAGAGAAAGAACAGAAGTTGTTTCCTGATGGTTTCTCTGACCTTCAGATATCTGGCCTCTCACAAATAGAGGAGTTAGACAGCTTCAAATTTGGAAGAACCTGTAAAGTTGCTGGCTTGTGTAGGAATGATGACAAAGGACCACAACTTAAATGGTTTACCATAAGACCTACCTATAGCAGCTCTTACATGCCAGGCCTGTGCCACACTGGTGAAAGCTCCCTTGCTATCGATATGTCACTTCCAGTGTACAGGTCATAGCAATATATACATCAATATACATTCTACAACGTCCCCATTTTAGCTGGGACAATCCATTCTCGCATGCAAAAAACAATGGGCGGGATTCTTCAGTCGTGCCTGCACTGCGACCGGAAATCCCTGCCCGAGACATTGGACCTTTACATGGTCCTCGTCCCGTCTGTGGTGAACTTGCGGCGGGCACGGTCGAAGAATCCAGCCCAATGTTGAATGCAGTAACAGAACATTGAATATTTAAATTGCACAGAGCATGGGCTTGGGCCACAAAACCTGGCGCCAGCCAGGTATATCCACATCCCCTGCAAGAAATCCCCAGCAGATACAGGCCCCTAAGTCAATACATAGTCCTTGAGCTTGGGGTTTGGTCTGCTCAGCTGCTCTGAGTGTATAATTGCACCAGTTGGCTGTGTTTGGGATGCATACAGGTTATTGTCCACATGTCGGATAGCATCAGGCATGTGTGGGGTGTGCACAGTGGCTGAGGGGTAGCAGAGGGGCTCCATCGCCACCGGTGCAGGGGATGCAGATTATGGACTCGGTGTGCCAACTTCTGTGGCAATTGGTGGTGCTGGTTCGGGCATCTATAACAGATAACACTGCTTCCTGCCATACAGAGCACCACCCAAGGCGGTGGTTGGGGGCATGGTTGTGGACTACTAACAGTTTGTCATCAACACATGTGATTTGCATTCTGACTGTCTGGCCCGGTTCCACAGTGCAGAGTCTGCATGCGTTACGGTCATAATAGCTTTTCCCTCTGCCGCCGTTTCATGAGGGCTCTCCTTATGTTTTTCTCATATTTGAGTTACAACAAGGCCTTGGTGACAGGGGTCATGGTTCTGGTGCATCTGGAGATCATTCTGTAGCCATCTCAGATGGCCACCTGCAAAGGACCATGGGAATTATGGCCAACCCAGGACTCAGACAGACTCAGAGCTTGTGTGTGTATTTGCAACCCAGATAGCTAGACGCGATCGAAACTCCCGCTCGTTTGCATTCTAATGGCCCATTTCCCCAGTACAAAAGAACTGTACTCAGGTAACCGATACAGATACAGACTAATCGGCGCCACTCCCTTTTCTCAGGGAGCCCAAACAGCCAAGGTCAATGACCGCTAAGAACACGCCCAACCAGCAAAGCACCCGCCCCATTGTTGGCTAAAATCGAAGGCAGCGATCGAAGCCTGTCGAATTATTGGGTCCAAGTTGAGGACCGCCCCAAAGAGCGCGAAATCCCAGAGGGATAAGAAGAGACACAGCCATGTACTCGGTCTCTCTTGGATCCAGCCTACGCCAACCCAAGTGCAGCATAACGACCAAACAGACAAGTTCAAGACCAACGATCGCTACCAGACGGATGAGCCCGGCAGAAACAGAGCCACTTCTTCCACCCAGCCACGCAAGATCCGGACAAAGGCCTTGTCCATCTGCATAGAGCCGGTTGCCCTGAAGTTAAGTGTAGGTTATTGGAGTTGTTAGGTGTAGTTTAACTTGTCATGTTTTGTGTTGCATGTCGAAGTAATCCTTGTGTGTAAATAAACCATCTTTGAACTTGAACTGACTAACTGGCTGTGTGGTCCTTTGATCGATATCCGGTAAAGCCTTGTGGTGGTATCATTTGATACCTGGCGACTCTAAAGAGCATCATTATTAATTGGCAACATTATTAGTGTCGATTGGCAACAACTCTCTGCGCTGATAAGGTCAGACCCTCTCCTGGCAGATTATGCAGACTAAGTAGTGCGGGGTAGAAGTCTGTGTTGACATTGAGGCATTTTTCGAGGAGGTACTTTGCTGAATATATGCCATGCTCTGCAATATGTTCAAAATCCCATGTGTGTGCAAAATCCTTGAACTCCCCAGAGACAAACTGCCGGCCGGTTTGGGGGGTGTCATGTGCAGTGGTGTCTCTTCAGCATTCAAGTTACTGTAGTTCTCTTCATGTTGGGCAAGTAATCAACTTCATACCACCCTGAGAATGACCATAAGACATAGGAGCAGAATTAGGACACTCGGCCTATCGAGTCTGCTCCGCCATTCAATCATGGCTGATATGTTTCTCGTCCTCATTCTCCTGCCTTCTCCCCATAACCCCTGATCTCCTTATTAATCAAGAACCTATCTATCTCTGCCTTAAAGACACTCAGTGATTTGGCCTCCACAGCCTTCTCCGGCAAAGAGTTCCACAGATTCACCACCCTCTGGCTGAAGAAATACCTCCTCATCTCAGTTTTAAAGGATTGTCCCTTTAGTCTGAGATTGTGTCCTCTGCTTCTAGTTTTTCCTACAAGTGGAAACATCCTCTCCACATCCATTCTATCTAGACCTCGCAGTATTCTGTAAGTTTCAATAAGATTCCTCCTCACCCTTCTAAACTCCAACGACTGCAGACCCAGAGTCTTCAACCGTTCCTCATATGACAAGCTCTTCATTCCAGGGATCATTCTTGTGAACCTCCTCTGGACCTTTTCCAAGGCCCATCCTTCCTCAAATACAGGGCCCACAATACTCCAAATCGGGTCTGACTAGTGTCATAATATCCACTCTTGTATATAATGAGATGCAGACAGGCAGTGAGTGACACACAGGATGACCAGTAAGCACACAACACAGTGCAGCCAATCACCAGACAGGACACTATCACTATAAAGCCAGAGGGCACTAGGTTTCCTGCTCTCTCGGGACCCAGCCACTGAGACAGTCAGAGTCCACGAGTTAGCAAGTGCAAACACCATGTGGTAGCTAGTAAGTCTGGTCAGGCTACTACAAGATCTCCAGTCAGTTCAGTATAGTGTCGACCCACAGCTGAATATGTATATCAGTACTATCGTTGAAAAGTGTTGGATCTTCTCCAGTGTTAGACGTCTGTTTCTAGCTTCCCTGCATCGAGTGCAGTCCACATCGAACCTACCTGCCTAACACATCATGGTACCAGAGTGGTACTGATCTTGATGGACCTACTTCGAGTGAATCAGCATTGACCAGCAAGCAGCCATCTGGTGAAATGGAAAACATCCAGCCTCCTCCGCAGCTCCGCATCTCCGGCAACCTCGGCGCCAATTGGAAAATCTTCAAGCAAAAGTTCCTCTTGTACATCGAGGCCTTCGACCTTGAAGCAGCATCGGATGCCAGGAAGATTGCGCTATTTCCCCCCACCGCGGGGGACCACGCCATCCACATCTACAACTCCCTCACGTTCGCTGACGGTGAAGACAAAACAAAATTCAAAACAGTCCTGCTGAAGTTCGACAGCCACTGCGACATTGAGGTGAATGAGAGCTTTGAACGGTACGTTTTCCAGCAGAGGCTTCAGGTTAAGGATGAACCTTTTCAGTCCTTCGTGACCCATCTCCGCATCCTAGCGCAGTCATGTAACCATGACTCGACGGCTGATCCCATGATCCGGGATCAGATCGTTTTCGGGGTTCACTCCGACTCCCTTCGGCAGCAGCTCCTGAAAATCAAACAGTTGCCCCTCTCTGTCACTATCGAGACGTGCGTTGTCCATGAGCATGCTAAGAATGGTTACTCCCACACTAGGGTGACAGAAATTGCAAAGCTGGCCTCCCATGAGGCGGAACGGGTGCAGGCCATTGCACAAATGCAGGGCCTGAGCATTGAGGACAGTGGCCGTTTTGCGCGCTTTTCCCGGGTCCCTGCGCATGCACGCCACGAACGAGTGGACGACGAGCCCGACAACCCGACTGCGCAGGTGCGCACGTCGACCGACCACACTATGCATGCATGATGGCACACTGAACGCGCTGACGTCGGCGTCATGACGTGTCCAAATTGTGGCTCCGCCCATTTAAAGCGACAATGTCCGGCGAAAGGGCGCCGGTGTCTAAAGTGTGGTAAGCTTGGCCACTGCGCAGCCCTTTGCAGATCTGCTCCACCGCTCAGCAGCCAGCGATCCCAGCTGCGGCGCAGAAGTGTCCGCTCAATACAACAAGGCATGACAGATTCCGATGCCGACAGCCCAACAGACCCTGATGCTGAGTGCCTCAAGTCACCATACCGGGTGGGCATCATAACTACACATGCGCTGCCTTCCACCACACCTACGCAACGCCTCTCGATCCTCAGTGTGGATCCCGATGATGAGTGGTGTGCTGTCCTCACAGTTAACAAGGCTCGCATCCGATTTAAACTGGACACTGGAGCATCAGCGAACCTCATCTCAAAATCCAACCGCGACACCATCCGCGCCAGACCAAACATTCTTCCACCGGCCTGCCAGCTCCTTGACTACAATGGCAATGCCATAGCTGCCAGTGGCTCCTGTCAACTAGGGGTATCCAACAAGTCGATCAAGGCAACACTGCGGTTTGAAAACGTCGGGCCTGACACAGCGTCCCTGCTCGGTGCTCGAGCCTGCGAGCTCCTGAACCAGGTTCAGCGAGTCCACACCATGTCATCATCACCGTCGACAGCCTTGCCTGATGTAAACTTGCAAGCCGACATAGATGTCATTATCACGCAGTACCACAGCATGTTCGACTAAATGGGCATGCTCCCATACCGATATAAAATCCTGCTCAAGCCGAGCGCCACCCCTGTAATCCATGCACCACGCTGGGTGCCGGTACCCCTCAAGGATCGTCTGAAGAAGCAATTACAGGATCTCCAAGACCTGGGCATCGTATCGAAGGGCACAGAGCCAACAGACTGGGTCAGCTCCATGGTCTGCGTTAAGAAGCCGTCAGGGGAGCTTCGCATTTGCATTGACCCAAAGGATCTAAACCGCAACATCATGCGGGAGCATTACCCGATACCAAAACGTGAAGAGTTGACCAGTGAGATGGCTCATGCCAGATTCCTTACTAAGCTGGACGCCTCCAAGGGTTTTTGGCAAATACAGCTGGACGCGTCCAGTCGCAAGCTGTGCACGTTCAACACCCCGTTCGGTCGCTACTGCTACAATCGGATGCCTTTTGGGATCATATCTGCCTCCGAAGTATTTCACCGCATCATGGAGCAGATGATGGAGGGCATCGAGGGGGTGCAAGTATACGTTGACAACGTAATTATCTGGTCCACAACACCCCAGGAACACATCGCTCGCCTCAAGAAGGTATTCCAGAGAATTCATGAACATGGTCTCCAGCTCAACAGGGCCAAGTGCTCATTTGGTCAATCGAATATTAAGTTCCTGGGTGACCACATCTCGCAGCAGGGCGTGCCAACAAGGTCTCGGCGATCAACGCCATGAAGACCCCGGAGGACAAGAAGGCGGTCCTTCGCTTCCTCAGGATGGTCAACTTCTATTACCACACCGTGTGAACAAAGTGACTTCATCTGCCACATAGAAGCGCAAGTGCAATTGTGTGCCACCGATGCCTTCCGGCCTCCGATGAACGGGTGGTCCAAATACGTGAGGAGACGGCCAAGGATCCTCTGCTGCAGTGTGTGATGCAGCACCTTACCCATGGCTGGCAGAAGGGACAATGTCCCCAGTTTTATAACGTAAAAGACGACCTGATGGTGGTGGAGGGAATCCTTCTGAAACTCGACAGGATCGTAATTCCTCAGAGCCTGCGGGCTATGGTGCTGAGCCAACTCCATGAGGGTCACCTTGGGGTCGAGAAATGCCGACGCAGAGCTTGGGAGGCGATATATTGGCCGGGCATCAGCCAGGAAATTGCTGACACAGTTCTCAACTGCCCTACCTGTCAGAAGTTTCAACCAGCTCAACCCAAGGAAACGCTGCAACAGCACAATATCGTGACCTCTCCGTGGTCCAAAGTAGGTGTAGACCTTTTCCACGCCAAGGGGCGTGACTACGTACTCCTGGTCAATTACTTCTCCAGTTACCCAGAAGTGGTGAAACTGTCCGACCTCACGTCGAAGGCGGTAATCAAAGCCTGCAAAGAAACGTTCGCCAAGCATGGGATTCTGCTCACGGTAATGAGCGACAACGGTCGTTGCTTTTACAGCCAGGAATGGTCTGATTTTGCACAGTCCGACAACTTCCATCACGTAACCTCCAGTCCCCACTACCCACAGTCAAACGGGAAGGCCGAGAAAGGAGTCCATATTGTAAAGCGGTTGGTATGCAAAGCTGCAGACTCAGGCTCCGACTTCAACCTGGCGATGCTGGTATTCAGGGCAACCCCATTGTCCACTGGGTTGTCTCCAGCGCAATGCTCATGAATCGCACTCTGAGGACCATAGTTCCAGCCATCCATGTTCCAAACCTTGACCACCTCACGGTCTTACAGAAAATGCAGCAGTCACGGGCCCAACAGAAGGCCACATACGATGCTCATGCCACGGATCTACCCGAGCTGGCCCCAACTGATCATGTTCGTGTCCAGTTGCCTGAGGGCGGCTAGTCAGCCAGAGCTATTGTGATCAAACAAGTGGCCCCAAGATCGTTCCTTGTCCGCATGGCTGATGGCTCCCTGCTACGCCGCAACAGACGGGCACTGCGAAGAGTTCCACGCCCGCTTCCTGACCGAAGTGCCCCGCCGCCTACGATGCTTCCTCCGGACGTATCCTGCCACGAGGCCACCGATCGACCAGCAATCCTGCCGGCCCATGCGACCACCGCGATGGCAGCGATCCCACCTATCCACGTGCAGGCGGCTCCTGATCCACCTCTGCGGCAATCAACAAGAATTCGTCGCCCACCACAAAGACTGAATCTGTAGACTGAACTTTTGTACATTTTGTGACTTCATCGATTTAACCTCTGTAAATATTGTTTTGTTTGCCATGTATCTGCATCATCGACACCTTCCTATGTATATACGTTCATTTAGACACCTTTTGTATATTGTCAGGCATATATATATTATATATATATATATACGCACGCACACCTTTGTATTTATTTATCTAAAAAAAAAGGGAGGAGCTGTCATAATATCCACTCATGTATATAATGAGATGCAGACAGGCATCGAACCTACCTGCTTAACACATCAACTAGAGCCTTATACAGCCTCAAAAGTACATCCCTGTTTTGTATTCTAGCCCTCTTGACGTGAATGCTAACATTGCATTTACCTTCCTAATTGCTGACTGAACCTGCACGTTAACCTTAAGAGAATCTTGAACAAGTACTTCCAAGTCCCTTTGTGCTTCTGATTTCCTAAGCATTTCCCCATTTAGAAAATAATCTTTGCCTCCATTTCTCCTTCCTAAGTGCATAACCTCACACTTTTCCACATTGTATTCCATCTGCCACTTCATTGCCCACTCTCCTAGCCTGTCCAAGTCCTTCTGCGGCCCCCCTGCTTCCTCAATACTACCTGTCCCTCTACAGATCTTTGCATAATCTGCAAACTTAGCAACCGTGCCTTCAGTTCCTTCCTCCAGATCATTAATGTATATTGTGAAAAGCTGTAGTCCCTGCACCGACCCCTGAGGTACACCAATAGTCACCGGTTGCCATCCTGAAAAAGACCCCTTTATTCCCACTCTCTGCTTTCTGCCAGTCAGCCAATCCTCTATCCAAACCAGGGTCTTACCCTTAACACCAGGGGCTCTTAACCTATTTAACAGTCTCCTGTGCGGCACCTTGTCAAAGGCATCTGGAAATCTGAATAAATCCCATCCACTGGTTCTCCTTTGTCTAACTTCCTCAAGGAATCTAACAGATTTGTCAGACATGACCTCCCCTTGATAAAGATGTGCTGACTCTGTCCTATTTTATCATGCACTTCCAAGTACTCCGGATGGATTCTAAAATCTTATCAATGACTGAAGTCAGGCTAACCAGCCTATAATTTCCTGTCTCTGCCTCCCTCCCTTCTGAAACAGCAGTGTTACATTAGCCACTTTCCCTCCTCTGGAACTCTCCCTGCCTCCAGTGATTCCTGAAAGACCATCACCAATGCCTCCACAATCTGCTCAGCTATCTCTTTTAGAACCCTAGGGTGTAATCCGTCCGGTCCAGGTGATTTATCCACCTTCAGACCTTTCAGTTTCCCCAGAAACTTCTCCTTAGTGATGGCCACTACACTCACCTGTGGCCCCTGATTCTCCTGGAGCTCTGGCATCCCACTGGTGTCTTCCACTGTGAAGACTGATGCAAAGTAACTATTCAGTTCCTCTGCCATTTCTTTGTTTCCTATTGTTAAATCTCCAGCCATATTTTCCAGTGGTCCAATGTCTATTTCTGCCTCTCTCTTACCTTTTATATATTGAAAAAAGCTCTTCCTATCTTCTTTTATATTACTAGCTAGCTTGCACTCATATTTCATCTTCTCCCCCCTTGTTGCTTTTTTAGTTGTCCTCTTTCGCTTTTGAAGGCTTCCCAATCCTCTGGCTTCCCACTAATCCTTCCCATTTTGTATGCTTTTTCTTTTGCTTTTATGCTGTCCTTGACTTCCCTTGTCAACTATGGATGCCTCGTCCTCCCCTTAGCATGTATACTCCTCCTTGGGATGAATTTCTGTTGTGCCTCTGAATAACCCCCCGAAAACCCCTGCCATTGCTGTTCCACTGTCTTCCCTGCTAGGCTCCTTTCCCAATAAACTCTGGCAGCTCCTCCCTCATGAATTAACAAGGGCCAGATGTTGTCTCACATTCCACTCAAATATATCTGCCACAGTGTGTGAAAATGGAAGGTCTGCAACCTCATATAGGTGCAGACCATGAGGCTTTGCTGAGGCTTGAGTGTGTTGCATGGTACACATCTGAACACTTCCTTCTCTGTGTCATCTGTGATGAATGTAAGAAATTGGTATATGTATATTGTATAATATGTATCTGGTACAGTAATAGTTTTAAATGCCCAGGTTAGCTGTGTCTACATCTGATGCAGCAATATTTTTCTTTAATTCCGGTTTTAAAAAAAGACAAACACTGTGGCTGCAAAAGGGTGCAATTTTTGTGTTGTAAAAGTGAGATCATCATTATTTCAATCCATGCTTATGTTTAAAAGGAGAGGCTAATGAAGTTTTGTTATAATTTCTCGGGAATAGGTAATTACAGACGTATTTAAACTTGTGTAATTAGGTCATGGAATTTGAGGGGGATGAAGATGATATAATAATGGGAGGAGACAAGTCTGTACCAGGTCTCTAGCAGTCAGTTTTGAGTTTAGTTTAGATTTGGCTGTGAACAGAACAGCAGCTTCTTCAAAACGCTGTTGGGTTGAGCAGTAGACTGACACAGACAAGAATCTGTGGGCTGTGTTCTGACAGGATCTCTCTCTCTCTCTGAGCAATCTTCTGGAGAACTTCCTTATCTGTCCGGTAGCCTAGCAAACATTGAGGTCTGGTCTGGGCTAGTCATACACTGCACATTGAGGACCAGTACATATTTCCTTTGCTCTACACTTTGTTACTTCCACTCCCGGGTGTCCTTGGTGAAGTTACTGGGTGTAGTATTTCTGCAGAGAGCAGGGGATGATGAACCTCTGGCCATGCAGTATCAGTCCATCTTGTGTGGTTACCTCCTCTCTCATGGCATAAAAAGAGTACAGTTTTTGGGGAATCTCTTTTGACATGACGAGACATCCTTCATGATTATGTAATAGAGCTGTCTGATGTATGATCCGCTTATAGCGTAGCTTTGAGTTCCTCAATCTTTCAGAATGACAGCAGATGAACTGTCACAATCTCACATTAGAATCCGGTATTAGGAGATGCTTCTATTCCATTTTCCCGCATGTGCTTTAAAGATCCTCCATATCGCAACTAAATGGAATTCCTCAGCCTGGTTTCTCTAATATGTTGCAGATTAGTACATTCAACTTTCATGGACATACTCTTTGTTTCTTGTAATGTGCCCCAACATTCTGTCTTCATTATTAATCAGCATCTCACACTGTACAGATATTTCCGAAGCATGGTCTGCAACAACTCCCAAATCCCTTTCCTCCTCCTCCTTCAATCAAGGAAAGACTATTCATCTTGCAATCAAAATTAATCTTTTTTTGTACTTAAATGTATTACTTTTCCTTCATCCTCATTATTTGCAATTTTCCAGTCATTAGTCCAATTGCTAATCTTCTCCAGATGTCTTTGGAGAATACTTTATATTTTGCCACCACACGTGATTTTGTATTGGCAAAAACACAATTTCCATGTCCTAGTCATTTTTCATTGCTTGTCACTTGAGGACCAAGCTTTGTGGAGGATTAACCAGGAACAATGGGAGTTATAAAGAGGGAGAGGAAGAGCACTGGAAGGGGCCGGATCTGATTGTTTGTTAAAATCCCAAATGTCTTTTTACTTTTACCTTTTTAAGAGCAAAACAAAATCAATTTTGAAACATAAATGTGTTTAAAATTGACCAGAATTCATAATTTCTAATGTAAAGATTCAATTTTTCCCAATAGAACCTCCCCCTCAAAATGCATCACCTGTTAGAGGGTGGATGCACCATCTACAAGTATACAAAATTCTAAACTTGCTGCCCGTACCCTAGACTATGGTCTATCCCAGTGCTTTTCAGACTTTTTTGCTCAGCACCCATTTTTACCAACCGACCATCCTTCAGGACCCACGTTGGCCGACCTTCAGGACCTACGCCGTCCATACTTCGCAATCCATCATTTTCGCTTACAAAGCGCGCCAAGTGGTGCAGTGGTTAGCACTGGGACTGCGGCGCTGAGGTCCTGGGTTCGAATCCTGGTCCTAGGTCACTGTCCGTGTGGAGTTTGTACCTTCTCCTCATGTCTACATGGGTTTTTCCCCCACAATTTGCACATTCTCCTCATGTCTACATGGGTTTTTCCCCCACAACCTAAAGATGTGTAGGTTAGGTGGATTGGGCACGCTAAATTGCCCCTTAATTGGATAAAAAATTATTGGATACTCTAAATTTAAAAATAAACATTTTGCTTACAGATGACAAGTGAGCCTGCTTGGTCCTCAGGGTCTCACTTGCTTTGTCATTCAGTGTTACATGTCTGCTAAGCACTTCAGCTCATGATTTAAGATCTCACTGCATCCATTAAAGAAAATAAAGAGGTCTGTCCTCAAACTCGCAATGATTAGTCTTGAAATGCCTTTGAACTTTTGAGGGTTTTAACCTTTCATTTGAAGTGTTTCCCTGCACATAATACACATGAGCTTTGCATCCTGATTTGCAATGACGCAATTAATAAACCCATACCTCAAGAATTCATCTTTATGCTGTTTTCTTCCTGATTTCAGCTTCTTCTTCATGGGTTGATTGGCAGACGTCCTGGAGCTGAGACCAGCACTGCTGGCAGCAACAAAATAGAACAAAGAACAATACAGCACAGGAACAGGCTCTTCAGCCCTCCAAGCTTATACCGGTCATGATACCATCCTTGGCCAAAACCCTCAGCACTTCCTAGTGCCGTATCCCTCTACGCCTATCCTATCCATTTATTTGGTGAGATGCCTTTTGAATGCCGTTAATGTACCTGCTTCCACAGCCTCCTCTGGCAGCGCATTCCAGGCACTCACCACCCTCTGTGTAAAAACCTGCCTCGCACGTCTCCTCTAAGCTTTGCCCCACGGACCTTAAACCTAAGCCCCCTAGTGACTGACCCCTCCACCCTTGGAAAGAGCGCCTGCCCATCCACTCTATCCATGCCTCTCATAATCTTGCAGACCTCTATCAGGTCACCCCTCAACCTTCGTTGTTCTAATGAAAACAGTCCGAGTCTATTCAGCCTCTCCGCATAGCTAACATGCTCCAGACCAGACAACATCCTAGTAAACCTCCTCTGCACCCTCTCCAAAGCCTCCACATCCTTTTGGTAGTGTGATGATTAGAATTGTGCGCAATATTCCATGTGCGGCCCTGCCAACGTTCTATACTTATTCTAACGTAGCATGACTTGCCAGTTTTTATACTCGATGCCCCGTTCAATGAAGGCAAGCATTCCATATGCTTTCTTGGCTACCTTGTCCACTTGTGTTGCCACTTTCAAAGATCTGTGGACCTGTATGCCCAGATCTCTCTGACTTTTGAGTTTTGCCATTTACTGTATATTTCCCCTTTATGTCAGACTACCAAAATGCATTACCTCACATTTGTCCGGATTAAACTCCATTTGCCATTTCTCTGCCCAAGTATCCAACCTATCTACGTCCTGCTGTATCCTCTGACAATCCTCAACACTATCTGCCACTCCACCAACCGTGGTGTCATCCGCAAGCTTACTAATCAGATCAGCTACATTTTCCTCCAAATTGTTTATGTACACTACAAACAACAGAGTCCCCAGCAAGATCCTTGTGGAACACCACTAGTCACAACCTTCCATTCAGAAAAACACCCTTCGACAGCTATCCTTTGCCTTCTGTGACCGAGCCCATTCTGTATCCATCTTACCACCTCACCTCTGATCCCTTGTGATTTCACCTTTTGTACCAGTCAAAATGGAGGAATCTCTCTCACTCCCAGAGCACATGACGTCAGTGTAAGGGATGTGTGACCTTCTCTCTGCTGCCGCTCCAGGCAGGAAGACTCCTTCGATTTTTAAAAAAGAATCTGTTCCTAGGTCAACGCGCTGATATTAGGAGGAGGTTGTTAGTGGAAGAAATTGCTATATGTGTCAGGATTGATATAATAAAGATGTCTCAAAGTATTGTAATAGCACAGGTGAATGGCAAACCTGCAGGCAAGGGGTTAAACATATACCAAGGGAAAACCAGCAAGCAAGGGGTTAAAGTCACCCACATTGGAAATGATTTAATCATCTCACAGAGTATTTGAATATGAAAAGGGAAACACAGGAGGCCCCAGTAAGTCTAAGGATCCATTGTCCAACACATTTGCACCTCTTCTAGAAGTTAAATATGTTCAGTACAAAACCATGAGATTGTAAGGAAACATTGTATTCTTTAATCGTTTTCCCATTAAGGGGACCAGAAAATATACATACTGATCACTTTGCATTGTTCCGAATGATTCAATGACGTCAATACCTGCTTGTGACTCCAAAGAACTTTAAATATATATGCACGTAATTCTGAGGACAGGCAGAGCTGGCATTTGCGAGCTAAAGCTAGCAGCAGAACTTGCCTCTCCTGTGTGCACACAGTTTTTCCGAAATAAACGCAACTTTTACAACTCCACGTGGTCGAGAACAGACTTTGAGGTTTTTCTTCCCTCCAACAAAGCAGTTTGCCTCACTGGGCTCTGAGCCTGTGCACTGCTGAGCGGGCACACATGTGCAGGACGGCCGGCATTCCGAAAGCCGATCGTGCGCGTCACTTTTAAAGCCGATTGCACCGTTGGACACTTCTTCCTGCGATTGGGAATGCCGCGATCAATAGTCCCGTGACTCTCCCGACACCCACCCATGGGTCGCGACCTTAGCTTTGAAAATGACTGTTCTATCAGCTGGCGACAGCAACAACAGCAAGAAATATTTATGTTTACATTGCATCTTTAATAGAGATAAATGTCCCATGGCGCTTGATGGGGATGTAACACACAGCTAACAGATCGTCCCACTGGCTCCATAGAACAAGGTTCTCTTCAGTACAATGTGTACAACATTATTTGGTGTTAATTTAAACAATCTACACTGTAAAGGAGGATCATTATGGAATAAGCAGTGGATAAAAGAAAGCAACCAGAAAATGACTCCAACCATGAGATGGAAAACCTTCAGCACAATGAACTAGTCATGTAAAAATATCCATAATTCAAGCTCTAATAGAGGATAAATGTAGGTTAGTCATCTACGTAGGTGCCAATAGACATACTTAATAAGGCGTTGCCATGATTAGCATCAACAATTCTTCATCTTTCTGAATCCCGCTGCATTTCTGTATAATTACCTATTGTTGGCAATTTCAAATGAGTTCTCATGAAATATTAGAGTAACAATTAACACAAATTGTAATCGCTAAAATGAAGTGTTGTTGAGGTGTTTCCTTTCCCATTTGTTCTTTTCTCTGTGTGTCCGCCCGGACTCCATTGTAGCACACTCAAACTCTGAGTTACAAGGGCTTGAGAACAAAAATCAAGGCTGACACTCAATCCAGTACTGAGGGAGTGCTGCACTGTCGAGGTGCTGAATTTCGGATAATTCGTTTAGCTGATCTGTCTGCTTGGATTAATGTAAATGGCCCGATGGTATTATTTCAAAGATCAGGGGAGTTATTCCTGGTGTCCTGGCCAGTATTTATCTCTCAATCAACATCACACAACTCAGATTATCTGGTCATTGTAGTAATCCAGAATTTACAAAGAGAAAGGTTCAAACAGATTTATTCTGAACTCTAAGGTAAAGCCACATCCGTACAGTGCAAGTGTCCCAGCCCAGAACTAACGGAACTCCCGGTCCGGGTCTGGGATTTTAAAGGGCTCAGTAACAAGTCCCAGCTATGCAGGCCCCTGCCCATTACCGGGAAACTCGCACATCACGAGCCTCACGGGGAAATCGATAAGTGATTCCCTGGTTTTGTGAGGGTTCTCACAGTTACTTTACTGATGCTGTACTATGTTCTGTGTTGTGGCCGCAGTAAAGATCAACACAGAACATCTAGTTCCTTGACTAGTATGATAATTTATTAACAAGGTGAACACGTGGAAAGGGAACTAACAAACTATAATACAAACGGTAACAAAATTAATTAATTCAGTGAATTCTCCTGGAGCTACCTTTCGTGTGACTATCCTCTTGTACGACTTATTACCAACTGCCAGATATGTGGTAGATCTCTTTCATCACTAGCTGGTTGGAGGTCGCACAGATAACCACATTCATTGATAGACAACTATACACAAAACTGTGCACAGGCACATCACCACATCCCCCTTCCTTTGGAATGTCCGGTGATCTGTGTGGAAGTAGGCAGGTGGACAACAATGTGGTTGTTCTATCCTAACACCATGATATCTCATTCTGATTCCCAACATGCGGCGCGATTCAGCAGACTTGAGTTAAGTGGTGAGTTGGTGGTGAGTTTCTCGACGATTCAACGTTGCTTTTTTTTTAGCCTCGGTGAGGAACTCCACATCGAAGTTACTCTTTAAATTATTTCCTGCATTGACGACCTCACTGCAGGAAGACTACTCGTGAATCTGGGGCCCATTTTTAAAGTCAGACCTGATTTTCGGAACCCCCCTCAGTCCCACCCACCACGGCATCAGGACCACCCCCCCCCCATTTTGCTCAACGTACCCCTTTCGGGTTCCTCAAGCCCCCACTCACTCCACCTATTATGGGCAAGGCCGCCCCTGGACCCGACCCCTGATACCTGGATGCATTGGCACTGCTAGCCTGGCACCATGGCAGTGCCCCTGCTAACCTGGGAGTTCCACCCTGTGTGCCAGGCTGGCAGTGCCAAGGTGCCCAAGTGTCAGGGTGAATGCCAGGGTACCACCCTGCCCTATCTCCCTGAACACCCGGGGGCCTGACCTCCCCAGCAAGTCCCTCCGAGGTGCCATCACGACTGGTTCACGACTTTGTGAACAAGTACCAAACGGCACCCAGTTGAGGACTCGCTGGGCTGTGAGTGAATTGGGCGAGCGCATATTTAAATGAGCCTAAATGAGCCCAGCAAGAGCGAGATCAAGATCGCGATGCCTCGGGAGATTCTGTTGAATCTTGCGAGATGTTTCGAGCGTCACAAATCTTACGCGAGGTCTTCTGCGAGATTCAACGGCTTTGCCCCACAGTCAAATCAGCCGCAACAATGCAGCAGGGTGATGATGACTCACAATGAGGAATGGTTTGTGATGCTCCTCAGCTATTGCTTATGTCTGACTCCTGCCTGTCTGCTGCCAATATGCTGACTCCCTGGCTCAGGCTGTTTAGCACAGGGCTAAATTGCTGGCTTTGAAAGCAGACCAAGGCAGGCCAGCAGCACGGTTCAATTCCCGTAACAGCCCCCCGAACAGGTGCCGAAATGTGGCGACTAGGGGCTTTCCACAGTAACTTCATTGAAGCCTACTTGTGACAATAAGCGATTTTCATTTTTTCATTTCATTTCATGATGGGTGAGATTCTGCCCTAGATTCCTTTGTCCCTAAGCACTAGAGGAGTATTAGGGGCGAGGCCTAGGGTTCACTGACTCATGCCTGAGTCCTCTCGCAATGAATGAAACATTTGCTATGAGAGTGCCTCACCGTCTGCCTGACATTGAGGGATTCTGAGATCTTTGTCCAGATGGGGAGAAGCGCTATGCCACTGGGAGGAGGGCTAACGGAAGTGAGGCTTTCAGGTTGTGAAGACCAATAGAATTTAGTACAGTGACATGTGCAGATGTTACAAGTGATAAAGACCCTTAACTGTGTCTAAATTTACCCGTGTCCATCCTGTGCCTCTACAATTCTTTACATTTTCATACCCTCCCAATAGGTCAAGGTGTGTTCCCAGATTGCACATCAGAGGTGAGGCAGCTTGCTGACTTCCATGCCCCATTGCCTGAGATGCCCTTGGTGTATGTCCTCTGGAGGGTTGAGACCTGCACATCCCTGGCCTATGTTTAGGTGGTACTGGTGTTACCGCATCACCTTATTCTGCCCCCTGCCCCTGAGTTGTGCCGGTATCAGGAAGTGGGGATTCAGATTGACTGGTCACTCCCAGGGTGAAAGGCCCCAGGATGTGCTTCAGGGGACCCTTTCGAAGTGTGCGTCTCTACAATGGTAGGTGATGCAGGTGAAAGCCATGATGCTTTATCCGTGACCTCCTCTGAGGTGGTGTCAAGGGTGGGCGGTGGGACAATGGTGGTAGATAGGCCAGGCTCTTTGGACATGCTTTTAGTACATGGCCTGTTCAGGGTTTGGACTGGAAAGAATTTACTTGACTGGTTATCTGGATGAAGATGCAGTGGCTCCTCACTTTTCTGTCGCAGGCCACACTCACTCTCAGCGCTGGCCCACTCCTGCTCCTCCCCTGCGAGCTCCATGGCCCTCTGCTCACATAGAGTCAAGGTCCTCAGCTTGGGCACCCCACTGAGGACCTTTTTCTCTAACTATTGGCGGTTACAGGTAAGGTTCTCCTGCAGGAACATAAATAGGGATAATGTGACCTGGACGCCTGGCAGGTCAGAGGTCGATGACATCAGTCATGTGTGGGGCACTGTGCCTAAGCAGGCAGGGGTTCTGATGTGGAGTGCTGCAGGGGTTTGAGGATGATGCTGGGAGATTAGGGGTGGCACGGTGGCACAGTGGTTAGCTCTACTGCTTCACAGCACCAGGGACCCGGATTAGATTCCGACCTCGGGTGACTGTCTGTGTGGAGTTTGCACATCCTTTCCGTGTCTGTGGTGGGTTTCCACAGTCCAAAGATGTGCAGGTTAGGTGGATTGGTCAGGTAAATTGCCCCCAAGTGTCAAAAAGGTTAGATGGGGTAATGGGCAAAAAGGATGGGGGATTGGGCTTTGCAGGGTTGGTGCAGACCCGATGAGCCGAATGGCCTCCTTCTGTACGGTAAGGATTCTATGATTGGGTGCTGATGTCCTGCGAGGTGATGCCATGTGGGATCCAGATGATTTTACGGGGGATCACGAAGGGTGGAGTGCACGGAGGAGACCGGGAGCACTTACCCGTGCTGATTGTTTGACGCCATTCATCGTTTCCTACATTTCACACTACATTACCTCTTGGTCCGGCTGCTGGCACTGACCAGTACTGCGGTCGTGTCCCAGGCGGGATTCGTCACCTTGCTTGAGGGCCTCCTGCCGACCCGAGGGTATATTGTTGCTCGCCTCACCTCAATGGCATCCAGCAAATGGCTGTGGGCCCCCTCCGTAAATCTAGGAGCTGGTTTCCGAGCTGCTTGAATAAGAGCAAGTGCTGTGGAGTCAATTAAATGCAGCGCCCCTGTCATTGAAGTGCTCAGATTGCGCAAGGGGCTGGCAAATCAGGGGCGTCATTCTCCGACCCCCCGCCGGGTCAGAGAATGGCCGTTGGCCGCTGTGAATCCCGCCCCCGCCGAAGTCTCCGCTCCCGGAGATTGGGCGGGGGCGGGAATCCGGCCGCGCCGGTTGGCGGGACCCCCCGCTGGATTCTCCGGCCGGGATGGGCCGAAGTCCCGCCCAGAAATTGCCTGTCCCGCCGGCGTAAATCAAAGCTGGTATTTACCGGCGGGACCAGGCGGCGTGGGCGGGCTCCAGGGTCCTGGGGGGGGCGCGGGGCGATCTGACCCCGGTGGGTGCCCCCACGGTGGCCTGGCCCGCGATCGGGGCCCACCGATCCGCGGGCGGGCCTGTGCCGTGGGGGCACTCTTTCCCTTCCGCCTCCGCCACGGCCTCCACCATGGCGGAGGCGGAAGAGACTCTCCCCACTGCGCATGCGCGGGAAACTGACAGCGGCCGCTGACGCTCCCGCGCATGCGCCGGGAAATTGACAGCGGCCGCTGACGCTCCCGCGCATGCGCCGCATTTCTGCGCCAGCTGGCGGGGAAACAAACGCCATTTCCGCCAGCTGGCGGGGCGGAAATCACTCCGGCGTCAGCCTAGCCCCTCAATGTTGGGGCTAGGCCACCAAAGATGCTGAGCATTCCGCACCTTTGGGCCGGCGCGATGTCCGTCTGATTGGCGCCGTCTTTGGCGCCAGTCGGCGGACATCCCGCTGTTGGGGGAGAATTTCGCCCCAGATGCTTCACGTATCAGACTTTGCCACTCATGGTCTTTCTGTCATGGGATAATAACTACATAATAACTGCAACAGGGTGCTGGGAAACAGAGATCATAGATCATAGAATTTACAGTGCAGAAGGAGGCCATTCGGCCCATCGAGTCTGTACCGGCTCTTGGAAAGAGCACCCTACCCAAGGTCAACACCTCCACCCTATCCCCATAACCCAGTAACCCCACCCAACACTAAGGGCAATTTTGGACACAAAGGGCAATTTATCATGGCCAATCCACCTACCCTGCACATCTTTGGACTGTGGGAGGAAACCGGAGCACCCGGAGGAAACCCACGCACACACAGGGAGGATGTGCAGATTCCGCACAGACAGTGACCCAAGCCGGAAACGAACCTGGGACCCTGGAACTGTGAAGCAATTGTGCTATCCACAATGCTACTGTGCTGCCCCAAATAGTGCAACCTCTGTGAATATCCCAGTGACATTCCACTGCCTGTGGCAGCCTTCACAGGCAGAAGCAGCGCTGCCATCCTCATTGCTCTCGGGCAGCATTCCTGCATTCATGCCAAGTTCCTCAAGGACGACAATCATCACTCATTGGTTAACTACTTCAAGTCTCAGGTACATTGTGAATCTGGCCGGCGGTTTCTCCGTACAGGCAACCTTTACTGCAAAATAAATGTTCAGTCCTCTTCATCCTGCTCAGTCTCCAGCATTACATACTTCCTCATGACAGTCATCTGTAACTCTCAGTCCAAAGATGTGCAGGTTAGGTGGATTGGCCATGCTAAATTGCCCTTAATGTCCAAAACGGTTGGGTGGGGTTACAGGGATAGGGTGGAGGTGTGGGCTTTGGTAGGGTGCTCTTTCCAAGAGATAGTACAGACTCGATGGGCAGAATGCCCCCCTTCTGTACTGTAAATTCTATGATGGATGCAATACAGCAGTTCAACTCACCTCTCATTGGACAGCAATATGTTCAGGAGATGCATATTCTGATATATGTGAGATACTCATGCCCATGCCTCCACTTTCAGTCTCCTAATATCCCATGTTGCCTGGCCATCGCTTTTGTAGGCCTGAAAATGCTGAAACTCCATCTAGGTCTTAGGGACTTAAATCATTGATAATAAAGAGCATCTATCAGGTCCAATGCAACCTCCCTTTAATCATATTTAAAAGTTCCACATTTCCATTCAAACAATCTTACATATGCACACCAGACACACCGCAGTGCGGCACAGTGGCACAGTGGTTAGCACTGCTGCCTCACAGTGCCAGCGACCTGGGTTCGATTCCTCGGGTGCCTGTCTGTGTAGTTTGCATGTTCTCCCAGTGTCTGCATGGATTTCCTCCAGGGGCTTCAGTTTCCTCCCAAAGTCCAAATATGTGCAGGTTAGGTGAATTGGCCATGCTAAAATTGCCGCTTAGTGTCCAAGAATGTGCAGATTAGGTTATGGGGTTACGGGGATAGGGCAAGGGTGGGCATGGGAGTGGACCTGGGTAAAATGCAGACTTGATGAGCTGAATGGCCTCCTTCTGCACTGTAGGGATTCCATGGATGCCATTATAAATAACGCATTGCCATATTGATTGACCATGTGAGTGATGGCAAAGGTCTCTGGTCTCACATCCTAAGTGCACACATGGCAGGAACCACAAGGCTCAGCATTTTCGACAAGTTCATTATCGCTGCATCATGGAGGTGGAAAAGTGGGGTTAGATCGATTGGATTTGTTTATTGTCACATGTACTGAGGTACAGTGAAAGGAATTTTTCTGTGAGCAGTTCAAACAGATCATTTAGTCCATGAAAGAGAAAACAAAATACATACACAAGGTACACAATGCAAATACATAGACACTGGCATCGGGTGAAGCATACAGGAGTGTAGTATTAATCAGGTCAGTCCATAAGAGGGCCGTTTAGGAGTCTGGTAACAGCGGGGAAGAAGCTGTTTTTGAATCTGTTCGTGCGTGTTCTCAGACTTTTGTATCTCCTGCCCGATGGAAGTAGTTGGTAGAGTGAGTAAGCCAGGTGGGAGGGGTCTTTGATTATGCTGCCTGTTTTTCCCAGGCAGCGGGAGGTGTAGATGGAGTCAATAGATGGGAGGTAGGTTTGTGTGATGGACTGGGTGGGATTCACAACTCTCTGATGTTTGTTGCGGTCTTGGGCTGAGCAGTTGCCATACCAGGCTGTGATGCAGCCAGATAGGATGTTTTCTATGGTGCAACTGTAAAAGTTGGTGAGAGTCAGTGTGGACATGCTGAATTTCCTTAGTTTCCTGAGAAAGTATAGGCGCTGATGTGCTTTCTTGGTAGTATCGTCGACTGGGACAGATTGTTGGTGATGTGCACACCTAGGAATTTGAAGCTGTCAACCATCTCCACCTCGGCCCCATTGATGCAGACAGGGGTGTGTACGGTACTTTGCTTCCTGAAGTCAATGACCAGCTCTTTAGTTTTGCTGGCATTGAGGGATAGATTGTTACACCACTCCACTAAGTTCTTTATTTCCCTCCTGTATTCTGACTCGTCGTTGTTCGAGATCCGGCCCACTATGGTTGTGTCATCAGGAAAACTGTAGATGGAGTTGGAACCAAATTGTGCCACGCAGTCGTGTGTGTATAGAGAGTGCTGTAGGGGGCTAAGCATGCAGCCTTGCAGTATTGAGGACTATTGTGGAGGAAGTGTTGTTATTTATTCTTCCTGATTGTGGGCTGTGGATCAGAAAGTCGAGGATCCAGTTGCAGAGTGAGGAGCCAAGTCCTAGGTATTGGAGCTTTGATAATAACTTGGCTGGGATTATGGTGTTGAAGGCGGAGCTGTAGTCAATAAATAGGAGTCTAATGTAGGAGTCCTTGTTGTCGAGATGCTCTCGGGATGAGTGTAGGGTCAGGGAGAAGCCGTCTGCTGTGGACCGGTTGCGGAGGCATGTGAATTGCAGTGGATCTGGGCATCCTGAGAGTATGGAGTTGATGCACTTCATGACCAACCTCTCAAATCACTTCATTATGTCTGAAGTTAGGGACAACAGACGGTAGTCATTGAGGCACATTGCCTGGATCTTCTTTGGCACCGGTATGATGGTGGTCTTCTTCAAGCAGGTGGAGATCTCAGAGAGGAGTAGAAACAGGTTGAAGATGTCTGCAAACACATCTGGTCCATGCAGGCTCTGAATGCATGACCAGGGACCCCATCTAGACCCGTAGCCTTCCAAGGGTTCACTTTCAGGAAAGCCGTTCTGACTTCGGAAGCTGTGATGGTGGGTGATGTGTTAGGCTGACTGGTTCGGTGTGGACTGCACTTGATGCAGTGATGCTAGAAACAGACCTCTAACACCGTAGAAGATCCAACACGGTTTTATTGAACGATAGAACTAATATACATATTTAACTGTGGGTCGACACTATACTGAACTGACTGGAGACCTTGTACTAGCCTGACCAGACTTACTAGCTACTGGCTAGTTCGTGGATTCTGACTGTCTCAGTGGCTGGGTCCAGGGAGAGCGGGAAACCTAGTGCCCTCTGGCTTTATAGTGGTAGTGTCCTGTCTGGTGATTGGCTGCACTGTGTTGTATGCTTATTGGTCGCCTGTATGTCAATCACTGCCTGTCTGCACTTCAGTATATAAATGAGTAGATATTATGATAGTGGGTATGGGTGTGTCTGTAGCTGCTGGGGAAGTCGGCAGCAGATTGATGGTTTCCTGCTCAAACCGAGCGTAGAATGCATTGTGTTCATCGGGGAGGGGTGCGCTGCTGACGGAGATACTGCTCGGCTTCGCTTTGTTGCCCGTTATGCTCTTGAGGCCTTGCCACAACCAATGAGAGTCTGTAACGCTAGTCTGTGACTCTAGCTTGGTCTGATATTGTTTCTTGGCATTCCGAATGGCATTGCGGAGGTCGTACCTGGATTTCTTGTATAGGTCAGGGTCGCCTGACTTGAATGCATCAGACCTGTCCTTCAGTAGCGAGTCAATCTCCCGATTAAGCCATGGTTTCCGGTTGGGGAACGTATGTACTGCTTCCTTTGGCACGCAGTCGTCCACACATTTGCTGATGAAGTCTGTGACGCTGGTGGCATACTCATTTAGATTGGTCACTGAGTTCTTAAATATGAACCAGTTCACTGACTCCAAGCAGTCACGGAGGAGCTCTTCTGTTTCCTCGGACCAGCACTGCACAACCTTCTAATATTATAATATTGAGGTGATGTTCCGATGTACACACAGACCTGATATAACTCTGCAGGCAGACAGAAGCACATAAGAGCTATGGGTTTTCGTTCCGAAGTCAAGCACACTGAAGCCTGTCAGAAACTACATGGAGGCCAATGAAAGAAGCACCAACTCCATGCGGGCTGCCATTAAATCGTCTAGTATAGACGTTGGTCACTCTACAATGCGGTGGGGGGGACGAAAGCAGTGTGCAGGTTCTCAACTCCTGACGCACCCTGACATGAGCCTCTGAGGCAGGACTCATTAATGCTCTGGCCAGCCACAGAGTTCTAAGAAGGCTGACGCTTCACTCAGATTGCTACTGAGCAGAGAGCAGACAGACACTGGAATGAGATGGTTTAGAGCTGAGGCAGATGATGGAATATCTGAGAGGAGGGGGGTGGGGGTGGTGGGGTATCAGTGACACCTAAGTGATCATGGTGCATATCATCAGAAAGAATTGAAGCACACAGAACCTCAAAAATGGAATGAGTGGAAATGTATTTCAATCTGTGCAAACAATATACAAATAGTGGATACACGTGCTACCTTTGTGCTCCTTGTATTTCATAATTTTTCTCACTCTACCGTTACGTGTGGGTGCTTCCCCAATATCTGCAGTAGAGGTGCGGGCAGCCTGCTGACTTCTGTGCCCTGTTGTCTGTGATGACTATGCTCGCATTCTCTGGAGGACCGAGACATGGATGGCCCAGGCCTGCTTTGGTCTGCGGTGGGACAGGTGCACCCTCCTCGGCCTGTGGGACCGATGGGGTCACAGGCAGAGGGGATTGGGATCAGCTGGGCACTCATGGAGTCAGCCGGGTGGATGGCGCCGGGGTGTCCAGTTGCTGGTCCTCATCCCAATAGGTGGCTGAGGGCACCTGCGTGAATCCTTGAGGAAAAGGGGCACCTGGAATGAGGCTGAGTGAGGCCCTTCTTGCTTAGCCACTGATTGATTCCACCTATGGCAGGAGCAATGGAGTGCAGGTCTCACCTTATGTCCTGTACCAGGGTTTCCATGGCGGTCGCCATCCTACCAGTGCTGGCCTTGATGTGCTAGCATGTCGGAGCAACCACATCAGAAGAATGCATATGGGTTAATTCACTTATGTTGGAACTCCGGGGTCTGTGGGACTGGAATTGACTGTACACTCGCCCAGGATGTCATAACAGCTGCCTGTGCCTCTTTTCATCTTCATGCTGCTGCACGTCAAAGAGAGACAAGATTATCTGCCAGGATAGTAACCAACAGAACACTCACCGTTTAATCAGCAGAAGGGCGAGATGGTGATAGGTCTTCAATGGGTTGGGTGCTGCCAATCTTACTCTTGCCGTAGATATGATCCCACTCCTCACTGGCCAGCTCTGCCTCAAACTCCTCAAACTCTGTGGGGGACCTGGGCTCAGGCATTCCGCACCCCCCCCCCCCCCCCCAACCCCCCCCCACTCCCTCTGGTCCAGGTCCTCTCCATGTTGTTGTTTGAGATCGTGCCCTGCATAAAACAGATGGGCAGGCTGTGAGCTGGACAGATGCCAAGGAAAATGATAAGGATCTGCTGACGACCATTCAGAAGCCGGCAGCTCTTCATTGCCTGTCAGCACCACCAGGGGAATTGTTGTCAGCAATGCATCAATCAGAGGCCGAGGACCACTAAAGGACCACAGGCCAAAGGTTAATGAGGGCGGGGTAAAGTGCACTCGCTGGGCCAAATGGCCTCCTTCTGCTCTGTAAATTCTTTGGGCGCAATTCTCCAGTCGCGTTGCACTCAAGGGAGAGCACAACATGGCTGGAGAATGCCAGGAGAGGTTTGCGCTGAGCCTCCCGACAGGCCTCGCGCCTTGCGAGATTCACCAAAGTCCCGGGACCGAATTGTCACTGTCCGTGTGGAGTTTGCACATTCTCCCCATGTTTGCGTGGGTTTCGCTCCCACAACCCAAAGATGTGCAGGCTAGGTGGATTGAACACGCTAAATTGCCCCTTAATTGGAAAAAATTAATTGAGCACTCTAAAAAAAGAAGTAAATCCATGACAATTTTTATACCTCTGGGTTCCCGTAGTGACAAGTGGCACTACGGTAGCCTACATTTACATCCTGTAGGTTCCGATTGATTGAATTTTGTCCTTTTTTGTCAGAATGTGAAGTGTCTTGGAATGATATTGTACCTGAAAGAGGCTATATTAAAAGCATTGTTGGCCAACAAGCCAGTTAATCTTTTTGAAGTTGCTAAAATACCATTTTTAAGCTAACTTTAATTTTTAAAACTTTACATTGCTACAAAGCATGTTTCTTTTTAAAGGCAGATTGGAAACAATTTTTTTTAGCTACATGGATGTTGAATGCCTTTTAAAAAAAACAAGCTTAGATTCTATTTTAATATTAGCAACTAGGGGAGACTGGAGCCTCCCTTTACCAGTGGAATTAGTGGCCATTCCACCTGCAGCACCAATAGTCATGAGTTTGCACAAAGTCACATAAGCAGATTTTTAAATCAAGACTTTCTCAACCTCACAGTCCAGCAAACCAAAAAACTAAAAATTGTGATCCAGGATCATCTAGATGTAAAAAGGTCATACCAGCAAACATCAGAGATTAAATTTTGCCCTAATGACCCTTTACTCTGTGTTACACTGCTGTTTCACAAAAACCGTCACTACCATGTCAATGCATTTGGGCAGATCAGAGATGGTGAGTGACTCTTGGCCTGACTTCTGACCCACTTTAATAACTTGCCATGTGGGAAAGGAACAACTAGAGGTGGTCTTTTCGGCCTGTCCTTACTAACATTACAAAATCAAAACAACTTAAGAGGCATTTCAGAAGGCTTCACCAAATGTCTTGGCACCTTGCATAGCTAATAGACTTCTTTTGAAGTTGGATAGCACTCAAGAAGATGGTATCTTCACCATCTGGAATTTCAGCAACATGAAGGAGGATTTGTCAACAGTTTTATTTTGTTAATGATTTTCAGTCCTTTCTGCCCCCTCCCCTAGTGATCAAATCACTATTACATAAGAGTAAACATTTTAAAAGTTGGTTTTTAAAAAATTCTTATTGTCATTCTAGGTGTTCTTTCTCTTTAAATACAATACTAATACCCTTATCTGCTAATGTTCAAGACCTCTGCTTGTAATAGTTATGTGGTTCCTTTTTTACTTATGATCTGCTATCATTATCATCATTGAGTATTAAGAAAATGCTTCTTCAAGCTTTTATTGGTGAGAGGCTTTGCTGAGGCCTCCTATCAGTGTCAGTAGCAGTTCAAAGCTCGGTGATCAGGTCAGAGTTACAGAATGATCAGTCACGACAGTGCAGGCTGTTCCTGAACTCTGAAGTGACCTTCCTGATTGATCATCCATTTGTAATAGCTAGATTGTTAGAGCCCTGGTTTTGAAGCTAACTTGTGGGCCACTGAAAAGTGAACCTATTACATGTTTGTCAAAGAGGTTAACAACAAATGTTCCTTTCCTAACGGCGTTTGATGGGAGGTCAGAATTTGTCTCCCAATGCAAATTTGTTTTGCAGATTTTTCTCCAGATGTATGTTTCCGTTTCCCCATTTACTGAGCTTTGTCTATGTCGACATTCTCAATGTTGGTTATTGAAATTGTAGAAGCTCCACAATATTTGTTAGCCCTGGTTTATAAGAAGCTCTAATTACTAGTTCCTGCTTCTACAGCAACTCACTACCAATTACTGATTCACGTAGAAACTCTTATTGCTGACTATTGTATTCTGGTTGTGCAGAAACCCTCGATTGTAGCTACTGGTGCTGAATCCGGTTGGTTCATGAATATCTTATTTACCGACGGTCTCTCAGATATGGGGCTGGATTCTTCATTTCTGATACTAAGTGCTGACGCAGTCGTGAAAACTGTGGAGTTTTATGACGGCAAAACGGCGTGACAGGTGCAACGATTCAGCAACTCCAAAGGGGCTAGCACGGTTGTCACATGTAACGGCAGCTTTTGTGAACGGAATGGCGTCGGATTCGCCGGTTCCATGATTGCCGCACAGCTGCAGCTGCACTTAAGTGGGCCATAATCCACCCAACCCCTGGGCTGCATGTGCTGGACTGTCTAACTGTCTAACAGTGTCGTTGTTTGTGTTTGCCCCACCCAGGACAAGGCCGCGCAAAACCACCGGGAGCGGGAGAAGACTGGAGGGGTCCACTAGATCTGTGACTCTTCACCGTACCCGAGCGGAGGGCACTGGACGTGGTCGGCGGCCCAGAGGAGAGGGAGGTCACCGAGGCGGATGTCGGTGGTGGGCGAGGAATTGAGACCAGCTGCCTAGTTGCGGATCCTCATGACACATGTGTGCCGCCCCCACTCCCCCACCTCGCACATCCCCACACCCCCCCTCACCTCCCCACCCCCCGACGCCCTCACCACCTCACCCCCCAACACCCTCACTCCCCCTCCCTCTCAGCCCCCCACACCCTCCTCACCCCCCACCCCCAACCCCCTCACCCCCCAACACCCTCACTCCCCCTCCCTCCCAGCCCCCCACCCCCACACCCTCCTCACCCCCGCCACCCCTCTCACCCCCC
Source organism: Scyliorhinus torazame (assembly GCF_047496885.1). Taxonomy (NCBI): domain Eukaryota; kingdom Metazoa; phylum Chordata; class Chondrichthyes; order Carcharhiniformes; family Scyliorhinidae; genus Scyliorhinus; species Scyliorhinus torazame. Next base: position 221,785,359 of record NC_092712.1, read on the forward strand.
CAACACCCTCACCCCCCCCAACACCCTCACTCCCCCTCCCTCTCAGCCCCCCACCCCCTCATCCCCCCCAACACCTTCCCCCCCTCCCCCTCAGCCGCCCCACCCACCTCACACTCCTCACCACCCCCTCACCATCACGCCTCACCCCCGTCTGGCTTTCTAACCATTCATGCCGTCTTGTGTCTTACAGGGCATGCCAGAGATGGGCCCGGTCCATTCTGGGGTCCCCCGCCCCCAGCCACTGCCAGAGCCGGTGCCCCCCGGACGGCAGAGCACCGATGGGGAGAGCAGTCTGAACACAGCAAACCCCAGAGTTCGGGTCAGAGGAGGACATGGACTGTCCATCAGTGCTGTCTCCAACACCCTCCACCATCTCAAAGACTGTCACCTCGGTTGGGTGAATTAATGAAGAGGCTCCTGGGACAAATGTGATGCGCACCACACAGTCAGTCCGGTACAGCAGGTGGAGGTAGGAACAGCTGAGAAGTCGGATGGTTGAAGGACAGCCCAGCCCGAGGTATCCGCTTCCGCCCAGATGAGTCCCAGATGAATCCCACAGTGCAGATGCAGGCAGGGCCCCAGGGAAGATGGGAGGTGATGACGGCTGGCATTCAGCACCTGCGGGCGCGGTGGAGGAGTCCATCCGTGTGCAGGAGCAGGAGGTGGTGCCGGACATGCGTGCCACCCAGGCTGAAACCACATGGGTGGCGTCCGTGGTGGAAGCAATGGGGGCAACAGTATCGGATATGGGTCAGCGGGTGCAAGGCCTGGGGCATTCTGTGCAGGCGGGGCTGTGGTCCAGGAGAGGGCTGCCCTCTCTAAGGCAGCCATGTGCCAGAGCCACCTGGACATCGCAGCAGCACTCCTCAGCCCTGTCACAGCAGGCCATTGCTGAGAGCATCGGCGGCATTGCCCAGGTTCTATGTAAACCCTCACAATACAGGGTGCTGAGTACGCCAATTTTAAGTTATATATACTCCCCGATCTCTGCACTCCTCTCTTGTTGGGACTGGACTTCTAGTGTAACCTCAGGAGCCTAACTCTGAAGTTCGGCGGGCCCCTACCTCCACTCACCGTATGTAGCCTCACGACCCTAAAGGTCGACCCTTCCCTGCTCTTCACAGATCTCACCGCCGACTGTAAACCAGGCGCCACCAGGAGCAGGCGGTACAGTATCCAGGACAGGACCTTTATCAGGTCCGAGGTCCAGCGACTCTTGCGGGAAGGGATCATCGAGGCCAGTAATAGCCCCTGGAGAGCTCAGGTGGTGGTCGTCAGGACCGGTGAAAAGAACCGGATGGTTGTAGATTTCAGCCAAACCATAAACCGGTACACGCACCTCGATGCATACCCCCTTCCCCGGATCGCAGACATGGTCAATCAGATCGTACACTACCGGGTGTTCTCCACGGTGGATCTGAGGTCCGCATACCACCAGCTCCCAATCCGCCCGGAGGACCGCCACTACACGGCCTTTCAGGCAGATGGCTGCCTCTTCCCCTTCGGCGTCACCAATGGGGTCTCAGTCTTCCAAAGAACGATGGACCGAATGGTGGACCAGTACGGGCTGCAGGCCACATTTCCGTACTTGGACAACGTCACAATCTGCGGCCATGATCAGCAGGACCATGATGCCAACCTCCAGAGATTTCTCCAAACCGCCCGAACCCTTAACCTCACTTACAACAAGGAGAAATGCGGTTTCCGCACAACCAGACTAGACATTCTCGGCTACGTCGTGGAAAACGGGATTCTAGGACCCGACCCTGACCGTATGCGCCCCCCCACTGCCCCAAAGCCCTGACAAGGTGCCTCGGTTCTTTTCCTATTACGCCCAGTGGTCCCCAACTATGCGGACAAAGCCCGCCCACTAATCAAGGCCACCATCTTCCCACTGGCGGCTGAGGCCCGCCAGACCTTCAGCTGCAACAAGGCGGATATCGGCAAAGCCGCGATGTGCGCGGTGGACGAGTCTGTCCCCTTCCAAGTGGAGAGCGACGCATCAGAGGTCGCTCTCGCCGCTACCCTCAATCAGGAGGCAGGCCAGTAGCATTTTTTTCACGAACCCTCACCACCTCCGAAATTCGACACTCCTCGGTCGAAAAAGAAGCCCAAACCATCGTGGAAGCCATGCAGCACTGGAGGCACTACCTCGCTGGTAGGAGGTTTACCCTCGTCACCGACCAATGATCGGTAGCCTTCCGGTTCGATAATACACAGTGGGGCAAGATCAAGAATGATAAGATCTTGAGGTGGAGGATTGAACTCTCCACCTATAATTACGATCTAGTATATTGCCCTGGGAAGCTCAACAAGCCCCCAGATGCTTTGTCCCGTGGCACATGCGCCAGCGCGCAAGGTGACCGACTACAGGCTATCCACGATGACCTCTGCCACTCGGGGGTCACCCGGTCTCTCCACTACATCAAGGCCCGCAATCTGCCTACTCCACTGAGGAGGTCAGAGCCATGACCAGGGACTGCCAAATCTGCGCGGAGTGTAAGCTGCACTTCTATCGACCAGATAAGGCCCACCTGGTAAAGGCATTCCGGCCCTTTGAGCGCCTCAGTATCGATTTCAAAGGGCCCCTCGCCTCCACCAACTGCAACACATATTTCCACAAAATCATTGACGAGTTCTCCCGCTTCCAATTTGCAATCCCTTGTCCCGACATGACCGCGACCACCGTCATTAAAGCCCTACATAGTGTCTTCACCCTGTTTGGTTTCCGCATGTACGTTCACAGTGACCGGGGCTCGTCGTTCATGAGCGACGAACTGCGTCAGTACCTGCTCAGTAAGGGTATCGCCTCGAGCCGGACTACCAGTTACAACCCCCGGGGAAATGGGCAGGTGGAGAGGGAGAACGTGACGGTCTGGAAGACCGTCATCCTGGCCCTATGGTCTAGGAATCTCCCAGTCTCCCACCGGCAGGAGGTCCTCCCCGACGCACTCCACTCTATTAGGTCCCTACATTGCACGGCCACAAACAAGACCCCTCATGACCGCCTGTTTGTTTTCCCCAGGAAATCCACCTCCGGGGGCCTTGCTTCTGTCCTGGCTGAAGACACCGGGGCCCGTCCTGCTCCACAAACACGCCAGGAGCATCATGTGGACATGAGTCAGACATTGTCTAATGATGTGGAGCACAGAGCTCATCGCAGAGCGGGTTGTCATCGTCCTCCATCCCATAGACCAGACCCGCAGTCACTGGTAATCCAATTCCCCCAGCTCGTAGGGCCGCAGGTATGTATAATGGAGGGGATGTGCATGCGAGTGGTTTGGTGGTGTGGGAAGTGAGGAGGTGTGGGATGGTGGTATCCGTGTCCCTGGCCAGCGACCCCCCTCCCCCCCTCCCCCCCCAGTCTGTGAAACGTGTCTCGATGAGGGCATCCCGTGCGTGCTGGCCCTGGTGGTAGCGCTTTGCGGCCTCCCGTGCCTGGTCAAGCCTCATGTCCCGCTCATTGTCCCCCTCCCCCTCATCCTCCTCGTCTGATCAGGCCTGCCTTTCTTCCTCCAGCACACTGCCCCTCACTGCGCGATGTCGTTGAGGACACAGCAGATCACCACAATGCGACCGACCCTCCTTGCCTCGTCCTGGAGGGCCCCTCCAGAGTGGTCCAGGCACCTGAAGTGCATTTTCAGGACCCCAAAGCACCCCTCGACAACACCCCTGATTGCCATATGGGCATCATTGTGGAGGGTCTCCGCGTTGGTCTGTGTCCTCCATATAGGCGGCTTCAGCCTTGACCGCAACGGGTAACCTCTGTTGCCCAGCAATCAGCCCCGCAAAGGGGTGGGGGTCGAACATTTCCTGGATCACCGAGTGTGCCAGTATGAACGAGTCATGTACACTGCCAGGGTACCGGGTAGAGACGTGCATAATGCGCATCTGATGGTCACAGACCACCTGAATGTTCATGGAGTAGCTCCCCTTTCGGTTAGTGTACAGTGGCCTGCTATCCGCCGGGGACTGTAGGGCGACATGCATCCCGTCTATCACCCCCTGGTCCTGGGGCATCCCAGCGAAGGCAGCAAACCCCGCTGCCCGGACATCCTGGTGGGTGCGGTCCACAGGGTAGTCGATGTATTGCTCAGCCTGGGCATACAGGGCGTCAGTGACGGCACGATGCACCTGTGCGCCGATGCCTGAAAATGCCAGACAGGTCCCCACTCAGCTACTGGAAGGCCCCCGTCGCGTAAACGTTCAGCGCGACAGCCACCTTGATGGCCACCGGGAGTGGGTGTCCTACCCCATACCCATGCGGTGCCAGGTGTGCCATCATCTGGCATATATGTCTGACAGTCTTCCTGCTCAACCGCAGTCTCCTTCTGCATTCCCGGTCCGGAAGGTTCTCGAATGACATGCATCGCCAGTACATGTGGCGCCTCATCCGGCGCCTCCTTGGCACCTCCTCCTCGGCCTGTCGGGCGGGCAGCCCTCCAACCTGAGCAGCTGCCACCTGCCCCTCTGCAGCCCGTTCCTCTGCTGCAGCCTCCACCTCCTCTCTGAGCAGAGCTCATGCTGCCACAAGGCTTCATGCAGGGCAGCGACCATCACCACGGCGGCCAGCATCGCAGGTTATCGAACATGGAACATAGAACATTACAGCGCAGTACAGGCCCTTCGGCCCTCAATGTTGTGCCGACCTGTGAAACCACTCTAAAGCCCATCTACACTATTCCCTTATTGTCCATATGTCTATCCAATGACCATTTGAATGCAATTAGTGTTGGCGAGTCCACTACTGTTGCAGGCAGGGCATTCCACGCCTTTACTACTCTCTGAGTAAAGAACCTACCTCTGACATCTGTCCTATATGTATCTCCCCTCAAGTTAAAGCTATGTCCCCTCGTGCTAGACATCACCATCCGAGGAAAAAGGCTCTCACTGTCCACCCTATCCAATCCTCTGATCATCTTGTATGCCTCAATTAAGTCACTTCTTAACCTTCTTCTCTCTAACGAAAACAGCCTCAACTCCCTCAGCCTTTCCTCATAAGGGGCGAAATTCTCCCCCTACGGCGCGATGTCCGCCGACTGGCACCAAAAACGGCGCCAATCAGACGGACATCGCGCCGGCCCAAAGGTGCGGAATGCTCCGCATCTTTGGCGGCCTAGCCCCGACATTGAGGGGCTAGGCCGACGCCGGAGGGATTTCCGCCCCGCCAGCTGGCGGAAATGACGTTTGTTGCCCCGCCAGCTGGCGCGGAAATGCGGCGCATGCGCGGGAGCGTCAGCGGCCGCTGTCAGTTTCCCGCGCATGCGCAGTGGGGAGAGTCTCTTCCGCCTCCGCCATGGTGGAGGCCGTGGCGGAGGCGGAAGGGAAAGAGTGCCCCCACGGCACAGGCCCGCCCGCGGATCGGTGGGCCCCGATCGCGGGCCAGGCCACCGTGGGGGCACCCCCCGGGGTCAGATCGCCCCGCGCCCCCCCCAGGACCCCGGAGCCCGCCCACGCCGCCTGGTCCTGCCGGTAAATACCAGGTTTGATTTACGCCGGCGGGACAGGCAATTTCTGGGCGGGACTTCGGCCCATCCGGGCCGGAGAATCCAGCGGGGGGTCCCGCCAACCGATGTGGCCCGATTCCCGCCCCCGCCCAATCTCCGGTACCGGAGACTTCGGCGGGGGCGGGGGCGGAATTCACGGCGGCCAACGGCCATTCTCCGACCCGACGGGGGGTTGGAGAATGACGCCCAAGATCTTCCCTCCATACCAGACAACATTCTGGTAAATCTCCTCTGCACCCTTTCCAATGCTTCCACATCCTTCCTATAATGCGGCGACCAGAATTGCACGCAATACTCCAAATGCGGCCGCACCAGAGTTTTGTACAGCTGCAACATGACCTCATGGCTCCGAAACTCAATCCCTCTACCAATAAAAGCTAACACACCGTATGCCTTCTTAACCACCCTCTCAACCTGGATGGAAACTTTCAGGGATCTATGTACATGGACACCGTGATCTCTCTGCTCATCCACACTGCCAAGAATCTTACCATTAGCCCAGTACTCTGTATTCCTGTTACTCCTTCCAAAATGAATCACCTCACACTTTTCTGCATTAAACTCAATTTGCCACCTCTCAGCCCAGCTCTACAGCTTATCTATGTCCCTCTGTAACTTGTAACATTCTTCCGCACTGTCCACAACTCCACCGACTTTAGTGTCATCTGCAAATTTACTCACCCATCAAAGGTTGCTGACTGAACGCCATTATTTTCTACAGGGGGTGAAGGGCAAACATGTTATCATGGCGCATACATCCGTGCCCAACCAGGTGCCATGAGCTACACGGTTGCTCTGGTAGGCACCGCGGGCCCCACCCACGCATGTCCTCCCACCTGCCTACCCCAGCCCCGTCGGTGCCCCCTGTCCTGGCGCACATCCCTACTGCCAGGGGCACCGGTGGCTGGCACTACCCTCACTGGGGGCAGCCTTCGGTGTGACCCGAGTGGTCCTCCGGTGTGTGGCAGCTGGTTGGGTGGGGTGGTCAGGTGTGGGGGCGGGCAAGCCATACGCACGTTGTCACTGCGTGCACCCAGGGGCCAGCGTGGGTGGCCAGCAAGATGGCCACTGTAATGGCGGTCGGTGCCCGGGCACCACCTCTGTCCTGTGGTCGTGGGGCTCCCCGGCTGCATGGACTGTGTCCCCGCAAACCCCCCCCCCCCCTCCACCCCCCTTGCCACAGCCAACACAGCCGGTATCCAAGCTGGTAGCCAGCATTCACCCACGACACCTCCTACCTCACTACCTCATACCTCCTCTCTCTGCTGCCGCAGCCAGCACGCCAGGTTCACGATTTTTAAAAGCACATTAGAAACATGCCATCAGCAAATCGGCCCATCAAAGGTGCGAAACCGCTGAGGCCCCGGAGAATCGGTCTTCTGGCCCGCTAACGATATGCCTACTGTACTTTCAGGCCGCGCAGCGAGCGCCGCAATTTCGTCGTTTTTGAGGGGCCGGAGAATCAAACCAGCGTCTACCTCGATTTCGGCATCAGAAGCTGTTTTCCGCCCAATCGGGTTCCACGATTTCGGCGTTGGCCAACGGAAAATCCAGCCCATGAATTTCACTGGCGGAAAATTTTTGTAACTGGTTGCCATCATTCAGAAAGTGCCATCAATTATCAACTGGTCACTCAGCAAAATAATCCATGAGTGACTTATTTTCACCTTGTTCCTTGGAGAATGATATGGAAAAGTGGAAGGATTTGCAGAGGGATTAACAATCTGACAGACTCCGTCGATGGCTGCTACCATCGTTTATACAAGCCAGGAAGATGATTAGACCTATATGACAGGAGCTTTTCAAAAGTCAAGAACAGGCCTCACAAGAAGTTGACTACTCTAATTTAAATGTGCCTGAAGATTGCAATCCAGAGTGAACCGTACTGACTTTCTTGCTGAAAATAAGACTTTGATAATATGTCACTTTTTGGGAAAATTCCTCCCTAAGTCGGTTTGTAGTTCAGATAATATTGTAATGTTATCTTTGGAATCTTAGAGAAGACAGAAAAATTATATAAAACAAGATAAAGAATCTCTTTAATTTATATCAGCTGCACATCCAATGAAGTACTTTTTAAATGTCCTCACTATTGTAATGTGGGAAACACAACAGCCAATTTGAACATGGCATGTTCCCACAAACAAAATGTGATCACTCTTTTTGTTTTGCTCTTCTTAATTGAAGCCCAGGGGCAGGATTCCCCGTTAGCTGACGCCAAAATCAGGAGATGCGATTGGGCGGAGATTAGGTCTCCTCACCAAATCGCAATTCTCCATCACCTTGACAGTGGCGTCAATGCGTTCCGGAACACAGGTACAGGAAACACCATTTTGCACATCATAGCGGGTTTGACCTGGTATTCTCCAGGGCTTCCACGATTCTCCTCCTCCAATGGGCCGAAATCACGACGCCGCTGTTCACTTGTGCCTTTAAAAATCGTGAAACCGGCGTTGTGGTTGATGAGGGAGAGAGAGGAGGTAGGACACAGAGAGGAGCGACCATGGGCTGCTGGGCCAAACACTGGCTGAGCTGGCTGGAGTGCGAGGTGCCCTGTCAGGGCCAGGGGGCCATGACGGAGGAATCCTCCGGCGGCCCAACTAGGGCAAGGCCCATTGTGGCCCCTACGGGGGCGCTGGACGGGGGCCAAGGAGTGTACTGCTGGCAACGGCAGCACCAGCCGATGGTATCCCAGGCATCAGGGATGGGCGCCAGGGCCAGAGGCCCCCACGGTGCCGGGGGTGCAGAGATGGGGGGGGGACATGTGAGGGCAGAACCCGCAGTGTCAACCAAGGCCAACATGTAGCCCGTTGGACCTGGTTGGGTATGCGAGTATGCACCATGCTATCTTGTCAACATTTCATGGATATTGAAATTCAACCAGCAATGGTGGCCTTCCTCCTAGTCGGCGCAGCCCTGGGGGATGCACTGCGGCTGTTCGAGCTGGAGCTGCTCAAGGAGCTGCAGCAGCGGAGCGGGCAACAACTGAGTGTGCCACAAAGGGATAGGAGGCAGCTGGCCAGGATGGAGAGCCGGCTGCCCATCAGGCCGAGGAGGTGCCATATGGGGCCTTGCATGTACCAACAGCACCTGTCATTCGAGGACCTGCCGGACTGGGCATGCCGTCGAAGACTCCGGCTGATTAGGGAGACAGTGTGACATATCTGCCAGATCATGGCACACCTGGCAGTGCAGGAATATGGGGGAGGACAACTGCTCCCAGTGGCCGACAAGGTCATGGTCACCCTGAACATTTACCCCACGGGGTCCTTCCAGGTTCTGAGTGGGGCCCTGTCTGGGATCTCACAGACCTCGGTGCACAGGTGCACCCACGCCATTATGGATCCACTATGTGCCCAATACATCCATTTCAATGTGGACCAAGCCCACCAGGATGCCCGGGCAATGGGGTTCACCACCATCGCTGACATGCCCCGGGTCCAGGGGGTGATCGATGGGATGCATGTTTCCCTACGAGCACCTGCAGATGACAGGCCGCTCAACACAAACCGAAAAGGGTTCCACTCGATGAACGTGCAGCTGATATGTGACCATCAGCAGCGCATCATACACGTCTGCGCCCGATATCGGGGCAGTGTGCACGGCGCCATCATCTTGGAACATTCAACGATTCCAGACATGTTCAAGAGACATCCTCCAGAAGGGGGTGTTGGCTCCTGGGTGACGGGTCATCCACTGCGGTCGTGGCTGCTGACGCCTATCCGGAAGTCACAGACCGATGCAATGACCGGCTACAACGGCGCCCATGCAGCAACCAAGAGCATGATCGAGCGGTGCTTCTGCCTCCTAAAGATGCGGTTCAGATGCCTGGACCACTCTGGAAGGGCCCTCCAGTATGATGCTGAGAGGGGTCGCCCGCATCGTGGCAGCCTGCTGCATCCTCCACAACACCACACAGCACAGGGGTGACGTGCTGGAGGATGCTCCATGGTGCCTCAGCCCCTAAACTGTGATGAGAAGGATGCAGGGGAGGGAGAGGATGGGCAGGACATGCTGTGACATGGAGGACGCGGGGTGGGGCAGGATGGGCAGGACATGGGGCCCAGGCAGGCACTGGAGGCCGCATGAAGTGGGCGCATGGGCCAATGAGCACAGGACGCTCTGACGGGTTCACCGAGTGGGGAGAGGGGGGGAGTGTATCCCAACCCTACACCCCTCTCCCCCTTCCTGACCATCTCTGCCACCTACGCCCAGGCACGGTGACAGCGACGGCTGGCAGCTTCCTGGGCTGGGGTACAGAGTGAACCACCGTGTCCAGGAGGGTCTCCAGCTCGGCGTGTGTGAATCTCGGGGTCGCTCTCCGCGCTGCCATCTTGTTGGCTGGGATGGTGTGTGTGGGGAGTGCAGTGTGTAAATGCGGTTGCAGCTTGTCAGCCTCCTGAGTGTCAATCTCGAAACCGGCGAATCCGACACCGTTTCTCATTGGAATCGGCTGTGTTCCACGTGGCACCAGTGCTAGCCCCTCCACAGTAACTGAATCCGACCAGGTGCGGTGCCGGCTTTGCTGTCATGGAACTCCACGAATCCTGCACCAGCACCAACACTTAGGCCACAATTTTTCGGCCCGTTGCACTCTCGCTCAAGCGAAATAAGGCAGGTGAATAGCCTTTCCAGCAAGTGGTCAAGCTGGCGCTGATTCGTACGCCTTTTAACTTGAACCTGGTGGAAGGGTTTCTGTGGGGAGCTGAGGAGCAGGGTAGCCATCTTTGCTTACAGGCAAAGAGCGCGGGGGTGCTAGGCTTGCCACCACAGTGCTCGGCGGGGAGTGGGTGACCATCGGCTGGGGGTGGGGGACCCTCCGCAGGGGTGGGCCACCATAGGAGGGTGGAGGGGATGCGCTGGGGGGGCAACCGGGGCACCACCATGCCAACCCTTGGATCATTTACCCTTGTCTCTGCCCATCTGCCCCAACAACCACCTATAACCCCTGCCGACTGCTGAGGCCTCTGGCTATGTGGTTGAAGGCTATTGCTGATAGGAATTGGCAATCACTTCACACAATCCAAGTGGGCCCAACCATTGGTGGGTGGGCCATGTAGCATTTGGGAGTCATTGTCTAGCATCCCGATCACACCTTGATGCCTGGACATTCTGCCTGAACACTGCGGGAGGCAAGCACCACCCAACATGCAGCAGCCAACATCCGAACACCCAGGGTTGGGACGCAGCTCCGGGGTGCGTGCTACGGGGTGGGAGAGATGCCTATAGACATGGGCCATGGGATCGGAGGTCAGCCTTCATTGCAGAAGAAAGTGACAGAGGCATCATAATGATGTGCACAGGGGAGTTTAATATGCAATACACTTCCCCACTCTCCTGATGGTGCTGTCCCCCAACCCTCCCTACATACACCCCGCACTTTCCATCCCCCAGTGGCCTCAGTGATCCTCAACGTGCTTGGCCACCCTAGCTCTCGCTACATCCAGGTGTCTCCCCAGGATGCACGTCTGAGGTGGAGGCAGCCAGCTGCTTACCTCGTCCTATGGCCTTCGATGCCTCTGGCGGGCATCTGGAGGCTCTGAGGCTGGAGGGCCCCGACGCAATTGTCAGCAGCACATGCACAGCTGTGCCACCCTGTCCCGTGTGTTGGTTACAAGGTGTGGCCTCATCAGAGGAGTGGAACCCTGAGGAGCTGGTGGCCATCGTCACCACTCCATGGGGGTGGTGCCGGTTGGCACCCAGCACCCCCTCACCCTCCTCAGAGCAGCACAGTGGCTAGCACAGTTGCATCACAGCTCCAAGGTACAAGGTTCGATTCCCCGCTGTGAGAGTTGTGCCGCGATTATAACGGTTGCATCTTTGGAGCTCTCCTCCGAGGTGGTCTTGTGGGAGGCAGGAGATGCTGCCACCTTGGAATGACCGTCTCCGTCGGCTGGAGGACCTGCGGGAGAATGGACATGTGGTCAGCGAGAGGGTCAGTAAGGCAATAACAACTCATCTTTGACAGGACCCCCAGGTGGATCCTGTTGGTTCCTCACCTCTGTGGCATCCGCCAGCCTCCGCGTGGGTGACTGCCCTGTCCTCAGCCACCCCAGTCACCTCCTGGGCCTGTTCATCGAAGGAGATGAGGGTTCTTGAGTCCGGCATCCCACCGCCAGTATGCCCCCCCCCCCAATGATTATGGGAGAGCTTTTCCTGAGGGGACACAGAGAGGGCATTGTTAGCTACATGCGTAGTTCACAGTGGTGGGAGGGGTGTATGAAGGGAGGGTTAGGGTAGGGTGGGGTTGAAGGGGGAGGAGGGTTGAGGGTCACATGGGGAGTTGGGGGCTGGATGCTCCCGTGGGGGTGTGGGGTGTGTTGGTGTCTACTCACTCGTGCTGCCCGGTGTAGGTCGTTGACCTTTTTTCGGCACTAGAGGCCAGTCCTCCTGGTCACACTCACCGAGCTCACAGCTGCCGACACCTCATCCCAGGCTTCACTGGCTTCCCTATGGCGCACCCTCCGGGACCCGCAGGGGAACAGGTCATCCCTCGGGGCCTCCACCGCATCTGGGAGCCTCCCCAGGTCCGCATCGCCAAATCCTGAGGCTGGTCACCTCAGTGCCATTATTGCGAGCTGGCTGGGGTTGAGCGACCAAGTGCAGCTTAAGTGCTGCTCGACCTTGTTAGTGGGGGGCGGTCCTGGCGAATCAGCTGGCGAGCCTTCATTTGCAGCGAGAAGCCTGTGAGGCCTCGTAGAGTGGACCAGTTAACGTTAAATTGTGTTGTTGGCCTCGCTGGACTGAGCGCTGGGAAGCTTGCAGCAATTCCCACTCGCTCCCACACTTCCAACCTTTTCAGGAGAATCACGCCCTTCGTCTCAGGAAGAAGAATCCCGCCGTCTTTCTGTGATTTAGTGTTGGTTTTCCGCTTCCCAACTTTTCCACCCAATGTCTGGATAACAGTGGACTAATGGATGACTGAAGGGGTTTGGTGAACATTTGCCTCTACAGATCTTCTCTGGTCTTGAGAGGCAACCATAGTATTAACCAGGAATTTCTACGGCGCCATAGTGCTTCCAATGTCCTCTCAGCTACAATGGCAATTGGGAACTAAAATCAGATGCACAAAATGAGAGAACACCGAACAATCGGCCCTCACATTTTTTTTACATAAATGCATGGCAAGCAACAGCTAACGTTTATTTACATTAACCAAAAAAGAGAACATCCTTGAATCAATTTGAGCGTTTGGAAACCCAGTTTACAACCCAGTTCACTCCAACTATTTCCCAGTTTCTTGGCTGTTTTAGGTCTGCAGACCTAAAAGCTACTCAGGAGCTTGACAGAGCAATAGGCACATTTGAGAAAAGGCAACTTGGCTGCCACTCTATCAGAAGAAAAGCAAAGATCTTGTCAAATCTTAAAATGTGTTGTGTGTGAGCGAGATTTAATCTGTAATTACTCGTCAAGGAGGTGAAGTGCATTAAAGTGTGAAGTGATGAGTAAATAGGTTTTAGACTTAGGCACCACAAAATCTCTCAAGTAAGCAACAGCTTATTAACAGACCATCGTTCGGCTCAGTAACAATTCATTACCTTCAGCTTGTGTCTGATGGAAAAGCTCTGACTGATGCTTGACTGTGAAAGGCATGTAGATGAAACGTTCACAGTACTTTTCTTCTGTAATTATTTCCCCTCAAATCTTCTCCTTCCAGTACAGTGACCACCATGGGGCGGGATTCTCCGTCCCGCCGCATCCGTTTTCTGGCGCGGGGCGCCCCCGCTGGCAGTGGAATTCTCCGCCCCGACAACCGGCCAATGGAGTTTCCCATTGTGGGCACCCCCACACTGTCTGGAAATCTGCGGGCGTGAGTGCGCTGCCGGCGAAATGAAGGATCCTGCCGACTGAGAATCCAGCACATGAATGTTTCTTGTAGTTGGAAGTGCTGATAAGATGGCTACCACGTTCTCCGTGACCATCATTTCCTGATAAAAAGCTGCAGTCAAATGTGGCCAGATGGGTAGGATCTATTTTTTAGCCACAGTTCCTCAAGTCCAAACATTTTTCTGTTAGACAGCACTAGCTAAAACTACAACTGTGCACTAAGCAGGCATACCATACTGGATTAGAGTAACATTCAGATCTGATGTTCAAGTGCATGACTTCCTGGTTGGAAGTCAAACCTCAGCTGTGAGCAATGACAATGGCAGCTACACTCTTTATAAGTCAGAATGTTGTGAATTCATGTTCCACTCCAGGGACTTGGAACACAAAACCTCAACTGATGCTACCGAACAATACTGAGGAACTGCTGCATTGTGGGAGGTACTGATTACTGTTCCTATGTGTAAAAAGTAGCAGCTGATTTTACCCAGCAAGGTTCCACAAAAACAATGAGATAATAACTGGACATTGGCTTCTTCTGTCAACATTGGCTTCTTTTAAAAATGGTGCCCGATTATGACGGCGAGGCGTCCACCATCCAGCCTGACCCGCCACGTGACAAGGCAGGAAACACCCGACTACATAATTAATGAGGTGGACTCCGCCTGTGGCTCTGCCTGTGGCTCCGCCTATGGCTCCGCCCCCTCGGGGTGGTATGTAGATCTGCAGCCTGTAGGCGGGACTCAGTACAGAGCAGTCACAGGCAGGCACAGATCTAGCTTATTAAAACCACTGTTCGCTTCTACTAATCGTCTTGTGTGAATTGATGGTCGCATCACCTCTGTTGAGGGAAACATTCTCCTCCCCACGATCTGATCTAGTTCCGGAATGGAAAACTCTGCCCGGCATCTCCAACAGTACAATGCTTCCCTCCGCATTCCACTGAACTGTTTTACAATCATATAAGTACTTCCTAGCAGTCACTTCATCACAGAACATGTTTATCAGTCACTTCGTAAAAGTTACTAATCGGTTGCAACACACTTTGGAACATTCTGAGGCTGTGAAAGATGCTATATAAAGTGGACTCATTCTTTCCCTCTTTTTTTCAAACCAGGACAGTATTATAATCATTGCCAATAGGCCAAAATTTCCATTCCTGAGACTAAGGGTGCGATTCTGCAGAAAGATTTCTGAGGACAGGAACTGTCACGCGCTTCCCAGTGCTCGGCCCAGCGAGACCAACAACGCTATTCAACATTAATTGGTCCACTTAACAGGGCGCTAATACCGAAGGTGGTGGATACTGAGTACTCGGCAATCACAATGTCGGATCATGCCCCGCACTGGGTGGATCTACGGGTTAGTGTGGAGAGAGGGCAATACCCGCTGTGGAGACTGGATGTGGGGTTGCTAGCGGATGAAGCGATCTGTGGGCGGGTTAACAAGTCCATCCAGAACTACCTGGAAACAAATGATATGGGGGAGGTCTCTGCAGCGACGGTCTGTGAAGCTTTGAAGGCAGTAGTCAGAGGGGAATTAATCTCGATACGGGCCCACAGAAAAAAAGTGGAACGGGCTGAGAGGGACAGGTTAGTTGAGGAGATACTCCAGGTGGACAGGAGATACTCGGAGGCGCTGGACGCGGTTCTACTGAGGGAGCAGCGGAGGCTACAGGCGGAATTTGGGCTGTTGACCACAGGGAAAGCAGTGGAACAGTTGAGGAAGGGGAAAAGGCAAGCAGAATGTTGGCGCATCAGCTCAGGAAGAGAGAGGCGGCTAGGTAGATAGGTAAAGTAAAGAGTAGAGACGGTAATACTGTCCTGGACCCAGCGGGGGTAAACGAGGTGTTTAAGGACTTCGATAGTAAATTATGTGAGTCGGAACCCCCGGCTGGGGTGGAAGGGATGAGGCAGATTTTGGATCAGTTGAGGTTCCTAAGGGTGGAAGAGGACCTGGTGGAGGGTTGGGAGCCCCAATTGAGATTGAGGAAACAATCAAGGGGCTGGAGGGCATGCAGTCGGGCAAGGCCCCGGGGCCTGACGGCTACCAGGTGGAATTCTATAAGAAGTTTTCAGAGATATTGAGCCCACTGGTGGTGAGGACATTTAACGAAGCAAGAGAGAAGGGAGTCCTCCCCCAACAATGTCGCAGGCCTCCTGAATTGATCCTGAATTGGGAGAAGGATCCAGAGCAATGTGGGTCATACAGGCCGATTTCTCTACTGAATGTGGAAGCCAAACTACTGGCTAAGGTACTGGCCACAAGGATAGAGGACTGTGTCCCGGGGGTGATAGGGGAAGACCAGACGGGATTTGTTAAGGGCAGGCAACTGAAGGCCAATGTTCGAAGGCTTTTGAATGTTATTATGATGCCCTCAGAAGGAGAGGCGGCGGAGGTGGTGGTAGCGATGGATGCGGAGAAGGCTTTTGATTGGGTGGAGTGGAATTACCTGTGGGAGGCACTGGGAAGCTTTGGGTTTGGTGAGGGCTTTATTGACTGGGTGCTGTTGCTCTATCAGGCACCAGTGGCGAGTGTGCGTACGAACTGGCTGAGGTCGGGGTATTTTAAACTACAACGAGGGATGAGGCAAGGGTGCCCTCTCTCCCCGCTACTGTTTGTTCTGGCCATAGAGCCATTGGCCATGGCGTTAAGAGCCTCTAGAAACTGGGAGGGGCTGGTTCGGAAGGGGTTAGAGCACTGGGTCTCGCTCTACGCAGATGACCTACCCTTGTACATTTCGGACCTGCTGGAGGGGATGGGGGAAGTAATGCGAATCTTGGGGGAATTTGGCAATTTTTCGGGGTATAAATTGAACATGGGGAAAAGCAAGATGTTTGCGATCCAGGCAAGAGGACAGGAGAAGAGACTGGGAGAGCTGCTGCTTAGAATGGTGGGGAAGAGCTTTCGATATCTGGGAATCCAGGTGGCATAAGAATGGGAGGTACTGCACAAGTTAAACCTATCCCAGTTGGTAGAACAAATCGTAGAACCTTAAGAGATAGGATGTTTGGGCAGCACGGTAGCACATGTGGCTAGCACTGTGACTTCACAGGGCCAGGGTCCCAGGTTCGATTCCCCGCTGGGTCACTGTCTGTGCAGAGTCTGCACGTTTTCCCCGTGTCTGTGTGGGTTTCCTCCGGGTGCTCCGGTTTCCTCCCACAGTCCAAAAATGTGCAGGTTAGGTGGATTGGCCATGCTAAATTGTCCTTGGTGTCCAAAAAGGTTAGGTAGGGTGACTGAGTTACGGGGATAGGGTGGGGGTGTGGGCTTGGGTGGAGTGCTCTTTCCAAGAGCCGGTGCAGACTCGATGGGCTGAATGGCATTCTTCTGCACTGCAAATTCTAGGATTCTATTATTTTATGGTCGGCGCCCATTGGGCCCTGGGGTTCACCTTGGGATTGATGAGCAGCTGGTTCAAGCCCCGGCTGCCCCTGCACCATCTGGCTCTGCCAGCCCTGGCCCTTCGCCATGGTCTGCACCATTGTGTCAACGCCCTCAACGATGCTCCCCAGTGACTGGAACATGCTCTGCATCACCTCGGCAATGCCCACCTGCGACTGGGACAAGCTCCACAGTGCCTCAGCCAGTTCCATCTGAGAGTGGGACATGTCCTGCAGAACCTCATCAAGGTCAGCCTGGTACTGGGTAACAACCCCCAGCGAGGTGGACATTCTGCCGAGACCCTCAGCCATGGCCGCCACTGACTGCGCGACGCCTTGAACACCTTCACTAACGGTGCCGACATCGTGCACTAGGCTCTCCACTGCGATCGCCAACCCTAGCAGTGTTAGCCTCAGTGCCATGCATTTCTGGCGACGTCTCCTCCGCCCGTAGCCTCTGGGACTCCTCCAAGTGGCTATGGATCTGCTGGTGTCACTGACATCTCCCTCTGAATGTCCCGGCCATTCCATATTGGTTACAGCAGCTCCGGATCCCTCTGTATCACAGACTCAGCATCAGGCTGGGACCCAGCTGGATCCTGGGATCCAGCAGACCTCCGACTACTGACTCACCTGGGGGTTCCTGCCTCCACCAGATGTGCATTAGCAGCAGTGTGGTTCTCACCAGATTGTAACATTTCCCACCGGGTTGTGTGTATCTGCGCTGGTGGAGGGTGGGGATGACAGCTGTGCCGTGATTATAATGGTTGCATCTTCGGAGCTCTCCTCCGAGGTGGTCTCGTGGGAGGCTGGAGAGTGGGCTGCCCGGAATGAGCCAGCTCCGTCGGCTGGAGGACCTGCGGGAAAATGGACAAGTGGTCAGTGAGAGGGGTTATGGGGTTATGGGGATAGGGTGGAAGCGATGGCTTAAGTAGGTCAGTACAGACTCGATGGGCCGAATGGCCCCATTTTGCACTGTATGTTCTATGCATCTATGTATGTATCTATGCTCCCGCTATCACTGGTGGGGAGGGTACTGACCGTGAAAATGACGGTCCTCCCGAGATTTCTGTTTGTCATTCAGTGCCTCCCCATCTTCAGCCCAAAGGCCTTTTTCAAGCGGGTGAATAAGATTATTTTGGGCTTTGTGTGGGCGGGTAAAACCCCGCGAGTGAAGAAAGTGTTGCTGGAGCGCAATCGGGGAGAGGGTGGGTTGGCGCTGCCGAACTTCTGCAACTACTACTGGGCGGCTAATATAGCCATGATTAGGAAGTGGGTAGTGGGAGAGGGGTCGGTGTGGGAGTGGGTGAAGGCGGCGTCATGTAAAGACACCAGTTTGGGAGCACTGATAACGGCACCTCTTCCGTTCTCGCCGGCCCGACACTCCACAAGTCCGGTGATGGTGGCGGCTCTGAGAATCTGGGGGCAGTGGAGGAGATATAAGAGAGTGGTGGGAGCATCGGTTTGGACCCCGATTTATAATAATCATCGGTTTGTACCGGGTAGGCTAGATGGTGGGTTCCGGAGATGGCAAAGGGCAGGAATTAGAAGGATGGGGGATCTATTTATAGATGGGAGCTTCCCCAGCTTGAAAGCCTTGGAGGATGAATTTAAATTGCCAGCAGGGAATGGGTTTAGGTATTTGGAGATGTGAGACTTCCTGAGAAAACAGGTGCCGGGCTTTCCGCTGCTGCCGCCACGGGGGATACAGGATAGAGTAGTCTCCAGTACCTGGGCGGGAGAGGGGAAGGTATCGGATATTTACCAGGAGCTTTTGGAGGCGGAGGAAACTCCGGTGGAGGAGCTTAAGGGAAAGTGGGAGGACAAGCTAGGCGAAGAGATAGAGGCGGGTCTATGGGCGGATGCCCTAAGCTGGGTTAATACCTCCTCATCATGTGCCAGGCTTAGCCTGATACAATTTAAGGTAGTCCACCGGGCACACATGACAGCGGCTAGGATGAGAAAGTTTTTCGGGGTAGAGGATAGGTGTGCGGGAAGCCCAGCAAATCATGTCTTGGGCATGCCCGAAGCTGAGAGGGTTTTGGCAGGATTTTGCTAAGTCAATGTCCACGGTGCTAAAAACACGGGTGGTGCCGAGTCCGAAGGTAGAGATCTTTGGAGTGTCGGAAGACCCGGGAGTTCAGGGGGCGAAAGAGGCCGACGTCTTGGCCTTTTCCTCCCTGGTAGCCCGGAGACGGATCTTATTAATGTGGAGGGACTCAAAGCCCCCGAGTGTAGAGACCTGGGTTAGTGACATGGCTGGTTTCTCAGTCTCGAGAAAATAAAGTTTGCCTTAAGAGGGTCAATGTTAGGGTTCACCCGGAGGTGGCAGCCGTTCGTCGCCTTTCTTGGGGAAAATTAAAATGCCGGCAGATGCAGCATTCTGGGGGGGGCGGGGGGGGGGGATTGTTGTTGTATGGTTGAGATGCATGAAGATTCGGCTGGGGGGGGGGAAATGTTTATTTTACCATGTTGATGTCATTGTTTATGTTACTGTTATAAATTTTTTTTCAAATACCTCAATAAAATTTTATTTAAAAAAGAAAATTGGTCCACTTAACGAGGACCCACAGGCTTCTCGCCGCAAATGAAGGCTCGCCAGTTGTTCTGTTGGGATGCGCTCGCAGCCTCCCGCTAACAAGGTCAAGCAGAACTTAAACAGCATTTTCACAGCCAAAACTAAGCCTTGGCGCCAAGAAGACCGGCCCCAAGATGTGGCAATGCAGACCTGGTGAGGCTCCTGAGATGTGGACGAGGCTAGGAGATATGTGCTGTCCCCCGAGGGTCCCGGAGAGTGAGTTAAAAGGCAGCCAGTGCTGCTTGAATGAGGTGGCGATGGCTGTAAGTTCGGGGAGTGTGACCAGGAGGACTGGCTTCCAGTGCGTAAACAAGGTCAATGACCTACACCGGGCAGCACAGGTGAGTTGACACCAATGCCGCCCCTTCCCGCCCCAATGCGAGCATCCACCCCCTCAACACTTCATGTGCCCTAACCCCCCCTTCACTCCCTTCGACCACCCCCCAACGCTTCCTTCACACACACCCTCGCACCACTGTGGACCACGCACGTGGCTAATAATGCTCTCTCTGAGTCTCTGCAGGAGAAGATCTCCCACAATTGCCGGGGGAGGGTCAGAATAGCGGAGGCGTGCCGGACTTAAGAATCCTCACCACATTCCAGGAATGAGCCCTGGAGGTGACAGGGATGCCCGAGAACAGAGCAGTCACCAACGTGGAGGTTGGCAGAAGCCGTAGAGGTGAGGATCCACCGAACCCCACCTGGAGGATCTGTGAGTTGGTATTGCCTTACTGACTGATCCATCCCTCCCACTGACCACATATCCATTCTTCCGCAGGTCCTCCATCCGATGGCGCCGGCACATGGACGTGGAGAGGATGTTTCCACTTGTGGAAAAACTAGAACCAGAGGACACCATCTCAGACTAAAGAGACGATCCTTTAAAACAGAGATGAGGAGGAATTTCTTCAGCCAGAGGGTGGTGAATCTGTGGAACTCTTTGCCGCAGAAGACTGTGGAGGACAAATCACTGAGTGTCTTTAAGACAGAGATACATAGGTTCTTGATTAATAAGGAGATCAGGGATTATGGGGAGAAGGCAGGAGAATGGGGATGAGAAAATATCAGCCATGATTGAATGGCGGAGCTGACTCGATTGGCCGAGTGGCCTAATTCTGCTCCTATGTCTTATGGTCTTATGGAATCCTGGGGGGACACCTAGATGTAGCGGTAGAGCTAGGAGGGCCAAGCATATCGAGGGTCTCTGAGGGCAGTGGGGGAGGGGAGAGAGGGGGTTAGGTATGGTGTGAGGAGGTTGAGGGTGGTGGGAGGTTGAGGGGTTGGGGATGGTGGCTGGGAGGGTGAGGGGGTGATGGAGAGAGTAGGGCAGCACCATCGGGAGAGTGGGAAATTGAATGACACTTGGGACACATTAAAAACCCTTGAGCATAACCAGTATGACACCTCTGTCACGTTCTTCCGCAATGCGGGCCGACCTCCGAACCCTTGGCCCGTCTCTCCAGGCAGCCCCCACCCCCCCCCCCCCACCACCACCTCCCCCTGGGCACATCGCATGAAGGTGATGGGTGTGTGCGAGCACTCATCTCTCTGCGGGTTATCATCACCCCCCTGCCCTCGACAGTGACCTGCTGACGGTGCCAACACAGTCCCAGCACCCTGGAGTGATGTAACACATACCCTGGGAGGTTGGGAGATGGGGCTGGGTAGGGGGGTTAAGGCATCAATGACAGACGAGGCCACATCCTATGTGAACCGGGCGAGCATGTCCTGCAGCCTCTGCTGATACCTCATCATTCTCGTCCTCCTCCTCCTCGGTGGCCACATGTCCCTCATCACCAACCTCCAGCTCATCGCCCTGCTGCTGTGCCAGATTGTGGAAAACACAGCAGACCAGCACAAAGCGGGCAACCCTCTGGGGGTTGTACTACAGTGCGCCACCGGAACGGTCAAGGCATCGGGACCACATCTTGAGGAGTTCGATGCACCGCTCAAAGACAGCCCAGGTGGCTGCATGGGCCTCGTTGTACCGGGTCTCCCCTTCGGTCTCCAGCCTCTGTACTGGTGTCATTATCCAGGTCCTCAGCGGGTACCCTTTACCTCCCAGGAGCCAGCGTCCATCTGGGGTGATCCACGGAGAGGCCGGGGACTGCCCCAGGATGTAGCTGTCGTGGATAATGCCTAGGAAGCACGCACCTCATGATCTTCATGAGGTGGGCACACACAAGTTGTATGTTCAGCGAGTGCAACCACTTCCTGTTAACATAGGGCACTCCCTGATGGCCCGGTGAGCATAAGGCAACATGCATGCCATCCACTATCCCCTGGACCTGGGGCACTCTGGCGAAAGCGGAGATACCTGCTGCCCGGGCATTGGTCCATGTCAAAGTTGATATTATTTTCCACCCGGGCAAACAGGGCAGCCTTAACCTGTCAGATGCACCTGTGGGCTGTGGCCTGCGAGATGCCGCACAGATCCTTGCCCGGACTCTGGAAGGATCCTGAGGTGTAAACATTCAGGACTGCAGTGACCTTGATGGCCACCGGGAGGGCGTGTTCTCCTCCTCCATGTGGTGCCAAGTCCGCGAGGACATGACAGAGGTGCCGCACCCCCTTCTTGTTGAGGCAGAGACTCCTGCGGCACACGCTGTCCGTCATCTGTTCGAATGGCCAGCGACGCCTGTGCACCTTGGGTCAACACGGGACTCTCCCTCTTGGTCCCTCCCTGACCTGATGGGCGGCCGGGTCGTCAGGGTGTGGGGCAAGGACCGACACATGGTCTGCCGCCTTGAGAATCTACAGGCACTGCTGCTGCCGCCGTCCCTGGCATTTTTCCACACCGCTAGGGCAAGTTCTGTGTCCAAATTCCCGTCCAAATCATTCAATATCTGTAAGGTACTGGGGAGGGTGTTGGATTGACAAACACAGTGGCTCCCTTTTTTTGAACAGGGGTGTAACATTTATCATTCTTCAGCTCTTTAACATTCCGGTAGCTAAGGAGGTTAGGAAGATTATGGCCAATCCCTCTGCAATTTCCTCCCTTACTTTCCTTGGTATTCTCAGATGCACCCCATCTGGTCCTGGGGACTTGTCAATGTTTAATACAACCAGTCTTTCTGATATCTCTGCTTTTAGCCCGTCCAGTGTCTCAATACTAATTTAGTACCTCAGCCATGCTCCCTGCCTACAAATATAGATCCCTTGCTGGTCCTGAATTGACACGACTCTTACTACCTTTTTACTCCTTTAATGCCTATTTTCATGGAAGCCTTTCACATTCCCTTTCATATTATGCATCGCCTACCCTACCACCTTCATTGTATTTTTTTTAGCTAGTTAGGGTTTCAAGTTAAGAAATACCACTCAACAATCATTTGTTGTATATTAAGTAGTGTAACTGGTTAAGATATGAATTTGATAAGGTATTAATATCTCTTCTCATGCTCTCTGTTGGCCTACCTTGTTTTTTTTACTACTTCCCTGCTGAATGTCCTATATTCATCCTGGTTTTTACTTCTATTATTAACCTGAAATCTGTCAGAGCAACTGTACCCTAACTATCTCCTCTTTAAAGGCACCGCATTGTTCTGTTGCAGTCTTTTCTGCCAATCTTTGACTTTAATTTACCTGGGCCAGATCTGTTCTCACCCCACTGAAACTGGGCCTCCATTCAATTAAGTAAGTTTTACTCTGGATTGCTCCTTCCCCTTTTCTACAGCTAACCTAATCCATACAATATAGTGATCACTGATCCATAAATGTTTCCCTCCTGTCACTTGATCCACTTGACCAACCTCATTCCCAGAATTAGATTCTGCCATGCCTCATTCCTCATTGTCCTGGAAACATACAGATTAGGATTTGCTTCCTGTACACTCTTCTGCTTTCTGCCCTGAATGGGGTTAGTATTGTTATGGATGTCTGCATCAACTCTCAGCAGTGGATAAGATTCTGGACCAGAGCCGCAACTTTTTAAAGTTGTTAAGGCAGTGCGAAAAGATCAATTTATTCCGGGAGTGATAATCTAAGAAATAGGGCTTAGTTATTTTTTTATTTTTTTAATAAATATTTTTATTCTCCATTTTCACATTTTCTTCAGAATTTACACTCCACCAACAAACAGTAAACGGTAACGAATACAATGCCAATCCCCTTATTAACAACAACGATCCCATCCTCCCACCACCTCCCAAACAACGGCCCACTTGACATTATAAGCATCAAATAAAACAAACCCTCCGAAGGTGGGAAAAGAAAAGGAAAAAGAAAAAGGAATCAGGAATCGCCTATGGTCACCATTGACATAAACAGTCCACCCCCCAACCCCCCCTAATATTCAATGGCATCCAACCCCCGAAAGACTACCATGAATGACACCCATGAATTGTAGATACCCCCCCCCAGACTCCTCCCCTCCACTTCCTCTTGTAAACTCCTCCCCCCAACCTCAGTTCCATCCCCCAACTTTTCACCCCGACTAGACTCACCAAAACCTGTTCTACCAGGCTCCGATGGCCGCAGCCCCTCCCCCCACCTCACTCCCGTTCACTGGCCGGCTTAAGCCAACCAGCGTGGAGGCCCCCGCCTGGGTCTCCTTCCCCCTTGCCCGGTCCCAGGAAAACCAACAAATCCCCTTTAGCACACAACCTCTGCATACACACCCAAGCCCCAAAGAACCATCATTGCAAATGAAAGTCCCATCTCTTCCCTTGTCCAAATACATACAGTGTCAACTCATTTAGTACATACACCAACACGCAGTGAAAAAATAATGTTACATGAGGCTACGTCGGTACACGACCATTTCTCAATTCTGCCACAGTCCTTCTGCCTTCGCAAACTCCTCCGCTGCTTCTGCCGTCCCAAAATAAAAGTCCTTGGATTTGTAGGTCACCCTCAACTTAGCTGGATATATTATGCCGCACTGCACCTTGCTGATGTACAGTGCCTTCTTCACCCGGCTGAAGGCAGCCCGCCTCCTCGCCAGCTTCACCGTAAAATCCTGGTATATGCATATACCAGCTCCAGCCCACTGCACCACCCGCTTCTGCTTTTCCCAGCACAGGACTTTCTCCTTCACGCTACACCTACGGAAACACAGAGTTACTTCTCTTGGTGGCTCACTCGCCTTTGGTATAGGCCTCCGCGACCGATGAGCCCAATTCTGTTCATATCGGGAGGGATCGTCCCCCTCCCCCAATAGCTTCGCCAACATTGTGGCAAAATACTCCGTCGGCCTCGGGCCTTCCACCCCTTCGGGCAGATCCACAATCCTCTGATTCTGTCGCCTGGATCTGTTTTCCAGGTCTTCCATTTTGGCTCACAGACCCTTGTTGGTCTCTATCCCCTTCCGCAACTCCTTCCCCATTGAGGTGAGTTGATCACTGTGCTGCGATAATGCCTCTTCCACTTCCTTCAGTGTCTCACCTTGCTCCCGCACCTCCGTTGCTGCGCTTGATACCGCCGCCCTGACCGAGGCAATCGCCTCCTCCACCAGCACTTTCAATACCGCCCCCATCTCCTTCTTCATCACTTCCATGTGTTTTGTGAACTGTTTTTCAAGTTCCACAGCCATTACGTTGGTCATTTCTTCTGCTGTGAGAAATGCGGCCTCCACTGGTGCTCCAGCCTCCACTTTTCTTATAGTTCCTGCGCTGACTTTTTCACTCCCCGGCGGACTTCCGTTAACCCCCTTTTTTACAGCCGTTTTTCTCCCAAACTTGGAAAAGGGGTTAAAACTCCGAAATTCCTATTCCCGAGCGGGAGCCCTCCAGTGTGCGCCTGCCTCCCACCTGCCGTCACCGGAAGTGACTTAGTTATTTTATAAACAAACTTTATTAAAACAAAAGAAAACAAAACAATATTTAAACTTTTAAACTTCAACTCAACACTAACAGATTACATGTAGTTTCATAACCTTAACACAATAGTTCCCATTAAACAGCACTTTAAATGAACATGCAGCTCTCACTCCACTTACACAGACAGGTAAAGGCAATACTTGCATTTACAAAGTAATTTTTCTTCTTATGGGAAATTATTTCAGAACCTTTTCCAAAGCCTGCTACTGTGGCAACTTTCATGACCTCACTATGTCGCTTTCCAAAGCCTTCTCTCTGTACATGTTTAAAACAGGATTATTCTCTCTCTGTCTCTGTCTCTCTGTCTCTGTCTCTCTCTCTCTCTTTCTCTTTGTCTCTTTCTCTCTCTCTCTCCTCTGCCCAGCCCCTCAAACAAAAGAACAGAGCCATGCTATTGATATGCAACTAACCTCTCATTGACAGACAAAGAGGTTTTCAGACTATGTAATGGGCTCATAGCTGGTCAGACAGGAGTCTCCCAAAGGACAGTGAATCTCAGATGATTCATCCTTGCTGAACAGGGCCATCCTGTGTATTCCCACTAATGAGTTTAAGTCTGAATGGGACAATGTAACTCCTGCCAGGTCTGACTCCATGCTAGCAGTATTTTCCCCTCAGTCTGTTTCATCCTTAAATTGTCTGCTATATCTTTGAACTAATTTCTGGATGAAATTTCTTAATATCTTCCTCACGTGACAGTACTCCAGTTATATGAGTTTCATTATAATTTTCCATTATACCAACAGTTTTTGCTCCTCTGTAATTTCCCTAACAATGTGCTCCTTTATATCTTTCTGACTAATCAGATTAACGGTATTTCTATTGTTTCTTAACTCTAACCAAATGGATTCTGTTCTTGACCCCTCAAAGGCATTGTCTCTCTCCAACACTGTAATATTCTGCTTAATCAATACTGCCACCCCACATCTTCTCTTTCCTTCCCTATGTTTCAAGAACACCTTGGGTGAGATCTTCCAGTTGTTCATGCCAGTGGGATGTTCCAGTGCTGGAGGTGGCGCACTCCCATCGCGACTTGGGGTTTATTCAGTGGAAAATCCCATTGATAGCAGCGGAAACAGACAATCCCGTCACCGGCCAGCAGGGGTCTGCCTCGTACCACCAGGAAAGATGCCGCGAGAAGGCTGGAGAATCTCACCCCTTGTATCATAGAACATAGAACGTACAGTGCAGAAGGAGGCCATTCAGCCCATCGAGTCTGCACCGACCCACTTAAGCCCTCACTTCCACCCTATCCCTGTAACCCAATAACCGCCTCCTAACCTTTTTGGTCACTAAGGGCAATTTATCATAGCCAATCCACCTAACCTGCACGTCTTTGGACTGTGGGAGGAAACCGGAGCACCCGGAGGAAACCCACGCAGACACGAGGAGAACGTGCAGACTCTGCACAGACAGTGACCCAGCAGGGAATCAAACCTGGGACTCTGCTGCTGTGAAACCACAGTGCTATCCATTTGTGCTACTGTGCTGCCCCAGTATCCTTGCATGCTTGCTGGTTGTGAAAATACCGAATTCACAATCAAGATAACGGACAAAGTAATAATGTGAGAGATGATGGGGCATTGTTCCTCAGCCAAAAGGGAAAAAGCAGCTTTAATGAGATGAGCCATACCAAACTTAATGTGTGCTTTAGCGTGTTTATTATAACAAAAAAACTTAAAACAAAGGCTTAAAAACAAATTAAATAGTTGTATAATTCCACTCTAGAACGTCATCCTTGCTCTGTTCTTTCAAATCTGTAATGTAAACAGTTTCTCAAGACCGTTAGCAAAGTCAAGTTAAATCTATTAATTTGGAACCTCTGATCTGATTAGTGAGTTAATAGTGGATTAAACGAAATGATTTTCTTCCTCTCTGAATGTCGGATGTTCTATTTACATTAGAAACACAAAACGTCAATTGCCCAGGACTACACAAACTCCAGTAGTATTGATGTACCAATCGCTGAGCTTCCGCCATAGGTGCCCTTGGCTCAAGTGATTTTTCTTTCCTTAGATAAATATGTAACGTTGTGGCTCACTGAAGTGTGGGTGGTAGAAGCTAGACTTGGCTGTTCCTGGAGAATCAAATCTTTTGTGAGTTGTGCAGTCTAATGTTACCCAACAGTTTATTTTTTTGGTGAACCACAGCACCCACCGTCATTCTTCTATGTCAGTAGCTGATGATTGAATCTTTCAGGAGCTGTGCATAAGGTATGATGTGTCCAACAATTTCTGTCAGGACTACCAGATTTCTTTGCCTTACAACCTTGTTTCTTTATTTACACAATGTGCCCAGTTTCTTTAGCCGGTACTTATATTCACAAATCTCTCAGTCTGATTTAATTCATCTGCATTCTTGATTCATATGAAATTACTTTTTTTGTAAACTTCAGTGTTTCCCTGTTTCTTGATGTTTGCTTCTGCAATGTGTCTTTCCAAATACTCTGGCCATCGGATACCGAAATACAAGTGGAAGACCACCAGGTTCACCATTAACAGTCTAATACATTGACACTCCTGCTCTCTCTTACATCAGATCTGGGACAATGGGCAGACAACCTGTGGTTTCAGGCTTTTCTGTGCTATCGAAAGGAAAAATCAACCATTTAACATTAACCTCTAGTTTCTTCCTGTCTTAGTCTGTGGTAAACAGGCTGCCTGCTAGTGGCAGCTGCACAGTTAGTTAATTTGGTTGCCAGTTAAAGCTGGTTCCCAAGCCAGCAGGGCATGCTTCTAAAAGCAAAATGCTGCAGATGCTGGAAATTGGAACTAAAAACAGAAAATGCTGAAAGGAAGCTCAGAGGGTTCTTCTGGGAGGCTGGAGAGAGCGCCACCCGGATAGACCGGCGCTGTCGGCTGGAAGACCGTTGGGAGAATGGACTTGTTGTCAGTGGGAGAGATGGGTCAGTCAGTAAGGCAATACCAACTTACATTTGACAGGTCCTCCAAGTGGGTCCCAGTGGTTCCTCACTTCTGCTGCGTCCGCCAGCCTGCACATGGGTGACCGCTCTGTCCTCGGCCACCCCCGTCACCTCCTGGGCCCGCTCCTTGAAGGAGGTGAGGATTCTTATGTCAGGCACACCACCGCCAATCTGGGCCCTCTCCCAACGGTTGTGGGAGAGCTTTTCCTGAGGAGACACAAAGAGAGCATCATTAGCCACGCACGTGGTTCACAGTGGTGGGAGGGATGTGAAGGAATGGTTGGGGGGTTTGTAGGGAGTGGAGGGAGGGTTGGCGATCACATGGAGAGCTGGATGGTGGATGCTCGCGTGGAGGTGGAAAGGCCTCATTGGAGGGCGGGGGAGGTGTTGGGGGTCGTCTCACTCATGCTGCGTGGTGTAGGTCATTGACGTTTTTCCGGCACTGGATACCAGCCCTCCTGGGCACACTCCCGGCACTCACAGCTGCCGTCACCTCGTCCCACGCAGCGCTGGCCGTCCTGTGACTGACCCACTGGGACTCTCGGTGGAACAGGACATTCCTCCTGGCCTTCACTGCATCTAGGAGTGTGACCAGATCCGCATCCCCAAATATTGGGGCCAATCTCCTGGGCACCATTATTGCGAGTTGGCTGGGGTTAGCTGAGCAAGTGCAGCTTAAGTGCTGCTCGACCTTGTTAGCGGGGCGTTGGCAACCGCGGTCCCGGCGAATCAGATGGCGAGCCTTTATTTGCGGCGAGAAACCCGTGGGGCCTCGCTAAGTGTATCAATTAATGTTGAATGGCGCTGTTGGCCTCGCTGGGTCGAGCGCCGGGAAGCTTGCGGCAATTCCTGCTCTCTCCATCCTCTACCCTCCTTTCATGGGCATGGCCCCCCTTGGGCCTCGACCTTTGGAAGTGACACCCTGGCATGTGGGCACCCTTGCACTGCCACCCTGGCAGTGCTCCTGCTGACTTGGCAGTGCCACGCAGGCACCTTGGCAGTGCCAGGTCAGCAGCGCAAAGGTGCAAACCTGGCAGTGCCTAGGTGCCCGCATTCCAGGGAAGGGTCAGGGAGCCACTGTGCACTGACACTAACCACCCAGGGGTCTCCGATAGCCTGTGAGACCCCCTCGGTGCCGTTCCACCTGGTTCACATTTGTGTGGGCCAGTACTAAATGGCGTCCGGCTGCGGTCTCTGTTCCCACGAGGCCAATGGATCACAGATCATAGAATTACAGTGCAGAAGCAGGCAATTCGGCCCATCAGAATTGCACCAGCCCTGGAAAGAGCACTCTACTTAAAACCACGCCGCCACCCTATCCCCATAACCCAGTAACCCCACCTAACGTTTGGACACTAAGGGGCAATTTAGCATGGCAAATGGACCTAACCTGCATATCTTTGGACTGTGGGAGGAAACCACGTAGACACAGGGAGAAAGTGCAAACTCCACAGACAGTCACCCGAGGTTGGAATTGAATCTGGGCCCCTGGAGCTGTGAGGCAGCAGTGCTAACCACTATGCCACCGTGCTGCCCATCCCGGGTAAATCTGCCGAAGTCGGTTTAAAACCAGCTTCGGCGCACACCGTTTGATCCCGCTCTTTGTCGGCGTGTTTCTAACTCCAATGACAGGAGGTCCCTGCAATATGTTTCAAAGTGTATGTCATTTATCATCATGTTCTACTGTGCTCTGCACAATTTGCGATCTGGCACTTGGGCATGAGGTCACTGAGGCACCTCCACACACCTCACAGGAAGACTCCACAGCTGCAACTAATGAGGAACTTGGGCAGGCTGAGGGTGAGCATGAGGAGGCAGCCTTGATGATCCTTGATGACACCAGGGAGGCATTGATTCAATGCTCCTTCTGCTAGGGTGCCAAGGCTTGGCTTCCATATCAGTGAAAGGGTGCCATCTCCATCAAACACATTTTTGAAAAGGCAATCCATGAGCCCAATGTCTCCTCACAACTTCTCTAAGAAGGTTTACTGTCCTTGCCTTCCATCATATGGTACCAATGAGGCTTGCAGCTCTGAGAGACATGAAGGATGCTCAGGTCATTACAACACAATACTTATTTATATTTTTAGCAAACTTGAAAACAAGGAACAGAACATAAAATTGTTGGTACGATTACACAGAAGCAAAACATTACTTTGATGAAATTAACAAAAGTCACCCATGAAAACCCATCCTGTGCTGTGCGTTGGTGCCACCCCTCTCGTTGGTAACAGCAATTGAGGCAAATTGCAGTCTCTGCTGTCCTGTTGGCCCTGATTACCTTGACAGACGTCCTCTGGCCAGCAGGGCCTGAGGAGTGCCCAGCGACATGGTTGGGCACGCCTTGGTCATTGCTTCCTGACAAGATGCCACAAACACTTGCAAAGAAGCAGAGGAACTGCCCCCTCGTGCACAGCGCCTTGAGAGGAGCACACAGATGGTAGGGAGTTTGTCTGCCAGCGTGAGGCACGTTTGGAGCTCTCTGCTCACCAATAATGGACGGGAACCTAGCAGAGAGACCAGGTGCCTGATTCACAGCTCACACTGGCAGCGTCCTGCTGAGATCACTGCCAGTGTGTGGGCTTGCAGGTCCAAGTGCAACCCCAGGAACCCCGATTCTGCTCATGGAGCTGCCTCGCTCAATGAAGAAGATTGTGCGGTCGGTGCCCAGGGTCGACGCAGTGCTCAAGCTCCTCATAGACTTCTCCAAGACTGATACCGTGGCATGCAGACCCTCAGGGATCTCCGCCAGATTGTCTCACACATTCCACTGGATATCCAGCAACTGCCCGCTCACCAGGACTGCCACCTCCATCCAGGCCTTCTTAATCTGAAGGAGTGGCCTCTTCTTGCCATGCCAGGGCACGAGTACTCCACGCTGGGCATTCACTCCCTCCACCAGAGCACACAGATAGTTGTCAGAGAATCGTGGGACAAAGTGCCCAGTGATACTCTCCTCCCACCTGCCATGCCCGCCAGGTGCTGAGGCCATCATATCTGCTAAATTGTGAAAGTCTCCTCCATATACTTTCATATATTCCAGGGGCTGTTTAGCACAGGGCTAAATCGCTGGCTTTAAAAGCAGACCAAGGCAGGCCAGCAGCACAGTTCGATTCCCATAATAGCCTCCCCGAACAGGTGCAGGAATGTGGCGACTAGGGGCTTTTCACAGTAACTTCATTTGAATCCTACTTGTGACAATAAGCAATTTTGATTTTTCATTTCATATACTTTTGCATTGAGAATATTA
The DNA here is from genome assembly GCF_047496885.1 of Scyliorhinus torazame. NCBI lineage: Eukaryota > Metazoa > Chordata > Chondrichthyes > Carcharhiniformes > Scyliorhinidae > Scyliorhinus > Scyliorhinus torazame. The sequence goes on from NC_092712.1 coordinate 221,816,646, forward strand.
CTGTCTAATGGTAGCGTTTTCTATATGGTGGGATTGTTTTGATCCCTGAAGGAGCACGCCACATTTATCAGCACTTTGTGCAAACACACAACAGTTTAAATTGATTTCGAACTGCCAGTGGCTCAAGGGGTTTTAAGTTCACTCATGTACATGGAATAAATTTGAGGATTAACTAATCTTCACATCTGGTTATTCATAGAATCAAAGAATTTACAGTGCAGAAGGAGGCTATTTGGCCCATGAGTCTGCACCGGCTCTTGGAAAGAGCACCCTACACCATCCCACACTTCCACCCTATCCCCATAACCCAGTAACCCCACCCAACACTAAGGGCAATTTTGGACACTAAGGGCAATTTAGCATGGCCAATCCACCTAACCTGCACATCTTTGGACTGTGGGAGAAAACCGGAGCACCCGGAGGAAGCCCACGCACACACGGGGAGGATGTGCAGACTCTGCACAGACAGTGACCCAAGCCAGGAATCGAACCTGGGACCCTGGAGCTGTGAAGCAATTGTGCTAACCACTGTGTTACCATACTGCCCTTATTGATTTTAAACTGCCGACAAATCACCTCTGGACTGATGACCTGTGTGAATATCTCCGCATATTGACTTGAAGAATCTGACGCAGGATGGTAAGGCTTCTGTGCGTCAGAATACTAGCTGACTAATAAAATATGTGCCTTAGTCAAACCTCCTAAGAGCTCCCCTGTTGTTGTATAATTTTTGATTTGTTCCTGTGATAACCTTCCTCTGACCTCTCTGAACCAGATCACAGAATGTGAGTTCACACTGAACCATGTGCAGTTTTGTGCTATGGACTGAAACCCACTTGAAATTTGGTTGCTATTCATTTTATATACTGAATGGTGGTAAAGCGAGGCATGTCTGGATTAGATTTAAATCCAGTCCTATGAGGTGAAAGGGTAATGAATTAATTGTACATCAGAACAGATTGAAGCCTTCAAAGCACTCTTCAGCAACACCTGGGCCCTGAATTAATTTAATACCTGCCCTTCTTTGTGACATTCCAGGTATAACTTGCAAGAGAACAAAAGAAGGGGAATAGAAGAATTGAAACCATTTGCCGTCAGTAAAACGTGTTTCTATCATGAATGCTGTTCATATGTGAAAATTGCAGTGTTTAGATGGGAATGCTGCAATTATAGACCGGATTGCCAGTCCACATTTAAGCATAAATATACTTATTTTTAGGACCAAGCTTCAGGATTAAGGGATTGAATTGTGTCTTCTCCTTTGTTATATATAACAACAGAAGCCGATGCACTCTTCTCTGTGTTATGTTAAATTGTCAGTGTTATAAATTCATTTGCATCCAGACAGGTGAAAGTTAACTATAACAGGGTTAGTAATGTCTGGAGGCTGTATAGTACCAAGCCCAGCTATTGTGCTCTCATCATAAAGTTATCATAGAATTTGCAGTGCAGAAGGAGGCCATTTAGTCCATCGAGTCTGCACCAGCCCTTGGAAAGAGCACCCTACTTAAGCCCACACCTCCACCCTATCCCCGCAACTCAACCTAACCATTTTGGACACTAAGGGGCAATTTAGCATGGCCAGTCCACCTAACCTGCACATCTATGGACTGTGGGAGGAAAGCAGAGCTCCCGGAGGAAACCCACGCCGAGATGGGGCGAACGAGCAGACGCTGCACAGACAGTGACCCAAGCCGGGAATTGAACCCAGGTCCCTGGCGCTGTGAAACAACGATGCTAACCACTCTTCTTTACCTCTTTCAACTTCCCCTCTCCCACAACTTTGTTAGGCTATTCACCTTTAATCAGGTGAAACAACACTTAGCTTAAAATGACAAATTTGACTATTCTGCCAGAAATATTCTGTCAGACCCCAACCAAAACTTGAAAACTGAAAGCAAACTTTTTTACCTTACTAATCACTAAGGATGGCCCGGTAGCACAGTGGTTAGTACTGTTGCTTCACAGCGCCAGGGTCCCAGCTTCGATTCCTGGCTTAGGTCACTGTCTGTGCGGAATCCGCAAGTTCTCCCCGTGTCTGTGTGGGTTTCCTCCAAATGCTCCAGTTTTCTCCCACAAGTCCCGAAAGACATGCTGTGAGGTGAATTGGTCATTCTCAATTCTCCCTCTGTGTACCCAAACAGGCGCTGGAGTGTGGTGACTAGGGAATTTTCACAGTAACGTCAATGCAGTATTAATGTAATCCTACTTGTGACACTAATAAAGATTATATTAACCGCAAAGGACAAGGCCGAGGCCTACTTCCTAACTTGATGTAAGTCAAACTGAAGTAAGGATAATGAATAAATAGTAAAATGTTGTCATAATTTTATCACCTGTGCCTCCTGTTATAACCTGCCTACTTACGATTGGCTGGGGACTAATGACTATCCCACAATCCTATGGGAGTATGAACTTCCCCAATGAGGGGGGCGGAGAAACTCCTAGTACAAATAAGCTGGCCAGTTCAGGAACCAGCAGGAAGGAGAAGGTAGCAAGGGAAGTTACTGCTACTGTTATATATATATATTGTTATAGTAAATAAACGTTATTATTTTGTATCCTTAAAACTCGTGCTGGATTCTTCGTGGCCCTTACAAAACCTCCATAAAATGCAAACCCAGCCTGCTGACTGGACACTTCGATTTATTGCAATATAGAAACCCAAGTTTAAAGTACTCATACCCAGTTTCCAAATTTCATGACAGTATAATTTAGTATTTATTGCAGAACAGCCAGCATTGAGTGCGGAATGGCTGAGGAGACCGAGACAAGCAGGTTTCTGAAATGTCAGGAATGAATGATATTTTATGACAGATAAATACAGTCAGCATACATTTTGAAACATAAGTAAGAACAAATAAGTGGCAAGTAACATTTGCAGCAACACAAATGCTAGGCAATGACCATCCCCAGCAAGAGCGAATCTAACCGTCTCCCCTTGATGTTCAACTACCCCGCTGTTAACATGTTGGGTTTACCATTGACCAGAAACTGAACTGGACCAACCATTTAAATACTGCAGCTCCAACAGCAGGTCGGAGGCTGGAATACTGAGGAAAGTAACTTGCCTCCTGACTGCCCAAAGGCTTTCCATCATCTACAATGCATGATTCAGATGTGTGACAGAACATCCTCCAGTTAGTTTGGATGAGTGTAGGTCCAACAACACTCAAGAAGCTTGGCCCATCCAGGAGAAAGCAACCCAACCTCATCCACAACTGAAATATTCACTCCCTCCACTACTGGGTCACAGTGGACGCAGCGTGTACCATATACAGCACAAACTTGCCAATACAGCAATGACAGCACTTTCCAATCAAGGGAGCTTTCGAAACTAGAAGGACAAGGGCAGCAGAGTCCCCTCCAAGTCACATATCACCCTGACTTGCAATTATATCACTGTTTATTAATTGTCGCTGGGTTGTAGGCGCATGGTAGCACAGTGGGTAGCATGTTGCTTCACAGCGCCAGGAGCCTGGGTTCGATTCCTGCTTGGGTCATAGTCTGCACGGAGCCTACACATTCTCCCCATATCTTCGTAGTTTCCTCCGGGTGCTCCGGTTTCCTCCCACAAGTCCAGAAGGATGTGCTTGTTAGGTGAATTGGACATTCTGAATTCTCCCTCTGTGTACCCAAACAGGCACCTGAGTGTGGCGACTACGGGCTTTTCACAGTAACTTCATTGCAGTGTTAATGTAAGCCTACTTGTGACAATAATAAAGATTTAAAAAACAAATCCTGGAACTTCCATCCTTACAACACTGTAGGTGTACCTACAGGGGCTGGTTTAGCACAGTGGGCTAAACAGCTGGCTTGTAGAACAAGGCAGCAGTGCGGGTTCAATTCCCGAACAGGCACCGGAATGTGGCGACTGGGGGCTTTTCACAGTTACTTCAGTGAAGCCTACTTGTGACAATAAGCGATTATTATTATTATATTACCACATGGACTGCAGCAGTTCAAGAAGGCTTCTCACCACCACAATCTCAAGGACAATTAAGGATGCGCAACAAACGCTGACCTTGCTAACAACGCACTCGCAATTATAAAGTGGCAAAACTCTTTTATGCCTCTTTCTTTCTCTGGGCGCACATGTGTGTAAAAGAATGAGTGGGTTGCTGAGTCAGTCCATGTTGGGGAATGAGTGTTTCCATAAGCTGAAACAGCATTTCAACTGCTGCAAAATAAATCTTAACTTTACTTTTATAAACATTTACTTCTCCATTACACCAAATGAAAAAAAAGCTGATGACAGATACAATTAAGTACAAACTTCTTGTGGGAGTCATGTTACAATATATTTGATTCACAAAGACAATTAATAAACCAAAGAATAACAAACTTTCTGGATATATTTTCTGGAGCAAAATTACAGCATGTGAATGATATATTACTGACAGAACAATGAGGGGAAGTGGAAACACATTTGTAACTAAATATATTGAGAACATTTCAAACTTATAAAGACCCAACTTGTTAGTTGAAGGGGCCTGAACATACGGACGTACAAATTAAGAGCAGGAGTAGGCCATTTGGCCCCTCGAACTTGCTCCAGCATTCAATAAGAATACGGTTGATCTGATTGTAACCTGAATCCCACATTCCTGCCTATCCTGATGACTTTCACCCCCTTGTTAATCAAGAAACTAACTAGCTCTGCCTTAAATATATTCAAAGACTCTGCTTCTTCTGCCTTTTGAGGAAGAGGGTTCCAGAGCTTTGTAAGGTCCACATTCGAAGCTCAGGATCAAATAATGGCCCATTTCCATTTTATGCCTGATGAACTATTTGATGCTGAAGGTTTATGAACTAGAAATCTGGTAAATACAGATCCCATATACTCCAGTCAAACTTACATTTATTACCTTGGCTGACACAATGGGCAATGTCTAAAAGAGGCAACGGTAGTCTCGTCCGCCTGTTGGTGAGCTGTTGGGAGCCCCACATCACTTCTTTTGGGGAATGCCCACTGATTTAAATGCCAAACATAACTGGCCAATGGCAGGCCTTTCCCAGAATCAAGGATCCCTCTGGGACTTAAATCCCATTCCTGAGTCCTGCTGGCAATCAGAAGCTGGCAGTTGTTCACTGAAGACAGCGCAACAGGAACAGTGGCAGCTGACAGCAATGCACCCAGGAAGTGGCCTAGGATCACAGATGGAACCAAGATACTGGTGAGGGTGGGATGGGCATCGCAGGGTGAGGATTGGGCAGTCGGTAGGGGTGGGAGTGGTTTGGTTCTCAGTGGGACCCCCTCTTCCCTTGCCAAGTCCCTCAATCGGGCGTTGAGAGTCTTTGAACACACTGAAGGGCAAATATGTCAGGGTTTATTAGTTTTCTGAAGGGGTGACTCCTGTAATATAAGGGGTAATTCTTTTTTTTACATAAATTTAGAGTACCCAATTATTTTTTTTCCAATTAAGGAGCAATTTAGCAAGGCCAAACTACCACTCTGCACATCTTTGGGTTGTGGGGGTGAGACCCACACAGACATGGGGAGAATGTGCAAACTCCACACGGACTGTGACCCAGGGCCAGGATCGAACCTGGGACCTCGGCGTCATGAGGCAGCAGTGCTAATCATTGCACCACCATGCGGCCTTATATAAGGGTTAATTCTAATTGTGCGAAATGCTAATGAGACAGTATACATCATCACAGGAAGTGATGCAATGTCTCATGTTCTTGCTCTCTCTTTCAGAACTCATGACAAAGAAGCCATAGTAAGTGATATGCCAATAAAGTTAATGCTTTCCTTACCTCAGCAGACTCCACATTCTGTGCTAACACAACAAACCAAAAATATAACACCTGCTATGCCTGCTGCTGTATGAATTCCAATGGTGCGGGATAAGGCCCTTAAGTGGGCATTAAGTACCTATCCATAGACCTCAATTGGTGGTTGGGCAGGAAGGCCATCCATTAGCCTTTCTGGCCTAGGCTTAATTGGGGCATAGGAAGGAAGGTGGCAGGGTCTCCACCGGGCACCCTGCTATCCGATTAAATGGCCGCTCGCCTCCAAACTCATGTTGGGTGAGGGCATTAAGTTCCACCCAATAATGATCTTTATTATTGTCACAAGTAGGCTCACATTAACACTGCAATGAAGTTACTGTGAAAAGCCCCTAGTCGCCACATTCCGCCGCCTGTTTGATACACTGAGGGAGAATTCAGAATGTCCAAATTACCTAACAGCGCGTCTCTCGGAACTTGTGGGAGGAAACCGGAGCATCCGAAGGAAACCCACGCAGACACGGGGAGAACGTGCAGACTCTGCACAGACAGTGACCCAAGCCGGGAATCGAACCTGGGACTCTGGTGCTGTGAAGCAACAGTGCTAACCACTGCGCTACCGTGCCACCAAATATCACTGATGACAATGAATGAGGAACTATATGAACACTCCTGTAAGTTCTTTCAACAGGGTCTGCTTTATATAGATGTGCTGTAAAGATTGGCTGAGCAAGCATAAATTTATGGAGACAGCTGCAGGTGATCTCAAGATAGTCCTGTTAAAATAATCAATTAGTTCAGCGGGGGAGATGAAAAAGATAATTAGAACTAGTCAAAGTGTATCTCGATATGCCACCAGGTTTTCATGCAGTTGAATAGTTTTCTCCTACATATCAGTTCTATCGTGTTTTATTTCTTTCAAAATAAATAACTTTTATTTTCTGTCAAATAAACATGATGAAAACTATTTTGCTTAGCTTTTCTAGGGGCAAACATTTATGCACCCCCCCCTCCCATGGTGGATTCTGAGTGGGTTGGGGGGGGGGGAGGGGAGGTGGGGCAGGGAGGAGCGCCAAATTGAATGGAGACGATTTATCCGAGGAATCTGCCCACCAAAATCCAGATGCAATTTCAAGCCAGGACAGCAGGACCTCAGGTGGGAAAACCACCCTTTTACGCTTTTCCCACCCAACCTCAATATTTAGGCTGTCAGGAGCAGGCACGAGTAGGCCAGGAAACTGACAAAAAAGCCTTCTTCCACTGGGGGGGGGGGGGGTGCCTCATTCTAAAGGACCCCTCAGAATTGGGATGCCCTTCCCTCTGAGACTTTTGGTCCCCCCCACCTCCTCCCCCCACCCAACCCACCCTGACACCACTGTGGTGTTGGGTGTTCTGACACACAGATGAGCCAACACGGTTGTATATGGTACAACGCTATTTTATTCAAACTTACTATGTACAGTTTGGTCTTTGCACTCTGCACGTGGGGGTTCCCTGCTTGTGATGTTTTAACAGCTCTTTCTTGTTTCCTTGTCCCCAGACCTACTGACCACCAGGTGTCGTGCTCGTGCTTTTTATGTGGTTGGTGTTCTTGTCTGTGATTGGTTGTGGTGTTGTGTGCTCTGATTTGCCTGTTGGTGTGTCCATCATGATGTGTGTGTTTGAATATCATGACATCCCCCCTTTTTACAAAGATATGTGCCTACGTGGTAATAAATATGATCTTGTCGTGAGTGCATCTAAGAGTGTGTGTGTGTCGTGTGCAGCATGTGCATATGACGGAACTATGTACATGGGGCGATGTCGGGTGCGTCACATGAACCAAGTTGTACCATAACATAACATAAATGCGAACGAGAGAAGAAAAAAACTTGAACAGTTGTCCAGTCAGACGACATCTGGAACGATAAACAACAACAGGTTATCATGTAAAATTGTGCAACTTGTTAAACATATGAACGGTATTATAAGTCCAGTCTAATGGGCTTGCGACGAGTTCGGGTTGACCGTCAGGGTGGCACACCACTCATCGGCTGGATTGATGGCATTGACCTTGTTGACATCGATGACGGAAACGCGGAAGGCATCCTGGTCATCTGCATCACTTAACTGGAAGTCTTGATGCGTGGGCTGGACGGTCCTGACTTGTCTGCGAGATTGTCGAGGATGCGCCGGATCCATGGGTTGAGCCAAACGACAGTGGGCTGCGTAGTGGCCCATCTTGCCACATCTGAGGCACTGTCGGTTTTTTGCAGGACATTGCCCTTTTAAATGTAGAGCTCCACAATTGCCGCACGTCATGACGTCACGGCGTTCGTTGCGCCACTGCGCATGCGCAGTGCGATCTTGCGGTGGGCGCGCCTGCGCAGCGCGTCCCTCATTGTGGCCGTTATTTTTGGCGCGCACCTGCGCGGGAAACCGCGAAAAGCGCGGGAAGCGGCCGCTGTCGTCCGGGCCGTGGGTCGGGAAGTAATCGACGGCCTGGATGCGTTCGACGTCGTGGGCGGCCTGGCTTGCCGACTCGACGGCTGGGGACCCCCTCTGTGCCAACTCGGACGCCTGAAATCTGGCAAAACGGCAGGTAGCATTTTCGTGGAGGACACAGGCTTCCACAGCAGACGCTAAGGTGAGGCTTTTTATTTTAAGAAGCTGCTGGCGTAGGCCACTAGAGGCAACGCCAAAAACAATCTGGTCCCTGATCATGGACTCTGTGGTGGTGCCGTAACCGCAGGACTGCGCTAGAATCCGGAGGTGCGTCAAAAAGGGTTGAAAAAGCTCCTCCTTACCTTGCAGGCGTTGCTGAAAGAGGTATCTTTCAAAACTTTAATTTACTTCAACTTGAAAGTGCTGGTCCAGTTTGAGGATGACCGTGTCATATTTAGATTGGTTTTCGCCTTCTTCGAACACCAGTGAGTTGAAGACGTCGGTGGCGTGCTGACCTGCGTAGAAGAGGAGCATTGCAATCTTCGTTTCATCCGAGGCACTCTGTTTTTCGGTGGCACGGATGTACAGGTCAAATCGCTGCCTGAAGAGCTTCCAATTGGTACCTAGGTTCCCCGCGACTTGCAACGGCTGCGGTTTGTCGGTGCGGTCCATGTCCAGAATGGCAGGTTAGTAGGCAGGTATCGATCCACTCCTGTACCATGTGGTGTTGGGTGTTCTGACACACAGATGAGCCAACACGGTTGTATATGGTACAACGCTATTTTATTCAAACTTACTATGTACAGTTTGGTCTTTGCACTCTGCACGTGGGGGTTCCCTGCTTGTGATGTTTTAACAGCTCTTTCTTGTTTCCTTGTCCCCAGACCTACTGACCACCAGGTGTCGTGCTCGTGCTTTTTATGTGGTTGGTGTTCTTGTCTGTGATTGGTTGTGGTGTTGTGTGCTCTGATTTGCCTGTTGGTGTGTCCATCATGATGTGTGTGTTTGAATATCATGACAACCACGATTGCTACGCCTCCCGACTCCCTGTGGCATCCCCCTGCCCTCCCATCCCTGGGACCCCTGGGGCTTTCCAATGGCCCCGTGACTGTGGGCTGGATTCTCCGCCCCGCAGTCTCTAGGATGCTCTGTTACGCTGGCCAGTCAATGGAGTTTCCCAATGTGGGGCAGCCCCACACCGTCGGAAACCCTCGGTTTGCCGGCAAAATGGAGCTTCCCGTCGGCGGTGAATCCAGCCCTTTGTTCCAGGCAGAGATCGGCAGTACCGTTTCTGGCCACTGCAGCACTGTGCCTGGCCGGGTTAGAGAGCTGTGGGCTAATCTGACTGGCCGACAGCTCTCACAAACAGGACTTCCTTCCAAAGGTGGGTGGGGGTCCTGCCAAATGCTAATTGACACTCAAGTGAGGATTAAATTGCAATGAGATTTTGAGGGTTTGCTATAGCGCATTTCATGCTGACTCTTGGGATGGCGAGTGCTGTGGCGACTTATTATTGGAGCTCATCATTCCTAAAATTCTACCCTAGATGTTCTAAGACAGGGGTTTTCAAACTCAGGGTCGCGACCCGCGTGTGGGTCACGATCAGGTTTCGGGAGGGTCATGGCGCTCGGTCGTGGCATTCCCAATCGCGGGAGGTACGTCCAACAATCACAACTGTTTTTTTTAAATGCCACCCCATGCACGCATGCCATATCAAGCAGTGTGCAGGCCCGGAGCCCAGCAGGGTGAACCGCCTCCTCGTGATGTCAGCGCGCTGTCCAGGGCCAGCTTTGTTCAGCAAACAACGGTGGCGGTGGCAGTGAGCAGGTCACGCGTCTTGTACGCTTATGTCACATGCTCTGGGTGTGAGAGAGATTCCTCCATTTTATAGCTGCCAGCAGTGCTGGTGTGAACTCCTGGACCTTTGGTGAACAACCCATAGAGAAGAAGCTGAAAACAGGAACAAACAACATAAAGATGATTTCCTGAGGTGTGGGTTTCTAAATTGTGCCACTGTAAAGCAGGATTCAAAGTTCATGTGTGTTATAGCAGGGAAGCACTGGCAAATGAAAGTTTAAAACCCTCAAAATTTCAAAGACATCTGAAGACTAAACCCCATGGCAAATTCGAGGACAAACCTCTTGATTTTTTCAATGGATGCAGTGAGAACTTAAATCAATAGAGGAAGTCATTATCAGAAATGTAACATTGATGAACAAAGCAAATGAGATTGTGAGGACCAAGCAGGTTCATCTGTCACATTAAAGGTAAGTGAAAATGGTGGGTCGCTAAGGTCGACCGATGAGGGTCACTAAGGTCAGCCGACATGGGTTGCGAAGGACTGCCAGTTGGTAAAAATGTTCCCGGGCAAAAGAGTTTGCGAAAGCCTGAACTAATGTACCGATTAAAATATTGTTCCAGAATAAAGACAAATACATTAATATGCAGAACATTTTTTTCTGAATGGTATCCTTTGAATGAAGTGACCCTTGCTTTATTTCTTTGGAAATTGTTTCAGCACATAAAACAAATTGAGGCTTTGGAAAGAACACATTACAGGTGAAGTCACCCTGTGCTTTATTAGTGTGATTGTATGAAATGTCACTGAATGTGTCACTGAGTAGACCAATAAAAATGTTTATAGTATAGCCTTAGAAAGTCCAACAGCAGTAATGGGGTGCAAGTTGTTATGGTTACAGCTAGTGGCAGCTTCCAGCTGTTTCATTTATGACTGAACATCTGGTTGCTCAAGGGAAAGTCCTTCTTGGCAGATTGTTCACTGATGCAGAATAAATAAATTCGGAAAAGTACATGCATGGCGCGATAAGTATTCATAACCTGAGATATTTGTCTACATCTGTTATGTAATAATCTTTCCAATATAATGTTCTTTCTATTGATGATGTATTTTGTTAGAAGACAATAGTGGTGCTAAAATACTACAACTCGAGGAGTTGAATATCCTACTCCCCTGTTCTTTTGTTTATAATGGACAAGTGTGTCTTGGGGAGGTTTTGTGATGGTAGAGTTTCCAGGAGCTCAGGGTTCAAGTCCCACTTAAGAACTTGATGGCCATGGAAGAAGTGTTCCTAACTTTGCCAAACTGGTTGATTGTCAGCCTGCAAATCCTTTCCACATGCCCGATGAGCGGTGGTAAGAGTGGGGAGTTTCCTGGTCAGTCATACTGCAGAAGGCAATGGCAAACCACCCCAATTCTTTTCCAAGCATGGGCCAATCCATTGGTGGAGCCATGGAAATCAGGGGATGCACAATAGGATGGAAGTGGAGAAGGGCAGAGATCTCAGAGTGGTCTAGGGGCTGGAGGTGGTTACAGAGTAGGGGAGGCTTGTGGAAGCTGGAGAAACTCCCTCCCTAACAGCTCTGTGAGTATACCTACACCACATGGACTGCAGCGATTCAAGAAGGCAGCTCACCACCATTTCATCAAGGGCAATTAGAGATGCACCACAAAGCAGGCCGTAAATCCTCCTTGAACCCCTGAGGCCATTACTGCATTAGGAACCTGGAACATGGATTGCCACCTTGTCACTTGCAATGCAATGCTTAGGCCAGTGTTTTTCAAACTTTTTTTCGGGATCCATTTTTACCAACCGGCCAACCTTCGGGGCACAACCCGGCCGACCTTCGCGACCCATGCCGGACGACCATCCGCGACCCACGCCGGCTGACCTTCGCGACCCACGCCGGCCGACCTGCGCGATTCACCATATTATCTTACCTTGTTTGTTGCTGACAGAAATGGAGGAAATGGTTTTGGGTCCGTTTGGCCCCAATGGCCCCTTTGTCCCGTTGGCCCCCCGAACTTGGAAAAAAAAAGGCTGCCACCATATAAAAACAAATGCAACCGCACTGCGCATGCGTGCCCGATCACCGGTGCGCACTCGCATAGTTTTGCGCATGCACACTGATGATCGGGCACGCATGCGCAGTGCTGCAAATTTTTTTATCTGTTCCTGGCCATTTTGAAGGCCGCTTGCAGCTGCCATTATTAAAAGCCGGTTGCTGCGGCTGTTGCGTGCGGATTTGCGCGATCGGGAGCGCCGCGACGGACGGCTCCGCGACCCTCCCGACACCCGCCCGCGACCCACCCGGCGGGTCGTGCCCCCGAGTTTGACAATGCCTGGCTTAGGCCACCAAGTTTGTCCTGACCATGCGACACGTGGAGCATCAACTTCCCCTTACACTATTGCATCCCACAAAGCTCATGACAAGGAAATATGTAAACACGCCACATGCTGACCCCTATGCCTCCTCTTCCCTTAACCTGGGATGGCCAGAGCATAGATCAGCCAGGAACCCTGGGAAGGAGATGTACGCAGGTTGTCAGGAAATGAGTTGGAGATTTAGTAGCAGCAGGTGGTGTCCCACACAGATGTCCTGTTCTCCCTGGGGCCCTGGCTGCCTCCCAAGACCACGAAGGCAGTCTTGCTCAAGATAGCTGCAGTGGTCAGTGTCTAGGCCACATGTCCAAGGCGCTGCTGAAATTGCCCAGGCAGTGACATAGGCTGATGGGTGGAGGGGTATGGATGGGCCTTGAGGATGGCATCTTGGGCGCTAATGGTGAGGGGTGAATCCAAGTTATAAAGGCACTCGGTTTGGGAGGCACTGACTGGCAGCAAACACAGTCTAGGTACAGCTTTGTAAGAAAATAATCAGAATGGGGATTCGGTGCATGACTTCACCTCATGTCTTGTGTTTCTCTCACAGGTGTCAGAACTTAAATACTACCACCTACACCCAGCCCCAGAGAAGAGCCCGACTTCAGGCAACAGGACGAGGTATACATGTTGGGGGGTGCACCATCACCACCTTCGGAGACAGCAGAGAAAAATGAATGAATGGCTTGCAAATTGAAGATCTGAGGGGGTTTAAACACAGTTGACTGGTTTTCTCTTTCCAGGAATTGACAGATGCTGCTTATTATGTTTGAGCCAGCAGATGCATTTCCCAGGTGAGTGTTAAAGCAATGGTTCTTTTCATTGCCTCTGTCTGGACTGTTTTCTAGCTCCCAACAGGGTTCTCACTTCTGGGGGACTTCCTGATGGGGGTCTCTTTTCTAGGGGCCTTCCTGTCAGTGGTCTGTCTTCTGGGGCTCATTCTGACAGGGATCTCTCTTCCAGGGCTTTTCCTGATGGGGTTTCTTTTCTGGGGGTCTTCCTGACAGGGGTCTCTTCTGGGGGGCCTCTCGGGGTTTCCTTATTTAGGTGTCTCAGTGGGGGTGTCTATTTAGGGGGTCTCTATATTTAGGGGTCTTTGTGGGTGGCCTCCTTTTTTAGGCGGGCTCTGTGGGCGGTCTCTTTAATTAGGGGGGGCGCTCTGTGGTGGGGAATGTCAGACCCATGTACAGGGGAACCTTAAAAATCTGGGGGTGGGGGCCTGAAATATGCTCAATTGCAGGAAGGCCGCATTATCGTGCCACTCGCTCAAAATGGCAGTCTGATAGTGGGATTCCCTTGGAAATCCTTAGTAATCCTCGCCATGCATAAATTTGCATGCCTAAGGATTGGGAATCGCTTCCTGATTTGCGTTCCCATGGGAAAGCACAGTCTCCAAAATGGAGAGGTTTTGTAGAGTAACATAACAGACATGTGTAAATTTAGATAAAATCTTTACCATTGCAAAATTATAACTACTTACAATATATTCACAGTTAATTGGATTCTCTGTACAGTCAAAAGTTTTTTTATGTCACATTCACCACCTGCATCCACTTGGCTGCCTTCAATCCTCAAATAGGTTTGCTTAAAGTATGCTTACAACTTCATTACCAGAGTGACAACAAATGTCCATCCCTACCTTGCACATTAACCTTTGCATTCATTGAGTGTTTCCATCATGTGAAACACCGTTGTATCAGAAGGTCTCTGGCCATGATGTGTCCTGCATGGACTCCTCATAGATTCTAAGGCAACATCACCTCTCACTGGACTCCATCCTCCTTACTTTCATCCATACTCTCCTCATCCACCTGGGAGTAGTTCAGTTGGCTGGACAGCTGGTTTGTGATGCAGAGCAAGTCCAACAGTGTGAGTTCAATTCCTGTACCGGCTGCGGTTGTTCATGTAGGCCCTGCCTTCTCAACCTTACCCCTTGCCTGAGGTATGGTGATGCTCAAAGGGGAAAGCAGTCTATGGCCACCTGGGTCTATGGTGACTTTACTTCCCTAGAGAAGCTATTTTTCTTTGAATACTAGCAGGCTATTTGGCTAAGAATAAATTAAAAGTGCACCAGACTCAAGTTTACTTTCACTACGCCCGAATGTAGGTTAGAAAAGGGAATACAACTAGAGAGGAAAATGCAATCTTGGGCAAGATGATAAAAATGTGCACTAAATCACACAAAATTATTTTACTGTTGCAATACTGCATTAGTGCCCTCTCTAACTTAATTTAATGGTTTAAAGTTATAGTTTAAAAGGCATTATTGAACTATAAAAGGTCAAAAACAGAATGGAAAACTAAGATCAAACACATAAACAGCATGCAATCTCAATTTTACATTAACATCTCCTATTATTAGATTCTTGGGCTATACTCAATACGTTTTTGGAACATTGTTGATGATAAAATCAATTATATACCATGTGAGAGCTGAACTTATAACCCTGCATATAGTGCAGCAGAAAACCATTCATACAATGGCAGTCATCAAAATCTTTAACTTCTATAAATATAGCAAATCAGTAACACCTTTATTTTGCATCCAGTCTATTTTTTTCCATTAATTCTTCTTTAAATGTCTAATTTCCTCCCTCATTTATTTTTCCTGTATTCTTGCTGGCAAGAAACTCTTTTTTTTTCACATTACATCTGCTTTCTCACCATTGATTTCTTGGATTTGATTTCCCATTTTTTTTCTTCTCTCAATTATTCTTGCTTGTTTTCATTTTCTAATTTCTCAAATTCCTGGTCCAGTAACTTGCACAGCGACTAGGAGAAGATGAGTCTATTATTACCAGAGTGACAACATATTTAGGTTAACATCTTTATCCTTGTCATGCTTTAACTGATTGTTAGTATTTTCAGCAGATATTGAAATTATTTGTCATGGTTGCAAGCCAGTTAAGTGATGCATATTGACAATGATCAGTACAATGATCTACAGTTGGGGATTTATAACCAACATTCCTAAACTTATCAGACAAATACATTCTCCAATCTGTTACCCAGGGGCTGGAGGTGGTTACAGAGTAGGGGAGGCTTGTGGAAGCTGGAGAAACTCCCAGGGGGAGGGGAGGGGGAGGGGAAGGGGAGAGGGGAGGGGGGAGGGGAGGGGAGGAGGGGAGGGGAGGGGGGAGGGGAGGGGAGGGGAGGGGAGGGAAGGTGGTTTCAGAAAGCAGTCCAGAGATCAGTTTGCCAGCAGGAAATCGACTAAAGTGTTGCCTTGGCAGTGAAAAGCTGCCCAAGGCCAGAAAACAATGGCAAAGTGCCATTGAATAGAGGGGTGGTTCTCGGCAGTGCAGTGGAGAAACACCCCGCCAAACGTATCAAAGAGTGGGCTTAACTTTTGTCAGCTGAATCGTGCCCTTCAGGTTTGCTTCCTGATATGTTGACACATTTGATAAGTTAACAAATCTCAATATGGGAACTACAGTATAGCCTCAGTGCAGTAGGAGGGGAATCATCCAGGGTTCCCGTATCTAATGGCTATCTATCCATTGAGCCTTGCTGGAACATGTATGTGTACGAATGTATGAGTATGTGTGTGCATATGTGAAAATATTGGGTAAAGGGGTAAAGGCATTAACCTACTTGCGTCTCTCCACAGATGCTTTTCTTTTTGATCACAGGCCCCCTTGTCAGATGAACTGAGTATCTCAATTTGCATAACTGGTTAGCTTCATTCCCAGCTTCCACTCATCAAAATAAATGGCTACACGACGATCAATTGGCCAGGCTTTGGAGAAATTGATTCTTAAGACGACATCATTAGTGTAAAGATTGATTGTGAGTTTCTATTTCCCCTCCATTGCTATGCGGCTGCATTTTTTTGTTGACAGCAAATAATGTTGTCATGCGTTTTGTTGCTGTGGCACCTGTATTGTTGAAAATTTGTCTTTTAACAGTTCACTTAGTTGCTGCTACAATTGAGCTTATGTCTATGTGGCAAAGATAGGAATTCCTTTGTGAGTTCTGAATATGCTGCATTAACCAAGTGACAAAGATGAGTTCATAAGGAGGCAACAATACGTGATTTGTTATATCTGTACCCATCTGTATTCTCTTAATAAATGCAACGTCTTTACCTGGACACATTAGAGAAGACCAATTTTTGTTGTCTCCACTTTATAAGAAAGGTTGTCACAAGTAGATTTCTAGAATGAGGACAGCTAATTCTTGTAGCTGCAAAAATGACCACAGAATTTACTCTTACTTTTGCAATGGAATGCTCCCACATCTGACATGGTGAGTCAGTCCACCGTGCTCAGATGTATCAAGTAAATGGCAGGTGTTTGCAAAATTTTATCGGTTTCCCTGCAGCTCAATTGGATATGACACAAATCAAGGTGGCAATGTTCCCAAGAGAACAAACCATATATTAATAATATTAATCATAATAATCTTTATTATTGTCACAAGTGGGCTTACATTAACACTATAATGAAGTTACTGTGAAAAGCCCCTAGTCGACACATTCCGGCGCCTGTTCGGGTACACAGAGGGAGAATTCAAATGTCCAAATTATCTAACAGCACGTCTTTCGGGACTTGTGGGAGGAAACTGGAGCTCCCGGTCTCTGATGGTTGAGTCTCCGATATGGGGGTCTCTGACGGGGGGCTCTGATACGGGGGTCTCTGATATGGGGTCTCTTTTATGGATGTCTTTGAAAGGGATGGTCTCTGATATGGGGTTCTCTGATGGTTGTGTCTCTGATGGGGGGTCTCTGATATGAGGGCCTCTGGTATGGCATCTCTGATATGGGGGTTTGATGGGGGGAATCTAAAGAGGAGTTTGGGGGGTAGGGTAGGCAGGATTTGCATTGCATTGTGGGAGAGGGGCCCCTCTGATAGTCTTTGGGAGCACCAAAATGAAATATTTGCCCCTTTACCCACTGCGGAGTCCACTGCGTCAGGGCCACACTTGAAAATACTTGTCCCAATCCATGCCCCCATGAATCCTGGCTAAGTGGGTCGGAACATGACAGGGGCGTGGTGAATCAGTCTTCCAGTCCATTAATCAGATACAAATGGGTTCAAATGACCATTCGCATTCCCCTGCCAGTGCAGGGGGTGGAGCTTGCTGCCGCTGGCGGGGTACCGGAACATCAGAACGGGCTCCGATCCTGATTTTTGCCCAATGCTCAATTCTCTGCCACTACCAGAGAATCCACCTCCAGATTTTCCCTCATATCGGCAAAGTCTAATGTCAGGGCAAAGGCGGTGTTGGAGCCAACAAATGCATTGGTGGTTTTCTCCATCATATAATGCAGCACTTTGAAAAAAAAAGGTTCAAGTCACAGATGGATTGTTCTTCCTTCAACAAACATTCAAACCCTCCACCACCGGCGAACAGTGGCCGTTGGTGATACCATCGACAAGATGCACTTCAGTAACTCACCAAGGTTCCTTCGACAGCACCTTCCACTACCATCTAGAAGGACAGAAGCAGCAGCCCCGATCTGCGAGAAGCTTTTCCTGCTGACGTTGGCAAGACGCCAACAGGAAATCACTCTAACTCTGGCCTTGGTGGAGAGAAACTCCCAAAGGCCAAAATAAATGGCAAAGTGGCGTTGAATAGCAGGGTGTTTCTCGGTTCTGCAGCCGTTGAGAAGTACCCCTCTAAATGCACCCAAAACCGAACATAGATTTTTTTCCTGTTGAATCGCACCCTAAAGGGTTTACTAGTTGGAGTAATAGTGTGCATAAAGTAAATTGTACCTGCTGTTACTACATTTCTCGTGGGCTGACGGCAGTGATGTTACGTTCCACTTGATAACAAGGCAATTCTGAAAATACATCATATGTTATTACTGCTGAAAGATTGGAGCTGTCCCACCACACATTCTGGAACAAATTAGCAGATCTTCAACACTTACACAAAAGATGTTTTCCTCAATGAGCTCTTTTCTGAAGACAGGCTCACCAAGGTGGAAATAGTTTCTCTGTACTTCACTCAGCTCGCCTCAAAACGGTTATGTAATCTGTGCTGGCGTGTGAGTCACTCAAGTTGTGCTATGAAGATTTCCGGCCCAGGCTCCTACCAGCTGATATTGCCTCTTGTTTTCAATAATCTGTTTGAAGAGAAAAGGCTGATAATGTTAATTTGATTTCAGGATTGAATCTGTTGTAATGGATTCAGATGCTGTGATTTAAAGATGCCGTTTTATAACGTAAATCTCCATGTTACAAAGAAAGCAAGAGTAAAAATGAGACTAATGAAATAAAAATGTCCATTAGTTGATGGAAACCCACCTCCAAATTCTCCATCCCATACTAAAATTCCGTGCCAAAAAATGCTGGCAGCCATTTTGTCGAAACTGTAACAGTTGGCGGAATTTTCAAAACAAATGTCAGGTTCCGACTGAAAACTGTGTTTCAATCCAGAAACACAGCCAGATTTTCTGTCCAGGTGTTCGACACGGTCAGAAAAAAATCAGGGCAGCGATGTTTGCGCCAACACTCTGGCGGGGCCTAATAGAGCCAGCAACCCGGCTACACGGAGATCGGGGTGCCATCTTCTTTTTTTAATATAAATTTAGAGTACCCAATTCATTTTTTTCCAATTAAGGGCAATTCAACGTGGCCATTCCACCTACCCTGCACATCTTTGGGTTGTGGGGGCGAAACCCAGGCATTCACGGGGTGAATGTGCAAACTGCACACGGACAGTGACCCAGAGCCGGGATCCAACCTGGGACCTCGGCGCCGTGAGGCAGCAATGCTAACCACTGCGCCACCGTGCTGCCCCTGGGGTGCCATCTTCATAGAATCATAGAATGTACAGTGCAGAAGGAGGCCATTCGGCCCATCAAGTCTGCACAGGATCTTGGAAAGAGCACCCTACACCCTACCTGTGCCTCCACCCTAATCCTGTAACCCAGTAACCCCACCTCACCTTTTTGGACACTACAGGCAATTTATCATGGTCAATCTACTTACCTTGCATATCTTTGGGCTGTGGGAGGAAACCGGAGCACCCGGAGAAAACCCACGCACACACGGGGAGGATGTGCAGACTCCGCACAGACAGTGGCCCAAGCCGGGAATCGAACCTGGGACCCTGGAGCTGTGATGCAACTGTGCTAACCACTGTGCAGCCGTGTTGCCCGAGGATCTTTAAAGGATGCTCTGATCAGCTCTCACCTCCGGAACCTCCAGGCACCTCCGCACCCCATGGTCATCATGACTGTTTTTCGTTTTTGAAAGGGGTACATTACGCGGGGCTGGAAGGTACGGTGTAAAACCAATTAATGCGATTTAAATCAATGTAAATTTATGGTAATCTGATTCCCGCCCCTTCTGGTGTGAACCTGATCACATCACAAGTGGGGGGGGGCAGGGAAGATCTCAAACTGAGTTCTTGCTGGCACAAATCCCATTTGGTCCTCTCGCGAGATCTCACAGCTATAATGGGATTTGCGCCCGTAGCGAACAGACTCAAAAAATCACCCAGTGTCTGCATTCCTGAGCCGGCTTCTTGTGGAAGCCCACACTCGACTTTGTGTTAATTGTTAGCACAGGGATGGCCACACAACATCCCTTCTTGTGACAGTGCATTTCAATGTGCATTTCAACTCCAATTCTATTGGCTGTCAGCACACCTTTTAATGCTCGGGTACCACTGCAAGTGCTACTTATGTCCTCTCCACAGAAACTGTGCCCAATAGTTTTCCTATTATTAAGGGGTGTGTATAAAGCATCAAGACTGTTCTGCATTATGCTTGTCTAATGTTGCCGCAGCTGAGCATTTGCATTGTACCATGCATAAATGTGGAAGAGAAAGGAAAAGACTTGCATTTATATAGCTGCTTTCATGACCTCATAATGTATGCAAAATAATTTAAATATCTTTAAATAAACATCTTTTGATGCACAGTCAATGCTGATGTAGAAATGTACATGTTAGAATGTAGAAACATAAGAAACATTCGCCCATGAAACCCCTTGAATTTGATCTGCAATCCAATAGTCGCATAAATAACAATGATTAGAAAATTAAGGATTTGTGAAAAATGGATTGCATTTATTTTGGCACCAGAAACATCTTACACATTTACAACCAAGTCCTATTAACCTGGCTGAGTGCATTCAATTTTTGGATCTAGGCAGGATGTCCATTTGCTATTACTGTACCTCGACAAGAGGAGCTCCAAGGAAGAACCAGAATAAAATGCTTGACGTTCCTCTCATTTTCTTTGGTTCCAATGGGACTTTCAAATCAAACAAAAAAAGCACATCCTCCAATCTGCAAGCAATGTCCTTTAAGACATGTTGCTGTACTCAATTTCCTCCACTCCCTCCAACCAATTGCATTGCTAGTTCCGTTTATTGCATCTTCAACTTTATGTCCAGAAACTTTATTAAATGTGAAAGGTTGGTTTGACTTAGAAATATTGGTGTTTAGGCCACCTTGATGCTGGCACACATCTGTGATGTGCACTGTCCCATGTCTGTTCCATTCTCGGGCATAAAGAGCAGTTAGATGATTTCATAGAATCATAGACTCTACAGTACAGAAGGAAGCCATTCGGCCCAGCGAGTCTCCACTGGCTCTTGGAAAGAGCACCCTACTTAAGCCCACACTGCCACCCTATCCCTGTAATCCAGTAACCCCACCTAACCTTTTTGGACACTAAAGGCAATTTATCATGGCCAATCAATCTAACCTGCACATCTTTTGACTGTGGGAGGAAACTGGAGCACCTGGAGGAAACCCACGCAGACACGGGGAGAACGTGCAGACTCCGCACAGACAGTGACCCAAGCCGGGAAACGAACCTGGGACCCTGTAACTGTGAAGCAACTGTGCTAACCACTGTGCTACCATGCTCCACTTAGTGCTGCTCTACGACTGTTTAATGTGCAACAACTAACTTGGTTAACCTCAAACTCTTCCTTCGCATTTTCTTCCTCTCTATGAATTCTCACATTATCTTCACAGTTCCTTGACAGGCCAAGTGAGAATGGGAGTTATAGTGTACTGATTCTTGGGTAAGGAAGATACTGGAACATGAATCTCATCAGCATTAAAATGTCTGCATGTGTTGAATTCACATTTAATGATGCATACGTCCATTTGTTAACTGGCAAGTGAAGAAGCATGTGACTTAAGGTGTGCATGCCTTGTGGTGATCAGGGTAATAATTTTAAACACTGTGTTTACACAATGGTCATCCATCATTGTATTGTGGCACAGATACACAGCCCTAGAGCAGCTCTAAATTTAAGTTCTTTACCAGGAATAAATTGAAATGCAATCTTACCTTTTTCCTTTAGCTTGGTGTAAAAAACCATTTGCTGTTTAGATTAATGCAACTGCCTTTCTATCAAACTTTACTTTTCTCAGCCTACTCCCAGCATTATTAAGGCCTTAACATTCAAACGAATCAGTCCTCCACTTTAAGCAGGAGTGTTTAATAAGATAGCAGATTAATTTATTACAGAGATGCTTATCTCTACTGTTCTCCTTGTCCACCAAATTAAGGGACATCATGACATCTTTGCTGAGTGCGTAGTATGTGATAGAGAAATGGATTTGCAACAGCAGACTCGAAGGAGCATATATCCATCAAGAAGCTGGCCTATTGATTGATGTGCCTTAATAGACGTAAGTATTTAGGCAAAACCGCTATTGATCATTTCAAATAGATTGCATAAGCTCAGTCACATCATAAGTATATTTCCTTCTATGAGAATAAATTCAGATATCACCCACCAATTTTCATTCAATAATTCATTCAGTGCCACAGTTTAATACACTTCAGTCTAAACTCAGAACAACTTCCACATAAGAACAGTCCAAATATCAGTATATTTATGTGGATTTACGCAAGAATATAAATACAATCAAACCTGCAAACAAATGCTGCAATAACAAACCTTTTCTGATAATAAATTACAGTGATATGCATCACTGTAAATACACAAGGGGTTAATGTAAATCCACTATAACTAAGTAAACACTAGAGGGAGCACCAGAGATGTCATGACATGCAGACATACAGCTAATGAACACATAGAATGGGACACGGCCAATGGGCAGTCAGGACACCCAGAGGTGACACTACCACAAGGGGGCATTACAAAACCCATATATAAAAGGACAGGGCACACATACTCTTTCTCTTTCCACAGGCGACACTTAGAGAGAAGGACAGGGGCAGGTCAGAAGCATCACGCCCACCACGTGGCTTAGAGCAGACTGGTTAGTTAGACTGAGTTACTATAGCAAGATTAACAGGAGAGTCGAACTCATAGAGAACTGTGCTAATGGTTCAATAAATCACATTGAACTTACTTCAAAGTCTGGAGTATCTTTTGGTCAAAGCTGCATCGAGTTGCAGCCTGTGTTATCCCAGAGTACATAACACATCAGAGATGACTTCAGTGCTGCATGAGGTGAATCCCTGAGAAACAAACATCAACTTTCCAGTGCCCATGCGTAAGTAACAATGAGGTATTTCTTTCTTTCATTTGTCACATTCAGTTTGATGCATTTTACTTCTACCATGTGCTTAATATGTTTCAATATTGACATTGATTGGCTTTCTTATCTCCCCACTTATTGAAGAGAATTTCAATTTAGCACCCAGCATTAGTACGATTTCTCTGGCCCTCAGGATGGGCAGGCTTTCAGCAGGAATGTAAAGAGGTAACATTTGAGTTTGAGAGGGAGCTGTACCGTTGGGGCGGTCATCACAGAACTTTGCGGGGATTAGTGCTCTGGTGTGTCTTATGACTGGTGCGATAGAGAGGCCACCGTTCAAGGTTAATTAAGGAAGCTATGGAGAGTGTCAAATTGAAAGAAAAAGTGTCCAATTTCACGAAGATTAATAGCCGAACAGAATATAAAAAACAGCAAAGAATGACTGAAAAGGTAATGAGGGAGAAATTAGATAGGGAGAGAAAGCTGGTGAGAAATAAGGGCATGATTCAATGAGGAAAAACAGAGTCCGCTTTTGGGCGTGATTAATGGGGTGTTTCTTGGTACCTGCAGGGTTGAGAAAGACCCCACTCTTCAGCGGCACTTAGCCATTTTGTTTTGGTCTCGGAAAGGAATGTCCCGCTGAGGCCGCATTTACATCGTTTCTGGCACCAACGAACTCAGCTCACCAGTGCAGGAAGATTACTCGCGATCGGGATGCCATTTTTAAAGGCAGACCCTGGGCTGGATTCTCTGTTTGGGAGACTAAGTCCCCACGCCAGCGTGAAAACGGTGGTGTTTTACACCTAGAAAACTGGCGCAAAACAACCACCGATTCCCTGCTCGGGGGGGGCTGCTAGCAGGCAGGCAGCATAGAGCTCCGTGGCTGCGCATGCAGTGGCTATGCCGTGCTTCATGGAGGACTCAGCCCGCAGACCCGGACCACAAACTTAGTATCCACCTTCGGCCGCTCGTGCGCCCCAGACCGCACCGCCCCCCCCCACCCCCCCAGTGCCCCCAGCCGCGAATGAAGTTCCCCTGTCCGCGGATGTGCCCTAGCCCTGCTATGGCAGCGCTGGACTGAGTCCGCAGCCGCCATGCTGAGTTCACGACGGGTGGGACCACACGTGTTCCTCGCCGTCAGTAACTCGGCCGGTCGGGGAAGGAGCATCGGGGGGCAGGCCTCAGACAATGGCCTGAGGCCTTGGATGCAGCTTGCGGCATTCTCCTAGAGTACGCCGATTTTCAGGAGGCGGAGCATCACAAAAGCGGCGCCGCCCCCCTCGCCGAACGCAATTTTGCCGTCGCGGATCGGAGAATCCAGCCCCATATCTTTCATCAGCGATCTTTTGTCTCCCCTCCACAGCCTCTAGACCCTCCACTGCACTCAACATTCCTCTTCCGGGGTCCTCGAGCGCCCACCTGGCAGTGTCACCCAGGCATCTTGAAAGTCTGGATGCCCGGGTGGCAGTGCCAATGTGCCAGACTGGCAATGCCAAGGTGCCTGGGTGCCAGTGGGAGTGCCAGGGTACAACCCTGCCCAGAGCACGGTTGCCTACAATGGCGTGGGAGACTCCATCCCCTACCAGGTGCCGTTATGAATGGCCTACCTTAGTGTGGACAGTACTGAATGTCGCCCGGCCGAGGACTCGCTCGGCCAAGGGGGAATCCAGCGCAGACACAAATATGCTGATCTGGATCATGCCCAGTGAGGGTGTGATCCAGATTGCAACGTCTCATGAGTTTTGGTTGAATCTTGTCAGACGTCCCGGGCGTAGCAAATCTTGCAAGAGGCCTGGCACAACATTCAATGGCCTCGTGGCATCACCAAGTCGGGTGCGACGAGGCCAGCACATCCCACCCATTATATCAGACAGTCAGAGTTCAAGACTCCAACGGGGAGTGGGTAATGCCTGGAAAGTGCCAGGGGCACTGCGGCGGGTTTCCATTGGGGAGATTCGGGGTGGTGGGGGGTTCACAGGGAGTGGAGACCCATGTCTTTTGGAGGGATCGGGTGACCATGGTGGGTGGGGGAACTGTTCTTTGGGGGGGTGCTCTGTGACCATGAGAGAAGGGGTTTCCCTGCCTGGGGGGGAGGGGGGGGCGTTTCCATGTCCGGTTTGGGGGGGGAGGGTGCTCCTTATTATTAGTTTTTTAAACATACACCCTGATCTGCCAGGACCAGAAGTTGCCTACAGGCCGCCTCTGTCAACAAGAAGTTGTGGGACCTGGCTGCTTGATTGTTGTTTTTACTAAATGTCAAAAGAACATGGCAGGTGGTGCCGGAGAGCTACGCCCCGCTTTCCCGTCCAAGCTGGCACTGAGAAAATTCCACCCATTTGTATCTGAATCTGCACAACATTCATAACAAAACAAATGAATTTTCAGCGAAAATAAAAATAAATGTGTATGATCTGAAAGTCATTACAATGACTTGTTTGCAAGATGGCAGAGGCTGGGATTTGAATATACAGGGGTACGTGATGTTTCGGAATGACAAGAAGCTGGAAAAGCTGGTGGGACAACTTTTCAAATTAAGGATGATATTAGCACAATCGAGAGGTTAGCTTAGTTCTAAAGCTCATGATGGAGAAGCAGTTGGGGTAGAGTAAAGGGGCGGGATTTACCGAGCGTGTTTTTCAGCGGCGGAGACGGCTTGCCAGCGGGAATTTCTGGTCCCGCCATTGTCAACAGGATTTGCCATTGAACACACCCCTCGCTGCCGGGAAACCCAAGGCAGCAGTGCGCCATCAGTGGGACTGCAATATCCCACCGGTGTCAACAGCCGGCAAGTTCCACCCAAGAAATTAAAAAGGTAAGATGGCACTTGTGGGAATAGTTTATTTAACAGAAATAATGGGTTATATTAATCTGCATATAGATTGGATGAATTAGAATGGCAAAGGTAGCCAAGAACATGAGTTCCGTGTTTTTGGGACAGTTTATTGGAGCAACAAGTTTTAGAATCAATCAGAGAACAGGCTATTTTAGATTTGATAATGTGCAATGAGGCAGGATTAATTAATGACCTCATAGAGATGTAGGTAGCAATGATGAGGTCATCCTTAAAATAAATGGCTGCAGAGATAGTGAATACATTGGTTTTCATTTTCCAGAATTCCCAAGATTTTGGAAATGTCCCATCAGATTAGAAAATAGGGAATGTTCAACTCTACTCAGAAAAGGAGAGAGACAGAAACAGGACAGAACAGGCCAGTTAGCTTGACATCTGTCATAGCAAAAGTGCTAGGATTTGTTATAAAGGAGGTTATAGCAGGGCACTTGGAAAATCTCAATGCAATCAGGCAAATTTAGGTTCAGTGAAAGGTAAATCATGTTTGATTAGTTCATTACAGTTCTTTGAGGAAGTAAGAGCAATGGGGAACCTGTGGATGTGGTGTGCTAAGATTTCCAGAAGGCATTTGACAAGGTGCCATATAAAAGGTTAACATGGTGTATTGGATAACACATGAGCATAGATAGAGGATTGGTTATCTAACAGGAAACAGAGTGTATGCAAAAATGTGTAATTTTTAGTTTGCCAAGATGCAACAAGTGGAGTGGCACAGGAGTCAGTGCTGTGGCCTCAACTAATTAAAATGTATTTCAATGACTTGGATGAAGAGTATGATTGCTAAATTAGCTGATGACACAGATAGGAGAGCAAGTTGTGAAGAGGACATAAGTCTGCAAAGATAGGTTAAGCAAATGGGAAGGGAAAGGACTTTGCAGATGGCGTAAAATATGGGCAAATGTGAACTTTGGCAGGAAGACTAGAAAAGCAGCATGTTATTTAAATAAAGAGAGATTGAAGAACTCCGTGGTACAGAGGACATAGTCTCCCAACGTTTGTAAAAAAAAAAAGGTTTTTGAAGTTTTCTATTTGAGCCTGCGGAATCTCTTCCGCAGAAAGCAATGGAGGCAGGGTCATTGAATATTCTTAAGGCAGTTAGATATATTCTTGGCTGACAAGGGAGTCAAAAGCTGTGGGAAGGAAGCAAGGCAGTAGAGTTGAAGCCACAATCAGATCAGCCATGAGTGGTTGAGCTGGTTTGAGAGGACGAATAGCCTACCCCTGCTCCTAATTCATATGCTTGTATGTTCTTATGTCTTTCTACACTCACACCTGTTCAAAGAAGCAGGTGCACAGACCTTGATAGCGTTACTTGACAATGTCAAAGCTGGAGATCTGCCTCTTTGGTGATTGTATCCACCAGAGAAGTAGATCCTGAATTCAATGGGGATTCTGTCAGTGACCTGCTATAAATCTAGCAGGTGACTGATGAAGCCCTAAGGAAAACAATGTGAATATCAGTAAATTATCTTTTTAGTCCATTTCCCATATGGTCCCGTGACCTCCTAGAGTTATGTCAGGAAACTGCAAACCCTCATGGATTGTTCGGGCTGCAGTCTGAGTTTTGTTGCCTTCCACAGTCTGACTTGCAGATGCCATCACCCAGGACTACGCATGTCGGTGAAAGTTTCTACTGACATTGAAACTCAATGAAATGTTCCCCTTTTGAACGAGTGGTCAGGTAGTCTGCTGTGCACTGCTCCTTCATCAAGTCACCAATCCCTTGTTTACCAGAAAGGGATTCTCCGACCCGCCAGCTCTGCTGGCAGTGGGATTCTCCATTCCCGCAACCGGCCAATGGGGTTTCCATTGTGGGCCACCCCATGCCATCAGGAAAAGCACGGACGTGGGTGCACTGCCGGTGGGCAGAGGATCCCGCCAATGGAGAATCCCACAGCATAACTTTATTACTTCTATGAAAGAGAGTAGCCTTCATCAAGAGAAGGCTTCTGCATCTTTTAATGACAGCCATGTTCATACAATCACCCCTTCCATTAATCACACTCATCACAATTCTTCATTGCATGTACTGAGGCTAGAAAGCGTTGCTTTGAGCCTTTGATTATGAGATCAATTTGTTCTATCCACAGCCCTGCTGCTACTTTCCGAGTAGCACTGCATGTTCATCATATTGGTGTGTCATTTGAAAATGCATGCAGTATTGTTCCTGGAATTCCCTTTCATACAACCCATTGAACCAGGCTTAATCTTCTGGCATACTGGAAATGAAGGAACATGTTACATGAAGCCATGAGATTACAGACTGTGCCGTTTTACAAATATCATATTACCATTGACGGTCCACAGTGGCACATGGATTTCCAATGTTGGGTTGCTCGATCTACCATCAGCATAATGGTAGGGCCACACTCCAGAGTGGAGAGTGTCCTCATTGGAAAGATGAGACTTTGTCACTCCTATTAATGGGTATATGTGTCTGAGACTTTCCTTCATATTGATTCTTTCACCATCTGACATGGGTCCCATCTGGCAGTTTATCCTGCAGGATTCTATCAGCTTGGTCACTGATGGCACTACCAAACCACTCCTGCTATGAGTCAACATAGGATTTGTAGGGTGACTTGGTGTTGAAATGTCTTCAACTGAGGTACTGTCTTCCAGGTATTGTCAGGTTCAGGTGTTGTCAGGTTCTCAGGAATGTTTACGTCTTCACTTGGCACAGTTTATTGAAGGCTCTCGGTTGACTCTGTCTCTGGCAAACTAGTTTTAGTTGCTAAAAATTGGTCAGGGTGTCTTCTCCACACAACATCGTCCCGAGTTTGAACGGTGTAGGAGGCCAGACCTATCTGTACTAATAGATGGCATACATCCACTTCTCATTGGTGGTGTAGTGCCTTGCCAATACTTCTTGACCTTTATGAAAAACATGGCATTGAGCCCTGTTTTCATGTCATAGAACCTGATTTGGTTGCTTTTTCTGAGCTTTCACTTCAGAGGCTACGAACTTTAATTCACACTGCGGAGCTTGGCACACCCAGAATAGATTTTAACTGGAGTAAGGTGGAGCTGAAATTCTGCGGGTGATGGAGTTTTCCGACTTTGCTCCAGCTCCATTTGCAACCCCTTTAGTTCTTGCATCGAGGTTTCATTCTCACTGCATTCACCCTGGAATGCAATTTCTAACCCCTCCAGTTCAGGCTGTTGCTTCTGAGAATTTCCAATCGGGCTCTTTCCCTTGAGGAACATATCAAATTTAGTCTTTAGGTTTGGGTTGTTAAGCATAGTCAGGTTATGGTAATTCATCTTGCTGTTGGTATGTTCAATAGACTTCAGATGCCGTTGTACAAAGAGAAATAGGAAAGGGATATTGTTGTTGCAGACTGCACTCTGAGCAGCTCCAACTCTTTTCCTTTGGTCGTCTGGATCAACTCCCATCCAAACATCCTTCACAATTTCTGAGCTGGCTCCTTCTGCTCCTGTTGTTGCCAACGATCAGCAATCTTTTTATTCTTGTTGACTATTGATGTATGAAGGAAGTCAGCAGCTCTTTTTCCAAACTGCATGTTCTTTCCAATGAACTTGAGAAAGAGCATTCTCAATGTTCAGGCATTTCGATAGGCACATCAATTTCTTGTTCCTCTATGATTTGGATTTTACAAATAGGCCACGTAAATGCATTCCAGACATCCTCGCCGAATTTTTCAGTGTACTTTTGACCTTCATTTTTGTCAAATCATTCATATGCATCTTCCGTACGCTCTTCCCCCTTTGTTTCTCGATCCTGAACCACATTTGTTACAGTATTCTGAGCCTTTGTCATCTTGGTCCCAGCACTGGAGCCTGAGCCTCGGCCACAACTGATTTTAGAGCTTTTTCAGCAGCTGCTACTTTCTGCTCCTTTAGGCTTTTCGTTTGACCTGCTTCAGCATCTGATATGAGATTCACCTCAGCCCAACTTAACCAACCAGGTTCTCCCTATTAGGGCTGGATAGTTGCCTTTAACGATATGTCTATGGTCTGTCTCTTTAGCTGCACATTTACCTCAAGACAGGCCCTCAATGGCACTACTTCTCCGGTATAGGTTTGAAGTGTTAACTTTGAACGTCAAAGGTAATATCTCATAGTTTTACTTGATAAACAGTTTCTGGGACCAACAAAATGGCTGCACCAATGTCCACCTCCATTTTCATTGGTTGTCTGTCCAGTGAAGGAGTGACCCACAGATGGTTGGCTGCACTAGTAATGCCCAATACGTTCAATGAGAATTGATTATCCTTTTGAGTATCGGGGAGACTTTTCCCTCTATTTGATTTTTCATTTGATATATTTGGTTCTTGCTTTTATAATTCTTGTTTGTAGCTTGTTTTTTCAAACAAGGTACCCTTGAGTCTGTTTCCTTTTGAGTTTGGAATACCTCCAGCCCTAAACTATTGTTGCAGGGTACTACGCTATTTTACTTACTACTTTCTGGGCAGGGCATGTGGCCAGCTTCTTTCGATGTTGTTTTCTCCAAAATCTGTGGTTAAACGTTGGTTCCTTCGATGGAGTTACTGCTATTATTTGGTACCCCCTGTTGTCAGCTTTGATGTAATAATGTTTTCATCTTCTTAATTCTTTTTGGATGGCTTACTCCACTGGATTCCAGCAGTTCTTTTTCAGATGTTTGCAATGTGGATTAACCATCTCATTATCAGTTTCTTTGTGGAATTTTTAAAGGATAGGCTTGCAGACAATGAAGGCAGCATAGTTTTGTGAAGGGGTTGTCGTGTCTCACTAAGTTGATAGAGTTTTTCGAGGAGGTCACAAAGATGGTTGATGCAGGTAGGGCAGTGGATGTTGTCTATATGGACTTCAGTAAGGCCTTTGACAAGGTCCCTCATGGTAGACTAGTACAACAGGTGAAGTCACATGGGATCAGGGGTGAGCTGGCAAGGTGGATACAGAACTGGCTAGGTCATAGAAGGCAGAGAGTAGCAATGGAAGGATGCTTTTCTAATTGGAGGGCTGTGACCAGTGGTGTTCCGCAGGGATCAGTGCTGGGACCTTTGCTGTTTGTAGTATATATAAATGATTCGGAGGAAAATGTAACTGGTCTGATTAGTAAATTTGCAGACGACACAAAGGTTAGTGGAATTGCGGATAGCGATGAAGACTGTCAGAGGATACAGCAGGATTTAGATTGTTTGGAGACTTGGGCGGAGAGATGGCAGATGGAGTTTAATCCGGACAAATGTGAGCTAATGCATTTTGGAAGGTCTAATGCAGTTAGGGAATATACAGTGAATGGTAGAACCCTCAAGAGTATTGAAAGTCAGAGAGATCTAGGTGTACAGGTCCACAGGTTACTGAAAGGGGCAACACAGGTGGAGAAGGTAGTCAAGCAGGCATACGGCATGCTTGCCTTCATTGGCTGGGGCATTGAGTATAAGAATTGGCAAGTCATGTTGCAGTTGTATAGAACCTTAGTTAGGCCACACTTGGAGTATAGTGTTCAATTCTGGTCGCCACACTACCAGAAGGATGTGGAGGCTTTAGAGAGGGTGCAGAAGAGATTTACCAGAATGTTGCCTGGTATGGAGGGCATTAGCTATGAGGAGCGGTTGAATAAACATGGTTTGTTCTCACTGGAACGACGGAGGTTGAGGGGCGACCTGATAGAGGTCTACAAAATTATGAGGGGCATAGACAGAGTGGATAGTCAGAGGCTTTTCCCCAGGGTAGAAGGGTCAATTACTAGGGGGCATAGGTTTAAGGTGAGAGGGGCAAGGTTTAGAGTAGATGTACGAGGCAAGTTTTTTACACAGAGGGTAGTGGGTGCCTGGAACTCGCTACCGGAGGAGGTGGTGGAAGCAGGGACGATAGTGACATTTAAGGGGCATCTTGACAAATACATGAATAGGATGGGAATAGAGGGATACGGACCCAGGAAGTGTAGAAGATTGTAGTTTAGTCGGGCAGCATGGTCAGCACGGGCTTGGAGGGCCGAAGGGCCTGTTCCTGTGCTGTACATTTCTTTGCTCTTTGTATAAAAAGGAGCTTTATTGGAAAGGTGTTTACTCTACAGACAGCTAAAGAACAAAGAACAAAGAAAAGTACAGCACAGGAACAGGTACCTTCTCCACCAGTGTTGCCCCTTTCAGTGACCTGTGGACCTGTACACCAAGATCTCTCTGACTATCAATACTCTTGAGGGTTCTACCATTCACTGCATATTCCCTACCTGTATGAGACTTTCCAAAATGCATTACCTCACATTTGTCCAGCTTAAACTCCATCTGCCATCTCGCCGCCCAAGTCTCCAAACAATCTAAATCCTGCTATTTCCTCTGACAGTCCTCATCGCTATCCGCAATTCCACCAACCTTTGTGCCGTCCGCAAACTTACTAACCAGACCAGTTACATTTTCCTCCAAATTATTTATATATGCTGCGAACAGCAAAGGTCCCAGCCCTGATCCCTACGGAACACCACTAGTCACAGCCCTCCAATCAGAAAAGCACCCTTCCATTGCTACTCTCTGCCTTCTATGACCTAGCCAGTTCTTCATCCATCTTGCCAGCTCACCTCTGATCCCATGTGACTTCACCTTTTGTACCAATCTGCCATGAGGGACCTTGTCAAAGGCCTTACTGAAGTCCATATAGACAACATCCACTGCCCTACCTGCATCAATCATCTTTGTGACCTCGAAAACCTCTATCAAGATAGTGAGACATGTCCTCCCCTTCACAAAATGGTGCTGCCTCTCGCTAATACGACCTCTTGCTTCCAAATGGGTGTAGATCCTGTCTCGAAGAATTCTCTCCAGTAATTTCCCTACCACAAACATAAGGCTCACCGGCCTGTAGTTCCCTGGATTATCCATGCAACCCTTCTTAAACAAAGGAACAACATTGGCTATTCTCCAGTCCTCCGGGACATCAGCTGAAGACAGTGAGAATCCAAAGATTTCTGTCAAGGCCTCAGCAATTTCCTCTCTTGCCTCCTTCAGTATTCTGGGGTGGATCCCATCAGGCCCTGGGGACTTATCCACCTTAATATTTTTCAAGACACCCAACACTTCGTCTTTTTGGATCTCAATGTAACCCAGGCTATCACACACCCTTCTCCAGACTCAACATCCACCAATTCCTTCTCTTTGGTGAATACTGATGCAAAGTATTCATTTAGTACCTCGCCCATTTCCTCTGCCTCCACACATAGATTCCTCCCCTGTTCTTCAGTGGGCCAACCCTTTCCCTGGCTACCCTCTTGCTTTTTATGTACGTGTAAAAAGCCTTGGGATTTTCCTTAACCCTATTTGCTAATGGCTTTTCGTGACCCCTTTTAGCCGTCCTGACTCATTGCTTAAGTTCCTTCCTACTTTCCTTATATTCCACACAGGCTTCACCTGTTCCCAGCCTTCTAGCCCTGACACATGCCTCCTATTTCTTTTTGACAAAGCCGAAAATATCCCTTGTTATCCAAGAATTGCAAGATTTGCCATATTTATCCTTCTTCCTCACAGGAACCTGCCGGTCCTGAATATCTTTCAACTGACATTTGAAAGCCTCCCACATGTCAGATGTTGATTTACCCTCAAACATCCGCCCCCAATCTATGTTCTTCAGTTCTCGCCGAATATTGTTATAATTAGCCTTCCCCCAATTTAGCACATTCACCCGAGGACCACTCTTATCCTTGTCCACCAGCACTTTAAAACATACTGAATTGTGGTCACTGTTCCCGAAATGCTCCCCTACTGAAACTTCTACCACCTGGCTGGGCTCATTGCCCAATACCAGGTCCAGTACAGCCACTTCCCTAGTTGGACTATCTACATATTGTTTTAAGAAGCCCTCCTTTATGCTCCTTACAAACTCTGCCCTGTCCAAGCCCCTAGCACTAAGTGAATCCCAGTCAATATTGGGGAAGTTAATGCCTCTAATCACAGCAACCCTGTTGCTTTTACTCCTTTCCAAAATCTGTCTACCTGTCTGCTCCTCTGTATCCCGCTAGCTGTTGGGAGGCCTGTAGTAAACCCCCAACATTGTGACTGCACCCTTCTTTTTCCTGATCGCTACCCATATAGCCTCGCTGCCCTCTGAGGTGTCCTCCCGTAGTACAGCGTAGTACAGCTGTGATATTCTCCCTAACCAGTAGCGCAACTCCTAAATCCTGTAATAAGTTCATCTGCGTTACCTGTTATACTTCTTGCATTAAAACATATCACGGCAGCACGGTAGCACAAGTGATTAGCACTGTTGCTTCACAGCGCCAGGGTCCCAGGTTCGATTCCCTGCTGGGTCACTGTCTGTGCAGAGTCTGCACGTTCTCCCCGTGTCTGTGTGGGTTTCCTCCGGGTGCTCCGGTTTCCTCCCACAGTCCAAAGACGTGCAGGTTAGGTGGATTGGCCATGATGAATCATCCTTAGTGACCAAAGAAGATTAGGAGGGGTTATTGGGTTACGGGGATAGGGTGGAAGTGAGGGTTTAAGTGGGTCGGTGCAGACTCGATGGGCCGAATGGCCTCCTTCTGCACTGTATGTTCTATGTATCTATGTATCTATATGCACTTCAGGCCACCAGTCCTGCTGTTTTCAGCAACATCTCCCTGCCTGCTCTTTCTCAGAGCCTTGTGGCCCTATTTCTTAGTTTTCCCTCAATTTTTTCACCTTCTGACCTATTGCTCTGGTACCCACCTCCCTTCCATACTAGTTTAAATCCTCCCATGTGACACTCGCAAACCTCGCGGCCAGGATATTTATGCCTCTCCAGTTTAGATGCAACCCGTCCTTCTTATACAGGTCACACCTACCCTGTAAGAGCTCCCAGTGGTCAACATAACTGAAACCCTCCCTCCTACACCAGCTGTTTACTCACGTGTTTAGCTGCTCTATCTTCATATTTCTAGCCTCGCTGGCACGTGGCACAGGGAGTAATCCCAAGATTACAACCTTGAGGTCCTGTCTTTTAACTTTCTGCCTAGCCTCACTGCCACATACAGTCCTGGAGTCTCTTTCACATCCACAGAAGCGCCTATCTGTGCCCCTGACTATAGAGTCCCCTATGACTATTGCCCTTCTGCGTTTTGACCCTCCCTGCTGAACATCAGAGCCAGCCGTGGTACCACTGCTCTGGCTGCTGCTGTTTTCCCCTGATAGGCTATTCCCCCCGACAGTATCCAAAGGGGTATACCTGTTCGAGAGGGGGACAACCACAGGGGATTCCTGCACTGATTGCCTGCCCCTTCTGGTGGTCACCCATTTCTCTGCCTGCACCTTGGTGTGACCACGTTTATATAACTGCTGTCTATGACGCTTTCCGCCAGCTGCATGCTCCTAAGTGCATCCAACTGCTGCTCCAACCGAACCATGCGGTCTGTGATGAGCCCCAGTTGGGTCACTTTCTGCAGATGTAGCCATCCGGGATGCTGGAAGCCTCCCGGACCTGCCACATCTCACAGTCAGAGCACTGCACCCATCTAATTGACATTGCCAAACAAGACTGACTGGTAGCCCTCCCAAAATGCCGATGATGTCATCAAAAACATCACATGATCAAACTCTTAAAGTGTCATTGTTCCACTAGAAACAAAGATGAATCCACGACAGATAGATTATTGATAGGCAAGGGAATCAAAGGTTTTTGGAGGTAGATGGGAATGTGGAATTCGAAACACAAACAAATCGGTCATTATTTTATTGAACGGCAGAGCTGGCTCTGCCGGGCCGAATGACTTACATCTGCTCCTATCTTGTGCGTTTGTATGTTCGTAAGTTCTTTGGACTCCAGCCTGTAAATGCTAGCGAAAGTCCTTGCGGGGTTGACGTGGTTGGCGGATTGCTTCAGTCTTATTCTTAACAATCCTGGATCATTGCTGACAAGTCTGCAGATGGGTGCGATCTAACGGAAACATTTCTAAGTGTGGTAGCGAGTGGAAAATGCCAGGTGTTTCCCGGCGAGGCAGTCACCGGTATCTAACATTAATTAGGGCACTTAATGATGCCCATGGGCTTCACGCCGGAAAAGACTACCCCACCGGCTGATACGCGGGACCATGCCCGGCAGTTCCACACTAACGAGGGGAAGCACTACTTAAACAGTCCCGCAGAGCAAACCCCAGACAGCACGCAGCCATGCTACCGCATAGACAGCTCCACGATTCAGGGATGCTGACCAGGCCAGACTGATGGATACGGTCAAGTCCAGACGGAATACCTTGTTCTCCTGAGGGGCTCAGAGGGTCAGCCACAAGGCAGCCAGGGCCGCCTGGGAGGCAGTGGCAGCGGCCGTCAGCTCAGGGAGTGTCACCAGGAGGACCACCACCCAGTGCCGCAAGAAGCTCAGCGACCTTCACCAGGCCACACCCGTGAGTTAGCCCCCCTGGCACCGGTGCCATCTTCGACCCCAAAGTGTTGCTGCAGTTGTATAGGGTGGTGGTGAGACCACATCTGGAATATTGTGTCCAGTTTTGGTCTCCTTATTTGAGGAAGGATGTGGTGGCATGGGAGGCAGTTCAGAGGAGATTCACCAGATTGATTCCAGGGATGAAGGGGTTGATGTGTGAGGAGAGAGTAAACAGTTTGGGCTTATACTCGCTGGAGTTTAGAAGGATGAGAGGGGATCTGATTGAGGTGTATTAAATATTAAAAGGAATTGATAAAGTAAACGTAGACCAAATGTTCCTCCTTGTGGAGAAATCTAGAATGAGAGGTCACAGATATAGGCTGAGAGGCGATAGATTTCAAACTGAGATGAGGAGGAACTACTTCTCGCCGAGGGTGGTGAATTTGTGGAACTCGCTGCCCCATAGTGCGGTGGAATCAGAGTTATTAAATGGTTTCAGGAAAGAGATAAATACATTTCTGATTTGTTTTAAACAGGTTAAAGGGACTTGGGCAAGAGGTGGGGAGGTGGATTTGAGACCAGGAAGAGATCAGCCATGATCTGATTGAATGGCAGAACAGGCTCGAAGGACTGAATTTCCTATTTATGATCCTAATTCCTATGATCCTGTGTTCCTATGTTCCTATGAGTGGAGGTGGCCACAGCATTGGTCAGTCAGTTATGGCCATGGCTGAGGGCCCTGGCATCATGACCCAGTTGCTGGAGGAAGCATCCCTGATGCAGGTCGATCTCTCCAAGGCGCTGCATAGGATGTGCCAGTCTCAGGTGGATATTGCTGAGGCACTGGGGAGCATATGGCCTGGTCGCTGGGGGACGTGTCGCAGTCTCAGGTGGACCTTGCTGAGGCGCTCCAGAGAGTGTTCCAGTTGCTGAGCACCATATCCGAGATGTAGGTGGACATTAGCGAGGCACTGCAGAGCATGGCCTGCTCACAGAGGGGCATTGCTGAAGGCATCAACACCATGGTGCAGACAATGGGGAGCCACCAGGGCTGGCAGAGCCAGATCATGCAGGCGGATCCAGAACTTAATCCAGCTGCCCCTCAGTCCTGAGGTGACACCAGGGCCCTATGGACACCGACCGGGAGGAGGGAGCGCTGGAGGCCGACCTGGAGCCTCTCTACGGGGTGACGATTGCGGTCAGCAGCTCTCCCGAGTCCACCTCTATTACCCCTTGGACCTGGGGCATCCCAGCAATGGCAGGGAATCCTGCTGCCCGGGCATCTATAGGGCTTGGTCCAGGTCAAAGTTTATGTAGTTGGCTGCCCAGGCAAACAGGGAATACATGACTTCACGGATGCACCTGTCGGCTGTTGGTTAGGAAATGCACAATTCCCCGCTCGAGTCCTGGAATGATCCTGAGGTGGAAAGGTTCACGGCTGTGGTGACCTTGACGGCCATTGGGAGGGGGTATACTCATCCTCCACGTCGTGCCAAGTCCACAGGACATGGCACAGATGCCGTACCGTCTCCTTGTTGAGGCGGAGTCTTCTGCGGCACACGCTGTCCGTCATGTGTTCGAAGGACCAGCTATGCCTGTACACCTTGGGCTGTCGCAGGCCTCCTCCTCGGGGTCCCTCCCAGGCCTGATGGGTAGCCGGGTCCTCAGGGTGTAGGGTGGAGCCCTGAACATGGGCCACCTCCTCAAGCATCTGTCGACGCTGCTGCCACCGCCTTCTCTAGTGTCTGGTCGCCTGGCCTGCTAACACAACACAGCTTCTACGGGATCCAAGATTTCATCCACAATGTAATATTTATAAGGAATTGGAGAGTGTGTGAGACTGACAATCAGCTATGGCTTCCACCCCAGTAACCCCGGATCCCCCAAGTGTCCCCCACCCACACATCCCCTGCCATCCCTCAGGGTGCCATCCAGCAGGCGCTGCACACGCACCCCCGACTTGGGCAGTGGTCCCTGGGCACTGGACTCCAAACCCTGTACCCCAGGCACCTGCTGGAAATGTGACCTGGACCGGGCGCTGGTTCCCTCCCCAGTCCACACACCTACCCTCTGGTCGTGGGGATGTCCCCAGTGCTGGGGCCCAGCTCTTGGCTGTTCGGATGTTGGCTGCTGCCTCTGTGGTGTTGATGCCTTTGGTGTTTATCATAGATTATCATAGAATTTACAGTGCAGAAGGAGGCCATTCGGCCCATCGAGTCTGCACCGGCTCTTGGAAAGAGCAGCCCACCCAAGGTCAACACCTCCACCCTATCCCCATAACCCAGCAACCCTACCCAACACTATGGGCAATTTTGGACACTAAGGGCAATTTATCATGGCCAATCCACCTAACCTGCACATCTTTGGACTGTGGGAGGAAACCGGAGCACCCGGAGGAAACCCACGCACACACGGGGAGGATGTGCAGACTCCGTACAGACAGTGACCCAAGCTGGAATCGAACCTGGGACCCTGGAGCTGTGAAGCAATTGTGCTATCCACAATGCTACCGTGCTGCCCACAATGCTACCGTGTCCAGGACTCACAGCCTGATTGGGATGCTGAGCAGTAACAACCACCTGTGTCACAGCATATGTACCCACGGGGATTCACGGGGGAGGGTTGTGAAGTGCTCGCATTATTCGAAATGTCAATTCCCCATCAGCACTAGCCTTCAACTCTGTGGCCAGAGCACGCCATGGTCAGCGGGGATTAAAGTGACCTTCACCATATTAGTACAGATGGGGCTGTTTGGTGTGATGGACAGGCAGCAGCTGGAGTTGCCTCCATTATAGATATACACAATCCGGGGGCTCGCAACCCCAGCCCAAAGACAACCCCCCCCCCCCCCACCCCCCCAAACGATGGCGGCACACCTCCCCCAACCAAGCCCATTCCCTTCCCCGGCGGTTCCTGATTTCGGCCTATCCTGCTATCTAACCAGCCCGCTTGTTTTTGCACCTGTGAGACGTGGCCATTAGATCGTGCCCGATATGTCTTGGTCAGCTTTGCCGTAAATTTTGCAAATAAGGCGCTTGCTAGGCCACCAGAAATGTACTTTATCCAAGGTCCCGCTAAGAAGTTGGCAGCTGTTAAAGCATGATTCTGTGCCTCCCATGTCTGATATGCAATCTGATGTGATTGTGTATACCTCTGTTGTAGCTCTTGTGAAGGACCCACTAACACTGTGGGCGCGAACCGGTTGGGAGAATCGCCTGGGCCGCCAAAATTTCCGGGGACACCGGTCCGATGCCCTCCCGCGATTCTCCCAAGCGGCGGGAACGGCCCGGTTGAGTTTCGCGGGCCGCAGGCCGGAGAATCGCCGGAGACACCGAAAATGGCGATTCTCCGGCACCCCCGCTATTCTGAGGCCCGGATGGGCCGAGCGGCCAGGACAAAACGGCGGGTTCCCCCCGACGCCGTCCACACCTGGTCGCTGCAGTCGTGAGCGGTGCGTGAACGCTGGGGGGGGGGGGGGCGGCCTGTGGGGGGGGTGAGGGGGGATCCTGCATCGGGTTTTACCTGAAATGTGGGGTGGCCCGCGATCGGTGCCCACCGATCGTCGGGCCGTCCTCTCTGAAGGAGGACCTCCTTCCTTCCGCGGCCCCGCAAGATCCGCCCCCCATCTTCTTGCGGGGCGGACTTAGAAAGGACGGCAACCACGCATGCGCGGGTTGACGCCAGCCAACCCGCGCATGCGCGGATGACGCCCGTTATGCGGCGCCGGCCGCGTCATCTATGCGGTGCCGCTTTTACGCGGGCGACAAGGCCTGGCGCGTGTAGATGACGCGGCCCCGATCCTGGCCCATTGTCAGGGCCTGAATCGGTCGGGACCGGGGCCGTTCCGCGCCGTCGTGAACCTCAACGGCGTTCACGCGGCGCGGCCACTTCGGAGTGGGCGTGAAGAATCGCGTCCTGTTTCTCTTGTTATTCAACAATGGAATCTAGTTCGTATGTAACATTGCTTGGTTGTTGTTACTACCTCCCACTCCCACAAGAAATCAATGTACAGGCTGAAATTATCAAACAGTACTGGTGCTGCAGTCAGACAATATCCTGGGTTGAGGATCATACTGTATTGGAGTCTCCCGTGGGCTGCATGTTGTCAAATGGATGCTAGCAGTTCGCGCTCGTGAAAACACACAGTAACATAGCTACAATATCAGAGGAAGCAGCCCAGCCTGTTGCAAGTGTAGAACCATCCTTAGTATGCGATGATCACTTGGTTTGTAGGATAACACATCAGATAGGCGGGAGTTGGATCGAAGGAAAATACAGCTCGAAATTCTCTTCCCCCATTCAGAGAAAGAGTGGTTACTGCAACTATGCCAATTTGCACCCTAGGTTCATGTCATTGCAATGATTTCAGTGCCAAAGCTATTGATGAGCACTGACTGCAATCTCCGGATTTCAGCTTATAACTGTGCATGTGTGAAGCCAGACAGCTAATTCACTCCATAACAGCAGCGAGTGCCGTTAGCCTCACTGTTATTTCTGTTGCAAAATCCAAGCAGCTGAGAAAAATGACAAAAATCCAGAGGGTTTCCTTGATGAATAATACAATTTATTTGTCAGGACTCTAGAAATCTCTGCTTCTTCTTGTGTCGAACTGATTTCTTTCTCTTCGAAGCATTGCTTGCTGGAAGATATAATTCAGCTATCTCTTAAACCTCATCAGTATCCTTCTCCAAGATTCCCATTTCTCAAGGGTTCAATCCAACATCCCGAATGAGGATAACTCATCTTTGGAGACAGGAAGCACACTGAACCATTAATTACTTTAAATTACATATGCACTGGAAATGCAGAAATATTTTATTGATGCCAGAGAGGCACCAGATCATTTATTCTGTTGGAGTATAGCAGGGTATTATGAATGCCAGATATAATCCTGCGATTTCAAAATGCATTGATGAAGACGATATGAAGCAGTGCTTTCAAATTACTGAGTATAATTTCCTCCTCTTGTTATTGTAAGAGAAAAGACACCAAAGGGGTGCATGCATTTCATTCTCATTAAAATAAAAACATAGGTCTCCTGTTTGGCACAAAATATGGCTCATGCATATGAGACATGTGTTTCTATTTATTTTGGACATCATGATGAGAAGGTGGACACTTGGTAATTTCGTGGACAACTGCCTCGTGTCGCACCCCTTCATTCACACCTGTATTCACCTGCGAGGCATGATGACCTGCTGTGGCCTGATGACCATTGATCGGACATGTACATTCTATCCAAACCATATTCTAATTCTTTTCCTTCTCCACCTTCTCTATGATCCACAGAAGGTTTGGGGCACACAGAAAGTGGTAAATTATTGAGGAAAATACATTGTCACCAACGTTTGCCAGCACCAGTTTAGAAATTGACACTCTGGGTGACGTAATGATTTTGAGACAGTGAACACAAGTGTGCAGGAGCAGATGAAGGTGGTAAAGGTGGCTACCCAAAGGGCCAGCTCTCCTTATATTTCTGTTAAGCAGCGCAGAGTTTTGAACCTCAGGCAAACTGGAGTTCTGAAAAATGAAGCACCAGTGACTTGGTCGAGTCATGTGCCAGCTAGTATGGCAGAATCCAGTTCGTGCTTTGTAGGTTTAACATCATCCAAATCCTACAATTCACCATGGAGTAGGTGCTCAGCCCAGCAAATGGTTCACCTGTGGAAAACCTGCCTATGGTAGATGGAGGAAACAGTTCATGTTTATTTATCCAAATGCAAATCAGATTTCCTTCAGAAACCTATGATACTCAAATGAGAAATTTGAGACATGACATGCGGTGAGAGATTATGCATAGGGGGACAACATTTGATTTTGGGACTTCGGGGGCGGGATTCTCCGATCCCGTGCTGGGTCTGAGAATTGGCGGGGGGGGTGGGCACGAATCCCACGACGCCGCTCTGACGCCGAGCTCGGCCGAGTCCTGCCGGCATCGTTCGCGTGTGGTCCTACCCCGCGGGACCTCAGCGTTCTGGCTGCGGGGGCCATCCTGGTGGGGAGGAGGGCGGATCCGACTCCGGAGGGGGCCTCCACGGTTGCCAGGCCCACGATTGGGACTACCGGGGGGGCCTATGTTCCTCCGCGCAAGGCCCCTGTAGCGCTCCGCCATGTTGCCTGGGGGCTGGCGCGAAGACGGCAACCCACGCAAATGCACGGACCCACGCCGGCCATGACGCGCATGCGCGGACCCGCGCCGGCCGTGCTGAGGCACGTAACGACAGCTGAAGCTGCATGAAGCGCTCCAGTGCCGTGCTGGCCCCCCGGGGGTTGGGGGATCGCTGCTCCTCGTGGCCAGATGACGTTGTAAAATGCTCCGGTGTTTACGACGGATTCAACACTTAGTCCCATTAGCGGAGAATCCCACCCTGGATTCCCAAAGTTGTCCATTAATGGTACAGTTGGCGGTATGGTGGTGGTGAGGGGGGTGTCCTTACATAATTTCTTGGTCTGTTGTGGATTAATTGACAGAGATTAGATTCTGTGATTGGACAACAACTCCATCATCATTATATCATGTGACTACCAGGATGGTAAAAGGTGAAGAAGATGGACCATTTTCTCTTTGTATATGAATTTCTATTTTCCTATGTCCTGTCAGCTCATTGTTTTCTCTTGAACCTGCTTTTCTGTAGATCAAGACTCAATACAGCAAAATAACTTGCATTTATATAGTGGACTGGATTCTCCGGTTGCCCAGCCGCGTGTTTCCCGTTCGCTGCTGGCGGGATTCTCT
Organism: Scyliorhinus torazame; assembly: GCF_047496885.1. Classification (NCBI taxonomy): domain Eukaryota; kingdom Metazoa; phylum Chordata; class Chondrichthyes; order Carcharhiniformes; family Scyliorhinidae; genus Scyliorhinus; species Scyliorhinus torazame. Next base: position 221,859,289 of record NC_092712.1, read on the forward strand.
GTTCCCGCCACTTGCTAATGGGATTTCCCATTGTAGCCACCCCATGCCGCCGTGAAACCCATGGGTGGAAGTGCGCTTCCGGCGGGAATAGAGAATCCCAACGGTGGGGAATTCCAGCCAATGTCTTTCATGATCTCAGGATGTGCCCTAGCACTTTACAACCAATGAAATATCTTCTTTGCGGAGAGGTCCCTTCTCTGAGACACTGTTGTAATGCATAAAACTCTGCAGCCAATTTGTAAACAGCAAGGAGCCCACAAATAGCAATGTGACCATGAAGTGTTTATCTGTTTTATTCATATTCATTAATGGATAAATATTGGCAATAACCCAAGGAAAAGTTCCCTCTAGTTCTTTGAAATAGTGCCTTGGAATCTTTAATGTCCAGCTGAAAGAATAAGTAGGGACACAGTTTAATGTCTCATCCACAGGAGTAAAACAAAGTCACACTCTAAGAATGGAGACGTTGCTGTCTCGCAGCATGATAACATTTCTATAAATTTGTACCCTCACGCTAACCAATGTCTGCACTAGTTCCGGGGATCTGTTGGTCAGTAGTCGCTAAGTTGATACAGTTGGCCTCATCAGGCCTGTGCTCACAGAGGACATCTCTGAAACAACACCTCCCATGAAACTCACTAATGACCTGTACAACCAGAGCAAAAATTCCCTACTTTTATATTCCATTCTCCTTGCAATAAATGACAACATTCCCTTTGCCTTTCTAATCACTTGCTGTACCTGCATACGAACATTTTTTGATTCATGAACCAATCTCTCTGAACCTCAGCGTTTTGCAATCTCGCTCCATTTAAATAATATGCTGCTTTTCCATTCTCCCTGGCAAAGTCGACAGGTTCACATGTTTGCACATTGTGCTCCATATGCCAAGTTTTTTGCATTCACTTAAACTATCTTTATCCATGGGCCCTGATTCTCACCACAATGGAGAGGTTAGCTGCCATGGCCACAATCCAGAAATGGCCAAATTTTCTAATCCTGTCTCCGAAACTAGCATTTCCCAGTTTGGAGGGGGCAGGACTGGAGTCGGACCAGAGTTTACCCCTGGCTATTTAAATAACCAGCTGCCCCCACTGACGTCTGATTCTTGAACCCCAGCTGTGCGAATCCAGGAGTGCATGGAGAAAGCCAGGCAGAAAGAGGTCTGCTGTATTCTTTGGGTAGTCAGGGTACACTTTCGGAGATGTAGCTAACTCTTCTTGATAGGGGCCTAGGATACCTTCGGGAGAGATAAAGCACCCTCTGGGAGAAGTAAGACACCCTTTGGGATTATTAGAATTAAACATAATTATGTACTTCTTATGAACAAACTCATTGAAACTGTCAAGCTATCAAAGAATTATCAAGCTGTCCAGGAAGTATTAACGGTATCCAGCAAATGTCAAAGTTATCCAGAAATGTCCAAGGATTTGAACAACATAGAACAAAGAAAAGTACAGCACAGGAAAAGGCCCTTCAGCCCTCCAGGCCTGCGCCGACCATGCTGCCCGTCTCAACTAAAACCTTCTACACCTCCGGGGTCCGTAACCCTCTATTCCCATCACATTCATCGATTTGGCAAGATGCCCCATAAACGTCACTATCGTCTCTCCTTCCACCACCTCCTCAAGCAGCGAGTTCCAGGCACCCACTACCCTCTGTGTAAAAAGCTTGCCTCGTAAATCTCCTCTATACCTTGCCCCTCTCACCTTAAACCTATGCCCCCTGTGGATTGGTCACGCTAAATTGCCCCTTAATTGAAAAAAAAAATAATTGGGTACTCTAAATTAATAATAAATAAATAAATTATGCTCCTAGTAATTGACACCTCTACCATGAGAAAATGTCTCTGACTACCGACTCTGTCTATGCCCCTCATACTTTTGTAGACCTCTATCAGGTCGCCCCTCAACCTCCTTCGTTCCAGTGAGAACAAACCAAGTTTATTCAAACTCTCCTCATAGCTAATGCCTTCCATACCAGGCAACATCCCAATAAATCTCTTCTGCACCCTCTCTAAAGCCTCCATATCCTTCTGGTAGTGTGGCGACCAGAATTGAACACTACACTCCAAGTGTGGCCCAACTAAGGTTCTATACAGCTGCAACATGACTTGCCAATTTTTATACTCAATGCCCTGGCCAATGAAGGCAAGCATGCCGTATGCCTTCTTGACTACCTTCTCCACCTGTGTTGCCCCTTTCAGTGACCTGTGGACCTGTACACCTAGATCTCTCTGACTGTCAATACTCTTGAGGGTTACCATTCACTGTATATTCCCTACCTGTATTAGACCTTCCAAAATGCATTACCTCACATTTGTCCGGATTTAACTCCACCTGCCATCTCACCGCCCAAGTCTCCAAACAGTCTAAATCCTGCTGTATCCTCTGACAGTCCTCATTGCTATCCGCAATTCCACCAACCTTTGTGTCATCCGCAAACTTACTAATCAGACCAGTTACATTTTCCTCCAAATCATTTATATATACTACGAACAGCAAAGGTACCAGCATTGATCCCTGCGGAACACCACTAGTCACAGCCCTCCAATCAAAAAAGCACCCTTCCATTGCTACCCTCTGCCTTTTATGACCTAGCCAGTTCTGTATCCCCCTTGCCAGCTCACCTCTGATCCCGTGTGACTTCACCTTTTGCACCAGTCTGCCATGATCGACCTTGTCAAAGGCCTTACTGAAGTCCATATAGACAATATCCACTGCCCTACCTGCATCAATCATCATTGTGACCTCCTCAAAAAACTCTATCAAGTTAGTGAGACGCAATCTCCCCTTCACAAAACCGTGCTGCCTCTCGCAAATACGTCCACTTGCTTCCAAATGGGAGTAGATCATGTCTCGAAGAATTCTCTCCAGTAATTTCCCTACCACTGATGTAAGGCTCACCGGCCTGGAGTTACCTGGATTATCCTTGCTACCCTTCTTAAACAAAGGAACAACATTGGCTACTCGACTCTCCAGTCCTCCGGGACATCACCTGAAGACAGTGAGGATCCAAACATTTCTGTCAAGGCCTCAGCAATTTCCTCTCTTGCCTCATTCAGTATTCTGGGGTAGATCCCATCAGGCTCTGGGGACTTATCCACCTTAATATTTTTCAAGACACGCAACACCTCGTCTTTTTGGATCTCAATGTGACCCAGGCTATCTACACATCCTTCTCCAGACTCAATATCTACCAATTTCTTCTCTTTAGTGAATACTGATGCAAAGTATTCATTTAGTACCTCGCCCATTTCCTCTGGCTCCACACATAGATTCCCTCCCCTGTCCTTCAGTGGGCCAACCCTTTCCCTGGCTACCCTCTTGCTTTCTATGTACGTGTAAAAAGCCTTGGGATTTTCCTTAACCCTATTTGTCAATGACTTTTCGTGACCCCTTTTAGCCCTCCTGACTCCTTGCTTATGTTCCTTCCCACTTTCCTTATATTCCACACAGGCTTCATCTGTTCCCAGCCTTCTGGCCCTGACAAATGCCTCCTTTTTCTTTTTGACAAGGCCAACAATATCACTCGTTATTCAAGGATCGTGAAATTTGCCATATTTATCCTTCTTCCTCACAGGAGCCTGCCGGTCGTGAACTCCTTTCAACTGATATTTGAAAGCCTCCCACATGTCAGATGTTGATTTACCCTCAAACATCCGCCCCCAATCTATGTTCTTCAGTTCCCGTCTAATATTGTTATAATTAGCCTTCCCCCAATTTAGCACATTCACCCTAGGATCACTCTTAACCTTGTCCACCAGCATTTTAAAACTTACTGAATTGTGGTCACCGTTTCCGAAATGCTCCCCTACTGAAAATTCTACCACCTGGCCGGGCTCATTCCCCAATACCAGGTCCAGTACAGCCCCTTTCCTGGTTGGACTATCTATATATTGTTTTAAGAAGCCCTCCTGGATGCTCCTTACAAACTCTGCCCCGTCCAAGCCCCTTGCACTAAGTGAGTCCCAGTCGATATTAGGGAAGTCAAAGTCTCCTATCACAACAACCCTGTTGCTTTTACTCCTTTCCAAAATCTGTCTACCTATCTGCTCTTCTTTCTCTCACTGGCTGTTGGGAGGCCTGTAGCAAACCCCCAACATTGTGACTGCACCCTTTTTATTCCTGATCTCTACCCATACTGCCTCGCTACCCTCTGAGGTGTCCTCCCGCGGTACAGCTGTGATATTCTCCCTAACCAGTAGAGCAACTCCTCCACCCCTTTTACTTGCCCCTCTATCCCGCCTGAAACATCTAAATCCTAGAATGTTTAGCAGCCAATCCTGTCCTTCCCTCAACCAGGCCTCTGTAATGGCAACAACATCATAGTTCCAAGTACTAATCCAAGCTCTAAGTTCATCTGCCTTACCTGTTATACTTATTGAATTAAAATATATGCACTTCAGGCCACCAGTCCCGCTGTTTTCAGCAAAGTCTCCCTGTCTGCTCTTCCTCAGAGCAATAGTCACCCTATTTCCTAGTTCTCCCTCACTTTTTTCACCTTCTGACCTATTGCCACCCTGCCCTGCCATACTAGTTTAAACCCTCCCGTGTGACACTCGCAAACCTCATGGCCAGGATATTTTTGCCTCTCCAGTTTAGATGCAGCCCGTCCCGGAAGAGCTCCCAGTGGTCCAGATAACTAAACCCTCCCTCCTACACCACGTGTTTATTTCTAGCCTCACTGGCACATGGCACATGGAGAAGTCCCGAGATTACAGCTCTTGAGGTCCTGTCTTTTAACTTTCTGCCTAGCTCCCTGAACTTCTGCTGTAGGACCTTATCCCCTTTCCTGCCTATGTCGTTAGTACCAATATGTACCACGACCTCTGCCTGTTTGCCCTCGCCCTTCAGGATGCCCGCTACCCGTTCTGAGACATCCTGGACCCTGGCACCAGGTAGGCAACATACCATCCTGGAGTCTCTTTCACGTCCACAGAAGCGCCGATCTGTGCCCCTGACTATAGAGTCCCCTATGACTATTGCTCTTCTGCGCTTTGATCATCCCTGCTAAATATCAGAGCCAGCCGTGGTGGCACTGCTCTGGCTGCTGCTGATTTCCCCTGATAGGCTATTCCCCCCGGTGTATCCAAAGGGGTATATCTGTTCGAGAGGGGGACAACCACAGGGAATTCCTGTACTGACTGCCTGCCCCTTCTGGTGGTCACACATTTATCTGCCTGCACCTTGGATGTGACCACATCTATATAACTGCTATCTATGACGCTTTCCGCCACCTGCATGCTCCTAAGTGCATCCAACTGCTGCTCCAACCGAACCATGCGGTCTGTGAGGAGCTCCAGTTGGGTGCACTTTCTGCAGCTATAGCCATCCGGGACGTTGGAAGCCTCCCGGACCTGCCACATCTCACAGTCAGAGCATTGCACCCTTCTAGTTGACATTGCTTTAATTAATTAGTAAGTTAAATTAAAAAATACATTTTTTAAAAAGTTACTATATGTTTCCTAGCACTAGATTTCTACTATAAATGTAAATGCTAAATACAGTACTCTCCGATCTCTGGCTTAGATACCCCTCTAAATTATGATTAAGTAATTAATTACTTATGTTTAATTCGTTTAACAATGTTTAATTTTTAAATTTATTGCAGATTCCCTTTCAGCCAATCAGGTCACAGCTTTCCTGTGATGTCACTTTTCAATTTCATTTCCCCCCCCCCCCCCCCCCCCCCAAGTTGGATCACTCAGAATAGCAGAATATCTATCACTTACCTGTTCCCAAGCAGTGAGTTGGTATGAAGTGGTAACGCTAAGGGTGATGTATGGACAGCATTGGTGGGTATGAGTTGGCACTAAGTTGGCATGGGGGTATGAGGGACCGTCGGTTGGGTAGAGGGGTGTGAGTTGGCGTAAGTTGGCATGATCCGAACATAAGGAGTGTGTGGGGTTGTGAGGGTTGGAGGGGTGTTTTTTGTTTTATTGTATTTTGTTTATTCAAACACAGTGGGTGAGAGTCTCCGTTTAGGAGACTATGCTCGCCTGTCGGAGTTGAATTGCTACTGATTTGCGCTCCCATATACTTCGCCATACAAATTTATGCATGGCGAGGAATATGAGGGATTCCTAAGGGAATCCCGCTATAGGGCGGCTCGATAGCGAGGTCCCGTGGCTGGCCACCACCCTCCCCTGCATTGCAAATCAGCCCTCCATTGACCCCCCACTCCACCACTCCCCCTCCCCCACATTGTAAAGTAGCACCCCACCCCCAAAAGTAAGGGATGGCATGACATGCCCCCTCCCCAGGTACGCTCTAAATAGGGAGAGCCCCCAAGGGACCCCCTAGATAGGCAGACTCCCCACAGCGACCCTCTAGATAGGGAGATAACCCCTAAATAGGGAGATCTTCCACATAAATCTGCTAGATAGGAAGAACCCCACAGACCCCCTTGATCGGAAACCCCCTAAATATAGTGGTCCCCACTGAAACCCCCTACAGAGACCCCTTATCTGAAGGGACCCCCCACAGAGAGCCCCTAAGTAGGGAGACCCCAACAGAGACTCCCTAACTAAAGGAACCTTCCCACAGACACCCCAGAAAAGAGACCCTGCCTGGAAGCTAGGCAGCAGTCTAGACAGGGGCAATGAAAAGAATTATTGTTGTAACACTCGCCTGGGCATACAGACAGAGGAAGCACCGCATATCCATTCCTGAAAAGAGAAAAGCAGTGACCAGTGTTTATATCCCTCAGATCCTTTAGCTGCAAGCCATTCATTCATTTCTCTTAGTGGGCTATGATTGACAGCTTCCACAAACCAGCTGTGTGCCTTTGGTCTCCCTTCATGAATGAGTACCTCCAAAGGGCTAGAGCCACAATGTTTACAAATATCAACCACTTCAAATATAGTTAAGTACTGTCAATTTCTAGCTCTGCTCTTCAAAATCACACAAGTGTGATTGGAATACACTTAACTCTATTTGAAGTGGTTGATGTTTGTAAACATTGTGGTTGCAGCTAAAGGATCTGAGGGTTTAACCACTTATTACTGCTTTTCTCTTTCCGGAAATGGACACATGTGCTTCCATGTCTGAGCCAGCAGGTGTATGCTCAGGTGAGTGTTATAACAGTAATTGTTTTCACTGCCCCTGTCTGGACTGCGCTCTAGTTTCCAGACAGGGGTTTCTTTCCTGTGGGTCTGTGGGGGGTTCCTTCAGTTTAGGGGCCTCCAAGGGGTCTTTTAATTAGGGATTCTCTGTGGTGGGCTTTCTTGAGCTAGGGGCCTCTGTGGGGCACTGATCTCTGTGGCACTCCATTGGTTACACCTTCCCAACCAGAAAATTACCTATTTATCCTGACTCTCTGCTTCCTGTTAGCTAAAAGTGAACATTCTGAGGATCAAGCCCCATCACTAGAAAACTTGGGCAATGACAAAGATGTGTTGAAGCCAACCCTAGCTCCATTAATTTAATTCACCTTGAGGATTAAGGCACAATGTGCCTTGGGAAATCATGTATATGTGAGACATGTCCATAGCAGCTCCATATTATTTTAGTATTTTGTATGTTCAAGGTTAATGCCATTTAAACTCGGGATGATTTAAATTATATTAACATGAGAGTTTTCCAGATCTTTATACAGAATAAAATAGTTACTAAGGGGCAAAGTATATCACCAAGGTAACTATCTATTTCTGAGTATATGTTGAAACAATGGGCTGGATTCTCCATTCCTCCAGCTGCGTGTATCTCAGAGGCATGCCATTCGCTGGTGGTGGGACCCTCTAATCCAATCGCTTGTCAATGGGATTTCCCATTGAAGCTGTCGGGAAATCCAAAGGCAGGTTATGCTGCCGGCGGGAGCAGGGAATCCCAACAGTTGGAAAACTCCGGTTAATATCTATTCAGTTTCATTATTTTTAAGTTGAAAAGATTTTTGTCCATTTGGAATAAGTATGGTTGGCACTGGGGGAAAAAATAAACAAAACTGTGTCCTAGCGCTGGGATACACAAGAACTCTTAGACAATTGAGATGAAAGCGAGACCTGTTTGAGTAAAAGCGTATTATCAATTATGGCAAAAAGAAATCTTCCTCCCTACCATATTCCTGAGATGCTGAAGCAATTTGCAGCTCCCTTTATGCCAGCCCCACTGACATTAGCTGACTTAGCACAGCCTGGGGATTGAACTGGTGTGTATGATTCAGCTACTCACTGGGTACACTTACTGCACCATCAGGGAAGTTGCAGAGCCCTTAATTGTTCACATTTTTTATATATTTTGCAAAGACAGCTGAGTGAACTGAAAGAATGAAAGACGACATCAGCAGTTGCCCTGAAAAATGTAAAGCAAATGATATCATATGACCAAAAGGATAAGTTATAGCAAAACAATTGTTCTTTGGTATACCAGAAAATAGCGACTACACCACATATTATACTGGTGACAACTCCGTTAAAGACTGTGTGACATAAAAGCCAGTCTTGCTACTGTGAACTCGCCATTGATTTATCTGCTCTGCTTGCATTAAGCTTTTATCCTCTCGTGCATTACCTCATGCTGAGAATTATTTTAGTAAATATTGCAGTAATGTAATTAATATTTTGTAATATGGAGTCATAATTGAAATACATTTGAAAATATAATCATAATTTAATGTATCAAAATTGTAGGTTAGTATGAGGAATTTGGATCATCAAAATTAAACGGTACAATTATGTCAAACCGCTTGTCTCCAAATACGGGGGCAGGTTGTGCATTACTTTGTTTGTACCATCCAAAATAAATTTGTTTTGTGACATGAAATAAAATGCTGATTTGAGTTGACAGGAGGATTGAGGAAGCTCGTGGTTAGCTGGTTAAATCTTAACTATTAGGTAGCCAAAAGTGAGCTTTGTGGAGCATAACACGAGAGCACAGTGAACATTTACTATTGACCCATCTGTTCCTTTGAACAGTGGGCCACGAAGGAACATATGAACGATAAAGGCGATGCATCTGCAACAATTATACTCAGGCCATGGGTCAGAACTATGAGCACCCAGGGTCAGATGATATCTGGTGTTATCTGCCTTCTTTGTGACTGTTCTTTCTTATAAAAGGAATCCTATTATTAGAAACCCCTTACTCTTTTCTGCTACATTTCTATCACTTATTCAGCTGAAGAGTTGCTGACTTTTGCAAGGTTTTTTTCGTCTTTTTTCAAAAAAAAATTCGAGAGAGATAATAGCCATTCCGCACAGGGACAGATTTGCTTGAAAGAGCACTGTTGCTGCCTGGGGCTATAATGAGCCAATTTTGTTCTCTGAAAATGGGAAAAGCGCAGCAGCTGCAATGTTGTCTAGCTTCTGACAAATGATGCTGTCACTCTTCCTAATGATTGGTAATAGGATGGCATTTCACTTTTCACACAGATGAGACCCTGACATTGACAGAAAGTGAATGAAGCCGCCCACCAGTCCTACTGCAATTCTCTCAAATAATTTGGAAAAGGTTCACATTCACTTTGATTTCCTTGTGCTATTATTGTACCTTTTCGCATTCTCACTGATTGTTTAACCTTTGAAAAGATGTATGGCAGCATGCGAATGTAGGCACCAGCCATTGCTAGGAAACAACACAGCTAGCCAGACAACAGAAAGCACAAAAGAGGCCTACACTCAGACATTTTCTCCAGGTATTTCAATGTGAACCAGCATTACGAGCGATATTATACTGAGCCTTTCTCTGCAACGTTGTCAGAACTAATGTGTTCCTGATATTAGGTGCAACCCCAGTTGGGTAAAGGAAAATGCTTACAATATTTTCATGCGATGCCTCAGGTGGGGAACTTTGGACAGAATGCCATGTCAATTTACCCCAAATTCTCACTATGCAGTCTAGGTAGGGAAATTCCTAAAGCAGGAAAATCACCTCTGTTGGGTTAAGATGAAACCGCTTTGCCTTGGGAGGAAATAAAGGAGATAAATTCAGAATGAGACAACTAAATAAATTCTGAGCACTTTCTTTAGGTTTTAAATACTGAAGAGCATTGGCTTTTAGTGAGCATAAGTAAAATGACACAAATTCATATCAAGGATTGGAAGAAAAAATATTTCAAAATGGATGGGGATTCTAGCCTATATCACCAGACAACATCGGCCCGATTCTCCGTAAGTGTGGAGGCCGGGGCAGGAATAGTGGATTCTATGACGGCACCAGCGCCATGTAGAACACGGTCGATTCTGATGGAAAATTGGTGTTGGATACGCCGTGTCCATGATTGACACTCAGGAGGCTATCAAGCTGCAGCCGCATAGTAGTACTCCACTCCCCACACATATGCATCTCAACCAACAAGATGACACTTGTTGCTCTGGAGCGCACCCATCCCATTGATGGGTCGGCTGAGACCAGGGGGCACATAGGAGGGGTGGCCTGGGGGGGGGGGGGGGGGGGGGGGGACGGGACCCCCTTACAACCCGTGGCTCTAATCCACAGTTGGAAGTCAGTGGTGTGCGCAGCTGCATGGCTGCCTGGCAAACTGCAGCAATGGTGTTCCATGCCCGTCCAGCCCAACCTCGCAGCCCACCTCCTATCCTCCACCTGCTACTCCCCCCGGCCCTGACAGAAGCTCCCCAGCCAGCGGCACAACTGTCAGCACACTATGGCGATGTTGAACACTTCCTGTACCTCCTCTCTCCCACTCAGCAGCCACTGCGCCGGTTTCACAATTTTTGAAAGCACAAGTGAACCTCGCCGTTGGAGAATCGCGGAGGTCCTGGAGAATACTGGGTCAGGCCCGCTAATGATATGCCAACGGTGTTTACTGTACATGTGGAGTGGAACGCATTGACGCCGCTGTCAAGGCACTGGAGAATTGTGATTTGGCGTGAACCCAGCACCTGCCATGATTTCAGCGTCAAAACCGATTCTCCGCCCAATTGTCTTTCCCGATTCGGGAGTCAGCCGATGGAGAATCCCGCCCCATATATCTGGGAAAATACTTTTTTCATAGAATTTCATTTGGCTTATGTATTTTATGTCTATTACCAAACATTTTACAGCTCCACAATATTTCATATTGCACTATAGGCACTTTTTATTTCATTGTGTGGAGCATTTGCAAGACTCCAACTTGTGAATGGTTGCAGTGGGACAACATCCTTTTGCATTGACTATATTTGAGTTGTGAAAATGGTACTCTACAATTTATTGTTTACGCACTAAATACAATTTTCAGACACCAGCAATGAAGGCAAACCATTCTTTTCCAAATTAGTACACATGCTATTCCTAACAACATAGATCATGCAAAAAATAAGTACATTCAAATTTGAAAAGTTGTCATTTTATTATTTACATCTATATTTTAGGCAACAAAGCAGCTTTTAATATTTTTTGTGAACGAGTTTGATGTTGATAATAGCCATTAACTTTGATTTTACTTATCCTTCAACCAAATGTTCAGGACCCTCAGGATAAAATATGGATTTTTTTTTTTTTTTTCCCCACATTCATATTTGAACAGAATTCCACATTCTTCCCAACTGTTCCAAATGCATAATTGCAATGTAGTGGTGAGTGTGTCTGGCAAGTTCTACATGGTTACACTGGCGAAGCAGTCAGTGTAGCTGAAAGTATTCCAACCGGAACATTACCATGTCTCATTGTATTATTGAATTGAAAAAAGACATTACAAAGTTTTACAAAAGTTAAATAATAATTATGTTAGCTTGGCTCAGTTAGCAGTTCTCTCATCCCTGGAGCAGAAGGCTATGGGTTTGAGTCCTTTGCAAGGTTTAAGGTTCTAATCAAGACTAATACTGCAGACCAGCAGTGAGGCAGCATGAGCTCATTCCATAGATCAGCTCTTGTCTAACTGAACTGCAGAACAGTCTCGAGGAGCTGAATGGTCGACTTCAGTTCCTATGTTCCCAGTTACCGGAGGTGTTGTTCTTTCAATAAGGTGTTAATCAAAATTCTTATCAGGTACTTCTCACCGATAATTTTGATTTCCTTCCGTTAATGGCACTGTTTGAAGCTTGGAAGATCTCCTATTGCCCTGATAAACATTCTTCCCTCAATCTATCACTAAATTAAACATATTAGCTGATTATTTATCGCAGTTTCTGTTGTGTTAAACTAAAGATACACATGACTGCCAATTTTGCCCTATCAATAGATCAAAGGGATTGATTATGCTTCAAAGGTAAAAGTTTGTGAATAACAATTGCCATTATTAAGACATGAATTGTCCAGCAACGTTTAATGGGGCAGAGATAACCTGTGAATTGCAAATTGTCATAAATTGTTTGATGATTGTTTGGGTTTTGAAATGCAATCATTACAAGTTGTCCAACCTTGTTTGCCAGTCATTGTGCCATGAGGAAATGTCTGTGGCAGCATGATACATTCAGTTCAATAAAGACTAGATATGGGGCTGGATTCTCCATTTCGGAGGCTAAGTGCCGGCACCAATGAAGGATCCGTGGTGTTTCACGATGGGAAAATCGGTGGGAAACCCTCGCCATTTCTGGCCCAGTGAGGGACTAGCACCGGCGCCGCTTGAAACAGCCATGGAACGCGTGGAAAACGGCCGGAGAATCGCCCAGTCCAGAGCCACACATGCGCAGGGCTGACAAGCTGCAGCCATGCATGCCTACACCCCCACACACGCACCGGTTGCACCGGAAAACATGGTGCCGGCTGTGCTGGACCGCCTACACCCCCACCCCCCCACCCCAACCCCACAGCCCACCTCCTGTCACCCCCCACCACTTCCCCCAGCCCTAGCAGAAGCCCCCCCACCCCCACCCCCCCCCCCCCCGGCCGGCCGGAACAGATCTCGGTTGAGTGTGGCGGCGCTGGACACTGTCCGCATCCTGTACGCCAGGCTCCCGACTGCTGGAACCACACGTGGCCCCCGCCTTCGGGACCACGGCCCATCGGAGGCGGAGCATCGCGGGTGGGGCGGCTGATGGCACTCCGACAGGGTCGCGACTGAGCGCAGTGCGTGACCCAATGACGCCGATTTGGAGGGGGCAGAGAATCGCGAACTGGCGTCAAATTGGCGCCTGCCCCGATTTTTACCAGTTCCGCTCTCCGCCCAATCACTGTTCTTGATTTTGGCATCGGGCTATAGAGAATCCTGCCCAATAGTCTTTGAGCTTGTGACACAGTGCCTGGAGTGGAACAAAGAACAAAGCAATGTACAGCACTGGAACAGGCCCTTTGGCCCTCCAAGCCTGCGCCGACCATGCTGCCCGTCTAAACTAAAATCTTCTACACTTCCGGGGTCCGTATCCGGAGCTATGATTGAGTTTAGAAAAGTTGTAAGAGAAGCCATAGCTACTGAAAGAGGAACACTGAAATATTTTAACCTGCTAAAATCTGCTGAAGAAAACTAACACAGACAAGGAACCGCTAGTAAAAGCTGAAGGCTGCAAGGTGAGACCAAAATAGCTGTAATATTTTGACTCCCAGCTCCTGTCGCAATTAAAGGTGATGTGTGGTACAACTGGCAATTTTTACACTTGCAATCTCATAGTTTTGCCATTGCAACAGATTTAATTAACAAGGTGGAGCTGATACAAGTAGTAGCATGTTTAACACACCTGGGGAGAGGCTGTTACAAATTTTATTCCACCCGAAATATATTCAATGAGCAGAAGATACAGACTGCAGAAACTTTGAAAATCTTGAATGCATATTTCAACCCCAAGTGAATGTAACTTATGAATGTTACGTGTTCAACATTAGGGCTCAAGGTGACAAAGAGTCCATTGATCAATACATGGCTGCAGTAACACAGCTCTCAGAATCTTAAAAATTTGGGCAATTAAGCTCCTCGAGACTGTTCTGCAGTTCTCCTCATTAAGGTCTAATTGTCTCAGGCATAAGAGATCCTGCAGTGAGAGCAAGTCTACTGAGAGAGGAGAAAGTTACTTTCAAGTTATAAAACATCAGCTAGAGCACGTGCATGGCAGAACGGACCAGGAGATACATTATGCTGAGAGACATTTCAGGCCAAAAGAGCAGAACAACCATGGGCAGGATGCAAATACTGTCGAAGGCATCATACAAAGGAAAAGAAGGATTGTCCAGTGTGGTGAAAACAATAGAGCTGGATTCTCCACTGTCGGGATGCTCCGTTTTGCCAGCAGCCCGGGGTTTCCCGACGGCATGAGGCTGTCCCACAATGGGAAACCCCATTGACCAGCCGCTGAAACAGAGCATCCTGCTGGCGTGCTGAATCAGAAATCTGGCGCGGCGGGACGGAGAATCCAGCTTCATGTTTTAACTGAGAGAAGCTGAACTATTTCACTTATGACTGTTTGGCACAAAAGAAGCAATACAAGCCTGTACAGATGGCGACTAGAGAGATATCAGCTGAAGAGTCTAATGAAGCCCTATACACCATACAACAGGTTGGTTCCGTCCAGTAATAAATGGCTTGTGACTATTAGAATGATAACCACAGGAGAGTATCAAATGAAGAAGTGTTAGATAGACACTGTTGCATCATGCAACATCATGACTTTCACAGACGTGTGCAAAGTGGCTCAACATGGAAGCTGTAGAAAGTAAGGCTGATGCTATATGATGCATGATACTCTTACCAAGAGGACAAATTAGTCTGTGAGCCCAAAGCAATGGTAATAATGATGATCTGGAGTCCTAGATTATAGATGGTACACAACAGCCGCTTACCTCAGCTGACGCAAATCTGAAACTTGGACTGGTAACCCTAAATGTGCCAATATATCACAGCACGTGAAACCATTAATCATTGGATAGATCTTAGAGGAGTACAAATATGTGTTTATAGGGTTTGGATGTCTACCACGAGAATATCATCTAGAAGTATATGAGGGTGCAAGACCAATTGAGTTATCATGGAAGTGGCAACTTCTACAGACTGGATTGGTAGCATGGTAGCAGTGCAACAACCTGGATAGCTGTGAGTATGCTTAGATCCAAAGGATCTGAATAAAGCTTTAAAGAGATCTCACTACCTCACGCCAACCATCAAAAGAATTACACCACAACATGCCACGGCAAAGATATTTACTACCCCAGATGAAAAGGATGGCTATTGGCAAATGAAGCTGAATGAAAGTAGCAACTTTCAGCTACATTCTGGATGCTGTTTGGAAGATACAGGTGGTTATGCATGCCATGTGGCATTGCACGGCTCCAGAAGAGTATCACGCAGACAGCATGAGATGGTCAGTGATCGTCCCAGAGTGGAAGCCACAGCGGATGATCTAATAGTCGATGGATGTGGAGATACAATGGAAGAACCCATAGCGGACCATGATCAGAATTTAATATGACAGCTGAAAACAACTCGCCAGATGAACCTGAAGCTGAACGAGAAAAAATTACAATTGAAGATGCCTGACGTCAAGCACATAGAACATAGAACATACAGTGCAGAAGGAGGCCATTCGGCCCATCGAGTCTGCGCCGACCCACTTAAGCCCTCACTTCCACCCTATCCCCATAACCCAATAACCTCTCCTAACGTTTTTGGACATCAAGGGCAATTTATCATGGCCAATCCACCTAACCTGCACATCTTTGGACTGTGGGAGGAAACCGGAGCACCCGGAGGAAACCCACGCAGACACAAGGGAGAACGTGCAGACTCCGCACACAGTGACCCAGCAGGGAATCGAACCTGGGACCCTGGTGGGAAACCACAGTGCTATCCACTTGTGCTACTGTGCTGCCCAGTGAATGCCAGCTCTATCAGGTCCTGCCCCTCCAGAATGATGGTGCAAACCCCCACCCCTCCCCCCATGTCCTTTCTTGACAATACTTTAGAGGATCTGCAGTGAAAACCAGGCTGTATTTCTGGGGAGAAATATGTCAGTTTTCAGTCAAAAAATGACACTTTGTCATTTTGTAAGGAGAATTCCACTGATTGAATCTGCCAGATAGGTATCTTGCTCAAATCAAGCAAACTACCCAACACAATGCAACTCTCAGTGCTAGAAGCAGAAGTGATGAAAGGATGGTCCGGTTGCTTTAAGGACGGACCTGTGGTCACAAGAGCATGTTGGACAGACAGAGATGAATTGACAGCCCAAGATGGCAAATTGTACAGAGGAAATTGAGTCATTGTTCCTAAGGAGATGAGAGAAGAGCTGCTGAAGTATGTCCATGCATGAAAAGTGCTCTACTGGCCAAACAGGAGTAATAAAATTAAAGATCACATCTGCCAATGCGGTGCACGTAATGAGAACCACGCTAAACAAGCGAGAGAGCTGCTGGTGATGCAGGACATCCCAGACAGACTATGGATGAAGTTGGGAGTAGACCTCTTCACTTTGGCAGGATCTGGTTTCTCCCACACCACCGAGAAACCCGTGGGCAGGGGTGCGCTGTCAGCAGGAACAGAGAATCCCGACGGCGGAAAATTCAGGCTACTGTTTTCCCCTTTTATACAAAGGATTGGATGGTTGCTGCTTTAGTCAGTGGTTCTCCACTGTGCAACTGTGTTGTCTGCTTGAATGAGGTACTATGGACACAAGGTGGGGCCTGTATGTCTGACAGAATTGTACCTCTGTGGCAACATGCCTCTCAAATGCAGCTGGGAAGCTGTTCTCCTCAAGTAGCTAGCTCCTGTAACATTGAGCAGCGGTGGCAACATGTCGGGCAACTTGCATTTCATCCTTTTCTGCACAATTGATGGCACACCCACTGCCTCAGGGGACAAAATTCAGCTCTTTATTTCTCTTTCTGCACCTGATGAGACTTTGAATTGATCCACTCTGATACACCCTCCTCTCATTCTTTCCTCTGTTTCTTAAAACGCACTGAGAGTCACAGAATTTACAGTGCAGAAGGAGGCCATTCGATCCATCGAGTCTGCACCGGCCCTTGGAAAGAGCGGCCCACTTCAGCCTATGCCTCCACCCTAACCCCGTAACTCCACCTAACGTGGACACTAAGCGGCAATTTAGAATGGCCAATCCACCTAACCTGCACATTTCTGGACTGTGGGACGAAACCGAAGCACCCGGAGGAAACCCCCGCACACACGGGGAGGAAGTGCAAACTCCAACTGACAGTGACACTAAGCCGGAATTGAACCTGAGTACCTGGAGCTGTGATGCAGCATTGCTAACCTCTGTGCCACCGTGCCGCCCATTTGTTAAGGAGTTACACTGTTAGTCTCATCATTCAAGATCCCCTTTTCCCTTTGCCATGTCATGATCAGCTCCGACTTCCAGGAACTTTGTGGACAAAACCTTTTAGTGTCTAAAGGTGCAAGAATAATTTTTAATAAAAGGACATAGTGCGAGATGCACCAACTCCAGCAAAATCTGATCTATTGTAATTCGTTGTTTGTGGATGGGATGTTTCAATTGTATATATCTTGTATATATCTATATATATATGTATGCTTCTTTTTGTTATCATTTGCTGTAAAAGTATATAAATCCAGCACAATTTTACACTATGACTGTTTTTTAAAAATATTTTTTAAATTCTCCTCCTTTTTCACATTTTCTCCCAAATGTACACCCAACAATAAACAATAATCAGTAACGAATGTAATATCAATCCCCATATCAATAACAACAATCCCATCCTCCCACCAAACCCCAGACATTGGCCCACATGTTAACATAAACAAATGACAAAAAGGAATCAGGAATCACCCATGGCCACCATTAACACATACAGTCCCCCTCCCCTCAGCCTCCCAGCACCCCCCCCTAACGTTCGACGTAATCCAATTCTCGAAAGTGCATAATGACTAACGCCCATTAATTGTAGAACCCCCTCCATCCTTCCCCTCAGTTCAAATTTGACCTTTTCAAGCGTTAAGAATTCCAGCAGGTCCCCCCACCATGCCAGGGCACAGGGTGGAGAAGTTGATCTCCATCCTAACAGGATCCGCCTTTGGGCGATCAGCGAGGCGAAGGCTACAACACCTGCCTCCGCGCCCGTTTCCAACCCCGGCTGGTCTGACACCCCGAATATGGCCTCCTGAGGGCCCGGATCCAGTTTCACGTGCACCACTTTAGAAATTACCCTAAACACCTCCTTCCAGTAATCCTCCAGCTTTGGAAAGGACCAAAACATATGAACGTGGTTTGCGGGGCCTCCCCACAACGTTCACAGACATCTTTTACCCCTCAAAGAGCCAGCTCATCCTCGCCCTTGTAAGGTGCGCTCTGTGCACCACCTTCAGCTGTACCAGCCCTAACCTCGCTCCCGAGGTGGAGGCGTTCACCCTCCGGAGCACCTCACACCAGAACCCCTCCTCCATACCCTCTCCCAACTCTTCCTCCCACTTTGCCTTGATCCCTTCTAGTGGCGCCTTCTCCTCCTCCAAAATAGCCCTGTAAACCGCCGACACTACCCCCTTCTCCAGTCCCCCTGTCATCAGCACCTCCTCCAGCAATGTGGAAGCCGGCTCTACTGGGAAACTCTGTATCTCCTATCTGGCAAAGCCTCGAACCTGCATGTATTTAAATATTTCCCCCTGCTCCAGCCCATACTTTGCACCCAACTCCTTTAATCCCGCAAAAAGACCCCCAAGAAATAAATCTCTTAGTGTTCTAATTCCTTTCTCCTCCCATCTCTGAAAATTTCCATCCCACTTCCTGGCTCAAATCTATGGTTCCCCGAATCGACATTTCCCTTGACCCTGCCCCCAACCCGGTGCTGTTGAAACTGCCTCCAAATTCTCAACGAAGCTATTACTACCGGACTCTCTGAGTATCTCCCCGGGGCCGTCGGGAGCGACGCTGTCACTAGCGCCTTCAATCCCGATCCCCTACCCAAACTCTCCTCCATTCTGACCCATTGGGAGTCAACCCCTCTGACCCAGCTCCGCACCTTCTCCACATTCGCCGCCCAGGAATAATACATCAGGTTCGGAAGACACAAACCCCCTGCCTGCCTTCCTCTCTGTAGTAGCACCTTTTTAATTCTGGCCTCCTTCCCTCCCATATGAACGAGATAATCCATCTCTCAATCTCCCTAAAAAATGCCTTTGGCAGGAAAATCGGCAGGCATTGAAAAATAAACTGGAATCGCGGCAGCACATTCATTTTAACCGCCTGTACCCAACCGGCCAATGACAGAGGGAGACCATCCCACCTTGCCAGATCGGCTTTCATTCTCCCCACCAAACTAGAAATGTTGTATCTGCGGAGCCCCCCCACCCCCCACCCCCTCCCGGGCAACCTGCACCCCCAGGTACCTAAAGTGAGTCCCTGCCCTACGGAATGGCAGCCCCCCCACCCCTGCCCCGACCCCCGGCCAGACACCACAAAGTACTCACTCTTGTCTAGATTTAATTTGTACCCTGAGAAAGACCCAAACACTCGAAACAGTGCCAATATTCCCCCTATTGTCATACTCGGTTCCGACATGTATAATAACAAGTTTTTGTCATATAAGGATACCCTATGCTCTATTCCCCCCGCACTATCCCTTTCCATACTCCCTAACTTCTTAATGCGATGACCAATGGCTCAATCGCGAGTGCAATCAGCAGGGGGGACATAGGACATCCATGCCTAGTCCCACGATGTAGAGGAAAGTATTCTGAGCTGATGTTATGTGTGCGGACGCTGGCCCTCGGTTCCTTATATAATAGCTTTACCCAGTCCACAAATCTGGGTCCAATTCCAAACCGCTCTAGAACTGCCATCAAGTACCCTCATTCTACCCGCTTTCTCAGCGTCCAACGCCACAACCACCTCTGTTTCCTTCCCCTCTGCCGGTACCATAACCACGTTTAATACCCTCCTAATGTTCGAAACGAGCTGCCTCCCTCCCACAAACCCTGTCTGATCTTCACCTATCACCTTCGGGATGCACTCCTCCAGCCTACCCCCCAGTACCTTCGCCAATATCTTTGCGTCCACGTTTAAAAGTGATATGGGCCTATATGACCCACACTCCGTCGGATCCTTATCTTTCTTAAGTAACAGGGAAATTGATGCCTGCCCCAAGGTTTGTGGTAACACCCCCTTCCCTATCGCCTCCTCAAACATCCCCACCATCAGCGGTACCAGCTTATTTTTGAATTTTTTTATAATATTCCACCGGAAACCCATCCTTCCCCGACTGCATCCTCCCAATCGCATCTTTTATCTCCTGCTCCATTATCGCCCCCTCTAATGTAGCCCGGTCCCCCTCCCCTAACCTCGGGTACACCAGCCCAACTAGAAATTCCTGCATCTCCCGGCCTCCCCCAGGTGGCTCTGACTTGTACAATCTCTCCTAGAATTCCTTAAAGACCTTGTTTTTTTTTTTGTTTTTTTTCCCCCGCATCTCCCCCTCCTCCCCCCCCACCCGCATCTCCCCCTCCTCCCCCCCCACCCGCATCTCCCCCTCCTCCCCCCCACCCGCATCTCCCCCTCCTTCCCCACCCGCATCTCCCCCTCCTCACCCCCACCCGCATCTCCCCCTCCTCCCCCCCACCCGCATCTCCCCCTCCTCCCCCCACCCGCATCCCCCCTCCTCCCCCTCCCGCATCTCCCCCTCCTCCCCCCACCCGCATCTCCCCCTCTTCCCCCCCACCCGCATCTCCCCCTCCTCTCCCTCCCGCATCTCCCCCTCCTCCCCCCCACCCGCATCTCCCCCTCGTCCCCCCCACCCGCATCTCCCCCTCCTCCCCCCACCCGCATCTCCCCCTCCCCCCCACCCGCATCTCCCCCTCCTCACCCCCACGTGCATCTCTCTCCCTCCTCACCCTCTCTCTCCCCCCTCCTCACCCTCTCTCTCCCCCCCCCCTCCTCACCCTCTCTCTCCCCCCTCCTCACCCTCTCTCTCTCCCTCTCCTCACCCTCTCTCTCCCCCCCCTCCTCACCCTCTCTCTCCCCCCCTCCTCACCCTCTCTCTCCCCCCCCCTCTCTCCCCCCCTCCTCACCCTCTCTCTCCCCCCCCCCCTCCTCACCCTCTCTCTCCCCCCTCCTCACCCTCTCTCTCTCCCTCTCCTCACCCTCTCTCTCCCCCCCTCCTCACCCTCTCTCTCCCCCCTCCTCACCCTCTCTCTCCCCCCCCTCCTCACCCTCTCTCTCCCCCCCTCCTCACCCTCTCTCTCCCCCCCCTCTCTCTCCCCCCCCCCCCTCCTCACCCTCTCTCTCCCCCCTCCTCACCCTCTCTCTCTCCCTCTCCTCACCCTCTCTCTCCGTGCTCACTCCGAGCCGCTGTTCCAGCTCCAGGATCTCGCGGCGGATCCGCTCCCTTTCCGCCTGAAACGGGTCCGCGCCGCCCGGCGCCGCCATCGGGAAACTGGCCGGAGAGCCACCGCCGCGGTAAATGGCGGCAGCAATCCTTAAAGACCTTGTTAATCTGAACTGGAGCTACTACCAACTTCCCTGCCCTGTCCCGCACCTGGACGATTTCCCTTGCCGCAGCCTCTCTACGGGGCTGACCCGCTAACATACAGCCCGCCTTCTCTCCATGCTCGTAAACTGCCCCCCTTGCTCACCTCAATTGGCGTACCGCTTTCCTGGTGGATAGTCGGTCAAAGCTCACCTGGAGTTCCTTCCTCTTTTCCAACAGCGCTGGGTCCCTATCTTCTGCGTACCTCCTGTCTACCTCCAGCATCTCATCTATTACCCTCTGACATTCCAAGCTCTCCTCTTTGTCTAGCCTAGCCTTGAACGAGATCACCTCACCCCTCACCATCGCCTTTAAAGCCTCCCAGACAACCGCCTTTGACACCTCACCCGTGCAGTTAAAACGTACATATACCTCGATTACTTTTTCAATTTTGTCACAAAACCCTCGTTCCCCAGAAGTCCCGCATCTAACTTCCACCCTGGTCTCTGTACAACCCCCTTCTCCAGTACCAAATCCACCCAATGCGGAGCATGATCTGATATTGCAATTTACACTCTGACTGTTAAAGGAACTTAATACTGATAATAACTTGGTTAAAATTTTCAGGTGTGGGTTTAAGAAAGATTGAGCTTCGCATTCAACAATGATGATGAGTAATTAATAGATAAATACGATGATAATGATGATGCCAATGTTGCCGTCTCCGTAGGTTTAGAAGCTATTAGTGTGTTTCCCTCAGAAAACTCGATGCAAATTGGAAAGAGTTTCATAAAACCTGGAGATTCTAGTTTGAATTTTTGCTCATTTGTAAAGTCTGACACTAACTGCATTTGCGACAGACAAAGCAATAATTCAAGTAAACTGGTATTTATTTACAGTGAATTGTGATTGTCATGATATTCAAGTGAACATCACAGCACATACACACATACATAATGATGGACAGATCAACGGACCAATTAGCACACTCAACACGACAACCAATCACAGACAAGAGCATACACAGTACAAAACAAGGAACACAGCACTTCCTGGGCAGTCCAACAGGGGACGGCTCAGGGCAAGTACCTCCATGTCAGACACACAGACAGTCACCATGTGCTGAGTACCTGAGTTAGTTATATAAATAGTTAAAATAAATAAAACTGCGTTGTACCAATCGCAACCGTGTTGGTTCGTCTGTGTCTCAGAGTACCCAACACTTCATGGTACCACAAGTGAATTAAAACCTACCCACAAATCTGCCATCCTGCGCCATGGACACTGTCAACACACTGCAGCCGTTGCAAGTCGCTGGGATCCTTGGCGTAAATTGGACGCTGTTCAAGCAGCGATTCAAACTCTTTTTGGAAGCCAACGAAAAACAGAGCGCCTCGGACAAAAGAAAGATCGCCATCCTCCTCACCACCGCAGGTCAGCACACCATCCATGTCTACAACTCCCTGGTGTTCGCGGAAGGCGAGGACAAATCTAAATACAATACGGTTCTCCTCAAGCTCGACCAACACTTCAACGTTGAGGTCAACGAGAGCTTTGAGAGGTATGTCTTCCAGCAGTGCCTGCAAGGTAAGGATGAGCTCATTCAGTCATTCCTGACGCATCTCCACATACTCGCGCAGTCCTTACGACACCACCTCAGAGTCCATGATCCGGGACCAGATCGTTTTTGGGGTTGCCTCGGGCAGCCAACGCCAGCAGCTTTTAAAAATAAAAGGCCTAAACTTAGCCTCTGCAATCGAAGCCTGTGTCCTGCACAAGAACGCGACTAGCCGCTATGCCCAATTTCAGGCGACCGAATCGGCGCGGAGGGGGTCCTACGCGATCGGATCGCGAGCCAGATGCCCCACAAGGCCGAACGGGTCCAGGCGATCGAGTTTCTCCCGGCCCACGGCCCGGACGAGGGCGGCCGTTTCGCGTGTTTTTCGAGGCCTCCCGCGCTTGTGTGCGCCAAAACCTACGGCAACACTGAGGGGCGTGATGCGCAGGCCGCTCGACGCAAGACCGAACTGCACATGCGCAGTGGCGCAATGAACGCCATGACGTCATGACATGCGGCAACTGTGGAGCTGCACATTTAAGAGGGCAATGTCCCGCAAAAACCCGGCAATGCCTACGCTGTGGCAAGGTGGGCCACTACGCTGCTTACTGTCGAGCAGCTCAACCTATCGATCTTCCACATCTCCGACAACCTTGCAGGAACGTGCGGACCATTCAGCCTCCACATTACGACATCCAGACCGATGACACAGATGACCGAGACGCCTTCCGGGTTGCGGTCATTGATGGGAACCGAGTCAACACAATCAATCCGGGTGATGAATGGCGTGCCACCCTGACGGTCAACCGATCGTCGATCACTTTCCGCCTGGACACTGGCGCCTCCGCCAACCTCATAGCATGGTCAGCCTTCTACGCCATGAAGATCAGACCACCAATCCGGCCGTCCCGGTGCAGAATGGTCGACTACAACGGGAACGTTATCCCGGCTATGGGATCCTGCCAGCTCCACACAACACACACACGGCCACACTCTCGTTCGAGATAGTCGGCTCATCGAAGGACTCCCTGCTGGGCGCACATGCATGTAAGGCTCTCCACCTCGTGCAACGAGTCCACTCTCTCTCTCCAGGCGGCACATCTAACTTCCCGGATGCAGAGTTCAACGCACAGCTCCAATCGCTCCTCGCCCACAACCAGGAGGAATTCAAGGGCATGGGAACACTGCCATACACCTACCGAATTCGCCTCAAACCAGACGCCACCCCGGTCATTCACGCACCTCGCAGAGTCCCTGCGCCACTCAAAGACCGCCTCAAGCAGCAGCTGCAGGATCTCCAGGACCAAGGGGTCCTATCCAGGATCACAGAGCCCACGCCGTGGGTCAGCTCCATGGTGTGTGTCAAGAAGCCCTCCGGCGAGCTCCGCATATGTATTGACCCAAAAGACCTCAATACCAATATCATGAGGGAACATTATCCCATACCCAAACGGGAGGAGATCACGACTGAAATGGCCCAGGCGAAAATATTTACGAAACTGGATGCCTCGAAGGGGTTTTGGCAGATCCAACTCGATCCGTCCAGCCGAAAGCTATGTACCTTCAATACCCCTTTCGGCAGGTTCTGCTACATCCGGATGCCATTTGGCATCATCTCGGCATCCGAGGTCTTTCATAGGATCATGGAGCAGATGATGGAAGGCATCGAAGGGGTGCGCGTATACGTGGACGACGTCATCATCTGGTCCACCACACCACAGGAGCACATATATTGTCTCCAACGCGTTTTTGCCCGCATACGGGAAAACGGCCTGCGCCTCAACCGAGCCAAGTGTTCCTT
Source organism: Scyliorhinus torazame (assembly GCF_047496885.1). Lineage (NCBI taxonomy): Eukaryota > Metazoa > Chordata > Chondrichthyes > Carcharhiniformes > Scyliorhinidae > Scyliorhinus > Scyliorhinus torazame. Next base: position 221,883,887 of record NC_092712.1, read on the forward strand.
TGGCCAAACCGAGCTGAAGTTCCTGGGGGACCATATTTCCCGGTCAGGTGTCCGTCCGGATGCAGACAAGGTGAGCGCCATCACAGCCATGCTGCAGCCGGCAGACAACAAAGCAGTGCTACGCTTCCTTGGCATGGTCAACTTCCTGGGGAAGTTCATTCCCAACCTTGCCTCCCACACGACAGCTCTGCGCCACCTCGTCAAAAAATCCACAGAGTTCCTGTGGCAACACACACACCAGCTGGAATGGGAGGAGCTCAAACTCAAACTCACCACTGCACCGGTATTGCCGTTCTTTGACACGTCTCGTGCCACCAAAATCGCGACTGATGCCAGCCAATCCGGCATTGGAGCAGTGCTCCTGCAGCGGGATGACACGTTGTCATGGGCCCCAGTTGCCTATGCGTCGCGGGCCATGACCCCCACAGAGCAGCGCTACGCGCAGATCGAAAAGGAGTGCCTGGGCTTGCTAACCGGTTTAGACAAGTTCCATGATTATGTATATGGTCTTCACCGTCTTCACTGTCGAAACTGACCACCGCCCCCTGGTCAGCATCATAAACAAGGACCTGACCGAGATGACCCCTCACCTCCAGCGCATCCTACTTAAACTCAGGAGGTACGACTTCTAACTGGTCTACACCCCAGGGAAGGAACTCATCATTGCGGATGCCCTATCCAGAGCAGTGAGCACGCCGCCAGATTCGGAGGGGTTCGTATGTCAGGTCGAAGCGCAGGTGGCCTTCACATCGGCAAATCTGCCAGCTGACGACTCCAGTCTGGCCCGTATTCGCCGAGAGACTGCGGCCGACCCCCTTCTACAACGTGTGATGCGCCACATGACGGGAGGGTGGCTCAAAGGGCAGTGCCTGCAGTTCTATAATGTCCGAGGCGACCTGGCCGTCATTGATGGTGTCTTTCTGAAGCTGGACCGGATTGTGATTCCGCACAGCATGCACAAGCTGGTTCTCGACCAACTACACGAAGGCCACTTGGGGGTCGAGAAGTGCAGACGGAGGGCCCGAGAGGCGGTATACTGGCCGGGCATCAGTGACGATACTGCCAACATGGTGCTCAACTGTCCCACCTGCCAAAGGTTTCAGCCGACGCAACCTCCTGAAATGCTTCTGCCCCATGAGCTGGTGACGTCCCCCTGGGCGAAGGTGTGGACCTATTTCACGCGCTCGGCAGGGACTATGTCATCATCGTTGACTACTTCTCCAACTACCCAGAAGTCATACGACTGCACGATTTGACATCGTCCGCTGTCATCAGGGCTTGCAAAGACACCTTTGCTCGCCACGGCATTCCAATGACTGTCATGTCGGACAATGGGCTCTCTTTTGCCAGCCAGGAATGGTCATCGTTTGCTGCCTCGTATGACTTCACACACGTGACGTCCAGCCCTCTGCACCCCCAGTCAAATGGAAAGGCGGAGAAGGGCGTTCACATTGTCAAGCGGCTCCTCTGCAAGGCTGCTGCTGCCGGGTCCGGCTTCTGCCTCGCCCTGCTGGCCTATCGCTCGGCCCCACTAGCCACTGGTCTCTCACCAGCCCAGCTGCTGATGGGTCGCGCCCTCAGGACCACTGTGCCTTCCATCCTGGCACCCACAATAGACCATGCTCCGGTACTGCACAGGATGCAACTGCAGCGCGGTCGCCAGAAGAGGTCATATGACACACGGGCAACAGATCTTCCCGCCCTGGCCCCTGGAGACGAAGTCCGCATCCACCTACCAGAAGGTGGCTGGTCAGCACCTGCCGAAGTTCTCAGGCGCGTGGCTCCCCGCTCGTTCCTGGTTCGCATGCCTGATGGATCCGTGCGTAGGCGAAATCGCCAGACTCTTCGCCTACTTCCACGCTCGCAACGAGACCTTACACTGACACCGTGTCCTCCTGTGGTTCCTGATAGCGACTTCGTAGAGCTGCCTGCTACCATGCCCCTTCCGTCGCCGCCCGTGGCCAGGCCCGCACCTCAGCCGGTGGTTCCAGACCCACCCTTGAGGCGGTCAACCCGAATTCGTCGCCCACCTACTAGACTGGATTTATGAGACTCTTTACACGTTGAACTCTTGCAACCACTGTTTTAACATGTTTATGTTCTTATCGTTACAGGAATTCATTTTATCGTTCCACATTTCCACGTTCTTTGTTATGGTACAACCTCGTTATTATGTCACACCCGACATCGCCCCTTGTATATAGTTAAGCCCCATGTACATGCTGTAAATATTACACGCACACACATTTAGCTGCACTCAGTACACATCTCTATTTATAACCAGGTAGGCACATAATCTTGTAAAAAAAGGGGGGATGTCATGATATTCAAGTGAACATCACAGCACATACACACATGCATAATGATGGACAGATCAACGGACCAATTAGCACACACAACACAACAGCCAATCACAGACAAGAGCATACACAGTACAAAACAAGGAACACAACACTTCCTGGGCAGTCCAGCAGGAGACAGCTCAGGGCAAGGACCTCCAAGCCAGACACTCAGACAGTCACTATGTGCTGAGTACCAGAGTTTGTTATATAAATAGTTAAAAGAAATAAAACTGCGTTGTACCAATCGCAACCGTGTTGGTTCGTCTGTGTCTCAGAGTACCCAACATTTCAGTGATTAATAAATATTTGATCATATGCACATCAGTACACACATTATGTGTAGTTTGCAAAGATAATCAGTCCTGTCAGTTTTAAGCAGTTTGAAGGAGATAAGGTTAAGTGAGGTCAGCAGTTTGAAATATTTACTGGACAATGAAAGATTGCAACCTTGTCATATCTGGCTGACAAAATACTAGTGAGACTCTGAGAAATCAATTCTCTGGAAGTTTCTTACTGCAGCCTGCAATTAATGCACAACTCTCCAGGACTCTGGCATATTTTATGACATGCCATTCATTGCCGATCTGCTGCCAAGAATCTGTGAACAGCAGCATGATTCAGGGTTACACATCAGAGTTAACAAGCGGGATGTGAGTTTTATTGGTCTATTAAATTAGAGATCATTCAAACCCTGATTAAAATAATCATACACGTGTATTACTGTGCTTGTAGCTATACATATCCGTGCTTTTGTAACCTCACAGATCTTTCCTTCAGTTAATAAAGTAAGGCTTGACACAAAAGATTTTTGCAAAGTTACAAAACAACGGAGCAGCTGCCATAGAAACGATAGCGACTAAACCCAGCTTTTCACTGTTGCTCAGAGTGGTGAGAGGTCCGAGGCAAATCTCAGAGCAAACATTATGCAGCAAAGACCCCATACCATCAGACTTCTCCATTCTCTTACATCCTCGAGAAACTTTCCAGTCTACAATATCTGCAACATCCTGCCAAATATATATCCAAGTGGATATTGTCCATTTCTAAATATTAAAAAAAAGACTCTTCTGACGAGAAGGACAATGGGCTGGATTCTCCGTTATTGAGACGTATGTCCCCACACCGGCGTCAAAACTGTGGAGTTTTACTCCTGAAAATCCTGGAAAAAAGGGACACAAATTCATAGACCTGCAGGGGGCTAGCAGGGACCCAGAGAAGCAGCCCAAGGAGCAGCATCAACAGACGTTGAGGCAAGGACCTGCCTTCAGGTAGAGCATACATACCATATCATAACTTTATTACAATGCAAAGCTCCTGGGTCCTGTTTAGCGGCACAGTTGCACCAGCATGAATCTGTGCGCAATGGGTGAATCACGCGAGCGCAAAATCAGGCTCTTCACTGGGCCAATCGTGAGTCACCAGATTTACTCCACCCGGCATAATCTCAATTTCGCCCTCACTGCGCAAGATCCAGGTGTGCATATTTAAATGAGCTTATGACTCATTTGAATACCCAGACACCAGATTCACCCAGCGTTCAGGACTCAGGCCACACCTGGGAAACCTTGCCAGAGGCCAGTTAGTACTGGTCCACACAAATATGGAGCAGTTGTAACGGCACCGGAGTAGTCTCCCAGGCCATTGAAGACCCCGGGTGGTTGGGGATGGTGCAGGGTGACACCCTGGTACTTCCCCTGGAACCCAGGCATCTTGACACCGCCAGCCTGGCACCCTGGCAGTGCCACTCGGGCACCCTGGCAGTGCCACCAGGCAGTGCCCAGGTAGCACCTCCAGGGTGCCAGACTGGTGGCGTTCATGCGCCAAATTGGTACTGCCAAGGGTCGGGCCCAGGGTGGCCTTTCCAGGTAGAGGGGGGTTAGTGAGGTTCTCGGGGCCTTCCCAAGGTTGGGGGGGATGAGGGGGATCACAAAAACAGGGTGGCTTGAAGGGGGTGGGGGGGGGAGTTTGGGTCAGCTAGTAAAAATGGCACCCTGATCTGCGAGGAACCTTTGCAGCAGGAAATCAATCTTCCTGACTTGGTGGAGAGAATCTCCTGAGGCCAAAAAAAAAATAGTGGGGTGTTTCTCAGCACCCACTTTTAACTTGAGTCCGTGAATCACACTCCCTGTGTTCTTTAAATCAATCTGAAACATTGCGCTGCATTTTAAACGTTTTGGTCACAAAGGCTGACTCTGGGGCACTGGTTATTTTGAGGCTATGCGTACCATTTTAGTACCAAATTCATACCACCTCTGCCGCCCTCTGGCATGGCCAATGCCAAACACCACCTTGGCAGCATGGTCATTGAGAGTTTACATAGATGCATTGCAAAGAACATACAGTGCAGAAGGAGGCCATTCAGCCCAGCAAGTCTGCACCGACCCACTTAAGCCCTCACTTCCACCCTATCCCCGTAACCCTGTTTACACTGGAAGTATGAAGAATCGTGTTGTACATAGAGGAGACAATGTCTGGAACTGCAAGGGCTCTGAGCACACCACTTTCTCCCAATGTTGGGTGATACTATTAGTCCCCCCTGGGCTGTAACATGAGAGAGAAACGGTGCAGAGGAAACAAGCAAATAAGAAGAAAAGCCACTTGAAGAGAGGGGCGGGGGAAAAGGGCTCTCAACAGGAGATATTATCTGTCCAGGGGCAGCAGACAGCATTTTTCTGACTTCCAGCTAAGCCAGAAATGTATACCTCAGTTGCAATTCATAATGGAGATGCTCAGAGAGCATTTCTAACTCTTCCAAACAGTCTTGCAATCCCAGAGCCATGCGAGAACGGGACCGCCTCCTTATATGAGGCTGTGAAGGTGACCATGGCCATGAATTCCTTTATGCCATGTTTCTGACAGGCTGGAGCAGGTAACACCTGTAACATTTTCATGCCTGTCATCCATTGCTGCATCAGAGTGGTGACAAAGGCTCTTTATGCCAGGACAGTTCATTGTCTCCTCTCGAACCAGAGGGAAGCAAGCAGACATGTGACTTTACCAGGATAGTGGGATTCTTCACAGTGCTGGGCACCATCGACTGCGCACGAGGCATTTTGGGCACTGTATCTTGCTGAGATGTGCCAGAAACCAAAAGGGTTTGACTCAATGTGCAGTTAGAGTGTTACCACATTTCATACATCATGCTGATGGATGCCCGGTATCCTGGCAACAGTCATGATGCTTTAATTCTGTGCCTGTCCGCTGTTCACTCAATCTTTAAGCCATTCCAGCAAAGCAGAACGTGGTTGCTGGACAATCCATTTTACACTTGTCTCATGTCCCCTCTGAAATCCACTACATGTGGCCAGTACCGGTATAATGAGAGCCATGTTGCCACATGAAAAACCATCGAGCACTGTCCCAACTGCTCTGCAAGAGCCTTTTAGTACTCAGAGTACTAAACACCCTTGAACCCTGCCCCCCTTCCTGGGTGTGAACCGGATATGTTATTAGGCATGGCCCGGAACATGGCAAACGGAAATCTCGCCGATGCAAATCATGTTTTTGACCTCTCCCGATATTTTGCATCCATGACGGGATTTGCATCCACAGCTAACCACCTATGCGACCTGTGGCACTAAACACTAAGCTCAAAGTGGGCTCAAATCGGCGAACACGATTCCAGCATTGACAATCAGCGAATCCTGCCCTAAGTGTTGACGTCAACGCAGAATCCGTGGACTTTTACGACAGGTACTAGGGTAGGGTATTTCTGAAGAAAGGAGGGAAAGCAAGGATTGGGCAAGAAGATACCATCATGCTCTATCCTTTCAGTCTGCCGGCAGACATAGTCACTCCAATGATTTCCAGCATTGTCTCCCCCATTGGAGTGATTTCACAGAGCCGTACCTGTCCTCTGCCAGTTAGGCGCTGCTGCCTCTGGTTATGGGGCACCTTGGCTTGTGAAAGAGAGAGAGGGAAGTGCGCCAGGGAGTGCAGTGAAACATGTTTGGGCAATCTGCCTGCTCTTGAGAAGCAGATGATGAGCTCTCTTCCTAGACAGCTGCAGTCCATCATAGAGGTTTGATATAATTGCGTGACTTTCTGAAGCATTTCAGATGGTAGCCCCCCTCCCTGACATTCCCAAATCCACCAAGACCCCGGACCTATCTGTTTCCGGGAATCCATTGGCCAACCTCCTCTCCTCTCTCAGTCCCAACCGCACCTAATAATGCGCTCTTAGTACTGCGGCATGGATGGAGGTGCTGGCCAATTGGATTGGTGGGCAACATCTGAGGATGGGACTTCTTCCCCAGCGAGGGGCAGAATTCCCATACGGCTCTTGTATAGCCCATCTGCATGACCATTATGCTGTGGAACCAGCGTGGAACAGATTAGCTCCACACCGACTTTGCTTCCGGGGGTGGCAAGCCGTTCCCCCACGTCCCCAGTAATATTCTGCCCATTGTCCAAGGTCAATCTCAGAGGGGCAATTAAAATGTTGTCGCTGAGCTTGAAGCTCTGTAAGGAATCTGCTGATCAACACCTTGAAACGGATGCTGTGTTATGTAATTTGGAATAACACAAGCTGCCACTTGATTCAGTTTTGAGTAAAAGATGCTCCAGACTTTGAAGTGAGTTCAATGTGTTCTTTTGAACTTGTGTTGAATGTATTACGGCAACCATTCACCACTGTATTGCATTGTACTATGTTGATGCCCTTGTGGGCTCCACCTATGGACCATTGTATTACATTACATCGCATTGTATCATATTGGTGCCTTTGTGGGCTCCGCCCCTTTCTCCGCCCCCTAGGGAGGGGGGGGTATAGATCTGCTGCCCTGCAGGCGGCTCTCAGTGCAGAGCAGTCGCAGGCACGCACAGTTCTAACTGATTAAAACCACTGTTCACTTCAACTCTCCATCTCGTAGTTCGATTCCTGCTTGGGTCACTGTCTGTGCGGAGTCTGCACGTTCTCCCTGTGTGTGCGTGGGTTTCCTCCAGGTGCTCAAGTTTCCTCCCACAGTCCAAAGATGTGCAGGCTAGGTGGGTTGGCCATGCTAAATTGCCCTTAGTGTCCAAAATTGCCCTTCGTGTTGGGTGGGGTTACTTGGTTATGGGGATAGAGTGGAGGTGTGCGGTTGGGTAGGGTGCTTTTTCAGAGAGCCGGTGCAGACTCGATGGGCCGAATGGCCTCCTTCTGCACTGTAAATTCTATGATTCTATGATGGTCGCATCAGAACTATTAGCACAGTTCTCAATGAGTTCGACTCTCTGCTAATCTAAATGTAGTAACTCAGTCTAACTGAAGCAGCCTTGTTCTAAGCCACGTGCTGGGGTGTGATGCTGAGGATACACCCTGTCTCATTCTGTAGATGTTGGTCTGTGGAAAGAGGTGGGGTGTGAGTGTCTCATCCCTTTTATGGTAAGATGCCACCCCTGAGTGTCCTGACTGCTCATTGGTCGTGTCCTATTCTATGTGTTTGAGGAATTGAACAAACAAATGTGATATAAAATAGTTAGTTAAAATATTAGTTAAGTGGATGTGATAAGTCTAATAGTAGTGAGTTCACAGACAAAGGATTTCAGAAAGCATGGCAAGGAAGGGGGAGGGGTGTCTGGTGGAGGATGGGAAAAGGATGCTGGGTAACAAGAGGCCCAGGGTTAAGGAATGAGAAGTGAGCCAATCAGGATATATGGCCAGGTCAGGAGGTGTATAGGATGGCCTATGGGAATCTTGTATGTGAAACTTGATGCCATTTGAATGTATTTGTAGAGATTCCTTTGTCTCATATAGCACTCGGTTCCGTAACTCCAGGAGACAGTTTATGTGTTCTGGATCTCTGTGAAGCGAGTCAGACTTGCAAGTTGGTTAAAAATAAATAATACTATGCCTACAAATCCACCTCGAGTTTTATTGAGGCCAGACTGACGGGTAAACAATTCAATATTGTCATTTGGTGCTGTAATCCGGGATTTCTCCAGACGGTCACCGGCCTGCTGCGAAATCAGAATTAGACTGATGTTGGACAAGGAAAGTGGAAACGGGCCCACAATGTGTGTAGCTGGAAAATGACCACATTGGTATTCCCCTCTTCTCATGGTCTGATTGGTCTGGTCACTCGCGGTTGGTACGGAAAGATCGTCTCGATGAAATCAAAGGTCAGTCTGGGGATTAGAAAATGAACTGATGGGACATCGGAAAGATGGTTCAGTTCTACGAGTGTTTTTGATGAACCGATGGGACATCGGAAGGATGGTTCAGTTCCACGAGTGTTTTTAAAACTATAGTTGATTCAGTTAAAATTGTATCCTTGGACTGTCATGGCGAGAAACGCAGTCTTGAGGACTAGTTGGAGATTATGGGGAATTGCTTGGATAAATTTCAAAACAAAGACGCATCCATAGAACTGGATGCTGCATGTCTGTTAAAGCAGAAGTCTCTCAAAGGGATCACAGCAGCCAAAGTTAAAGACTACAGACAGTGCTTCTCACATGGGCCTTGAGATAACAGCAGCAGCCTGTGGTGTAATCGGATACCTTTCTTTTGAGTCAGTGAAACTCAAGCAAAGTTACGTTTTGAATTAATTAAAGGAAACCAGTGGATTTCTCCACCTCTTTGATAAAAGTTAATTATTTTAGCAAGCAATTGATTGAAATTGCCAGAATCTTAAGTTTGAATTACTTGAAATAATGTTTATTTCATTTTATTTGTGAATTAATAGCGACTTAAAGAAACTCACTGACACCATTTAAAAAAATGTAAATCTGGAGATGACAGTTGACTTTGCTCCAGTATAAATCACCACAGCTAACTGCTCCCTTATTGATAGCAGCCAACATTTTTGTGAATGTAAGAAAAACTTGTTAAAAGAAAAATTGTTGAGCTAAAGAATTAATTAAGTTGTAAAAGTGATACAAGTTTGTGTTAAGCAAATCTTAAATTCAGTTCTGAGTCGAGATCAGAACTAAGCTTGCAGTTTGCAGTAATTCAATTTGAATTTTCAAACATTTTAAGTTTTAAAAGAAAACTGTTAAAACCTTTTTAAATAACTTTGCCAAGTAGCAAAAATTGCCATTGGTTATAAATAGGCAAATAAATAAATAAATAAATAAAGTGCCAAAGTATAAAAGCTAAAGAGTTAATTGGATTATGGAGACAATATTGTCAGGAGGAGAGGGATAAGATCATGTTATTAGACTGGCAAGAAAATGCCCTTAAAATGGGGATTCCAATTAGTGAAGGGGGGAACTAGAAAACTCTGGAGATCTTGAAAAAGGAGTATGCATTCAAAACAAAACACGTAAGTAAAGAGAGGGAGACACCTAGCGGGGCAGACTTGAGTTTAAAAAATGGGCTACGTAGTTGAATGGCTGGCCTTGCATTGACAGAGACAGAGGATGAACTAGAGAATTAGACCATGTCAAGCAGAGTCCCGACTGCACCGGTAGCATTGTCTGCACTAATTCCAGAACCACCAGGGTATCATAATTTATATCCAGTCACTGCTCCCCAGATTCAAATCATGCCAGCCTCTCCAGTCCCTTTGGTTAATAGTTTGGGCCCTATTTCTGCACCTTCACAGTCTGTTAGCGAAGGGGAGCTCTGTTCCACACGCCCAGTTAGCTCTAGGACCCGATCTTGGACAATGAGAGAGGGGTCTGATCCTATCCAGAAACGATTACGCATACCACCTAGATCCCTTAAGACCGATATAGTAGGACAGAAAAGTATGAGAACAAAGAAAGAGGGTGGGAATGGTTCCGAGGAGCTGGAGCTCCCCCTAGTGGAAGGGAAGGACATCGAAGTCTTTGAAGAGCCAGAGGAATCCGTTAAAGCGCCCTCCAGTGAGACCCTGAGACAGTTGCCGATTAGGAAAATACCCAACCCTGATGTTGCAACAGCAGCAGCCCAGCCCACGATAGACGTTTATTTCCCATGGAGACCCAGTGAGACAATGGCTATTCTGGCTGCAATCCCAGACAGGAAGAAATCTCCTGCTGCTTTTGTGGACCATCTGAGAACTACCATCTCAGTTTATCAAGTTGATTCTAGGGACCTCGTGGCCCTAGTCCAGCAGCCTTTAACCCCAGCAGAGCACCGCAGTTACCTCAACCATTTGAATTATGCTAGCCACACCGCACTCCAGCAAGCCCATGCTTTGGACGATGATAGACGGGCACAAATCCTGAATGTGTTGAATGCCACATTTCAAAAGCCCATAAACAGCTCTGCTATCTTAGACCTCAAACCTAAAAAGACTGAAGAGCCAGAGGAATTTCTGGAACGTTTTAATGAAATCTACCATGGGCAGTCAGGAGACTTGCTGTACCAAAATGGTCAGAATTCCCCTCAATATTGTGCTATGTTAATGCATTGCCTACCACCTTCCGTGGCTACTGCCGTGAAATGTAATAACATGAATTGGACAGAGAACGACCCTTCCCAGATGGCCCGGGCAGTCAGATTTTATTGGAAGGAGGGTGTAGGCCAGGAAGGAGGCTCAGTTACAAAGATTAAGACTGAGTATGTAATGAAAAAGGATGACCCGAGACCCCAACCAGCGGCAAATATAGAGGGAACAATGCATGTTTTAATTGTGGCTGTACAGATCACTGGCATCAGGACTGACCCAAAAGGAGGGGGTACCCACAAAGGGGAGGACAGACGAGGTACACCGACTTCTCCCAGGCAAACCCATTCCCAACACAAGATTGACTAGCTAATTTAGTCATAAGGACTTTCCAATCGGACAGGGAATCTATTATCTCTCTGCAGACAGGAGATCAACATTACCCATTTGTAATCGACACTGGAGCAGCCATGTCTTTGGTGCAATCAGAACTTCGACTACCACTATCCGACCACACCCAGCATTTGTCGGGGCCCCAAGGACAGGTGTGTGAGTATCCTATTTCTGAACCTGTGACAGTCACTGATGAGAATAAGTCTACAGATCATCAGTTTGTGGTGACTACTGGATTGGACTGTAACTTGTTGGCCTGAGTTTTACTGTGTATCTTCCAGCTACAGCTAGAGTGCGGAGACAAAGGGGTAACGGTTCAATCATGGAGGATGAGACAACAGTGCTATATTTCTATCACACCCTAGTGGTGGATGTTAGACATTGAACATTCACTGCACCACGTTACCCTGGCCTATGACAGAACCGGACAGAACAGGGAGTTGGAGGACAAATACCGGCCGTTAATTGGGACCGAATGGCCAGTCAAGACTACAGCCACAGTCACGGGAAAAGAAGGTACAGCCGATTTTGTTACAATACCACCACATTTATGGCCACAGTCAGCTTCTGTAGGCCCTCATATTACACGTCAGGTCCACGACCAGTACCATGCCAAGGATCTGGGGCCTATGGGAAGGAGGGCAGTGGATCATTCAGATCCAACAGTGTACGCACTTCAAGTCATGTCAGGTGGACCTTCCATAAAATATTTTGAGGTCCCTGAAACGATTAACACTTGACATCAGCCAACCGACAGCTCTGGAAGAATAGGTGATTCCTTACCTCAGCCGGCACGGAAATATCCCACCGGGGTTTAGTTAATGACCTACTGCAGGCCCTCCTTATGCCCGCACAGATTTCCGTCATTAAATGCGCTGCCCATACAAATGGCAAGACCCCAGTTGACGTTGGTAATGAACGAGTAGATTGTGCAGCCCGGACAGCCGCGCAAATTCAGCAAGTGCTGGTGCCTAAAATGTTAGGTCAGACTAAACGTTCTGCAATAAATAGGTCTGCCTCTGACAAGCCAATGCCAGCCATCCAAGACTTCATAAGGTTACAGGAGGATGCTCCTGAGAGTGATAAATAAATGTTGAAATGGTTAGGTTGTACATATGATTCTGTTTCTTCTTTATGGACCACGCCAGCACATCAGACTTGTATGTCTGAGGCACTGGCTTTATGGGTCATCGAATGAGTACACTTTGCAACTCATTGTGGGGCTCGGGGGACTAGTGATTTGTTGCTGGACACTTGGTGGCTCCCTAAAATGCAGGGGCTGGCCCAGAGTATCAGTAATCGGTGTTTGATTTGTCAACAATATAACACCGGCAAAGGTGTCCCTTGTGTTATGAGGCAAACCCCGTTGCCCAGTGGTCCCTTTGAGACGCTCCAAATGGATTACATTGAGTTGGAAAGGTGTCAATGTTATAAATATGTTTTGGTCATTGTGGATGTGTTCAGCAGATGGGTTGAGGCGTATCCGACTACCGATAATAAAGCTGCTACTGTGGTTAAAGTTCTGAGGCGGGAAATCATGCCCCGGTACGGCATACCAGCTCAGTTGAGTTCTGATAACGGGCCTCATTTTCTTGGACAGATTAACCTGCCTCCCTTCGCCAGCGCTGTTTTACAGGTGTGGAGCATGATAGGGTGGCTACGCACCGCCTGTGTAATCTTCGGCCTCGCCTCGCTTGGAGTGACATTGGCGGCGGAAATGGAAAAGGGAAATATCATCTACATCTGTAACCCCAACCAAACTACACGGACATTTCACTTATGCCGAGGTGACGTTCTTCGCTGCCCCCATATAAGAGGACATGGTATCGACTCGTGGAAGGTCATCAGATTAACGGACAATGCAGGACTCATGAAGCAATTGCACCAGTCCCGGCGATGGGAAGGGAACATTGCATGGATGCCTTGTTTTTGGAGTGCATGTAAATTTGATTTTGGATGTGTTAAGAGTGGTGCCACAAAGGTAAAGTCAGACCGTGCGGAGAGGGTAGGAAGAAGTTGTGAGAGAGAGAGAGGGGGTCTAGAAAGAGGACGGAGCGTGTGAGAAGGGGAGTACAACTAGAACGTAGGTTATCAGGCGATATACTTAATTCATTTCAGACCCAGAATGAGGGAAACCTGTGTAGTATGAATCTCTTCTATCAGATCTACCACCGCTTGTATGGCCAGGGACAGGTTGTCTGCTACCCGAACCCCGCATCGGTGTCTAGGGTATTTTCTGTTTCACCGCTTTGGGGCACTCCCCAAACGGTGGTTCATTGTCAGCATTCCGAGCCACTGCCCGAGCAAGTAACTCTTCCTTACGATCCGGGTTCCGCACCACCGGCTATTTGCCTTCCCCTTCCTCGGGATAATCCCCACTCACAGTATGATAGGCTGCAATGGTGGAGGGCGTACATACCTAGCCACTTCACTCCCAATAGGGACTCCCGGTCATACGAGAATTGATTCAGCAGTGACGGGTATGGCTGTTTGCTGGTAGAGGTGGAAACGAATATAACATGTCTGTTCCCCACTTGTACGGACAGGAGGTGTCATATCACTCAGGAGTCTGGCCAATGCGTTTGTTACAACACCACCTGCGTTCCATTGACCGCCGGCCTCCAGCTCCTTTGTGGCTGGACGAATGTCTCTCATATCACTGTTGGGACTAGGGCTTTCCGCATTGCTGGGAGGCCCGAATGGGCGTTCCAAAGCTGGATAAACTGGGCTACTGGGGGATTCCTACTCAAACGATATACTGATTGTGATGCTAGCCTGTACACGGAGCAAGGATACTACTTTTTTTAATGGCACAGCGACCAATGTTTTGTCAACCCCATTTCCCCGCCAAATTGCTATCGGGACTCTAGTCCCTACCACAGTCCCCTGCCCCTCGGCGTGGATGCTGTATAATCAGTTAGCATGCCGGGCAGTCTCAGCTGAATTCTGCGAGAACTGGAAAAAACCTCAGATTCTCGCACCCAACCGGGGCCACTCAGCCGGGTGGGGAATTCTGAGCACCTTGACACTGGGAGGTGTGGGGGGTTCCTTGGCGGTTAGCGATAGGAATTATTTTATTTGTGGCCTTACCATCCTGGGAAACGAAACCTTGGGAGCCCTCGGGGCAATAACTAATAAATTGTCTCAGCTGCGGTTGTTTGCCATGCAGAACCGATATGCTCTTGACTATCTGCTGGCCCGTGAGGGTGGGGTATGCGCCATAGTGCAGGGCAAGTGTATCATGGGAGTTCAAGACCTAACCACTAACATCACTAAATTTATGTATCGCATACGGGAGCACCTGGATGGAATGCAGGACCCTGGCTCTTGGGGTAACTGGGGTTTCGGAGGTTGGAAGGACTGGTTAATAAATATGGCCATGTATTTAGGAGTGGCACTCGGCTGCATCTTTGTGGGCCTGGCCATCCTTAAACGCGTGATGGGTAAAATGCAGGGTGCACTGGAACGGATAGACGCCTCTAGAATCTTGGCTGTTAGGATCCACGAGGGTGCAGCGGATGATGGAGTGCTGCAACAGGAATTGGAAATGCAGCGACGAATCTTCTTAGATGAGGGGTCATAGCTACAGGTTGGACAGATAGGTTATCATGAAGTGATAAAAGGAGGGAATGAGGAATTGAACAAACGAATGTGATATAAAATAGTTAGTTCAAATATTAGTTACAGTAATGTGGATGTGATCAGTCTAATAGTAGTGAGTTCACAGACAAAGGATTTCAGAAAGCATGGCAAGGACGGGGGAGGGGTGTCTGGTGGAGGATGGGAAAAGGATGCTGGGTAACAAGAGGCCCAGGGTTAAGGAATGCGAAGTGAGCCAATCAGGATATATGGCCAGGTCAGGCGGTGTATAGGATGGCCTATGGGAATCTTGTATGTGAAACTTGATGCCATTTGAATGTATTTGTAGAGATTCCTTTGTCTCATATAGCACTCGGTTCCGTAGCTCCAGGAGTCAGTTTATGTGTTCTCGGTCTCTGTGAAGCGAGTCAGACTTGCAAGTTGGTTAAAAATAAATAATACTGTGCCTACAAATCCATCTTGAATTTTATTGAGGCCAGACTGACGGGTAAACAATTCAATATTGTCATGTTCATTAGCTGCATGTTTGCATATCATGACAACAGACACAAGTTTGGGCAGTACTGACATTGCCTTTTAGGCACCTCATTTTCTCACCTTGACTGAATGTGACCCCCACCCCTTCCTTCACCACAACCAGGACTCCAGGCCCTTCTCACTTCGATCCTCTATATCCCCAATCCCACCATCTGTCCTTCCCTGGATCTCTCTTCCAATCCTCCAAGCAACCAAACCCCAACCATTCAACCCCCAATCACCTCACCCATGACCCGCCCTTTCTGATCTTGATTCCATGCAAGTTACCATTCTCCTGCTCCCCTTTCCTTGCCATGGGGTTCAACAAGGAAAACGGCTGACTTTACACATATCACACAATGCTTACTGGTGCACGCCATTTTAAATGAAGTTGAACCGGGTGTGATGAGATTCTCGTGCTACGCTAACGTTATCTTGAAGGTACGACCAATGGCGTGCAAATGTATTAAAAGTGGGAACAGGGCCATAGGCATCTTGTCCCACTATCGAGAAATGTAATGTTCCCATCCCGTCTATTTCAGTCACACCTGCATACCATTATTCTGCTCTTGCAGGCGCCATAACATTTTCTCTCCCGCATTCTGGTAGTCACATCCAGGCCAGACTGGGTAAGGACAGCAGATTTCCTTCCCTGAATAATCTTGGTGAACCAGATGGATCTTTCTGACAATCCAATAGTTTCATGATCACCATCACCCACTCGACTTTAGGACATTCAAGTTACGCTGAATGGCATTTAGCAACGTTTTTAAATTGACAGTCTGCTTTGTATTTACAATGCCAATTTTGACTTTATGACATAAGCTGGTGAACAAGTTCAAATATTCGTATGTCCATATAAACGTTCCACGGCATTCATCTCCCTGACTCAACGTACCCAGTTGCTATTCCAAAACATCTTTACTTGGTGAATCTGTATCTTTCCAAACTTTTGCTTAACATTTATATTTTATAATGCTTTTTTTTATAATTGACACGACTGCAAAATTTTGGATTATTTAAGTGGAAATAGATATCAGGCCCTGATTTAAAACATTGTTTCTTTTGGGAAAATAAGTTCTGACTTGTCATTTTGACTTAAGACTCAGGAACCAATTGTGTTGTAAGTCTGAAGACTGCCTATACTAGTTTTTTTATTCCAGATTTATTTAATCAGCTGAATTTAAATTCCTCAGCTGCTATAGTGGGATTTGAACTCACATCTCCAGATTACTAATCCACAAAATTAATAACAATGCTACTGAACCGAACAAGTGTGTGAGGATGAGGGGAGGTCATGAATGTAAGGCATGAGTTGTGATTGATAGAGATTGTTGGTAGACCAGTGAAAGGGGTATAGTGAATGGAGGCATGTGTGAGGCTAGTGGTGCAATTGGTAGAAGATAACATTTAAAGACACATTCATTTACCTTGACCACTCGTGTGAGGTCATTAAAGGTCTTCCTGCGTTTCATCCAGGTTCTCAGGTTTAAATTGTTGGTGTTGGCCACAATGGCTATCTCTTCCCACTGCCTTCTTCAGGAGGGCCTTCTGGTCCCTGAGAGAAGAGGACTTATTTACTCTTGTACATCTCCTGTACCAAGGCCTCCAGCTCTGTATTAGGGAACCTCCTGGCAAACTCTCTGGTCTGTTGTGCCATTTCTATAGAATCTTTCCGCTCTTTAACTCCCCTTTCACCATTGTTAGCACCTGCTGCAGCCAGGATGTGCCCACCATTTACACGTTGTTACAAACAAGTCTGGAGAGGTGAATAAATTCCACTTACCCACTCCTAAGCTTGACTATCACACAATTTGAATTCTTATGAAGATGTTTTTTTCCCCAATCTAATATGAACTTGACCATATATAAAGCTATATGAAGCAATATATGAAGCTAGGTTTCTTGAGTGGGGAAGAATAAAGGAATAAAGGGTTATGGTGTTTGGGCGGGAAAGTGGAGCTGAGTCCACAAAAGATCAGCCATGATCTCATTGAATGGCGGAGCAGGCTCGAAGGGCCAGATGGCCTGCTCCTGCTCCTAGTTCTTATGTTCTTATGAACTAGTTTTATTGTTAAAAAGTCACTCAGGTAAAATAAAGGACTTATTAAAAAAGTAAAAACACGGCCCGAATCCTGCAACATACATACTTTCACATCAGCATGCAAAACAGAACAAGGTATAAAGTGGAGGAGCTGGAATTGATAAAAGTCCATATGAAAATAAGGAAATATATATTTGACCTTTCCTTGGTGGTCTTGAAATTCCAGTGAGGTCTCAGCTGGGGAAAATTGAGGAAAATGGGGAGAGAGATAGTTTTACTGGTCCATTCTGATGACTTCTTCTGTTTTAGCAGCTTCTCCGTACTTTCTCTACACTTGGCAGTAAAGATAGCTGCTGTCAACTGGCTTTTAAGCTGTACAGTCATTGTCTCCTTCACAGTGGGATTCGTTCACTTGTTCTCTGGATTGAAATGAAAGTCGCTATTGTTCCCAATGACCATAGCTGCTCTTGCCTTTTGAGAGAGCTGACTGGTGGTGATTTAACCTCACGGTCACCACATCCCAGGTGAGGTTGAATCATGAATAACCTCAGCCAGAAGAGGAATTAAATCCACTCTTGTTGGCGTTACTCTGCATCACAAACCATCTGTCCAGCCAAATGAGCTAACTGACCAATCTATAGATCAATCGTGGGCTCCAATGGGTCAGATGATCCTTGCACCCTCTTAGCCATTGTGATAGCCCAAGGTAATTGAATGTTATTCAGTGGGATTCTCCATCGGCGGGATCCTCCATTTCACCGGCAGCACACCCACGCCCGCGGGTTTCCTGATGGTGTGGACTGGCACAATGGGAAACCCCATTGGCTGGCTGCCAGAATGGAGGATCCCGCTGCCGGAGGGGGGCACTCCCCGCCTGAAAACAGGGCTGGCGGGATGGACAATCCACCCATTAACTCTTTGAATTGTCCATTTCCCCTTTGATAATGCATAAAGGTGGATTTTACGCATCCAAAGGAATGCTATTTTGTGTATGTAGGTTCCGCAGACTTGATCACACCTTGACAGGAAAATGTGACTTCACATACGGAAATTAGCAGCCATTTTAAAGTCAGTACCTTTGCTCGGCAAAGGTCCTTTTAGAAAAGTTCAATATACACATGACCAGCCGATGAAATGAAAGATGAATATTTCACATCACACACAACACATCATCGTAAAAAAACTCCAGGTTAGCTTTATATGATGCTAGCCTCACATGAACCTGAGCCCCATGCAGCCACACAACAGCCTATTAACTCCGGCAAATGCTGTAAACATTATAATTAACCCGCAGTACAAAGTTCTTCTGCAGATGCTCGGGTCATTGCGCATTACCAGCACCCAGCTCAATTCTGGTGACAATGTATTTTGACTCCATCCAATTTTGTTGAAAGCATCATTCTCACTTTTTGGAAGTTAAATCTCAGCAACATCAATACTTGGCTATTTTTGCAAATGACAGGCTGTAACAAATGGGTGGAATTCTCCCACCTGGAACTACGTCCAGGAGGGGGAGGATGGGGATAGTGAATGTTTCCCGCTGTGGAAGCCGACGGGAAACCTTGATGTGGTCAATCTTTACAAACACTTAGGCCACTGAAATATAAAAGGATGTGAATGGATCAAAGCTGCAGTTAGTTTTATGAGCAGTCAATCACAAGCCACTTCTCGAAAGCTATGAATGGATTGCAGATAGTGGATATGTGGGAACCAGATGCAGGCACAGCTGCTCTACTTCGAGGAATGGACGTGTGGAGGTGCAAGGTATGTATTACAGTGATAATGCTTCCCACAGACCCTGCCTGGACTGCTCACTAGCTTCCAGACAGAGCTCCCTTGTTTTTGGGGGGGGAAGGGCGTCAGTTGGGAGGATCTGTGTGTTGGGGGGCTGTGTTGGTGGCAGTGCCACCTGGGTGCCAGCCTAGCACAGCCAAGGTGCCCAGGTGGCACTTCTATCTGGCATGGGCACTGCCAGGGTGTCAGGTTGGCACTGCCTAAGTGGCAAGCTGGCATTTTCACGTGTGCGATCGGGTCGGGGGTGCCCTGTGTGGTTTTGGGGAAGGCCGGGGACCCTCCCATAGTGCCTTTGGGTTCGGGTAGGTCGGGGATTGTTTCTGGGGTCTCGGAGATCAGGACACCATTTAAAAATGGCGTCCCGATCTCTCGCTACACTGGGGAGTTCCAGCGAGTGGAGCTCTCCACTGTACAAATTGGGGCTATGTGCAGCTTTGGCCGCGATTCCATTGTTCAGGCCCCCTTATTCAACACGAGTCGCTTTGAATAATTATTTATCGGCACTGCGAGCGCAAGAAAACATGCGGCTAAAGACACTCGCGATGGGACTTTGTTCCCTTTTGGGAGGATTGTGCCCCTTGTCTCCAAAATGGAGATTCCAGCCCAAAGTCTTTTCAAATTCAATAATCTTTGTATGTGAGCAAGAGCAACTCCTTTACAATTTTTTTCCAAAATCTGGGATTCCTAGGACATCCCCAAAGTTCGGAGTGGAGCATCTGCATCTATAGTAATTGTAGGCCTTGAAGGAACAAAGGAAGCCTTGCAATTATATTGTGTCTATCTTGACTATCAGATGTCCCAAAATGCTTCACAGGCAGTGTTGTAGTGTAGGAAACTGGGCAGCAGAGCAAGCTATCTGTGCAGCAATGCTCTAATGACCAGATAATCTGTTTTTGCCTTGCTGATTCTGCAAAATTGTAGAATGACATTTTTTATGTCCACATCAGAGGACAGACTTAAGGTTTAATGTCCTATCCAAAAGACAGCACATGTGGCAATGCAGCATCCCGAGGGAAAGCTTTGATTTTTGTGCTCATGTTTCTGGAGTGGAATTTGTCCCCACAGCTTCTGACTTAGAGGCAAAAGTGTTACCAGCTGAGCCGGAGATTATGTGTGTAATTGGCAGATACACTGTGCATTGCTTAATGTTGATATTTCCTTATAAAGCTATGATGGCTACTGTGACATCGCTCTAGGTCCTCTTGCTGATCACAGCATTGTTCCCTTTGCTTCACCATTCACTCCTGCCCTGCCTTTGCCCCACACCTACCTCACTTGCTGTCCCACTCACCGCCTTGCATCTGTCCTGGTTTTGTATTGCCCGCTGTCTCTCTCCAGCCCTATTTTCACCCAGTTCACTGCCTCACTCACTACTCACCACTCACTGCCCTGCAACTGCTGGGTCTTTGCCCCCTCTCTGCCCCACTTGTTGATCTGCTCACTGCACTATTATTTGCCTGCTCACTTCTTGGCTCTCTGCTCCTTCACTGTCCCTTCGTTATCCAGTTCTCTGTCCTCCTTTCTTCGCTGCTCACTGTCCCTCTCTCTGCCCAGTTTTCTGCCCTACTCTCTGTTCGATTCTCTTTAACCCTATTTTCCCTGCTAACTGCCCCCTCCCTCTCCCAGCTGCCCCCTCCTCTGCCCCTCTGGTTGATCTGTTCACTGCCCCTCTCCCACATCCCTGTTCCCCCTCTCTGTCCATTCCTCGGGTTTATTGTTGATCTTCTCACTGCCTCCTTTTCACAACCCCCCCCCCCCCCCCACCCCGTCTCCCTCTCTGCCCCTTCCCTGCTCTGCTTATGGATCTGCTCACTACCCAGCTTGTTGCTCTCTGTACCACTCTCTGCCATGCTTGCTTTCTCCTCCAACCCTACTTTCACCCTGCTCCACTCACAGCTCTGATGACTATCCCACTTACTGTCTCACTCACTGCCACACTTGGGGAGACATTCGCTGGTAATTGGGGAGAGACACATTGCAGTTTGGGGGCGAGAAACTGGGTATCGGGACAGAGTCACCGGGGATCAGGGGAAGAAACTCGCTCGGGAACCTACCTCCAATTTATAAAGGGGAAATCTGATTCACTTAACATTGTTTCACTTGAGGTTGCACATTTAAAGATCACAACTTGGACATTACAAAAGGGATTCCTGTTGATTGTGTGGCAGAGGGGCTATGCCCATCTCTTCCACTTTATTTTCCTCCACTTTAGGGACACTCAGAAGAAATGAGTATGTGCCTTGCCCATTGCACTTTTCTTCCATCGAAACAAATATTTTGAGGCAGCGCACAGCAGAATGGCCAAAATTATTGCAGTTCCCTGGAAAGTCTCCGAGGCAATGATCTTGGTGGAGGGGGCAATTGTAGTATCTATCTGCTCCCCAATGGAAATAAATAGCAGAACCTAAAAACCACATTGCTGTCGTATAAATGACATAGATGACTATGTGGGGGGTAGGATCAGTAAGTTTATGGATGACACAAAGATTTACCGGGTGGTTAACAGTGAGGTTGAGTGTCTTGGTTACAGGAAGATATAGGCGGGTTGGCTAAATGGGCAGAAAGGTGGAAGATGGAATTTAACCCTGAAAAATGTAAGGTGATACACTTTGGAAGGAGTAATGAGTAATTTGACAAGGAAGTATTCAATGAATGACATGACACTGGGAAGTTCTGAGGAACAAAGGAACCTTGGTGTATTTGTCCATAGACCTTTGAATGCGGAAGGGCAGGTTAATAGGGTGGCGAAAAGGGCATATGGGACTTGCCTTTATAGGTATAGATTGCAAAAGCAGGGAGGTCAAGTTGGAGTTGTATAGAATTTTGGTGCTAGCACAGCTAGAGTACTGTGTGCAATCTGGTCATCACATTATAGGAAGGGTGTGATTGCTGTGCAGGGGGTGCAGAGGAAATTCACCAGGATGTAGCCCAGGATGGAATATTTCAGTTCTGAATAGAGGTTGGATAGGCTTGGGTTGTTTTTGTTGGAGCAGAGAATGAGGGGCAACCTGATCAAGGTCTACAAGAATATGAGGGGCATGGGCAGGGTGGATAGGGAGCAGCTGTTCCCCTTAGTTGAAGTGTCAGTCACGAGGGGACACAAGTTCAAGGTGAGGAGCAGGAGGTTTGGGGGGGGATGTGAAGGAAAACGTTTTACCCAGAGTGTGGTGACGGCCTGGAATACACTGCCTGGGGGTGTTGGTAGAGGAGGGCTGCCTCACATCCTTTAGAAGGTACCTGGATGAGCACTTGGGCACGTCATAACATTCAAGGCTATGGGCCAAGTGCTAGAAAATAGGATCAAATATGTAGGTCAGGTGTCTTTCATGCGTTGGTGCAGACTCAATGGGCCGAAGGGTTTCTTCTGCACTGTGTGATTCTGTGACTCTGATATAAGTATTTTCCCTGAAATTGTCGTTTTTAGATCTGTTAATATTGCAAAAATTTTCATTGATCTCTCTTTGGCTCTTATGAATGGTTGATTACACCAAAATTTACAACTGAAAAATTAATGAGCTGTCCATTGTGAAATATCAGAGTGCCTGCATTACTCTCAGCTCAGAAACATGAAGATAGATGAGTGACCGAGTGCCTGTGATGCTGATGATGATCTGAGGGTAAACATTGCTGCACTTAATGCCAGTGATACAGAGAAGGGCTGAGAACCAGCTCCCTATACCGACTAACCTCCTAACTAAAGGCTAACTCAAGAATATGAAATAACAGGGGCAGCACGGTGGCGCAGTGGTTAGCATTGCTGCCTCACGGCGCCGAGGTCCCAGGTTCGATCCTGGCTCTGGGTCACTTTCTGTGTGGAGTTTGCACATTCTCCCTGTGTTTGCGTGGGGTTCGCCCCCACAATCCAAAGATGTGCAGGATAGGTGGATTGAACACACTAAATTGTCCCTTAATTGGAAAAAATGAATTGGGTACTCTAAATTTATTTAAAAAAATAAAAAAGAATATGAAATAACAAGACTGGGAAAATGCAAAACTTAAAACAAGTACGCGATGGTATAACCACACAGTGAAACTCAGATGCATTAGCAAGCCAGGGGTGGCTAGTGGGATGAGCAAACTATATGGGAGCAATACATGTAATCCAAACAGAGATTGGCTAAGGTGTCTTTCCTCCACCAGACTTCCCTGTGTGCTTGTGAATGGTATAGATGAGGATCAAAACATTAATTTGATCCACACAGCACTGTATTGGAACCCATATCCCAACCAATTTGCTTTCATTTTAATTGTTTCAAGATATAACAGCAATCCTAAGGCAGGTTTGAGTGGATGTGCTGTGACCCTCATGAGCCGGTCTGTCGTATTCTTTATTGCAGCAAAGTATGATATTGTTTATTCCACAGTCATATCTAACTCAACTGATGTGAGCCGCTTCTAAACTTTCTGAAATTGTAAAATCCCCTCCTACAGATGAGACATTAAATCAGGACTCCATCTGCTTGTACAGGAGAACAGTGAATTTCCCATCGCATGATTCAAAAAACAGCAGATGGTTCTTCCAGAGTCCTGGCAAACATTGTTCCCTCAAAAAACTCCACTAAAAACCGGCTGCCCAGTCATTCATCCCATTGCTGTCTATGGGACCTTGGCAGTGCGGAATTGACCCTACATCTGCCACATAACAAAAGTCATTGCACCAGAACTATGATTAATTTTGCAAAGTGCCTGGAGATATTTTTACAATGTGATAAAAGATTATATAAATGCCGGTAACCGTCTTTGTTAAATATGCAATGAAATTGAATGTGTTTGAACCGATGAGTCAAACTGAAAGTTTATGATACTTTACAGTAGCTACTGTTTGCTTTTCCATTGACAGTAAAGGACAGGTGTGTTACATTGTTAGCTTATTTATAGTATCAAATGGGAACCAGGCCTCCAGAAACGGCTTTTCTTCACCAGTGTGTTCTCAAAAGTAAAGACATTGGGACTGGACTTCTCTATTACGAGTCCGCCCCGCTAGCACTGGTAGCGAGGACGGAGAATTTGGTGTTCAGCCAAATCTCCCATTCATTGCGGTGGGATCAGAGAATCCCGCTGCCGTGAACGGACAGAGAATTCTGGCCTGGGTGGGATTTTCCCAGCAACGGAGGCGATTCACCATATCCCACCATTGTCAACGGGGTTTCCAGTTGAATGCACCCCTCTCACGGGCTGGATTCTCCGCCGGCTGGATGCTCCATTTTGCAGGCAGCCCGGGGGTTTCCCGATGACATTGGGCTGCCCCACAATGGGAAAGCCCATTGGCCGGCCGGAGTAATGGAGCATCCCGCCGGCGGGGTGAAACCGAAATGTGACGGAGAATCCAGCCCCACATTTCGGCTAAAACACTCCATTCTTTAAAAAAAATAATTGTGCTATAAACAGAGAAAGGAGGCGAGTTATTTGCTGTTGTTTTTTTCCGATCACAAGGTGAGCCAATTTACACATTCCCATAATCAGGGGAACTACTTTCACTGCATTTTCCAAAATTCTGACTAAACTACAATGGAAAACAATGGAGAAACAGTGGCAATGGTCATTTTTGATTATTTACTATTGGCCCGTGGGGTGCTTTGTCGATTTCCTATTGGAGAACCAGAAATTCCAGTCATAAATAATCCGACTGACCTCAGGACATATTTTGATCATTTTGCTACATGGAAATTTCTCCACATGAAAAGACCATTTTCACTGGTTCCTGTGAAAATCATCGATGATAGTTATAAGGCTGAAGCTAAAACATGGCGGTTAATTTGTTGTTGGTCTGAAAGGAATTCAGACTCACTGAGCTGTTCTCACAGTGTGCCAGCGCACAGTGGTCTCCTTCTATGCTGTCGGACAGAATTTACCAGCTGTTCACACTAGTGGGATAATCTGGTCCGACCGACGGCACACGGGTTTCCCGGCAATGAGGGGTGCAGTCAACAGGAAATCCCGGTGACAATGGCGGGACCAGAAAATCCCGCCGGCGGGCTGCCTCCGCTGCCGAAAAACACGTTGCGGGTTGGTCGGTAATTCCCGCCCTTTCTCCTTTCTATAATTCCTTTCCTCCTTCTCCAGTTACCATGCCAATCTATCGGATTGATCCATGATTACCATTGGTTTACCATTGTCTTCTGCAGTATGGCAGATTTGTCCGAAAAAATTACTAAGTGTCATTTTCAGCGAGAAAGTCGGTGCGATTCCCGACGGCCCTGGCACCGTGATCCGGACTGCAATTTTATGGCACTTCGAGGAATTTTCTTTCCCCGTGTGAAAAACGCAGCATCTGATTCACTTGCCCCGCGGGTCATATGAGCACTTTAATGATGGGGGCGTTGCATTTAATTGGCTCCACGGCATTTGCTCTCATTCAAGCCAGGAAGATGGCGGTGGGGAAATCAGCTCCTCAATTCACAGAGGTGGTCCTCACCCATATGCTGGGCGCCGTGGAGGAGAGGCAGGCAATAATATATCTCGGGCTGGCAGGACACTCTCTAGCAAGGTGATGAATTCCACCTGGGAGATGGTTACAGCACTGGTTAACGTCAGCAGCCTGACCAAGAGGCCGAGTGTGCAATGCTGAAAAAAGATGAATGACCTGTCTCCTCTCTGTACTCCACCTTGCTGTCACCCCTTGGATTCCAACAGGTTTGTTTCAAACGCTAGCTTTCGGAGCACTGCTCCTTCCTCAGGTGAAGGAGCAGTGCTCCGAAAGCTAGTGTTTGAAACAAACCTGTTGGACTTTAACCTGGTGTTGTAAGACTTCTTACTGTGCTCACCCCAGTCCAACGCCGGCATCTCCACATCACCCCTTGGATTGTCACTTTAATCCCACACACTGCCACCTCGCAGTGCCCCAGCACCCAATCTCTCACAAGCTTCCTCACATCCCCAGCAGTCCTCATCAGAACCCCTCCTTGCTTACGCGCAGTGCCCACACATGCCAGGTATCACTGACATGTGGCCAGCTCACATTATTCACATTAGTCTTCCTGCAGGAGAAACTTGCCCACAACCGATGCGAGTGAGAGAAGACAGGTGGTGGGATTCCCGAGCTAGGGATCCTTACCAGCAGAGAGCCATGGAGGTCGTAGGGAAGGAGCAGGCCTGTGTTGAGAACAAGGTTGGCCAGGGACAGAAAAGTGAGGAGCTACGGCACCTTCATCCAGATGACAAAACTCCAGTGAGTTCTGAGTAGCCCAAACCCTTGACCAGGCCATGTAGTAATACAATTGTTCCTGCCTTGTAAAAACATCACCTGAACAGCTTGGCCCATCCACCAGCAGTGTCCCACTATCCACCTTCGAGAGCATCTTGGAGGAGCTCTCGAGGAGGACACCAAAGAAGCGTTCCAGCTATCACCAGCACCATCCACCATTGCAGAGCCACACACCTTGGTGGCCAACCTTAGCAGGCAGGCTTCTCGGTCATTATCTAGTGAGCACCACACAGCTTTTGATGCTCACCAGGTGGTGGCAGGAATGGCCCAGGGGTCAGACAGCGGGAGGTCTGCACTGAGCTGTACGCCAGCCATGTGTCGTGCCTCTGGACACATTTGTCCAGAGCTGCTCGAGATGCAAAGACAGAGCAAGGGATACTAGAAGGTGTTGTCAGTGACACTTCTGTGACTGCAAGGCCAAGTGCAAGAGTCCCATAGCCTTCTGTTGCAGGAGATGTTGCCGGTGATGCATGTCACCCAGGCCAACACTGCAAAGGTGGCATCATAGTGGAAAGACTGGGGCAAGAGGTCAGATCCATGATGGGAGATCTCAACAGCATGGCATGGTCCCTGAGGATCATGTCTGAGGGCGTCAACTATAAGGTTCAGACAATGGCAGGCCTCCGGGACTGGCAGCGGCAGATGACATTGTGGCTTCTGGAGCTCATCCAACTGCCCCTCTATTGTATGGAGTAACCCAGGGGCTCACGAGCACTTGAAGGGAGGAGGATCCAGTGGGGCGCATCCCAGGGTCTTCCACACAGGAGACCCTGGGAGTGCCCAGTCAATCTGAATTCCCCCCTTCCTGAGTCCACTGCACTCGGGCACAGTGGGCAGAACATAGTGACAGAGCTGGCCAGCGGGCTCTGTCCCCTTGGACTCCCTGGTGCTCAGTGAAGACGGTAGTGCTCATCTTCTTCCGCTCTCTTGGAGGTCATGGCGCCTGGTTCCTGTCTTTAGAAAACAGTAGTAATTCGTTTCAGTGTGATGTCACACTTGGTGGGTGGGAAGATCCAATAAGGGTGAAGATGCAACGTTAACCATGGTAAGAACATGGTCATGGATTCAAAGTCATGCAAATCAGGTTTGCATCCTTCCTGGACATGTACTTGATCACGTCATCGGGGAGGCCCGGAAAGATCGCGATCAGAAATCTCGCTGGCACAAATCTTGTTTTTGGCCCCTCATAAGGTTTAACTGCCATGACGTGATTGGCGCCCGCAACTAACATTGCGGCTGCTAGATCCCACCCCAGGAATCTCTTCTGCCACTTGCCATATTGGAAGAGTTTACAGGCTGATAATCAACCTCATTGATCACATTTTGTCTGAAACTTCCATGGCCATCAGGTCCCAGAGTGGGTCTTGAACCAGAGCTCCTGGGTCAGGAGGTAAGGACGTTAACACTTCGCTGCAAGACCTCCATGCTAAGATTCTAGAAATGAATTTCCACATGGAATGCAGGTCATTGTGGAGTCCACCATGTCATTCTGACTGCAATGAAGCCAAGGTCGTCTTGCCAACAATATCAAAGTCCGGTCCTTTTTTGAATAGCAGATTTGTGAAGGACAGCAGGCTGGTAAGGCAAAAGCTGACGCATTCTTCAGAACCCATCCAACCTATCCAATTTGTTAAAATGTGCCTTTAAAATTCTGATGATCCTCCTAATGCTAATCTAAAAAGATATGTGTTCCATTGTTGTAGCCCTCTATTGCTGGTGTGTAGGCCACTCATAGTGAGTCTCCAATGGATGCAGGGGGTCTCCTCAGCAGCCATTCATAGATATGATTTTCTTCAATCAACATCAGGGAGAGGAAAATGTTGTGACAACTTCCAGTAGGGGAACATCTGCATGCTGTCACACACATTGAGGGAGGGAAGTCTTTTGTGTCAGCGTAATCGAGGAGCTGTTCTCGCAAACAAAGCAATATGGATGCCATTAATTTTAGGCTAGACCAGTGTTTTTCAAACTTTTTTCCCCGGGACCCACTTTTGGCAACCGGCCAACCTTCGCCACCCACAGTGGCCAACCTTTGCGACACATGGGCAGCACAATAGCATAGTGGTTAGCACAGTTGCTTCACAGCTCCAGGGTTCCAGGTTCGATTCCCGGCTTGGGAGGGTCACTGGCTGTGTGGAGTCTGCACGTTCTCCCCGTGCGTGCGTGGGTTTCCTCCGGGTGCTCCAGTTTCCTCCCACAGTCCAAAGATGTGCAGGTTAGGTGGATTGGCCATTCTAAATTGCCCTTGGTGTCCAAAAAGGTTAGATGGGGTTACCGGAGTACGGGGATAAAGAGGATAGAGTGGCGGTGTGGGGATTAAGTAGGGTGCTCTTTCCAAGGGCCAGTACAGACTCGATAGGCTGAATGGCCTCCTTCTGCACTGTAAATTCTATGATTCTATGCCGACCGTCCTTGACAACATATGCCGCCAGTCCTTCATGATACCTGTGAACCGTCCTTCGCGACACATGCTGACTGGCCTTCGCAACATATCAGGTGCAGCGGTCAGCCAGTTCCTTTGTGCTGTCTTCATCTTTATGAAAATGGAAAATCCAACCTCGCACCTGTCAGTTGTCGTGAAGGGCAATAGCAACAAAATGTTTGTTTTACTCAGCACAGGATACTCCTGCGAGATGCTACACCAGAATACTAACAGCCTCAGGGGCTTTGGAACATTTTTAATGTGGTATCACAGGTAAGCTGCAGCAGCATAGTCTTTTAATTTAGAGTCCTCTCTAAGTTAATAACTGACTCTGGGGTCTCAATCTGAAAAGGAATTTTTCACACACCACTTCTCTTTCACATTCTGAAACTTCTCTCACTTGCCAGTACTTCCCTACATATAACATAAGCATTGCCTCCTTGTTTGCATTGTCACTTTTGACAAAACCATACCTCAAGAAATCATCTTGATACTTATTTGTCCTGAGTTAAGTTTTTTTTCAGGACCGTTAATGTGATCTAACTCAAGCTCTGCTCTGTCCTGCCCTGGACTCTCCTGGGCAGCTCTCTCCATCAGATTTGAGTCTCTGGCCATCTCTTAACTTTCAAAATAAACAGATTGATCTTCACAGTTCACTTGCCTTGCTTGCTGGTAGCTGCAAAATCTAAACAACTCTGCTTCCTGCTTTGGCGCCAAAAGTACATACCTGAACAGCGCTTCATGTCAATTCTGCATGCAGGGTGTGTGAGCTGCTCTCTGCTGCCGCTTCTGGCTGGAAGACTCCACACAGCTTAATATATCTCCATTTAAAAGGCAGCAATTCTCAATGTAAAAGCCGATAGCAGCTGTTGGGTGCTTCTACCGCAATTGGGACCACTGTGAAAATGTGGGACCAATCGCTCCACAACCCTCCTGACACTCACCCGCGACCCACTAACGGGTCATGACCCTGACTTTGAAAAACCCTGGGCTGGACCATAAGAAGGCTAAAAATCCCACCATGACCACTTCTCAGTGAGGTCCTAATATTCTGCACTGCCTGTTTAAACTATACAAGGTGGTAAGAACGAGAAGGCTGCTTTTTCCTGAAGTACAGTGTAATATTCCTTTCCTCATTTTAATGTGGTCCCTCTCTCTTCATGATAATAATATACAAAGATAAATCTACAGGATATATCATGCCTGATCTGAGAAAGGCCAAACGCAATTGGTAAAGGGTTTGGGAATCCTGTTGGTTTCACCCAATCAGAAGTAGTGAACAGAAAGCACAGGTGTCTGTAACCAGAATGACAAAAATTATGTTGGAAAAATGTGCAAATTGACAGATATCATTGATATCACAGGCCCCATCATGGCTGCCGGCTGCCTTTGCCACTGGTGCTCAGCAGGCAGCTCAGGCCTCCAGGAAGTGCTCAGTGCCACTGATTGGACACCAAGCCAGCTTCTGGTTCAATTATAGCATTTAAATGTTAAGGTACTATAATGTGACCAACACCATTGCAGCATGGGTTATCCTGATGCTGATCTGAAAATCTGTCCCTTCAGGTTCAGAAACTCCTTACTGTATCAGCTGATCTTGGTAGGAGGTGTACCTTTATTCATCTCAGTCTAGGTTACTCTCGGGGCAACTTTGACTTCATGTGATAGTGTAAATTGGATGTTAGAAAATTATCAGCATGTTTCCTATCAAGGGCATTTCCAGTGTCAGCTGTGGTTCAGTTGGTCGCAATCGTATATCTAAGGCTTGGGTTTAACTCTCACCCCAGGACTTGAACCTAACATTCCAGGCTGACAATTCAGTGCAGAGTCCTGCAGCCTTGGAATTGCTGTCTTTCAGATGGCAAGTTAAATCAAGACTCTATCTGGAAGAGATCCCATGTCACTATTTCAAAGAAGAGCGAGGGAATTGCCTCCAATGACCTAGAAAGTATTTATTCCTCAATCAACATCATTGAAAAAAAATGAATTGGTTGTGACCACATTTGCTCTTTGTGAAAACTTGCACAAATTGACTGCCAGATTTACTATATTACAATGAGCACACTGCAAAAAGTATGACATTGGTTGAAACGTGCTCTGGGATGTCCTATGGTCACAAAAGGCACGACAAAAACTGCAATTCTTTCCTTTTTTCCATGTAAAACTGGAAACTCAGAGATTCAGCACCACCTTACCCCCATCACAATAAACACGAGTGTGCTTTAAAGGTGGAACATTGGCAGAAATGGCTTCTGCGCAATTCTTCTGCCAAAAAGATATTCATATGCCAGTTTTACACCATTAACATGGCAAAAAGGAGACGGAAGTTCAGCATTCGTAGGAGACAACTAGCCACGTTAGATCTATATTAGCCTAAACATTCAACACTTTGTTCCTAAGTTACAACTTTCAAATAATGCCATCCTGGTCATAAGCATGCCCTTGGGCATGCATGGACATTAAGGTAATGATATTCTTGTTCAGTGGCGACATCATTATGCCAAAGTGTTCATTGTGCCTACTGACAGCTGACACCAATGCCACTTTGTTGGTCACAAGTGGAATATTTTAGATGTGACTTTTCTGTATTTTATTAAATGCTGGCAAAACTGGTACATGGTGAATGCAATACTTTATTGAAAAATGTTAATGGCCCACAAACAAACAGGCAATAGGTTTACTAGGTTATTGAACAGACTTAGGAATTGCCCTATCAGTGATGATCTCCAAACAGTGTCTGAGGTCCCAAATCCCGCAATTGGAGCCTCCTGGTACTCCAGAATGATACAACACATCTGCTTTGGCTTTGGACTTGATGCCCTTGATATTTGAAGAAGCCTTTTATCACCACATGTCCAGGGAGACTCAATTATTTTCCTAATTGTGCTTCCAGATGATTATACTTTCTCCTTTAGTTTTACATGAGCCAGGAACCATAGCCAAGATAATCATGAGTGCAGAATGATGTTGAGTAAAAACGTACAAAGTTGCAGCTACCTTTTCAGCATAATGTTCGACACGAGAGAGAGAGCTTCGTTCGTGGTCCGGTGACAGACACATATCTTCATGTTGCCATAACCACTCTTAAATTTGTTTTGGAATTTAGTTGCAGTAAGAAATTGTATTTTTAAGGAAAGAATGCATTTTTGCTTTGTTTTTCCTTCAACTTCTGTGATTGTAACATTCTTCATAAGACCCTGTGGCTTGGGGTGGTATCGTCTTCCGTAATCATGCTTGGTTCAGCTTCGAGTTTCATTTTGAAATCCCGCTTGACCTGAAAACTTTTTCCTGACCTCTGAGCCTCAGTTAATTGTGTGCTGTGATGGTACAGTACAGACAACCACTGATACCAGTGCCAGATATTGAGTGGTTTTGGATCAGTTTCTACCTGGAAAGTTGTAGATGCTGACTGATTTAAACATCAATTCATTTTGCAGCAGCAGACATCCGACCTGAAAAGTTTGACATCATTTGCATTCAATAGCATTCATTTAGCTGTCATTTGATACCAATTGCACTCAAAACCATTCATTTAAAACAAAGAACAAAGAACAAAGAAAAGTACAGCACAGGAACAGGCCCTCCAAGCCCGTGCCGACGATGCTGCCCGACTAAACTACAATCTTCTACACTTCCTGGGTCCGTATCCTTCTATTCCCATCCCATTCATGTATTTGTCAAGATGTCCCTTAAATGTCACTATCGTCCCTGCTTCCACCACCTCCTCCGGCAGCGAGTTCTAGGCACCCACTACCCTCTGTGTAATGGTAGCAAAATGATGTATTGTTACTGACATCAATGACATTGATTGCCCCAAACTACATCACCCAAATATTTACGGTTAGCAACATCACTTAAACATGCAGACACCAAAAATGATCAGAGAATTTATTTTCCACATTTCTGAATTTTGATGGCTTCAAACATCGTAAAACTGAACCACCTTAGGAAAAGCAGCCCCTGATTTGATTAGGTATTTTTATGTTTTCCTTTATAATCTATAACTCACAGTACCATCCTTTCCAGAGCCATACCCCCAACCTCTGCCCGACTTGTGCCCACACATCACCCACCCCTATCCCCTCGACTGAAGCACTTCTCTTCCCTCAACCCCCCCCCCTAGAAATCTCCTCCCTCACCACCCCCTTCTGAGCAATTTTCACCCCCTCGCAAGCAACTACTACCCCTTACCTCACACCAAACACCCCCACAACAGAAGAATTTTCTCCCACCCTCCCTAATTGGCAAAGGTCAAACTTTTCAGGTGGGGTGAATCGACCTAAGGCAGTATTTGGTCATCTGGCCAAATGGTTGTCACAGAGGCTAAATGGATTTCATAAATTCAGGGCAAGTCACGGACCCCTCAGATGGCAGAGGTTCTCTTTCTCCCTCCCCTACCCCTTCTGTTCCCCACTCCCCAACTTTCTCTATCCCCTCCCCCCACTTTCCATCCCCCTTTATTTCCTCCCCTCTCCCCTTCCTTCTCCCCGTCCCTTTCCCTCTTTCTCTCATTCCCCTTTTCACTCTCACCCTTTTCCCTCCCCCTTTCCCACACCCCTTTCCCTCTCCCACTGTGACCCTTCCCCCACCCTTCTCCCTCCTAAAGCTGGATATCTTTGAGCGCACAATTTGACATCAAATTCATTCCCGATCAGAACTACTGATATCAAACTGTAATTGAGAGCATTGAGTATACCTGAAAACAAAAATGATGCAAAAGGTTTTGGGTAGAAACATTGTGCTGATTTGTGGTGATTGTCCTTTTAAGGGCAACACAGCAGAAGAGTGCCACCTGGATTGGGGGATCAATTGGGACTGAGAGTGGGTAATCACCCCAGGGGATAGAATCCTCTCTTAGGCAGAAGACATGTAGGGACTAAGGCAGCTGGTGGGCAACTTTTACATAACCTTGGGGCAGCTGAACTCTGCAACAGTTTTTCTTATTGATAAATACTTTTCATGTTTCTAATGAAGGTTGTGAATGTGCATCATTACATCGGGCGACAAGGATAAAACGGATTATGATGATGCAGCCTCTGGTCTGACACCTGTGAGTATCCTGTTTAATCGAAGTCTGAAGAAACAATAGCTCACCTGAATGTCTCTCTTTGGGCAAATAGGCCAATTTGAGACATTGAGATATTGGGCGTGATTTTACTAAATGGGAACAAGTCCCATAGCAAGCGCGTTTAGCTGGGTGTTTCCTGGCACTTGCAGTGTTGAGAAGCACAAGGGTATAAAACGGTACTCGCATTTGATAAGGGGCCTCAACTGGGAACATGCAGCCGAGGCTGCATATAGTCCCGTTTGGACAGTGAGGAGCTCCGGACATCAACCCGCGATACTGCCCGCCGTGGCGATGGCCATAGCTCTGCAAGATGCCCTGGGGCAGCGTGAGCGGAGGCTGCTCAGAGAGGAGGGGGAAGCTGCAGCAGAGGAGCGGGCTGCAGAAGGGCAGGTGGCAGCTGCACAGGCTGGAGGGCCGGCCGCCCAGCAGGCTGAGGAGGAGGAGGAGGTGCCAAGGAGGCACCGGATGAGGCCCCGCGTGTACCACAACCGCATGTCCTTTGAGGACCTTCCAGACCGGGCATACAGACGGAGACTGCGGATGAGCACGGGAACAGTGCGATGATGGCACACCTGGCACCGCGGGGGTATGGGGGAGGTCACCCTCTCTCGGTGACTGTCAAGCAGAATTTCTATGCAACGAGGTCGTTCCAGTCGTCGAGTGGGGACCTGTCCGGGATTTCGCAGGCATCAGCGCACATGTGCATCCGTGCCATCACGGAGGCCCTATATGCCCAGGCGGACCAGTACATACAGTACCATGTGGACCAAGACCACCAGGATGCCCAGGCGGCGGCGTTCGCAGCCGTCGCTGGGATGCCCCGGGTCCAGGTGGTGATCGATGCCATGCATGTCGCCCTACGGCCACCTGCGGATAATAGGCCGCTATACACCATCAGAAAGGGCTACCACTCAATGAACATCCAGCTGGTGTGCGACTAACAAATACGCATGATGCACATCTGCGCCCGATATCTGGACAGCGTGCACGACTCCTTCATACTGGCACACTCGGTGATCCCCGACATGTTCTAGTGGCAGCCCCCCCCCCCCACCCCCCTCACCCCCCCCCCCCCCCCTCCGGCTGCCGGGCTGGCTGGTGGGCAACAGGGGTTGGCCATTGTGGTCATGGGTGATGACGCCTGTCCGGAGGCCACAGACCTACACAGCGACCCGCTTCAACAATGCCCAGACAGCAGCCAGGGGTGGGGTCGTACGTGCTTCAGAATCCTGAAGATGCGTTTCAGGTGCCTGGACCGTTGGGTGCCTGGGATGGAGGGCGATGACAACCCGCTCTGCGATGAGCTCCGTGCTCCACATCGTTTGACAATGTCTGACTCATGCCCACAGTAGCACCTTCCACCTGGGTGATCCCTGCATGCGGGCTGGCCAGTCCATCACACGGTCCCATTGAATCCCTGGCGCGGGGGTGCTGGAGACGGTCGGGGCACAGGGCGGGGGAAGGGGGAGGATGGGGAGCACGGTCCATCCATGGAGCCTGCCTTGGCCCCCTTCCCCCACTACGCCTGGCCAGCACTGACCGGCCCACCCCCACACCCACCTGACAGGTTTCTACGCTGATAACAGGTGTTTATTGTGGAGAAATATATACAGTCTGTGCCCTAGCCCCAAAATTCAACTGTGCCCTGCACCTGTGCCAACTTAACTGGTGTCTAGTTTTCTGGCCTAAGGGGCCCCACCACTACACCTAGGTGGTTCCCCAGATGGTACAGCAGGACTGGAGGTGGCCTGCTATGGCTCCTGCCCTGCAACAAGGGTCCCCGTTGGCACACGCCTCCTAGGGCGAACTGGCATGGATGGGCCCGGACGCTGCTCGGACGTCCCGGCTGGCGTGGTGCCACCCTGTTCTGCCCGCTGCCCACCAGATGAATCAGGGGCGGGGTGGGGTGGGGGGGGGAGTCCGAGGTGCTGCGGTGTTCCAGCACCTCCCCTGCGGGAGTCACTGGCATGGGTCCCAGCACCTCCCTCTCCGAAGGGGTGCCCAATGGCCCCTGGGCCACTCCATTGGGCAGGGATTCGAGCGGAGCCATCACCTGAGGCACCCCTGCCACCTGGCGCTGCCAGTCCTGGAGGCCCACTCTGGTTTCAACCAAGGTCTGTACGTTTACGGCCATGGAGCTCAGGGAGTGGACCATCTCCGTCTGGGACTGCTCCACATTAGTCAGTGATTGGGCCACCTCCCACTGGGTCTGGGTCACTTCTCTCTGGGACTGCCCAATGTCTGCGCAATGCCGGCCAGTCCCTGGCAATGCCGCCGATGCTTTCAGCCATGGCCTGCTGTCACTGGGCCATGCTGAGGAGCGCCACTGCGATGTCCAGGCAGCCCTGTCCTGGGCCTCTGCCCCGCCTGCACAGAATGCCCCAGGCCTTGCACACTCTTACCCATATCCAACACCGTCGCCCCGTTGCCTCCACTGCGGACGCTACCCATGCGGTGTCGGCCTGGATTGCACTCATGAGCGGCACCACCCGCTGCTCCTGCAGGCGGTTGGACTCCTCCACCTGCGTCTGCAGGTGCTGGAAGCACGCCTTCATCCCCTCCTCTAGTCCCTGGGTCTCTGACTGCATCTGCACTATGGGTGGGACTGGATGTTCCAGGAGCTCGGGACCCATCTGGGTGGCAGCTGGTTCCTGGGGCCGGGCTGCTCTCCAACCGTCTGGCCCCTCAGCTGCTCCTATCTCCACTTGCTATACTGGATGAGCTGTGTAGTGCGCACCAGAGAGTGTCCCAGGAGCCTCTTCACTAATGTGCCTAACCGAGGTGATAGTCTCTGAGATGGTGGAGGGCATTGGAGACAGCTGTGACGGAAAGTCTGTGACCTCCTCCAACCCCAATTCCAGGGTTTCCTGAGTTTTGGGCAGAGGGCTAGTGTTCAGACTGTTCTCTCTGTCAGTGCTCGGCTTTCTGGGGGGCACCGGCTCTGGCAGTGGCTGGGGACGGGGGGCTCCGGATGGACCGGCCCCATCTCCGCAGGCCCTGTAAGACACAAGACGACATGTATGGTTAGACAGCGGGCCGGAGGGGTAAGAGTGAGGGGGGTGAAGGGAGTGAAGGGGGTGAGGGGGATGTGGCGTGTGTGGGGGTGGGCGGATGTGGTGACCTCCCTTTCCTCCAGGCCGATGACCACGTCCAGTACCCTCTGCTCGGGCATGGTGAAGGACCGCAGGTCCAGTGGACCCCCTCCGGCCTTCTCCCACTCCCGGCGGTTGTGCGCAGCCTTCTCCAGGGGGGTAAACACAAACAACGACACTGTTAGACGTTCCGAAGCATGCAGCCCAGGGATTGGGTAGGTGATGGTATCAGGCGGCATCTGGTGGCCTTCCTCCTGAGCCGGGGTACAGGATCACTTGCCTCTCCTCCACAGCGTTCATGAGGGTGTCCAGCTCAGTGTCCGTGAACTGTGGCGTTGCTCTCCTTCCAGCCACCTTGTTGACTGGGATGGTGTGTCTGGATGGATGGATCGTTTACGCACGGCTGTGGCGTACGAGCCTCATGTGCGCCAATCATGGACCCAGCGAATCCGGCACCATTTTGCTTGGAACCGGTTGTGTTCCACGTGGCCATGGTGCTAGCCCATTTAGAGTTGCTTAATCGATGCACCTGTTGCGCCATTTTTGCTGTCGTAAAACACCACTGTTTCCACGCCGGCATCAACACTTCGTCTCAAAATCGGAGAATCCAGCCCAATATTTATTTTTAATTTGGCAAAGCAACAACCACAAGAAACAAACAGCAATGGACAGGAAAATTGGAGCTGAACCACCCCCCCCCCCCCCCCCCCCCCCAATCCCCACCCCTCCTCACCACCACCACCAAATGTCCATAAGCATCAGAGATCTCAAAGAAGGGGAGCTCAAGACCTTGCAGGAGAAAATGATGACCTCAAAGGAGGCAGTGGAAGACCCAAGACACCAGAAGGAGGGCAATGAGAGAATTGCTGAATGGAAACAAGTTAGCACTTTGTCGGAGACTGGTCTGACAACAGTGAAGCTAAAAAGGGTTGAACTCAAGTTAAGACAAGTAGAATTGCAGGTTGCATTTGTGAAATGTATATGTCCAGTAAGAACAGGATGGATTTCCCTCAGTAGAAATGCAGAAATTAAAGACTTTAAAAGAAACTAGGAACTATTGGACATAAAGAGGAATCTGCAAAAAGAATTGAAGTTCTAGGGAAGACATTCGAACAACAAGATGAAATGAGTGACAGAAAACTTGGGAAAAAACATTGCAAACATTTCTGAAATGAAGTTAAGAAGAACAATGAAGTTAATGAGACAATGGAGAATAAGCTGAACTCCATGAAAAGCAACTGGAAAATAAGAACAAGTCCAGTGAAGAGTTGAATTGGGAGAATACGAGTTTGAAGAAGGGAAACGTGACAATGACAAATTAACTGAAGAGGTAAAAACATTGAAGATTGTATAAAGAAGTTAAAGGGGGAAGGATGTGGTGATTTGCAGTGGTTGTCAGTTTAAGGGCAACACAGCAGAATAGGGTCATCTGACTTGGGGGCCCAATTGGGACTGAGTGGATAATCACCCCAGGCGCGGAGCCCTCTCTTGGGCAGAAGACATGTAGAAGATGTAGTGATTAGGGCAGCTGGGTGTGGGCTGCACTCGGGCAGCTATGGGGCTGCTGTCCTCTGTACAGTTTTTCTTATTAATAAATACCTTTTGTGTTTCTAATGAGGTCCGTGAGCGGGTAGTATTACAGGCCTTAGTAGGCCTGGACCCTGCTGTCCGTTGACTAACTTTCCATTACACCCTGCATTTCGTGCAAAGCAGAGAAGAAAACAACTGAATACTTCACAATTTCCAGACACAGTTTTAAATTAAATGCTTTGGTCACATCTCTTTCCAAACATAACTCTCTATGATTTAAACATGCATGTAGAGTCATTACTTATGTCACAACTCTGTGAAACTCCAGCCGTATCAACATAAACATGCCTTGTGTATATTGTCATTTTCAATCTTCCATTTTCACACTCCAAACAGTTCAGAATGGACGATGAAAGCTCCTTAAACTACATTGGAAGACAATTCACTTCACTTTCCTTTGCAATTCTTGATATCCCATAGATAAATTAGTTCCAATATAAAACCGACATCAACACAATTTTAAAAAAATACAAGCCAAGAGATATTTCTGTACAAAACACAGGGCAACAATTCTCGTTCCATTTGAGAGTTGAACTTTCAATTTTTGCAGGGGTATAAAATGACCATCCACATCTTGCCCAATTTTCCTCATCATTTTAATAGACGTGTATCATGCAGCCAATCCTCACTCTCTGTTTTTAAATACAACTGAGAATAGTGGTATTATCACTGGAATAGTAATCCAGAGACACGGGGTGATGCTTTGGGAATTCGGATCCAAATCCCACCAAGGCAGATGGTGGAATTTAAACTCAAGAAAAGCCTGGAATTAAAAACCCAATGTGACCATGAAACCATTGATTGTCATAAAAACTCATCTGGTTCACTAATGTCCTTTAGCAAATGTGGTTGACTCTTAAATGCCCTTTGAAATGGCCAGCAAGCTACTCAGTTGTATATAACCACTACAAAGTTAACAGCACTGTGGGTGTACATGGACTGCAGTGGTTCAAGAAGTAAGCTCACCTCAACCTTTTTGAGGGCAATTAGGGATCAGAAATGAATGTTGGTCTAGTCAGCGATGGCCAGGCCCTGTAAATGAATAAAACAAAAAGTCAGATGGATGTGGACCTGGCAATGCTTCATATTGACTTATGTCCCATGAGGTCCCTGGTGAAAGGGGTAGCCCCGCCCCCTCAGCTAGGGAGATCATACTCAGGTGTGGCCACAGGGACTCTGAGGTTGCAGACCCCGTGGCCTCTGGTCAGGTTATAAACACCCTCCCCCAAGTCTGAAAAGTCTTCCATCTCAATGGCAGGCAGTGAGAGATCCTTCACCCGCTTTGCTTGGGGTTGTCTCTCGAATGCCCGCTGTTCTGGGTCCGGAGGGATATAATGAACTGGGGACCGAGTGCCTGGATGGTTCCATTGTGCTTGACTCGGTGGCCACTACTGAACCCGTTTCGACGGCAGTAGCCAAAGTCTCCATGTTTGATTTTGGGTTGCATGAGTCAGCCTCCCGCATCTAATAATAATAATAAACTTTATTAGTGTCACAAGTAGGCTTACATTAACACTGCAATGAAGTTACTGCGAAAAGCCCCTAGTCGCCAAATTCCAGCGCCTGTTCGGGTACACTGAGGGAGAATTCAGAATGTCGAATTCACATAGCAGCATGTCTTTCAGGACTTGTGGGAGGAAACCGGAGCACCCGGAGGAAACCCACGCAGACATGCAGAAGTGCAGACGCGCAAAGACAGTGACCCAAGCCGGGAATCAAACCTGGGACCCTGGAGGTCTGTTTTTGCACGCCGAGATTAAATGTCTGCACGGCCTGTTTGGCCAATCCATTGGATGATGCGTGGTAAAGTCCAGTCCGTACATGGCGGAATCCGTTTTGGTGGAGTGGAGCTGCAAGGGGTAGCTTCTGGTTCTCTTGGCACCGTGTACATACAACAGGGGCTTGTAATCTGTGTAAGCCGTAAATGCATGCCCGTACACATACTGGTGGAATCGCTTCACTCCGAAGGCCAATGGCAAACCTTCCTTTTCGATTTGTGCGTAGTTCCTCTCTGCTGCCGCCAGGATGCATGAGCAAACACAATGGACCATTCCATTCCGTCATCCAGTCAGTGCACCAGAAGATGCCGTAAGGTGAGGCATTGCAGGTTAACAACAAGGGCTTGGATGGGTCAAAATGAGTCAGCAAATGTGAAGCAGCAAGCCATTGCTTCACCTCATTGAAAGCCATCTGTTGTGATCGGTCCCAAACCCACTGTTAACCCTTCTTTAGTAACAGATGCAGTGGGGCCAACACAGTCACCAAATTTAGAATGAACTTGCTATAGTAGCTGATTAGGCCCAAGAAGGAGCGGAATTCTTTAGGATCCTTTGACACTGGGGCCTGTCGGATTGCTTGTACCTTGCCGTCCACTGGGTAAAAGCCATCCAGGTCCCAGGTGACCCAAGTAGGCCACTTCTTTTGAGTGAAATACACACTTTTCATGCCAGCGGACCTCGACTGTCTCGAGCTGATGTAGTACATCCTCCAGGGTTTTGTGTTCCCAGTCGGACAAACCGGTGATCAACATGTCGTCTAGGTAAACTGCGACCTACGGCAATCCCCGGGGAATATTCAGGCCTTGGGTCACTGTCTGTGTGGAGTTTGTCCATTCTCCCAGTGTCTGCGTGGGTTTCCTCCGGGTCCTTGGGTTTCCTCCTACAGTCCAAAGATGTGCAGGTTAGGTGGATTGGCCATGATAAATTGCCCCTAGGGACGTGCAGGTTAAGTTACGGGGTTATGGGAATAGGGCGGTTCAAAATGTTTGCTTACCAAAGAAACTAACTCCGCAAACTGCCATGTGTCAGGCAAATCCGGGAAAGTTAAACTCTTGATGCTGTTGTCGGTGTCTGCCCCGCAAGACCACAAGGAGGGTCTCTCATTGCCGACAATGTTATTGAGCTGAAAGAAGTGGCACATTCGCCCGATATATTGGGTCCAGTCACCCACCTTGGCGTTGAGCGCCTCTGACTTTCTGATTACTAGCATACCCACAGCCTGCACGGAGGCCTCCTGAGGCCAAGTCGAGGTAGGCCTTGTCCGGATGAAGTGCGCCTCCTGCAGCTTCACTTTACTCTCGTCGCCAGTGTAACGTTCCAGGCGACATCCACACAGAGCAATGATTGTAAGCAAAACTCAAGTTTATTTTCCCTATTATATTACAACACCTACTCCCCTGCACCCAGCCCACACTTGGGCAAGGGTATTTTTGTCCCTTGAAGCCCTGGCATAAGGAGAGAGCTCCGTCCCCACAGCTAGGGTGATTATACTCAGGTTAGGTCACAGGGAATCTGAGGTTGCAGACCTGAGGCCAGCGATCAGGTTATAACAGGCGCATAATGCACTGGGATAGGGGGCTTCAATGTCCATCATGAAGACTGACATGGTAGTACCAGCACAGACTATGCTGGTGGAATCCAAAGATACATCATTGCCAATATGGAGCCAACATCAGGCGATGAGGGACCCAACATAAGGAAGTAACCAACTTAACTTTATCCTACCAACCTACTCATGAAGCAAAACACTATCCATGAAATAATAGCTTGCTTCTCCCTACGGAGGTGGACACTGGCCTGTTCAAAATGCCAGAGGACTTCAGCCAGGTCCTCCAAATGTCCTTTGTCCGATGCCCGGTGATGACTACGTCATCCCGGTATCCGGCCACCCTGGGTAGGCCCATCATATGTTGGAAAATCCCACAGGCCGATGAAACCCTGAAAGGCAGTCGGGTGTATTTGTATAACCCTCTGTGTGTGTTTACTGAGAGTCCGGATCCAGGACCAGCTGCAGGTACGCATGGCTCATGTCGAGCTTCATGAGCATTGTTCCTCCGCTGAGTTTTGCGTACAGGTCCTCGATGCGCAGGACTGGGTAATGGTCAAGACGGGAGACCCAGTTCACTGTCAGCTTGTAGTCCCCGCACAGACATATGGACCGTTATGGTCAGCACCGAGACCACTGGCACAGTCCAATTGGCAAAGTAGATGGGGCAGATAATGCCCAGGCATTTCAAATGATCCAGCTCTGCGTCGACCTTGGGCCGCAGCATGTATGGCACTGGGTGGGCGCGGAAATAAAGGGATTGCGCATTCTCGTCCATACTGATATTATCCCGAGGCCTTTATTGTCCTGAGGCCTTCAGCAAAAACTGGAAACTTCGGCAACAACCGGATTCACACCAGATAGTGCCCCAGGAGCCTCTTCACGAAAGAGCCAACCGAAGTGACTGTCCCTGGGATGGTGGAGGGTGTTGGAGACAGCAGTGATGGGAAGTTAGTGTCGTTCTCGGACTGGTGTCCCAGGCTGTGGTTCACGGGCTCACATCACTGTCCATGTCCTCGTCTTCACTGCTATCCACTTGGGGTTAGGGTCGGGGGCAGGGACAACAGAAGGACCCGTCTCATCACCAGGTGATCTTGCAAAGCACAAGACATGACACATGATTGGATCATGGGTTGG
Source organism: Scyliorhinus torazame (assembly GCF_047496885.1). NCBI lineage: Eukaryota > Metazoa > Chordata > Chondrichthyes > Carcharhiniformes > Scyliorhinidae > Scyliorhinus > Scyliorhinus torazame. The sequence goes on from NC_092712.1 coordinate 221,926,707, forward strand.
GGTGGTGGGGGTGGTGAAGGGGAGTGTGGAGGTGGTGATGGTGTGTGGAGGGTTGGGGGTGGGTGGTGGTGGGGGGAGTGTGGAGGTGGTGATGGTGTGTGGAGGGTTGGGGGTGGGTGGTGGTGGGGGGAGTGTGGAGGTGGTGATGGTGTGTGGAGGGTTGGGGGTGGGTGGTGGTGGGGGGAGTGTGGAGGTGGTGATGGTGTGTGGAGGGTTGGGGGTGGATGGTGGTGGGGGGAGTGTGGGGGGTTTGGGGTGCTGGTGAGGGTGGTGACACAGGTTCCATGGGGAACCGCAACTCAGCAGGTCTCACTTGCCCGCCCATTGCCGACCTCCGCCTCGACGACTGCCCTCTCCCCGAGCTCACCAACCAGTTCCAGTGCCCGTTGCTCCGCTGCGGTGAGGGCCGCAGATCCCACGGTCCCCACCAGTCCTTTCCCAGCATTTGTGGGCCGTCTTCCCCTGTGCTGGGGAGACAAAAAGTGCACAGTGTTAGGCAGTCAGACGCAAGCAGCAGAGGGCTGGGTAGCTGGTGCCCTTTGTGAGCAGGGCAACCTGGTCACGTTGGCAGATATGGATGCTGGTATGTGGTGTAGGATGGGGAGTGAGCACATTGCCAGGGGGTGGGGGCCGGTCGCCCTCTGGATGGGGGGGGGGGGGGGTGTTACGATTGTGGGGGTCGGGTGGGTGGTGCCAGCTGCACCATGCTGGCTACTGACCCCTGGCTGCCCTGAGGAGGTCGTACAGTGTTTTTTGGCACTGCTGTCTGGTCCTGGCGGTGGGGTCCACGCCGCTCAGGGTCTCCGCCACCTGTGCCCAGACCCAGTGTACGGCAGTGTCCTTCACCCTGGGTACAGGGTAGCCCGCCTCTCCTCCACATTGTCCAGTAGGGTCTCCAGATCTGAGTCTGCAAACCGGGGTGCCGCTCTCCGTGCTGCCATCTTGTTGTCTGGGATGAGGGTGTGTGGGGAGTGGGCTTCTAATATGCTGCTGCAGCTTGTCAGCCGCTCGAGTGGCAATCACAACTTCGTCACATCCGACACGTTTCTCATTGGAATCGATCGTGTTCCACTTGCCGCTGGTGCTAGCCCATTAACAGTTGTTGAATTGCTCCGGGAGCAGCAACAAGAACACACGGTAGGGTTGAAATGAACAACTGGTCTAATACGGTATACACAAATTGTGAAACTACAACGCCTCTCCTCGAAGGGCCAACCTCCCTGACCTGCATCCAGGTCAGGGTTTTTATACTGAGTGGTTCCCCCTTGTTAAGGGGAAACTCGGCCCCAATTGCCGGGGGAGTTCCTACTCGTTTGTGTAAGGGGGGAATTGTATGCAGCACCGTCCTTGGCCCGCAGAGTGGTCATAACATAAATTACAGTCGGATATTCACATCCGACAATGAGCGTTCCCACTGAACTGTGGGGCGATCACAATGATATAAAAGAGGTGCGGCTATTGCCAGCATTGTCTGTTACTGGCAGCACCTTGGAGTCTGAAGCCCAAAAAGCCTTTCAACAGTGATTGCTGACCTGAGGAGAGAGTTTTTACAACAGAGGACTTAGCAAAATTGACCTTGCCTCTGGCAGTGTGAGGACCTGTAAGCCCACAAGAAAATGTTTCCATGCCCCCCAGAGTTACATTTATGGGATTGCCAATGTGCACTCCCGTGTTCAGTATTTTAAGGGAGAAAGAAAAGGAGCAGTAAAAGATGGAGGCAAGGACGGTGGGCAGTATTTGAGGCAGATATGCCCCACGAGTTACTCATTAAGGCCCTGCCTTCTCAACTTTTGCCTCGCCTGAGGTGTGGTGATCCTCAGGCTAAACCACCACCACTCAGCTCTGCCCCTCAAAGGGGAAAGAGCCGATGGTCATCTGGGACTGTGGCGCCTTGACCTTACTTTTGCCCCACAAGTTTAAAGTGTCCCTCAAACAAATTTACAAGCCACATAAATCTTATGACGATCCCAATGTAGAGTTCTGTGTGTGAGGAGTGCAGATAACCAAAGAGGCAACAGAAGGTTTGCTCAGACATCTGTGATTGTGGCAGTAAAAGTGTTCCTGGCACTCAACTTTTATAACACAGATTCATTTCTAACAACTAGCCTCAGGGGCTCTGTGTGATATCACCCAGGTGCCAGCTAGGTATACACATCTGTCAGGTCGCTAATGCCATTTTTAGGAGAACGGGGAGTTCATTCAGTTTGGCAAGTGAGCCAGGCATTTGTGTAATCAAGTCATACCTCTAACAAGTTGTTGGAATCTGTACTCCCTGATCTCTGAAGGAAGATTCTGAAGTAATAATCTTCCTTTGTGGGTACAAAGTGTATCTACTGCCTGGATCATTACCCTTCTGTGAGTTACAGTAACAGCACCCAAGAAGGCTGTAATGAAACACATACTTCCACAACTTTTAATTGGTAAAGCGACAAACTCTCTTAAAGAGACAATTTTACACTCTGAATATATCCGCAGTATGTAATATGTTCCCAAACAGGTATTCCGTACAGGCATAGCTTGTTTAAATCTGTGTCACTCTCCTGTCCATCATTTTTTTGGACATAGAGTTCCCTGAAAAATGGGTTCAACTTCGTCAGAAGCCAAAGACCATGGAATGGTTTGGCATTTAGAGGATTCTTCGGTAACATGAGTGCCAGAGATATCAGTGCATAAATAGTTAAAGAAGTATTCTCCCCTTTTTAAGGCCAAAATTTGGCCAGGCCCCAGATGGCAGGGACAAAGATGAGGGAGGGGCCAGTAAAATAATTGGGAGCCACATTGGGATGGCTGTCTGGGAAGACTGTGGGCGGGATTCTGTCAGCCGACACTGAAATCGGGAAAGACGATTTGGCGGAGAATCGGTTTTGACGCCGATATTGTGGTTTCACGCCAAATCGCAATTCTCTGGAGCCTCTACAACAACGTCAATGCATTCCACTCTGCGCATACAGTAAATTCCATTTACATATCATTAGCGGGCCTGACCCGTGTGGTAGTATGTATTGGGGGTCATGTGGGACTGGAAGCCCTAATGTCATTGGCTGACAGATCCCGGGTCCTGGTTGGCCGTTGACCTCAAGCTCCGCCCTGAAGGCGGAGTATAAGAAGCCGGTGTCTTCCCCCGCAGGCCAGTTTACTATCGAGCTGCTGGGGAACAGACATGCTTAATAAAGCCTCATCGACTTCACTATATTCGTCTCATGGAGTCTTTGTGCGCTACAATTTATTAAGCGTGCCTAAAAAGGACTATGGAGCTCAGGATCATTCCAGAATGCCTGAGGATCAGCCCCCACGCAGTGAATGCGGCAGCAGCCTTCAAACACTGGCAGACTTGCTTCGAGGCCTACATCAGAACGACCACCGGCCGAGTCTCAGACGAACAAAAACTGCAGGTCCTGCACTCGAGGGTGAGCACGGAGATTTTCACCCTCATTGAAGACACCGACGATTTCCAGACGGCGTTCACAGCACTCAGAAGTCTCTACGTTCGCCCAGTTAACCAAATCTACGCTCGCTACCAGCTCGCGACAAGACGGCAAGCTCCCGGAGAATCGATGGACGAGTTCTACGCCGCGCTGCTGATTTTGGGACGAGCCTGCAGCTGCCCGTCGGTGAATGCAAACGAACACACGGACATGTTAATGCGCGACGCTTTTGTGGCAGGTATGCAATCCTCCCAAATCCGCCAAAGACTTTTAGAAAAAGAGTCGCTAGGACTCTCAGAGGCCCGGGCCCTAGCAGCCTCCCTAGACGTGGCCGCGCGTAATACCCGCGCCTACGGCCCCGACCGCGCGGCAGGCCATTGGGCCCCGTACGTACCCGTCGCGGCAAACCCCCTACCCCCCCCCCGGACACCCCACAGGCTTGCGCAGTCCAAACGCCGAGTCGCACCGGGGGCGCCCGCTGTTATTTCTGCGGCCAGGCGAAACACCCCCGACAGCGCTGTCCGGCCCGCGCAGCCATCTGCAAAAGCTGCGGGAAAAAGGGCCATTATGCGGTGGTGTGCCGATCCTGCGAGGTCGCCGCCGTCCCGGGGCCACAGGGAGCCCTACAAGCAGTCTATGCGTCCCAACCCCCCCAGCACGCCATGTGCGACCCGCAGGCGCAGCCGCTCTGGTTCCCGACCACCGCGGACCCGGGAGAACTGGGAGCCCTGCACGCCGCGTACGCTCCCCAACCCCCCTCCCCGCAGCCCATGTACGACCCGCCGCCGGTGCTACCGCTTTGGGTCCCGGCCAACACTCTCCACGGAGAGGAGGGGGTTTTTCGCGTCCCTAACGCCACCCTAACCCCCGTCCCGCGCCCCACGCCTGACCCGCCGGCGCCACCTACTTGGACCCCGACCACCGCTGTCCCCGGTGAGGGAGCTCCTCGCGCTCCTTGCGCTCGCGGCCCCACGCCTGACCCGCCGGCGCCACCTACTTGGACCCCGACCACCGCTGTCCCCGGTGAGGGAGCTCCTTGCGCTCCTTGCGCTCGCGGCCCCACGCCTGACCCGCCGGCGCCACCGACTTGGGCCCCGACCACCGCTGTCCCCGGTGAGGTGCGACCGTGGGATGCCAGTCCTGACACTGGCAGGGCTGGCTGGGGTAGGGGGTGCCTGCCAGAGCCGGGGTAGGGGGGGTGATGGGGGTATAGGCCGTGGGGCCGGGGTGACCCCCCACTGAACTGGGGTGTCCAGGCATGGACAGCCATTGTCGTGGCCTGCGAGGCAGCCACCTTCCTGTGCACCTCACTGTGCACCTCACTGAACTGGGGTGTCCAGGCATGGGCCGCCATTGTCGTGGCCTGCAAGGCAGCCACCTTCCTGTGCACCTCACTGTGCACCTCACTGTGCACCTCACTGAACTGGGGTGTCCAGGCATGGACAGCCATTGTCGTGGCCTGCGAGGCAGCCACCTTCCTGTGCATCTCACTGACCACCCACCTTGACCTCTGGATCTGCAGAGTGCCACTGGCTGTATGGGTGCCGCCACCCGAGGTCCCACCCTCCACCCCACTACCCCGTACCCATCCGCCATACCACTCCCCCACCCCCCCACCCCCCACCCCCAAGCAGCCGCCAGCAGCTGGCAGGTCATCACTTGGCCCGCCCAAGGGCAACGCCCATATCAGCACCTACAGGGTGGCGGCAGACGTCAGCCGCGGAGCATACCAAAGAACAAAACAGCACAGGAACAGGCCCTTCTGCAACATCCTAGTAAACTGCTTCTGTACCCTTTCCAAAGCATCCACATCCTTCTGGTAGTGTGGTAACCAGAATTGTGCACAATATTCCAAATGAGGCCTAACTAAGACCCTGTACAGCTGCAACATGACTTGCCAATTTTTATATTCAATGCCCCGACCGATTGGATTGGATTGGATTTGTTTATTGTCACGTGTACCGAGGTACAGTGAAAAGTATTTTTCTGCGAGCAGCTCAACAGATCATTAAGTACATGAGAAGAAAAGGGAATTAAAGAAAATACATAATAGGGCAACACAACATATACAATGTAACTACATAAGCACTGGCATCGGATGAAGCATACAGGGTGTAGTGTTAATGAGGTCAGTCCATAAGAGGGTCATTTAGGAGTCTGGTAACAGTGGGGAAGAAGCTGTTTTTGAGTCTGTTTGTGCGTGTTCTCAGACTTCTGTATCTCCTGCCTGATGGAAGAAGTTGGAAGAGTGAGTAAGCCGGGTGGGAGGGATCTTTGATTATACTGCCCGCTTTCCCTAGGCAGCGGGAGGTGTAGATGGAGTCAATGGACGGGAGGCAGGTTCGTGTGATGGACTGGGCAGTGTTCACGACTCTCTGAAGTTTCTTGCGGTCCTGGGCCGAGCAGTTGCCATACCAGGCTGTGATGCAGCCCAATAGGATGCTTTCTGTGGTGCATCTGTAAAAATTGGTAAGGGTTAATGTGGACATGCAAAATTTCCTTACTTTCCTGAGGAAGTATAGGCGCTGTTGTGCTTTCTTGGTGGTAGAATCGATGTGGGTGGACCAGGACAGATTTTTGGAGATCTGCACCCCTAGGAATTTGAAACGGCTGACCATCTCCACCTCGGCCCCGTTGATGCTGACAGGGGTGTGTACAGTACTTTAGTTTTGCTGGCATTGAGGGAGAGATTGGTGTCGCTACACCACTCCACTAGGTTCTCTATCTCCCGCCTGTATTCGGATTCATCGTTATTTGAGATCTGGCCCACTATGGTCGTATCGTCAGCAAACTTGTAGATGGAGTTGGAACCAAATTTTGCCACGCAGTCATGTGTGTACAGGGAGTAGAGTAGGGGGATAAGTACGCAGCCTTGCGGGGCCCCGGTATTGAGGACTATTGTGGAGGAGGTGTTGTTGTTTGTTCTTACTGATTGTGGTCTGTTGGTCAGAAAATCGAGGATCCAGTTGCAGAGTGAGGAGCCAAGTCTTAGATTTTGGAGCTTTGATATGAGCTTGGCTGGGATTATGGTGTTGAAGACGGAGCTGTAGTCAATAAATAGGAGTCTGATGTAGGAATCCTTGTTTTCGAGATGCTCTCGGGATGAGTGTAGGGCCAGGGAAATGGTGTCTGGTGTGGACCGGTTGCAGCGGTATGCGAATTGCAGTGGATCAAGGCGTTCTGGGAGTATGGAGGTGATGCACTTCATGGTCAACCTCTCGAAGCACTTCATTACGACTGCAGTCAGGGCCACTGGACGGTAGTCATTGAGACAGGTTGCCTGGTTCTTCTTTGGGACCGGTATGAAGCAGGTGGGGACCTCGGAGTGACGTCGGGACAGGTTAAAGATGTTCGCGAATACCTCTGCCAGCTGGTCCGCGCAGGCTCTGAGTGCACGACCAGGGATCCCATCCGGGCCCGTCGCCTTCACTTTCAGGAAGGCCGATCTGACTTCGGAAGCTGTGATGGTGGGTATGGGTGAATTATGGGTTGCTGGGGCACTCGCCAGCGGATTGTTGGTTACCTGCTCGAACCGAGCATATAATGCATTGAGTTCATCGGGGATGGGTGCGCCGCTGCCAGAGATACTGTTCGGCTTTGCTTTGTCACCCGTTATGTTGTTTAGTCCTTGCCACAACCGCCGAGAGTCTGTCTGTGACTCTAGCTTGGTTTGATATTCTCTCTTGGCATCTCGGATGGCTTTGCGGAGGTGGTACCTGGATTTCTTGTATAGTTCAGGGTCGTCTGCCTTGAACGCCTCAGATCTGACCTTCAGTAGGGAGTCAATCTCGCGATTGAGCCATGGTTTCCGGTTGGCACGCAGTCGCCCACACATTTGCTGATGAAGTCTGTGACGGTGGTGACATACTCATTTAAGTTGGTCGCTGAGTTCTTAAATATGGACCAGTCCACTGTCTCTAAGCAGTCATGTAAGAGCTCTTCTGTCTCCTCGGACCAGCACTGCACAACCTTCTTAGCTGGATTCTCCCGCTTGAGTTTCTGCTTGTATGCCGGGAGAAGGAGCACCGTCTTATGGTCTGATTTCCCAAAGTGCGGTCGGGGGATGGAACGGTAGGCGCCCTTGATTTTTGAGTAGCAGTGGTCAAGAGTGTTGTCGCCCCTGGTGGGACAGGAGATGTGCTGGTGGAATTTTGGCAGTACACTCTTGAGGTTGGCCTTGTTGAAGTCTCCGGCCACGATGAACAAGGCCTCCGGGTGTTCTGTTTCGTAGTTGTTTATCACTGTGTATAGGTTCTGTGTATAGGATGAAGCCTGCATGCTGTGGTGAACCACTGTTACACCTGTATTAGGGGATGTAAGGTAGGACCTGTACTACAGGTTTGCCGGTAGCCCCTACCTGCTGGCTCCGCCCAGTAGGAGGAGTATAAATATGCGTGTCCTCTATTCAGCAGCCATTTCACCAGCTGCTGTGGGAGGCCACACATCTTACTGCAATAAAGCCACAGTTGTATCCAACCTGAGTCTTTGTACAATTGATCATGCATCACATGCCATATGCCTTCTTGACCACCTTATCCACATGCGTGGCCACTTTCAGTGATCGGTGGACATGCATGCCCAGATCTCTCTGCCGGTCAATACTCGCAAGAGCTCTACCATTTACTGTGTAATTCCTACATGCATTGGACCTTTCAAAGTGCATTACCTCACACTTGTCCGGATTAAACTCCAGCTGTCATTTCTCCACCCAAGACTCCAATCAGTTTATATCCTCTTGTATCCTCTGACAATCCTCCTCACTAACTGCAACTCCATCACTTTATGTGTCGTCTGCGAACTTACTAATCAGACCAGCTACCTTTTCTTTCAAATCATTTGTATACACTATGAACAACAATGGTCCCAGAACTGATCCCCGTTGAATGCCGCTAGTCACAGTCTTCCATTCAGAAAAGCACCCTTCCACTGCTACCCTCTGTCTTCTATGCCCAAGCCAGTTCTGTATCCAACTTGCCAGCTCTCCTCTGATCCCATGTGACTTCACCTTTTCACAGAATCATAAAATCATAGAATCATAGAATTTACAGTGCAGATGAAGACCATTTGGCCCATCGAGTCTGCACCGGCCCTTACAAAGAGCACCCAACTCAAGCCCACGTCTCCACCCTATTCCCGCCACCTAGCAACCCCCACTTAACCTTTTTTTTGGACACTAACGGCAATTTAGCATGGCCAATCCACCTAACTCGCACATCTTTGGACTGTGGGAGGAAACTGGAGCACCCGGAGGAAACCCACGCAGGCACAGGGAGAACCTGCAGACTCTGCACAGACAGTGCCTCAAGCCGGGAAACGAACCTGGGACCCTGGAGCTGTGAAGCAACTGTGCTAACCACTATGCTGCCGTGCTGCCCATACTCGCTTTTGTACCAGTCCACCATGAGGTGCCTTGTCAAAGGCTTTGGTGAAATCCATGTATACAACATCTACTGCCTTTCCCTCATCTATCATCTTTCTCACTTCCTCGAAAAACTCAATCAAATTAGTTTGGCATGACCACCCCCTTCACAAAACCATGCTGTCCCATTTGTTTCCAAATGTGAGTAAATCCTGTCTCTAAGAATCTTTTCCAATAATTTCCCTACCACTGACATAAGGCTCACTGGCCTACAATTTCCTGGATTATCCCTGTGGCCCTTCTTTTTTAAAAAATTTAGAGTACCCAATTATTTATTTATTTGTTTTTCAATTCAGAGGCAATTTTAGCATGGCCAATCCACCTAACCAGGTTTGTGGGGGTGAAACCCACGCAGACACGGGGAGAATGTGCAAACTCCGCACGGACAGTAACCCAGGGCCAGGTTTCGAACCCGGGTCCTCAGCACCGTAGTCCCAGTGCTAACCACTGCACCACCGTGCTGCCCCCCGGCTGCCCTTCTTAAACAATGGAACAACATTGGCTACTGTCCAGTCCACTGGAACTTCGCCTGTAGCCAATGAGGGTACAAAGATTAGTGTCAAGGCCCCATCACTTACCTCCCTTGCCTCCCGTAGTATTCTGGGGTAGATCCCATCAGGCCCTGGGGACTTAACTACTTTAATGCTTTTTAAGATGCCCAACACCTCCTCTTTATTAATATCAACATGACTCAAAATATTTACCCCATACTCCTCATCCACCAAGTCCTTCTCTTTGGTGAGTACTGAGGTAAAGTATTCATTTAGTATCTCGCCCATTTCCTCTGGTTCCATACATAGATTCCCTCCAATATCCTTGAATGGACCAACCCTTTCTCTGGCTACCCTCTTGCTCTTTACATGTGTATAAAACGCCTGAGGATTTTCCTTAATCCTGTTTGCCAATGACTGGCAATGGCAATGCCAGCCGATGGCACCCCTGGCAGCACGGACAGGCACCAAGGCCAGAGGCCCCCACGGTGCCGGGAACTGACGGGGCCAGGGTCCGCAGTGCTAACCGGGGCCACTATTTAGCCCAGTGGATCTGGTTGTGCACAGGAGTAATGCACCATGTTAACATGTTGGCTTTTCACTTCCTGCAGGCAATGGATATTATAATACAACCAGCACAGGTGGCCTTCCTGCTAGTCGCCGCAGACCTGGGGGATGCACTGCGGCTCTACGAGCTGGATCAGCTCGAAGAGGAGGAAGCTGCAGCAGTGAAGCCTGTCCCAGAGGAACAGGAGGCAGCCACTGAGAATGGAGAGAAGACCGCCGAACAGGCTAGGTAGGAGGAGGAGGAGGGGGTGCAAAGTGTGACATTATACAAATGTACAGCATGTAAAGAGTTAATAAAAGCAAATTACTGCGGATGCTGGAATCTGAAACGAAACAGAAAATGCTGGAAAATCTCAGCAAGTCTGGCAGCATCTGTAGGGAGAGAAAAGAGCTAACGTTTCGAGTCCGATGACTCTTTGTCAAAGCCCTTTGTAAAGAGTTAATGTTATGTTAAGCCTAGCCACTAGAGGGAGCTAAGGGACAGTGCTATCTATTGCACAGGCTCTTGGACTTCTGGGACAGATTACGTTGGAGCTCAATAAGATTAGATTCATGTGTTTTGCAGAGTTAGTTAAAATATAATTGTTATAGGTAATGGATATAGATAGTGTTAGTGAGTGTAGTTTAATTCTTATATGTATGTTTGCTATTTGGAATAAGTGTCAAACTCACATTTAGTTGTGTAAAAATAAAGTTAGTTTAATTTTTTTTTAAGAGCTTTGTGTATCTTTGTGATCACTACGTCTACCATCCTGGAAACCCCTCATAAAGATCACCACACAAAGGAGGCACTGCATGAGGCCGTGTGTGTACGGCAGCACCTGTCATCCAAGGACTTGCCAGACCGGGCATGTCATCAAAGGCTATGGCAGAGTAGGGACACAGTGCGACATATCTGCCAGATCATGGCACACCTGGCACTGTGGGGGAATGGGGGAGAACACCTGTTTGGATGGCTGTCAAGGTGACGGTCGAACCTTTACGCCACCGGCTCCTTCCAGGCGGCGAGTGGGATCTCACAGAGCTCGGTGCATAGGTGCATCCACGCCGTCACGGAGGTCCTATATGCCCACTCGGCACAATACATCCATTACAATGTGGAACGAGCCCACAAGGATGCCCGGGTAGAGGGGTTCGCCACCATCGCCAAGGTGCCCTGGGTCCAGGGGTGATCGACATAATGTGTGTTTGGCTTTCGAAATCTAACCAGTCTGATTGACATATCTGACTTTCTTTGGTCATGTGACTGTAAAATGAGGCTGCACCTGGGAGCAGACATCTTAAGGCAGTCAAATAAAGCCTCTCCCTGAGACAAGATATTGAAAAAGGCTGTTGTCGTTACACATGAAACAGTGTGGTAACTAAATCATCCCTCCCAATTTTTGCGCTAAAACTCATTCAATGTGCTGATATGTTGCGCAGGCTAGTTCACTAGCCTGGCAAACTTTAATCGCGTCTTCTAACTGAAGCTCATTCTCCCATAAGAGACGTTCACGCACCTTATCATTAATTATTCCAAAAACAATTGAATCCAGAATCATCAAGGATTTTAACGTCACAAAGTTACACGTCTGTGCTTTTAACTTGAAGTCGGTAAGAAAGCTCTCAAAGGGCTCGCCCAAATTCTGCGTGAGTGTTCTAAATATGTCTCGCTCAAAAGTTTCATTCTTTTTTGGCGTTCAATGGTCATCAAATTTTTTTATGACGGCATCAAAGCTTTTGCTATCATCTTCTTGTTCAAAAATGAAGGTTTTGTAAATCTCAATTGCCTGGGGGCCTGCTACTGTTAGCAACAATGCTATCTTTCTTTCATCTGGCTGCTCTTGCAACCCTAGAGCTGCTACATACAGTGTGTGCTGTTGTTTAAATGTGTGCCAATTGCCATCAATATTACTGGTTACACAAAGATGTTCAGGAGTTTAGAAACATTCCGTCTTCTTTTTCCTGCACTGATTTTGCGTTTTCAGAGATTTCCTTCGATGTTCCACATTTCTTTTGCAGCACCGTTTCACCAAATTTGAAGACTGTGTCCTTCAAATGTTCACACTTCAGGGGCTGGATTTTCCACCTTCGGGATGCTCCATTTTGCCGGCAGCCCGAGGGTTTCCCGATGGCATGGGGTCCCACAATGAGAACCCCCATTGACCGGCCAGCAAAATGGAGCATCCCGCCAGCATGCTGAACCAGAAATCTGGCGAGGTGGGACGGAGAATCGAGCCCCAGATCTTTAGTTTTTCATCACCACGCCAGGTACCATGTTACACTCAGTAATTGTCTGTACACAGACAATTACTGCGTCGGGGTACTAAAGAACATCTAGTTCAAGACTGGTCAAATTCATTATTGTATAATAAACTGTGGGTTGGAAAATAACGTTATCAAACTGGAACTAATACAAACACAACTAACCACGACGACCTCTCCTTCAGTCTCCCCCAGGTTACAGTGACACAGGCTATTGCTTGCCTGACACCTGCTGGTCAGAGGCTAAACATATTTACACATACACTTGCTTATGCATATCACTACAATCTGGACATTCTATTTTCATTGCGGCCTAACCAGAGTTTTATAAAGGTTCAGCATAACTCAACTGCTTATACACTCATTACCTCTATTTAAGAAATACAAAGTTTACGTTTGCTGTTCTAACCACTCTCACTACTCAGGTAGGTTGCATCACTTATATGTAATGCTCTGGCTGGAAATTGGGCTTTTATAATATGTTGTATATATAAGGGGAACAAAAGGATACAGGCCTTGAAAACTGGTGGAGCCACTGCAGAGAGTGCCCACTGGAGACGTTTACTCTGGACCTGTTAAAGTAACTGGGGTCTAGAGAAAGTGACTGCGTTTACATATTGGAGATGAGTACCCACATCTGTATGGGCATCACCCAGAAATGTGTGTGGTTCCTGTGGTGTTGAGCAGCCACTCAGCATCCTGGTGCCCCTGGAATATCCATGTCCTCGATTCATATCCAGGAGCAGAGTTTTTGCCTGATCTGGGAGGAGAGTAGTGAATTTACAACCTCATAATGTATATCTCATTGTCAGACAGGCCTTATTTCTCATGAAGGAACCAAGTCACATATGAATGCTGGCGTGTCCAGGAGTGATAATCACATTCACGTGCTTCCTCGTCTATTCTATTTATATCGGAGATTTAAGTAAATATTTTAATGCTTTAATGAAAATGCCACTTTGATTGCAATAAGTTAATTTAAATTACAACTATCTTGCTGAGTGGATTGTGAATTGATTCTGATGCCATCGTGGTTATGATCCAGAATACACGTTTCGTACAATGAGTGCAGCACCGTAAAACAATTAAAAGCTAATAAGAATTCAATCAGTTAAGAGAATGGAAAAATGTATCAGTAAAAAGGACAGGGGCTAAAGATTGAATAATTTCATTTGGTTAATAAATTCTTATTTAGTCTCAAGTTCCATGAAGTCTTTGGTGAGTGCTGATCCAAATATTATTTGCCATTATTCATACAAGGCTCACCACCTTCTTCCTCTAGTGATTTTAAATTCCTTCCCCTTACAGCCCCAGAAAAAGCATGGCAGACAAAACAAAAACCAGTGTAAATAGTTCATGGTACCTTGCAAGTTTCCATTGATTTGCACTACATGTTCTATTTACACTCTTTAAATTCATAAGGATGTCCACAATTAAATAAAACCTTCATAAAATTGTTTAATAAGTCACGACTGGCATAATAAAGATTTAATATATCTATATTTTAAGAGAAGCAAATTTCCAAACTGAGGATATTTGATTTAATAAATTAAGGTCATGGAAGTAATGGTTTGTAATATCTACATTTGAGAGGGTTATAAATCATTGCATAGAAAAGTGTTCTGAGAATGTGGCCTAGTTGTATTTAAAAAGGAAGCCACTTGAATAGGTAGTGTAAATGCTAAGTCTGCTGAAGTGTCCTGCACGCTTAAAAAAATCCACTCCCCACCAATTTAACACTGGGCCCAGCACTTGTGCAGATTAGGTGTTTGCCATTCCACTGTGACGATACTTTGCATCCATTTTCTGCCCGATAATTGAACATACATTATTGATTTCAAACATGAAAGTGAATTATTTTTGCATAACCCAATGAAGTCTTGAAGAAACTAAAATAGATCAGTAACTTTTTCCCCCTGTAGATTTAAATGCCCTTTGATTATGTTAAATCACTTTTTAGTATCTTCTCTTGTATTGCAATCAATACCTAGAAATGCATCATGCTTAACCAGAAAAACAACCCTTGGTGGTAAGTATTTTAAATGCTCAGTACAGCCAAAGAACCACAGAAATTTACAGTATGAAAATAAATATTTCAGCTCATCATGTCTCTGCTAGCTCTTTGCTGCAGAATTGTGAGGTTAATTCCACTCTATTGCTCTTTCAACATAGCTCAATATCTCCCCTGCTTCATAAACTTACCCAATTTCTCTTTAAAGATACAATGGTTTTTGCCTCGGCCACAACCTGTGACAGACCATTCCATTTGACTGCTAACTTTAAACAGAATCTTGTGTATAAGTAACAATATATATGCCCTCCTCGTGCTTTACTGAAAATGGGCATGGTTTAACTAAATGGGAACAAAGTCCCATAGCGAACACGTTTAGCCAAGTGTTTCCTGGTGCTCGCAGCGGCGAGAAACACAAAGCAATTCAACGGCACTCGAGTTCGATAGGAGGCTTCAGCGGGGGATCTCAACGATGTCTTTCAGCTCCACGCACATTGCTACTTTGCTCCCTCAGGGGCCTTACTCTTTCCCTAGTTACCCTCTTGCCCTTACTTATAAGATGCCTTGGAAGTTTCCTTTATTTTCCCTGCCAGTGTTTCTCATGCCCTCGCTTTGCTCTCCTAATTTATTTTTTAAGCTCTTCCCTGCACTTTCTAAACTCCTCTAGTGCAACCATTGTTTTGGGCCCCCTCTTTCTGCCGTAAGCCTCTCATTTCTTCCTTATTCAATCCTGTATTTCCCTTGACCTCCAAGGTTCTCTGGCCTTTTTGGTCCCATCCCTTACCTTTATAGGAACATTATGGCCTTGTACTCTCTTTATTTCCTTTTTTGAATGCCTCTCACTGTTCCGATGTGAGTTTTCCTACAAGTAGCTGCTCCCAGTCCATTTTGGCCAGATCCTGTCTTATCTTATTAAAATCAGCCCCCCCCCCCCCCCCTCCCCTCTCCCCCACACACACTTTGTAGAACTTGCTATGTGCTGGCTCAAAAAAGTCCCCTGGATGCACTTTTAGAATTTCACTCCCTCCCGGCCATGCACAATTTTTCTATCCCAATTAATATTGGGGAAGTTGAAATCCCGACTGTTATTACCCTATTATTTTTACAATTTTCTGAGATTTTCCAACATATCTGCTCTTCAATCTCTCCCTACCATTTGGGGGCCTATAGTGCACTCTCAGCAATATAATTGCCCCCTTTTTATTTTTAAGTTCCACCCGTATGGCCTCAGTTGAGGACCCTGCTGAGATATCATCCCTTCTGACTGAAGTAATTGACTCCTTGATGAATAATGCATCACAACACCACCTCCCCTCCCCCTGGATCTGAAGATTCTAAAGCTCGAATATTTAGCTGCCAGTCCTGCCCCTCCTTCACCGGTATTTCTGTGATAGCAATAAGAGCACACTCCCATGTGTTAATCGGCATCCTCAATTCATCTGCCTTACCAGTAAGACTCCTTGCATTGAAATAAATGCCATCCAGCCTTGTCATATTCCCTTGTGGTTTAACATATCTATCTTCAGTCCGCCTTCCAGACTGACTTGGTTTTTCTTCTATATTTGGCTATGTATCACCCTACTTTTTATCCCATCCTCCTGCCAAATTAGTTTAACCCCCCAGCACTAGCAAACCTGCCCACGAGGATGTTTGTCCTGTTCCGGTTCAGGTGCAACCTGTCTGACTTGTACAGGTCCAACCTTCCCCAGAAGCAGACCCAGTGATCCAGGAAATGAAAGCCCTCCTTCCAGCCCTCCTTCAGCCATGCATTCATCTGTTCAGTCCTCCTATTCCAATACTCAGTCACATGTGTGTGGTTCTGTGGCCCATTTAAGGGATGATCCTTTGTGGGCCCTGAGCCTATGGGGACGAAGCGTGCAAATGTTAGCCTATTGGGAGCGGATTTGGCAGTTGGAGATTGGTCAGAGTTAGGCTGGGAGTCGTGGAAACAAGACCCTTGTAGTAGTTGCGCTTTCCTGTAAATATAGTTCTCCTTAGTTCAATAAACATCTGCTGTGTTTTAATACCGCCTCGTTGGTCCCGCACAATATAATGTGTCACTGAGAGTAATCCAGAGATTACAGCTTGTGAGGTCCTGATATTCAATTTGCTACCTAACTCCCTAAATTTTTGTTGCAGGACCTCATCCCTCTTTATGCCTATGTCATTGGTACCCATGTGAACCACAACCTCTGACTGTTTACAATCCCCCTTCAGAATGCCTGCAGCTGTTCAGTGACAGCCCGGACGCCCTGGCACTGGGGAGGCAACACACCATCCCGGTCACATACGCAGCCGCAGAAATGCCTGTCTGCACCCCTCACTATTGATTCTCCTATCACTATTCCTCTTTTGCTCTTGCTCTTCCCCCCTTGTGCAGCTGAGCCACCCATAATGCCGTGAACTTGGCTCTGGCTGCACTCCTCAGAGGAGCCATCACTCCCACCGTTTTCCAACACAGAAAAATGGTTCTTGAGTGAGTTGAAACTCTGGAGCTTTCCTGTCTATCTCCCTTCTTCTGAGTAGTGGTCACGCATTCCCTCTCTGTCTCCCTTACGCTGCGGGGTGACGAACCTCTCAGCCTTGCGAATGCATTGCTGTGCCTACAGCCGACGGCAAGCTCTGAACCCTGGCTCTCAAGCTAGTCAGACTAGTGGGACTTCCAGCACTTCTGCTTTGACTATCATGCTGGCAATCCAGCATCATAGACAAAAAAGGAAATTTAGTCGTGAAGTAATGATTTGCTATTTTGAATGCCTTTCTGTCTCTGTTACTGTTTCTGGCTGATTTCTGTTTGCTTCTGTCACTGAGGAAGATGTCTCTTGTGGGGACAGTATATATGTTGCATCCAATTTGTGAAATTGCCCATTCACGTTGACGCTATGACCAAGATAGCACACCAATGCCTATACTTCCTCAGGAAACTAAGGAAATTCGGCATGTCCACATTGACTCTTACCAACTTTTACAGATGCACCATAGAAAGCATCCTATTGGGCTGCATCACAGCCTGGTATGGCAACTGCTCAGCCCAAGACCGCAAGAAACTTCAGAAAATCGTGAACACCGCCCAGTCCATCAGACATGTACTAAGTTGCTCAATAACAGTACGCACGTTGTAAAATATTAGGTAATTTGGAAATTCTGATTTCTCCCTCTGTGTACCCGAACAGGCGCCGGAATGTGGCGACTAGGGGCTTTTCACAGTAACTTCATTGCAGTGTTAATGTAAGCCTACTTGTGACAACAAAGATTATTATTTTTATTACATTTTGGAAAGCATGTTTGTCTACCAAAACACAAATGGTGATTGGTGAAAGGTGTAAAATGTAATATAAGTTTCAAAAGGACCAGTTCAGATCTGCATATTTGTCTTCAAATCAGGTGATGAAAGGTGTGGAATTCCAGCATTCAAAGTCTCCTCAGTCACCTAAGAACAATTGTTTAGTGTGGAAGCAAGTCATCCTCGACTCTGAGGACTGCCTGAGAAAGAGATGAAGATTTGGCAAGTTAACACTTAATTCATTGATGACAAGCTCATCTTTCCTTTGTTATACCCAAATTAAAATGTGATGGCATTGACACCTTCTATAGATCCAGTATATAAGCATAGAAATTTACATTAACGATCATAACTCCTGCAAACACTGAAGACGGATGACAGTATTGAGAGCTGCGCTGTTTTGCGATCTGTTGAATATAAATAGAAGGTTATTGTTGTGTTCAAGCATGGAAAAACTGGACAGAAACTCCCAAGAGATGAATATTATATCCTGAAAACCTTTGTGCCTACATCTCCAGGTGGTGTGGACAATGATACGAAAAGCAGTGAGGCAGTCCTTGACATCATCCTAGACATGATGGTCCAAACAGCCTCTTTCCATGCTGGAAAAACCCTATGACTCTCTCGCTATGAATCTATCATGTGGCAAACCCACATTGAAACGGGCCATGGGGGTAAAATTAAGACTCTCAAGAAACTTACAGAAAAGTATGCAAACATCTTACGGTTTCTCATAGGGTATCAGTCACTGTGAGAGATGCATATAAAATATGTCACAGGCAGGAGACAGCAACATAAGACCATAAGACAGAGGAACAGAATTAAGCCACTTAGCCCATTCAATCATGGCTGATATTTTTCTCATCCCCGTTCTCCTGCCTTCTCCCCATAACCCCCGATCCCCTTATTAATAAAGAACCTATCTATTTCTGTCTTAAAGACACTCAGTTATTTGGCCTTCACAGCCTTCTACGGCAAAAAGTTCAACAGATTCCCCACCCTCTGTCTGAAGGAATGCCTATTCATCTCTGTTTTAAAGGATCCCCCTCCAGTCTGAGGTTGTGTCCTCTGGTTCTAGTTTTTCCTACAAGTGTAAACAGCCTCTCCACATCCACTCTATCCAGGCCTCTCATTATCCAGTATCACTGACAAGCTCTTCATTCCAGGGATAATTCATGTGAACCTCCTCTGGACCCTTTCCAAGGTCAGCACATCCTTCCTTAGATATGGGGCCCAAAACTGCTCACAATATTCCAAATGGGGTCTGACCAGAGCCTTATACAGTCGCAGAAGTACATCACTGGTCTTGTACTCTAGCCCTCTCAACATGAATGCTAACATTGCATTTGCCTTCCTAACTGCCAACTGAACCTGCACCCTTAAGAGAATCTTGAACTAGGACTCCTGTCCCTTTGTGCTTCTGATTTCCTAAGCCTTTTCCCATTTAGAAAATAGTCTGCCTCCATTCTTCCTACCTAAGTGCATAACCTCCCACTTTTCCACATTGTATTCCATCTGCCACTTTTTTGCTCACTCTCCAAGCCTGTCCAAGTCCTTCTGCAGCCCCCTGATTCCTCAATATTGTGAAAAGTTGTGGTTCCAACACAGACCCCTGAGGTACACCACTAGTCACTGGCTGGCATCCTGAAAAAGACCCTTTTATCCCCACTCTCTGCCTTCTGCCAGTCAGCCAATTCTCAATCCAGGCCAGTATCTTACCCTTAACACCATGAGCTCTTAATTTATTTAACAGCCTCCTATACAGCAGCTTTTCAAAAGCCATCTGGAAATCTAAATAGATCACGTCCAATGGGTCTCCTTTGTCTAACTTCCTTGTAGCCTCCTCAAAGAATTCTAACAGGTTTGTCAGATATGGTCACCCCTTGATGAAGCCGTGCTGACTCAGTCCTATTTTACCATGCACTTCCAGGTACTCCACAATCTCATCTTTAATAATGGACTCTAAAATCTTACCTCGGTCAGGCTAACCCATGTTCTGCCTCCCTCCTTTCTTAAACAGCGGTGTTACATTGGCCATTTTCCAGTCCTCTGGGATCCTCCCTGCCTCCAGTGATTCCTGGAAGATCACCACCAATGCCTCCACAATCTCCTCAGCTATCTCCTTCAGAAACCTGCGGTGTAGTACATCGGTCCAGGTGATTTATCCACCTTCAGATCTTTCAATTTCCCAGAACCTTCTCCTTAGTGATGGCCAATACACTCACCTCTGCCCCCTGATTCTTCTGGAGCTCTGGTATCCCTCTAGTGTCTTCATACATGAAGACTGATGCAAAGTAACTATTCAGTTCCTCTGCCATTTCTTTGTTTCCTATTATTACTTCTCCAGCCACATTTTCCAGTGGTCCAATGTCCATTTTTGCCTCTCACTTATCTTTTATATATTGAAAAAAACTCTTTCTATATTAATTTACATTACCAGCTACCTTACACTCATATTTCAACTTCTCCTGGCCTTCCGGTCGCGTGCGCGAGTGGAGCGGTCGCGCTGGAGAGGTGCTCTTGCCGGTCCGCGTCATTTCGGTATTTTGCGGGAGTTTCCCCGTGGTTTCGCCGGTCGGGATTTCTTCGACCATTGGGGCCTCAGGGATGGGTCGGGCCAGTTAGGAGCCGGTTGGGAGCCCCATGGCCCGAGGAGCAGGGGCATCGAGCCCGAAGCAAGCGGCGGGGGAGGAGCGTGGCCTGAGGTGAGGCCTCAATCCAGCACAAATGTAGAGGGGGAGCAGCACTCACAGGTGGTTCCCCGTTGAAAATTAATGTTTGAAATCCGGTCCCAGGGGAAGAGATTTTTTGAACTTTGATTATTGAATTTTTAAAAAATTTAAACAAAAAGCTATTTTTTATTATTTTTAAAAATTATTATTTATTTATCTCGAGATTGTAGAAAGGAGAAAGATACTAAGTGGTTAAGGGATGCCAAAACCATCTGTGAAGAAGGGAGGAAACGCGGGTTCGCCGCCAAAGGAGAGGACCAGTAGAAGCGCTGATAAGATGGCGGATGCCAGACTGCACTACTTACAGTGGAAAAGATGACCGAGGTGATGGCTGTGGAGCTGGAGAAGCAGTTTGCGAGGCACATAGAGGCATTGAGGAAGGAGATGGCGGTCGCACTGAGATCATTGGTGGAGGAGGCAATCGCCCCCCGTGAGGGTGGATGTGGCAAAGACATCGGCCGAGGTGAGAGAACAAGGTGAAAAGATGAAGGAAGTGGAGGAGGCCGTGTTACAGCACAGCGACCAGCTCACCTTGATGAGAGACGAACTGCGGAGGGTGGTGGAGGTCAACAGAGGACACCGAGTAAAGCTCGAGGACTTGGAGAACCGCTCGAGGAGGCACAATCTGAGAATTGTGGGCTTGCCTGAAGGGGCAAGTTTCATTGTTTCATTGTTGTCGTTTCTGTCTTGGTCGTTTTCGTTGTCGTTCTTGTTGTTGTTCTTTTTGTTGTTTTTGTCATACTTGTTGTTTCTGTTTTTGTTGTTTTCGCTGTATTTCTTGTTGTTTTTCTTGTCGTGCTTGTTGTTTCTGTTATGCTTCTTGTTGTTTTTGTTGTTCTTGTTGCGCTGCATGTTGTTTTTGTTGTTGCTGTTGTTCTTGTTTCTGCTGTGCTTCTTGAAGTTTTTGTTGTTCTTGTTGCGCTCAATGAGTGTTCCGTGTGGATAATTTGAGTCATTGTCACAGTTATTGGTGTCAGTGTCCTTTGTGGTATCTGTTACATTGAGCGTTTCTTCTTGAGAATTGTGAGAATGATCTGATGTTGCATTTGTCATAATATCCACTCATGTATATAATGAGATGCAGACAGGCAGTGATTGGCACATAGGATGACCAGTAAGCAGACAACACAGCACAGCTAATCACCAGACAGGACACTATCACTATAAAGCCAGAGGGCACTAGATTTCCTGCTCTCTCGGGACCCAGCCACTGAGACAGTCAGAGTCCACGAGCTAGCAAGTGCAAACACCATGCGGTAGCTAGTAATTCTGGTCAGGCTACTACAAGGTCTCCAGTCAGTTCAGTATAGTGTCGACCCACAGCTGAATATGTACAGCAGTTCATCTAGTTAAGTAAAACAGTGTTGGATCTTCTCCTGTATTAGACGTCTGTTTCTAACTTCCCTGCATTGAGTGCAGTCCACATCGAACCAACCTGCCTAACACGTCAGCATTCTCTATTGTGTGTATACCAATTAATGTATATCTTTTTTGTTTTTTGTGATGGTTTTCAGATATTTTATGTGTAAAAGATATCCAATGTGTCAAGTTCCCGGCTGCCTGTTTCTTGCTGAGGTATGAGAGCTGAGAGGAAACAGATGAAGCTGTCAGATTAATTTACGGGAACAAATCTTCACTCAAATAGAAATGTCATTCACTGACACTGTCATTTCATCATTTCCCATAAACAAACATCACATTATGCAATTCCTATGGCAACATTCTGATTTATCTGGGGCATGGCGAGAAGCCTGGTGCACAGGCTGTGTAATCAGAGACTCTGAACAATCCTCAGAAAACGACATTTTATGTTAGTTCTTCACTGCTGGCCTTCTACAAATGTTACTGCATTTCTATTTGTTTTCGGAAGGGCACATTTGATTGCATTAGAGGAAGCTTTTTGGTATCTTAGAGATCCAGCTGTCACATCGGTGGAAGGAATTCAGCCTACTCCCTAGTTTTGAGACGTTTGGCTGCCTTTGCTGAGAAACAAATGTTTTCTTTACACTTTGTCAACCACGTTCCCATGAGTTTTGTTAACTGACTTGTCTCCAGTATTGTAAGCTGGCTAAAATTTACTTCATCTTCCAGATCCTTGGAGACATTCAAAGCGTTGCTTCATGTTCTCAGTAAGTAACTTAATGATGTCGCAAACAAATAAAAACATGAACTCATCAAGACCAATCATTCATCATTTTGTTCTGTAATTTCCTTTTATTATTCAACACCTTCAATCCTACTTTGATTCAGTAATGGTTTAAATGCTGCAGATACTTTATTGACCAGATGCCAGTATGATTGAGTGGCTCCTGTTGACAGACCATATCGTACCTCTTACTCATGACTCTCAGTTGTCCACATTAAAGTGAACCTTTATGCAGCCTGTTCATATGAAGACTCAAATTGATCACTTCTTGTTATATTTAATGTTGACTTGTTAGACATTTCAATAAAGAAAAATCTTGGAGAAAGAAATTAAAATGATGACCAAATGATACAATTTTACTCTATATTTGCCTGAATGTTTAAAACTATTAAAATAATTAAACATCAAAAGAAAGCTTGTTTCAACTTTCTACCACCTCCAGCTTAGCTTATGTCCACATACCTGAAATATCAGGAAGTAACACAAGTCTATTCTATGTCACATTCTAGTCATGCGTAGACTATTTAACTAAAGATATTGGACCCAATCCCCTCAGATCGCTTGCATCAACCCTCCATCCTCAAGGGTCACTTGCATCAACCCCCCCCCCACAAAGGATTGCTGGCATAATGCCCCACCCCCAAGGATCACTGGCATCAGCTCCCACCCCCATGGATCACTGGCATCAACCCTCACCCCCAAGGATCACTGGCATCAATGCCCCACCCCCAAGGATGACTGGCATCAATGCCCACCCCCAAGGATCACTGGCATCAATGCCCACCCCCAAGGATCACTGGCATCAACACCACACCCCCACAGACTACTGGCATGAATGGCCACCCTCAAGGATCACCGGCATCAGGGCCCTTCCAATGGGTCGCCCGATAGGACCCGCCCCAGACCCGTCCCTTTCAAAACTTGCCCCCGTTACAGTTAGATGTCCCTGACTACCCAGGGATTACACTTGTTTCTGAGTCGCCAGTGTGGTCATTGCATTGGCTCTTCATTTTTGGAAACCAGTTGTGATTCCTGCGGCATTACATTTTGCCGACGGGTGGACACATCTGACATTCCCGGAAGATTCGGCGTTAAGTAGATTTTGAATACAGCACGGTGGCACAGTGGTTAGCACTGCTGTCTCACGACACCAGGGACCCGGGTTCAATTCCGACAACCGGTGACTGTGTGGAGACTGCACTTTCTCCCCGTGTCTGTGTGGTTTCCTCTGTGTGTTCTGGTTTCCTTCCACAGTCCACAGATGTGTGGTTTAGGTGGATTGGCCATTCTAAATTGCCCCTTAGCATCTAAAGGTTAGTTGGGGCCATGGGGATAGGGCAGGGGATTGGGCCTTGGTAGGGTGCTCTTTCATTGGGTCGGTGCAGACTCAATGGGCCAAATGGCCTCCTTCTGTACTACAGGAATTCTATGATTCTAAAGATATTCAAATGTACGGTAGTCAGGTTCATGCTCTCGCTGGACGTGAACCTGACTATGTTGTTGGTAGTGGGCATGGAAGCTCTCATTCTGAAATCTCCCCATCACAAATCCCATTACGGCCCACTTGCAAGAGTTTCTGGCCATAACAAGATTTGCACTGGAGCATATTGGGACTGGGAAATCGGTCTCCCTTTGTCCACTGCTTTACATTAGGTTCCATTTCAGCAATGTCACAATTTTAAAACTCGGCTGGATTCTTCCACCACGCCTGCTGCAAGAACGCCACCGGGCGGGATTCTCCAGTCACCAGGCAGACCCGACCGGAGAATCCCGCTCTCAGTCTTGTTTTCAAATTTCTCCCTGGCTTCACTTCTCCTCATCACTGTATTCTCCTCAAGTCCCACAACCCTCGACATTCTTCTAAACATTAACACTCTTCTAAACACTAACACTCTTCTAAATCTGGCCTCCTGAGCATCCTGGTTTTAATTGCTCCATTGGTGGCCGTGCCTTCAGCAAGAGACGTGTCTCCTGAAGGCCGGCTGCTGTTAGCATAGCCTGTCCATAGGATTTTCTTCCTCCCTCTTCTTCCAACTGTTCCTGTGATCTCCTGTCTTCTTTTTCATTGTTCCTCCTCCTTCATCAGTCCCAAAGCAGGCCTACCATCCATCAGTGCACTAACACTGAGCTTTAGGCAGGCAAAAGATGTCCAACACCAGCAACACCAGTTGCTGGCCAAAATCACAATGAAGTTATAGAGGTCAGAAGATAGGTAGCAAAAAGGCCCAAAAATTAACCAGCAGCCCAAAGGCGGCTACTTACTGCCTGTTCACACCATGTTTGCTGAGAGAGTTTATCATGTGCCAAGTCAGGCACGGGGTGGACCTACGACAAGCGTAGGACCGTTATCTAAATATCATGAGCATTCTGAGCTCTCCTGGTACTACCCTGAACACCTGTAGAGGATCCTGATCCAAAATGTCAAGCAGCACACATTTGCCATAAAGCAAGTACCCATTCAGCATCCCATTTACATGATTAAAACAAGCACAGCACAATCACAGCTGTGAATTCAATACTGTTTCTTGAGGCCTTACTGAAACTCACTCCCAATTTCATTATCTATTGGGAAGCACGGTAGCATAGTGGATAGCACAATTGCTTCACAGCTCCAGGGTCCCAGGTTCGATTCCAACTTGGGTCGCTGTCTGTGCGGAGTCTGCACATCCTTCCCGTGTGTGCGTGGGTTTCCTCCGGGTGCTCCGGTTTCTTCCCACAGTCCAAAGATGTGCAGGTTAGGTGGATTGGCCGTGATAAATTGCCCTTAGTGTCCAAAATTGCCCTTAGTTTTGGGGCTACTGGGTTATGGGGATAGGGTGGAGGTGTTGACCTTGGGTAGGGTGCTCTTTCCAAGAGCCGGTGCAGATTCGATGGGCCGAATGGCCTCCTTCTGCACTGTAAATTCTATGAAATGTAGAGAGGCTCGGTTGTGAAAGGGAAAGCCACACATCTGTACCAACATGTAAGACAATAACTTTTATTAAGTCAAAATGATATTAAATATAAAATCATGAACAGAATCAATCAGTCTCGTAATTTTATTGTGGTAATTAAATAAGCAAGGTCCTGATATCTAGCTGTGTGTTTCTTTATTTAATTATTCTTTTCCTTGTGGATAAAAATATGAGTAATTCCAGATTAATAACAAGAACTATCACTTGGACGTATGTGAGTTTCAACTATGCTCCATCTTGAGTCAACTTATGAAAGAAGCCTGAATTGAAGCATATTTCTATTGAACATAGAGCTCACTTAACTGTTTGAGGAATGCACCTGCTTTGCATTTGATAAAATTATATTTGTCCCTCGTTTCCTTCATAGGTATTTGTGAGACTAACATTTGTTTTAAATACCAAACATTGTTGATGGTAAAGTAGAATATAATTTAGAAGTGAATGAACAAACGTTTTGAAATGCCATGAGAACATAGAACATAGAACAGTACAGCACAGAACAGGCCCTTCGGCCCTCGATGTTGTGCCGAGCATGGTCTGAAACCAAGATCAAGCTATCCCATTCCCTGTCATTCTGGTGTGCTCCATGTGCCTATCCAATAACCGCTTGAAAGTTCCGAAAGTGTCCACTCCACTATCACAGCAGGCAGTCCATTCCACACCCTAACCACTCTCTGAGTAAAGAACCTACCTCGGACATTCCCCCTATATCTCCCACCCTAAATCTTATAGTTATGCCCCCTTGTAACAGCTACATCCACCCGAGGAAATAGTCTCTGAACGTCCACTCTATCTATCCCCCTCATTATCTTATAAACCTCTATTAAGTCGCCTCTCATCCTCCTCCGCTCCAAGGAGAAAAGCCCGAGCTCCCTCAACCTTTCCTCATAAGACCTATCCTGCAAACCAGGCAGCATCCTGGTAAATCTCCTTTGCACCCTTTCTAATGCTTCCACATCCTTCCTATAATGAGGTGACCAGAACTGCACACACTACTCCAAATGTGGTCTCACCAGGGTCATGTATAGTTGCAGCATAACCCCGCGGCTCTTAAACTCAAGCCCCCTGTTAATAAACGCGAACACACTATAGGCCTTCTTCACGGCTCTATCCACTTGATTGGCAACCTTCAGAGATCTGTGGACATGAACCCCAAGATCTCTCTGTTCCTCCACATTCCTCAGAACCCTGCCGTTGACCCTGTAATCCGCATTCAAATTTTTTCTACCAAAATGAATTACCTTGCACTTATCAGGGTTAAACTCCATCTGCCATTTTTCAGCCCAGCTCTGCATCCTATCAATGTCTCTTTTCAGCCTACAACAGCCCTCCACATCATCCACTACTCCACCAATCTTGGTGTCATCAGCAAATTTACTGACCCACCCATCAGCCCCCTCCTCCAAGTCATTGATAAAAATCACAAATAGCAGAGGACCCAGCACTGATCCCTGTGGTACATCGCTGGTAACTGGTCTCCAGTCTGAAAATTTTCCATCCACCACCACCTTCTGTCTTCTTTGTGATAGCCAGTTACTTATCCAATTGGCCAAATTTCCCTCTATCTCACACCTCCTTACTTTCTTCATGAGCCGACCATGGGAACCTTATCAAACGCCTTACTAAAATCCATGTATACGACATCAACTGCTCTACCTTCATCTACACACTGAGTTACCTCCTCAAAGAATTCAATCAAATTTGTGAGGCAAGACCAACTCTTCATGAATCCGTGTTGATGATCCCGGATTAAGTTGCATCTTTCCAAATGGTCATAAATCCTATCCTTCAGGACCTTTTCCATTATCTTCCCTACCACCGAAGTAAGACTAACTGGCCTATAATTACCAGGGTCATTCCTATTCCCTTTCTTGAACAGAGGAACAACATTCGCCACTCTCCAGTCCTCTGGAACTATCCGCATGGACAGCGAGGACCCAAAGATCAAAGCCAAAGTCTCTGCAATCTCATCCTTTTCCTCCCAAAGAATCCTTGGGTATATCCCATCTGGCCCAGGGGACTTGTCGACCCTCAGGTTTTTCAAAATTGCTAATACATTCTTCCTCAGAACATCTGCTTCCTCCAGACTACCCACCTGAATCACACTCTCAACCTCAAAAACATGGCCCCTCTGCTTTGTGAACACTAAAGAGAAGTATTCATTCAACGCCTCTCCTATTTCTTCTGACTCCATGCACAAGTTCCCACTACTGTCCTTGACTGGCCCTACCCTCACCCTGGTCATTCTGTTATTTCTCACATAAGAGTAAAAAGCCTTGGGGTTTTCCTTGATCTGACCCGCCAAGGACTTCTCATGCCCCCTCCTAGCTCTTCTAAGCCCTTTTTTCAGCTTATTCCTTGCTACCTTGTAACCCTGAAGCGACCCTACTGAAACTTGTTTTCTCATCCTTACATACTCTTCCTTTTTCCTCTTGACAAGACATTCAACCTCTTTTATGAACCATGGTTCCCTCACATGGCCATTTCCTTCCTGCCTGACAGGGACATGCCTATCAAGGATACGCAGTATTTGTTCCTTCAACAAGCTCCACTTTTCATTTGTGCCTTTCCCTGACAGTTTCTGTTCCCATCTTATGCTCCCTAATTCTTGCCTAATCGCATCATAATTACCCCTCCCCCAATTATAAACCTTGCCCTGCCGTATGGCCCTATCCCTCTCCATTGCAATAGTGAAAGACACCGAATTGTGGTTACTATCTCCAAAGTGCTCTCCCACAAACAAATCTAACACTTGGCCCGGTTCATTATCCAATGTGGCCCCCCCCCTCATCGGCCTATCCACATATTGTGTCAGGAAACCCTCCTGCACACACTGTACAAAAACTGCCCCATCCGAACTGTTCGACCTATAGAGGTTCCAATCAATATTTGGAAAGTTAAAGTCACCCATGACAACTACCCTGAGACCTCCACACCTATCCATAATCTGTTTTGCAATTTCTTCCTCCACATCTCTATTACTATTTGGGGGCCTATAGAAAACTCCTAACAATGTGACCGCTCCTTTCCTATTTCTAACTTCGGCCCATATTACCTCAGTAGGCAGATCCCCTTCAAACTGCCTTTCTGTAGCCGTTAAACTATCCTTGATTAACAATGCTACTCCTCCACCTCTTTTACCACCTTCCCTACTCTTACTGAAACATCTATATCCCAGAACTTCCAACAACCATTCCGGTCCCTGTTCTAACCATGTCTCCGTAATGGCCATAACATCGTAGTCCCAAGTACCAATCCACGCTCCAAGTTCACCTACCTTATTCCGGATGCTCCTTGCATTGAAGTAGACATACTTCAACCCACCTTTCTGTCTGACGGTACACTCCTGCGACCTTGATACCCTCCTCAGTAATTCACCACTCTCGACACTGGCTTCTGGACTACAGCTCATTTTCCCAGCCCCCTGACAAATTAGTTTAAACCCCCCCGAAGAGCCGGAGCAAATTTCCCTCCCAGGATATTGGTGCCCCTCTGGTTCAGGTGCAAACCGTCCTATCTGTCCGGGTCCCACCTTCCCCAGAATGTGCTCCAATTATCCACGTACCTGAAACCCTCCCTCCTACACCATCCCTGCAGCCACGTGTATATCTGCACTCTCTCCCTGTTCCTCACCTCACTAACACGTGGCACCGGCAACAAACCAGAGATGACAACATGGTTTGTCCTGGCTCTCAGCTTCCACCCTAGCTCCCTAAATTCCTGTTTTAATTCACCATCCCTTCTCTTACCTATGTCGTTGGTACCAATGTGTATCACGGCTTGTGACTGCTCCCCCTCCCCTTTAAGGATTCTGAAAACACGGTCCGAGATGTCACGGACCCTGGCACACGGGAGGCAACATACCATCCGTGAGTCTCTTTCCCTGCCACAGAACAGTCTATCTGTCCCTCTAACTATCGAGTCCCCAATAACTATTGCTCTCCCTCCTTCCCTTCTCAGCCACAGGGATGGACTTAGTGCTGGAGATCCGTTCACCATGGCTTACCCCTGGTAGGTCGTCCCCCTCAACAGCATCCAAAACGATATATTTGTTACTGAGGGGAAC
The DNA here is from genome assembly GCF_047496885.1 of Scyliorhinus torazame. Taxonomy (NCBI): domain Eukaryota; kingdom Metazoa; phylum Chordata; class Chondrichthyes; order Carcharhiniformes; family Scyliorhinidae; genus Scyliorhinus; species Scyliorhinus torazame. Next base: position 221,956,045 of record NC_092712.1, read on the forward strand.
GACCACTGAGGATCCCTGCACTGACTGCTTCCTCCCAGCCCCTCTCACTGTCACCCATCTACCTTGATTCTTCGGAGTAACTACATCCCTGAAGCTGCTATTTATGACCACATCTCCCGAATGATCCAAAGTTCATCCAGCTCCAGCGCCAGTTCCCTAACGCGGTTTCTGAGGAGCTGGAGATGGGTGCACTTCCCACAGGGGAAATCAGCAGAGACACTGACGGCGTCTCTCACCTCAAACATTCTGCAGGAGGAACATTGCACTACCTTCCCTTCCATCCCCTCTAGATAAAAAAGAAAAAGAAAGAAAGAGCTTACCTGTTATTCACTCTACCCCTTAGGTTAAAGGAGGTGGAAGGGTGGGGGACACTACAGGTGTAGTGTATAGGGTTTAGAAACTGCCCAACTTAAATACAGGTCAAAATAAAACACTTAACCAGCAACCACTGCGCCCCATATTAGAACAGCAATCAACTGTAATGGGCCTGCGCAAACAATTTAAATCTTTACCACTTACCCAGCAGTCACTCTGTCCTCACTCCGACCGGATTCAGCTGGAAACTCCCAACACTAAGTTTTTTTTTAATTTACTCCACTTCTCAGCAAGCACTCACTCAGCAAAACTGCACCCCGCACGATAACACCTCAGGGAAAAGAAAAACAACTTACCAGTCACCAGCCAATCACTTCCCTGCAGGCTGTGATGTCATGGTTCAACTTCTTTCTACTTCTACCTGCCCTCGAGTCTCCCTCTTGATCTTTACTCGGCTGGGATCCTTACAGTGATTGTCTTTTTTTTTTCACCTGAGGAAGGAGCAGCGCTCCGAAAGCTAGTGACATCGAAACAAACCTGTTGGACTTTAACCTGGTGTTGTAAGACTTCATACTGTGCTCACCCCAGTCCAACGCCGGCATCTCCACATCATGGCTTTTTTTTTTGGTTAGAGAAGGAGGTCGGGAGGGAAACACTGAAGAAGTGTTTCGGATTTAACTGTCACTTGACAACAGTTCCTCCACAAACCACCTTCAAGATACGGTGACCACAATGCACTGATGCAAATTTTCCCTGCAACAGCCAATCAGCATCTCCGTTCTACTGCCCTCTGCTGGATGCTTGCCTTCACTTGAACACCTAGGGTGTCTTGCTCAGGTACACTTTCTGGATGCAGTGACCGCAATGCACTGATGCAAATTTTCCCTGCAACAGCCAATCAGCAGCTCTGCTCTACTGCCCTCTGCTGGATGCGTGCCTTCACTTGAACACCTAGGGTGTCTTGCTCAGGTACACTTTCTGGATTCAGTGACCGCAATGCAGTGATGCAAATTTTCCCCACAACAGCCAATCAGCAGCTCCGTTCTACTGCCCTCTGCTGGATGCTTGCCTTCACTTGAACACCTAGGGTGTCTTGCTCAGGTACACTTTCTAGATGCAGTGACCGCAATGCACTGATGCAGATTTCCCCTGCAACAGCCAATCAGCAGCTCCACTCTACTGCCCTCTGCTGGATTATTCCCTGCAGAAACAGAATTCTTGCTCTGCTGATTGATTTAAAATTTGATTTAGTGGGTGAATGTTGGTCGGGATTTTTCCACCCCGCGGCGCATTTTCCGGAGGCAGAGGCGGCTCACCATTGGCCGCTGGCGGAATGTTCTGGCAAAGTCTGGTGTTTTCTATGGCTTGCTTGCTCTGCCGTTGGGTAACTTTCCGCGGTAGGAGGGTGGCGAGTCCAGACGATACTACCGGGGCAAGGACCAGAAGATTGGCAACAAGGTCTTTGGTCTGGTACATACTCTGCACGATTCCATGCGAGGTTATGTTTGTGATCAAAGAGTATAAATTAGTCCTAAAACACAATTTTGTATTTAAAGATGTACCTTTATTAATACTTTATGCATATTTGTATATTTATTTTCAGCTTTGTTAGAATTACAGTGATTTGTAAGATATCCTAATGTGCAGTCACCAGAATAGTGGGATGTGCTTTGTAACTACAAGTGAGGAAATGGCGAGCCAGCCACTCCAGTATAGTACTTGAAATTGAGTTTGCAGCCACTTATAGTTTGATGTGTAGTGAAGGCTGAGGGCTGTTTGTATGTTTATAAACGCCACTAATCTCCTGAAGGCTTTATCTGAAAATGAGAGAATAATTAACATTTTGACTTTAATTTGGGCAGCCTCCTCCCAGCTAAAAAATTAAATGCATTTTATTTTGGACAATGGAAGAGCTACAGGAACTGAATTCCAACTGAATTTCAAACAGTCCAGTACAGCCAAAGATAGGCCAGCGCTGAACAATAAAGGTATTATAGATCATAAAAATGTAACTCGGTGCTATTTTTTATTAGTCAATCGGGCATATAAAAAAAGATCTGACATCTGTACGTGTATTTCAGTCCATGCCAGCTATATTAATCTGGAGGGCAGCAGCTGGGGAAGATTGGATGATGTAGTTCTCTATAATTATGATGTTCATTGTGAACTACAGCTCCCAAGTCTCATTCATAATGGCACACTTGTGCAACATTTAACAGTGATATGAGTTTGAAGATAGCACTGCACCAGTTAACAGGCACCAAATTAGTTGTTAAGTGCACTGCAGTGAAAGGAAGAGATAAGCTACCTCTGCCAATTTGATTTAATTGTTGGCCGGTCAAGTTATGCTATCTTGTAAAGAACTTAGGAAACCAGGCTTCAGTCTAATCGGACCCGCTGAGCATTTTCAGCATTTTATGTCTTAATTTCAGGTTTCCAGAATGTACATGTTTTGCTCCTCAATCTAAATAGGCTCCATAACAAATGTTAAAACTAACAAGTCGAAGGAAATTCTGGTATTATTTCACAATGCTTTTACTGTTACATTTCAATTGTAGCTTGAGAGAATCTGTTGTCTTATTCAAGCGATCAGCAAATCTCGGGGCAATCTCAGGGGTAGGTGATCTGGATGTTGCTGAGTGGGACTGCTGTGAACTCAGAAGGAACACTTCTGCTGCATCCAACTTTGCACTCAGATTTTTTTAAAAACCTTTCTTCTTGGTGGCAGCCTCCAGGGATTCCTTTACAGACATTATTGTTCACGCATTCAGTCTATATCTAATAAGATAATATTTATATAACAATACTGGCTCAATTCCTGCAGTATTGCTCATAAGTAAAAAGTAAAAGTATCTTGTCCCTCTTTCTGAAATCTGTGGGTTTAATATTCCAGGTCCTGTGGAGATGGGTTTGGAGGCAGGACTGGGACAAAATTAGAGAATCTCACATCCTCATGGCTTCCCAACACATTTCGATCTCCAAATGATCTTGCCCGAGGCAGTGTCTGACTGGTTATTTTAATAAGGATATGGAAGTCTACACTGAGTGAAATAAAGAAACATAGCTTTATTTACAATACACTATGTACACTGCCGGGTAACCTCCTACCAGGTTCCTGCTCTGGTTGGTTACTCACTGGCTGACCTTTTATACAGAGGTAAATAGAGATACCCGTCCATCCACAAGGACCACAATCACTCGCACCCCGTAGGCTCTGTGCGGGCTATTACAGTTATTAAGATCAATCAAGTGCCCATTTGGGGGAAAATTGGTTCTCTCCGAAGGTCCTTCCTAACAGTGGCCTTGTTTCCCTGCTGAAGTGAAAGTCTTGCCATTGCCTGGAGCAGGCCTCCGCTTGGTAGGCCAGGGATTCAGTGAGTTCTCCCTTAAATCCCACCTTCCCGGGCCTGTGGTGAGCAGTGAGCCACAATGTGCTCTGCTTTAAATCCCCCCCTCCTGGCGCTGTGAGAAGCAGCGGGCCTTGGTGAGTTCTGCTTTAAATGCCCTCCTTCGGTGTTATGGGGAGCAGAGGGCCACGGTGTGTTTTTCTTTAAATTCCTTCTCCCAGCTATGGGAGATCAGTGGGCTATGATGGGTTCTCCTTTAAATCCTCCCCTCCTGGCGCTGTGGTGAGCAGTGGGCCAGTCTTGGCTGCAAACATCCATCAGCTTCCCCTCCTCACTCATGGTCTGGCAGCTGTGGCCACACTTACTTTTCAAACTTTTCAAAATGTCTTAATTCTTAGGCAGTCCCTTGTGTCATAACCTGGGGTTAAGCAGGTCCTGGGACACAAATAAAACCTTAAGCAGATCATGGGACATTTATGAGACTGGGGATTGAGGGGGAAGACACACTCCTCTACTGAGGGGCAGGGCACCTCCTTCTACATCCTGTATAAAACCGGAGGGCCATAAACTATGAATGGCCTCCTGTAGTAGAATAACTGCTCTGAATTCTTGTTCCCTTGCATTAAACCTTTTCCTTTGATTCAACCTCTTCAGCTCGGTGTGGACTCCAGACCTTATAATACTTGGGATCAAGGATGACTTGTTTCAACTTTAGTTCAATGGGTTCTCAGATGGCTGATAAGTTCATTGTGCGATCTGCAGACATATGGGGCTGGTCGTACTTGAAGGGTTGGGTAGATAAATTGTTTGGAAGTTTGCGCATTCCCTACCATGCCTCAATTTCACATCTCCATGTTCCCGACAAAGTCTCTCAATGCATACGGTACCTTGCCAGGAATGAACTTTCTTCATTCTGGTCGATCACTATCTAGTGTCTCCCATGAGTCATCTTATGAAGGATCCTGTGGAAAACTCTTAGCTAATCACTCAACCATTTGGCCAATTTATGTTCTGCAGAAACAGTCATAGAAAACAGAATTGAATCAAGAATAGACTGAAGGCCATCACTTATGATTCTGATAAGTGCCCAGTCTACCTCAAATTATCCCGAAAGGGTCAACAGATGAAGCTAGCCAATTCACATTGCTACGAAACAATAGCAACGCGGGTCAAATTCTCCACTAACAGGGTTCTGCCATCAAGCCGAAAAGACATTGTACCACACAATGAGTAATGCGGTGTACGGCATTCAGTGCTGGCATGATGCCATATTTCCAGATGCCCATTTGATCATAGCAAAGGCATGTCGCTTCGGCTGTTCGCACTGGCAGAGCACTGACCATCCATGTTTGCAAAACTCTGAACAGAAGTGTACAATATTAGATGTGATTCCATGATTGGACAGCACTGAACAATCCCAAGTGTGTTAAGAATTATACCAACAACCAGTTTACGATGATCAGTCAAGATCAAATATGGCTCGCTTATGCTTGCTAGAAAGTATATATATTCAGACACGGTGCCTTGCCTCTGAAAACAGAAAGAATAACTCCAGGCATTGGCCTTCTTCAATTAAACAAAAGCATGGAGACAATGGTTCCCTGATGCATTCTCCATGGCAATGCCTTGACCAATCAGAGTCCACTTGCCAACAAATCAGCACTCTTTTGACATGCAGTATAAATTGTTTTTCCCTTTGAAATTTGGTATTTTTGCATCTGTCCTGATAAGTGCAAGACAGAAACATCTCTCTTTTGCACCAATACTTAATTTAGCGCAAAAAAGGTCAGTCGCTCCTGATTGAACAAGGTTTCAATATTTTGTCAGTCTTTAGTGCAATAATACTGGGTAATCATCCAGAGTTCATGCCATTGCAATGATTTCTGTGTTGATTCCTTCGGGGAAGACTGCAATACCACAGCCAGTGGAGGAGCAGCATAGCGTATCAATGGCAGAAACCTCTGGTTTTTCATATTTAACTGTGCATGTGTGGTTGTCAGAGGTTGCTGCCTGTTTTCCTAGCAGTCGGAGCTGATATCCTTACCATTATTATTACTACAGTGAAAACTGGGCCATAGTTATGTGCTGTTTCCATATCAGCTTAGCCCACGTAATGGGGCACATTCCACATTTCTATTTTCCCAGCATAGAACACATCACAGGAAGTTGTGTACACATAGCTCATGTCTGCTATTATTTAATTTAATGGGCTGCGTCCCATCATTCCCAAGGATGCATTTCCTGATATCACCACTCCTCACAGAGGGTATGGAACCAACCTTTATCCTCCATGTTAAAAGTAGATAAGCGAAGCCATTCTGCCTGGTTGAGCCTGAAAAGAAAATCTTATATGCCCCTTGACATATCATCCAACTGTTTTTGAATGCATCTGTCTCCACTGCATAAACAGGGAGAACGTTTTAAATACTCTTTGCAGAGAGAAATTCATCCTAATTAAATAAATTGTCCTCTCACTAATTTTCTCCTTGTTTTGATGGCTTGGTATGCTGCAAGGTAACATTTTGGGTTGCCATGAGCTATATATAAACTTTGAGCTCTCTTCTAAGCTGTTTCCTTTCAACTATGCCTTTTTAAAATTATGCCTTGTGACTTAGGCTCTGTTGACCCTGCGGTACAATTCAGTGATGTTTATTGCTGCAGCACAGTGATTTGACATGTTAACTGCCAAATCGCCTGTTGTCCCCATATCCCTTTCTGCTTTAACTATTTCAACACTTACCAAACTGCATTTTTGACCTTATAATTTCTGCACTTTGTCTGTATTTAATTTCATATGCTGCTGTTCTGTCCATATATATATACCCTTCATTTATTCCTTTTTTATGCCCTTGACTATATTCTCTGCCTCAACTTCCTCATCCGCCACAATTCAGAGTACTGTAAATGGGGCCAGTATGCATTGGAGACTGAATTGAATCAAACAACAAATGTGCATTTGAAATAGCAGGGGTTCAATCGTGAATGCCCAATTATTTCTTACCTTCATCCAATTTCTTATCTGCATTGAAGTTTTTTTTAGAATTCCTCCTGCTTTCATTTTCCATTCATGAAGACTGGAAGGACATATGAAATAGGAGCAGGGTAGCACAGTGGTTAGTACTGTTGCCTCACAGCACCAGGGACCTGGGTTTGATTCTCAGCTTGGGTCACTGTCTGTGCGGAGTCTGCACATTCTCCCTGTCTGCGTGGGTTTCCTCCGGGTGCTCCAGTTCCCTCCCACAAGTCCCAAAAAACATACTGTTAGGTAATCTGGACATTCTGAATGCTCCCTTAGTGTACCTGAACAGGCGCCGGAATGTGGCGACTCGGAGTTTTTCACAGTAACTTCATTGCAGTGTTAATGTAAACCTAATAAAGATTGACACTAATAAAGATTATTATTATTAGCAGGAGTAAACCATATGCTCCTTTGAACTTACTCCGCCAGTCAATATGATCATGCTGATCTTAGACTGCAATTGCACTTTCCCACCCACTCCCCTCATCCCTTCATTCCCTGATAAACCAAATAATTAATTCAACTTAAATATATTCAATAATGGAGCATCTACAACTCTCTGTGGTAGAGAATTCCATAGATTCACAACCCTTTGAGTGAAGTACTTTCTCCTCATCTCATTCCTAAATCATCTATTCCTTATCCTGAATCTGTGTCCCTTTGTCCAGATTCCCTAGCCAGTGAAAATGGCCTCTTAAGTGTACACTGTCAAACACCTTCATAATCTTAAGTGTTGCAATGAGACCATCTCCCATTCTTCTAAATATAGAGGTAATATAGAATATAGACCCAATTTACTCAGCCTCTCATCATGAGACAACCATTTCAACCTAGGGAGAAATCTAATGAACCTTTGTTCGACCACCTCCAATACTAGTATATCCTTTCTTTTTTATGGAGAGCAAAATTGCATATTGTAGCACAACCTCTTTATTCTTGCACTCCCTTGCAGTAGTCAGCAGACCATTTGTTTTCTTAATTGCTCGCTGTACCTTCATTCTGACGTTTTGTGTTCCTTGTACGAGTACACCCAAGTGTTTCTAAACATCAACAATTACAAGCTTCACGCTTTCTAAAAATATTCTCCTTTTCTATTCTTAGGACCAAAGTGAATAACCCATACTTCCCCACATTATACTCTATTTGGCACCTTGATACCCATCCATTTAACCTGAATCTATGAATTTGACAAAGAGTCAACCAGCCTTGAAACATTAACACCATCATCTCTCCACTGATTCTGTGAGACCTGCTGAGATTGTCTAGAATTTTGTTTTCATATCTCTTTGCAGTCTCTTTGCGTCCTTCTCACAACTTGCATTCCCACTTGCTTTGTATTGCCAACAGACTTATATACATTACTCTCTAACTCTTTGTCTAAGACATTAATATAGATTGCAAATAGAATGCCCCATCACAGATCACTGTGGCATTCCACTGGTTACAGCGTGCCACCTTGAAAATGCCCCATTTATCAATACTTATTGCTTCCTGTCCATCAACCAAACTTCTATCCTTATTAGTATATCATCCCCAACTCCATGAGCTCTTATTTTGTGTATTAACCTATTGTGCGGCACCTTATCTAAATATATTGGTTCCCTTTATCTATTTTATTCGTTACATCCTCAAAAAAGACTATAAATTCTCAAACGGGATTTCCCTTTTGAAGACCTTGTTGACTTGTTATAATCGTATGATGATTTTCTAATTGTATCATTAAGACTTTCCTAATAACAGATTCCAATACTTTCCTAATGACTGATGTCAAGCTAACTTAGCTCTCTCCTTTCTCTCTCCTTCCTGTCTTGAGTAGCGGTGTTATATTTGCTCACTTCCAAGCTGCTGAAACATTTCCAGAATCTAAAGAATTTTGGAAAATTATGTAGCCAGCACATCCACTATCTCTGCATTTATCTCTTTAAGGACCCTAAGATATAGGCCATCAGGTCCTGGGGATGTGTTGTGTTTTAGTCCCTAAGTTTCTCCAGTACTTCAACTCTGGTGTAAATTATTTAAATCTCCTCACTCTTATTAGCTCCTAGTTTAACTTCTATTTCTCGTATAAAACTTTTGTCTTCTACTGTGGTTACAGACTACAGGATATTTGTTCAATGTCTCCGCGATTTGCTCATTCCTCATGACAATTTCTCCAAATACTATTTTTGCACAGCTTAGTATGCCACACTCTATAATTTTACATGGTTGATATTTTTACATAAAAAGAGACTTAATACATTTTTAAAAGAACAGAAAAGTCAGAAGGGGGCATATGGTTGTGCTCACTCCTCATGATGTGGTAAATATTTTGTCCATTTCTCTTTTTGCTGAGGTTTCTGGTAACCTGTGTCCCGGCACGCCATAGTCCCTCTGTCTGTCCCTTTTAATTTTGAATTCCTATATATTTTGGCAGATATTTATTGGACTGGCAATTTTATGCCCACTGTCTGCGACAAAATTGATTTTAAATAAATTCGTACAGCTCTTTTAACTGGAATGAATTCCTTCATTCAAACAGGCAGCTCTCATACTGAGGGCTCATACTTAAACACAGATTGCTCTTAGGTTTAGCTACTATGTAGATCAGAATAAGACATATTTTAGGAAAGGTCAAGTAAGTCATTTCTACATTATTGAGTTGTTTAATGTTCCATTGGATGGTTTTCATTACCATTAGCAGTAAATTAACATGCACAAAAGCAAAAATTGGCATTTGAACGGTTGGTTGGTATCTGCTCCGAATTGCCCTGCATTTACCATGGAGAGAAAAGCTGAACAGCTGCAGTCAGTATGATCCCTCTGCTGATACTTAAGTAAGTTATTGTACTATAAATACAAGAGAACCTCATGAGTCCAAGTAGTGTTTTCTGGATGAAGAGAATCCATTCCTTCTTGATCAGAGTTGCTCCTCCGGCACTTTTTCTTTTGTTTCATTTCAGTTTTGAAATATAAATGTTCCGTGTTAATGGATACATTTTTTAACGCTGACTGAAATTGAGATTTAAAATTATGTATTTTTTAAATTGCAGAAATTGATTATTTAGAGAACAAAACTTCTAATGCTTTCACATTTTTGTTTATGTTTTTCATTGTTGGTTTGTCAATTGTGGACTGTGTTTGAGGTACCAAATGGGGCAGACATGTAGTTCAACTGATATATTTTCATTCTTCCTACTTAGTCTGATAAGAGTGACAATATCACAAAACCAGAATCCCCATAAAGCTTATACAGCATTCTTGTGATCATAAAATTAGAATTATGCTGTGAATTAGCATTAGGCACACAGCGCTACATAGCAATGTTCTCTTGCCATGATCACAGCTGCTTCCTTTATATCAGAGAAACATTCCTGGTATGGTTGTAGCATTTCCCTTCAAGCTGTTTAAATATCTGGAAAGATGTAGGTTCAATTTCTTGCATTAACATATGAAACACAAACTTCTGTTTAAACTTTGCCTTAATAGGCACCATCAGTGCTGTACTAAAATCCTCTTCTTTTCTAAGAAAAATGTATTTGACAGAAGTACCAGGAAAAGAATCAATGATTATCGATCATCATGTTCAACCATAACAATTTTATAAACCTTCAGGGTGGATGTTATCATTTAACAACTTCCTAGAGGATTCCAGGTTATCAACAACCATGAAATCCACTTGCAGCAAAAAATAAAGTGCTGAAACAGAACAAGTTTGTTCTGTAGAACCCTAATGTATATATATCATTTTTCATGTCAGGATACTATCACCTGATGCCGACTGAAATGCATGGATAGATCCAACCCACAGTTCTTAGAGGTAGAATATTAAATTCTCATTTTGGCCACACAATCTTCTTATCTGCCGCTGAGACATTTTATCACCCTGCCAACTTCCCCAATTGTACCCTCACCCTCTTCAAAGGAGCTGCTGGACATTCCTCCACCCTCTGACAGCACCTGTGAGTTTTGCTTCAGCTTGCTAGCATTATAGAAATGTTTTCTGATATCTCTTCATTTTAACATACTGATTTATATCTATTGTTAGTGTTTACCTTTACTACAATTAAATCATAACCCAAAGAATTACTTATCTTGGGCATTTAAAATCACATTCAGAGAAAAACATTTCCAAGCCAGATGTCTAATAAAATCACACATGCATTAATTCTGGGTCAAAATACTTTACATATAATGCAGGTAAATATACTTCATGTACACATACATAGTAAATTTCTATCAGCATTCAGTGTGAAAAATTGCAGTCTTTCTCTTTCACCAAAGTTTGGAATTTTGCCATAAATGTATCACACAGCACATCTTAATACAGCTATAGCTTCAGGCAGGAGAATGGCACTAAGTCATAATGCTCATTCAAAGAGCTGATGCAGACCGGGTGGGCCAAATGGCCTCTTTTTGATTGTAGATTTTTGTCTAGCAGTTGTTAACATTACTTTAACTTTATCAGAGTGATGATTGAGAATATTGACTCATTCAAGCTGTGGCAGATGTATCCCTACTCTCAATTTAGAATGCAATTGATGCCACTGGCCTTTTGCAATGATTGTGCCAAGTTGAAGTTACAGTATTCCTTATTTGTTGGGCTTGCTTTTTGTTTGTTGCTCTGCAGCAGTTATTCCAATGAATTGGCTTAACTATGGTGGTGGCTCCCCTCTCTAAAGTCTTTATGGGAATTCCATGGTGCTGAAGACTGGCATCTTCACCCATGCCCTGGACCATTTCAGTGGACAACCAATAAGCAGGAAACAAAGAAGTAAAGCCGATACAAAAATCAAAAAACACTTCTATAATCTGCTTTTTGGCGCACTATTTAACCAGCAAATATTTGAGTGTTGCAATCTCATGCCCAATAATAATGGCAATTGCTCTTTTTATTTACTGATTGAAACTGCACAATCTGGATGCCCAATTAGCCACATGTGGCTAGTGGCCTTGTGTCCCTTTATGAATCTGTACTACTTTAGAAACATGCTGCATTTAATTAAAACCTCTTTACTAATAACATAATTGGTTGGTAAGATTTGAATGTTATTATTCACAGCATGTGGGCTTCACTGGGAAGGCTAACATGTATTGCCAATCCCTAATCGCCTTAGAGAAGGTAGTGAGCTGCCTTCTTGAACAGTTACAGTCTGTGTGGTAGATACAGCCACGGTGGTGATAGGGAAGGAGTTTCACCCAGAGACGCTGAAGGAACAACAATATGTTTACAAGTCAGAATGGTGTGTGACTGGAGGGCAACTTGTTCCCATGTCGATGTTCCCACGCCCACGCATCTGCTGCCTTTGTCTTTCTAGATGGTTGAGTTTCTAGGGTGTTGTCTAAAACAATGTGGTAAGTTGCTGCAGTGAATCTTATTGATGGTATATACGGTTGCCACTGTGCATTGGCGATGGTGGTAGTGAATATTTAAGGTGTTGGATGTAGTGCGAATGAAGAAAGCTGCTATATCCTGGACAGTGTCAAGCCTTTTGTGTGTTGTTGGAGCTGCATTTATCCAGGCAAGTGGAAAGCATTCCATCACACTCCTGACTTGTGCCCTGTGGAAGGTGGACAGGCTTTGGAAGTCAGCAGGTGAGTTAGTCAGCATAGAACTTCCTGCCTTTGGACTGCTCTTGTATCCACAGTATTTACATGTATATGATCAATGGTAACCTTCAGAATGTTGATGGTCAAGCATTCAGCAATGGTCATGCCATTGACTGTCAAGGACAGATTATTAGCCTTTCTCTCATTGAAGAAGTTATTTTCTGGCACTTTTGTGGTGTGAATATTGCTAGCCACTCACTAGCCCAAGTCAGAATGTTAGCAATATTTTGCTCCATGTAGGGAAGGACTGCTTCATTATTTCAGGTGCAGCAAATTGAACTGAGAAATGTGCAATCATCTGTGAACATCTCCCCTTTCAACCCTATGATAAAGGAAAGTTCATTAATGATGCAGCTGAGGATGGTCACTGCCCTGGGGAACCACTGTATCAAGATCCTGGGGCCGAGACAACAGCCTTCTTCCTTCATGCTGGTCATGACTCTAGTCAGTAGAGAGACTTTCTCTGATGCCCATTGATTTAGATTTTACTCGAGCTCCTTGACACCACAGTCAGGTCAAATGCAGCATCAATGTTAAGGAAATCACTCTCACCTCACTTCTGGAATTCATCTCCTTTGTTCATGTTGGATTAAGACTGTAATGAGGTCTGGAGCCAAGTGATCCTGGTGAAACCTGAACTAAACATCAGTCAGCAGGTTATCAGTAAGTGCCACTTGACGGTACTGTCGATGACTTCTTCCATCATTTTGTTGATGATCGAGGATACACTGACGGAGCGGCAATTAGCTGGGTTAAATTTTTCATGTTTTCAAGAATTGTCAGGAATGTGTTGCAGTTTAACTGTAACAGCTTGGTTAGAGGTGCAGCTAATGCTGGAAAACAAGCCTTGAGCACCAAGGCCTGGACACTATTGGGCATTAAAACATAGGTATTGTCAGGCATTGGTCATTTCTTGATATCATATGGTGTGAATTGAACTGGCTGAAAACTGGCTTCCATAATGAAGGAGATTTCAGGAGTAGGCTGAGATGGATCATCCGCTTGGCATTTGTTAACCTCTTCCAAGATCTTCACTCTCAGAGAATAATGCAATATGGCATCAACTAAAATGAGATATTCCTCCATTTTTATATAATTTTTTTACCTGAAACAATACTTTAATCTCATGGTACTTGGGTTAGTTGGTTGAATATACAACTTCATATGAAGCTGAGGTTTCTATTCCATCATTCGGGAATTTGGTAAATGCAAATATACATGGAGGAAACAATTGCCCTGTGAAACAACAGCCTTGAATCAGATGTCATTAATTAATCAGTCTCATTAAGTGTTAATTCAATAGTTACATAAACAAGGAACAGAAGCTGTGACTGATTTGTCTTTGAACTGTCTTTGAATATATTCCAAACTATAACTGCTGCCAATTACACTGCAGATGATATTTTAAATTACTGTGCAAATGCAATGAGTATAAAATGTCCTGTTAAGATTTTTAGAAGGATTGAGACATGCACAATGACACACCACATTCTAAAACTATAAACATTCCTTCTCCAATAAAATTAGAGTAAAAAAACATTTTATTGTCTCAATTTGGTTTCTTTGAAATGAGTGGTTCGGTAGCTGTCAATATTCATTTGTCACATACTTTCAAGTCTTTCACAAATGCTCTTAAAAGCAGCCCATCCAACAGTTTATTACACTGCAATGTTTTTCTGTTACAGCTCTTTTCCTCTTCCAGTTAACAGCTGGGATCCACAATGATGTACATAATAGTGATTACATGCTTTCCTCAGAGAACTTCAGTGGTCAATTATATCAATCAAAACAGTTGTGACATTTGTTCACACAGTACTTCGAACATTTATTCGACAATTACACAAGTTTATTTGACACACCCAATCTAAAATTGCTTTTGGTTAAGAGATAGCTACAAAACACGTGCTGAGTCTGAGTCTGACTGGCACATACTCTCTCCAGTGGCTTACATGCATCACCTTTGCTCTGGTTAACCAACTATTTTCCAGGGTGTTCAAAATGCACTCTCAAAATGCCACAACAATGTTGCACTGCTATATTTCACTGGCTTTGCTGTAATTATTTACTGCATTAATTCTTTTGAGTTTGCTTTTTAAATTACCTCCAACGATGTATTGTCAATGGGATAAAGAGACTCTTCTGCTTTCATTGTAATACTGTCAGTGACCTTACACATCATGCAGTCCTATTGCGAATCATTATCACTCTGAAGAGTCTATTCTCCCGCCTGCCTATGAAAGATGGAACTTTGGTCAACACCACAATTTCAATGCTGGTGAGTATCAATTATTTTTATATTTTAGTGATATATGATCAGATGACTGCTTTATGCGCCACAGATGTCTGATCCTTTTTCCCATAGGCATATAGCCCAAAAAACAGGAGTACACAACTCTTAACTAATAGATAATGAGGGGTTGGGGAGAGAGGGGGTGGGGGGTGGTATTCACTAAAAAGTGCCCCAGCTCTTAAATTTACAACTCGGGAGAGGATTGCCTTCTATGCCTTAGCGTGCCCAAGGCACTTAATAACAAATAAATTCATTTTGAACTCCAGTCACTGTCGTTATGTCGGGAAAGGTCGCACAAACAATAAATGAGATAATAACCAGTTAATCTGTTTTTTGACAATGGTAGTTGAGGGAAGAATGTTCATCAGGATACTAAGAGGATCAGGATACCCTGCTGCTCCAGAATGGCATAAATGGAATGTTTACTTCCGTCTGAGTTGCAAGTTTGTGCCTGGTTATTGGCCTGTACCTTCCTCGGAGTGGGAATTATTGGTGGGCTGCCACTCCCTAGCGATTTACCTGTGCTTGAAACAGAAAGTGCCTGCCTCACCCGACTCAGGAAAGTGGGGGTAGGGGGGTTTGGAGAAACCCATTCAGGGATGTAGGGATACTGTGGGGATGGATTGTTTAGTTGGGGAGGTGGTGTTGAGGCCTCTTGGGGGTTGGGAGGTGATCTGTGCAGGGCTCAGTCTGGGCGTTTAAATATTTACTCCCAATTTAGAAGTGCTTTTTCTTTCTTCTAACTCTTTCAGAGTAACTATGAGGATAAAACTGGCAGAACCATCTGAAGTTAGCGATTTAATTTGTTGTGTCAGATGGTTCCCAGCCCAGCACAACTGTTCAGGGACAAATGCCGGGTAAACCCTGACCTGGGAATTTCCAAGAGGGATTCCCCAGCGTGTCATTGGGGTACCCCTCAAATCCGACGCTTTGGAGCCAGTAAGGTATGGTCCAATATCTCATCCAAAATGCAGCACATCTGGCAAACAGCACACCTGCCAATACTGTGATGAAGTATCAACTTAGATTATATACTCATGTCCTAGTTTAGGATTTGTCCTACAAACTTGCATCTCAGAGGTGAGGGTGCGACCAACTGAACCTAGCTGCCACTCATATTCAACAATTTTCATCAAATTGGTATTATAATTTAAAACACAGGAACAGATCCTTCTATCCCATATGCATCCAGTGCTGAGCTGGGTGACCAACTATTCTGTATTTTAAGGGATTGTCCTATATTTTGACTATTTATCCTCTGTCCCTTAAGAGCACCCTTAGGTAGGGTGCTCTTTCCAGGGACCGGTGCAGACTCGATGGGCCGAGTGGCCTCCTTCTGCACTGTCAATTCTATGCTTCATTGAATCATAGAATTTACAGTGCAGAAGGAGGCCATTCGGCCCATCAAGTCTGCACCAGCTCTTGGAAAGAGCACCCTACCTAAGCCCACGCCTCCACCCTATCTCCGTAATCCCAGCTCATCTTTTTGGACACTAAGGGCAATTTAGAATGGCCAATCCACCTAACCTGCACATCTTTGGACTGTGGGAGGAAACCGGAGCACCCGGAGGAAACCCACGCAGACACAGGGAGAACATGCAGACTCTGGACAGACAGTGACCCAAGACGGGAATTGAACCTGGGACCCTGGAGCTGTGAAGAAACTGTGCTAACCACTGTGCGACCGTGCTGTCCCTTATCTATGGGAAGCTTTTATCCCTTATTTCTCAGAGAGACGAATAGACTGAACCTCTTTCTAAAAAACTGTTTACTATTCATTTATGGGATGTGGGCGTTGCTGGTTCAGCCAGCATTTATTGCCCATCCCTAGTTGCCCTTCAGAAGATGGTGGTGAGTTGCCTTCATGAACCACTGCAGTGCTGGAGGTGTAGGTACACCCACTATGCTCTTAGGGAGTTCCAGGATGTTACCCCAGCGACAGTGAAGGAACGACGATATATTTCCAAGTCAGGGTGGTGGGGTCCCCAGGTACCTGCTGCTCTCGTGTATGTGCACGCATTGGCCTCCAGGGGGAGTTATAAGGCGCCTCCCCCCCCCCCCCCCCCCCCCCCACGCACAACACTGGAGGTCCAATGCTCCAAATCCTAATCCCTATGAGCATTCCTTCTTACAAGTGTAAGAGGAGGAGGAGGGAGGATTACATCTTTAGCATATCAAAAGCAGATGGACTGTACAAGTCCTATATTGAATTAGTGCACAATGTTTACTATAATGATGAAAGTTTCCAAAGATAGAATATGTTTGTAGAATTGGTAAACCTCAGTGGCGTAGGGTATTGTCACTGGACTAGTAATGACCCAGGTAATTATCTGGAGACCCGGGTTTGAATCCCACCACAGTGGATGGTGGAACCTAAACTCAATAAAATATCTGGAATTAAAAGTCTGATGACCTTGAAACCAATGTTGATTGTTGGAAAATGCCCTTTAGGGAAAGAAATCTGCCATCCTTACCTGGTCTGGCCTACATGTGACTCCGGACCACAGCAAAGTGGTTGACTCTTGAATACCCTCTGAAATGGTCTACCAAGCCACTCCGCTGTATTCAACCGCTATAAAAACACAAAAAAGGAATGGAACCGGATGGATCCTGGCATCGACCTACACACTGGAAAAAAACCGGTAATCCCAGTCCTGCCGATCCTGCAAAGTGCTCCTTACTATCATCTCGGGGCTTGTGCCAAAGGTGGGAGAGCTGTCTCACAGACCAGTCAAGCAAGAGCCTGACTTAGTCATACTCATAGAATCATACTGTACAATGTTCCAGACACCACTTTCCCATTCCTGGGTATGTCCTGTCTTACTGACAGGATAGACCCAGCAGAGTTGGCGACACAGTGGTATAGAGTCCAGGTTGCCCTGGGAGTCCTCAACATTAATTGTGGACCCCATGAAGTCTCATGGCTTCAGGTTAAACATGGGTAAGGCAACCTCCTGCTGATTACCATGTAGCTGCCACCATCAGCTGATGAATCAGTGCTCCTCCATGTTGAACACCACTTGGAGGAAGCACTGAGAATATGCTCTGAGTGGGGGACTTCAATGTCCAACACCAAGAGTGGCTCGGTAGTACCACCACATGCCAAGCTGGCTGGGTCCTAAAGGCCATAGCTGCTAGACTGGGACTGCAGTAGGTGATGAGGGGACCAACAATAGAGAAAACATACTGAAAAACATTTTTTTTAGGGTACCCAATTATTTTTGCCAATCCACCTATCCTGCACAGCTTTTGGGTTGTGGGGGCGAAACCCACGCAGACACAGGGCGAATGTGCAAAGCCCACACGGACAGTGACCCAGGGCCAGGATTCAAACCCGGGTCCTCAGCGCCGTAGGCAATAATGCTAACCACTGTGCCACCGTGCTGCCTGGGAAAAACATACTTGACCTCATCCTCACCAACCTGGCTGTTGTAGATGCATCTGTTCATGACAGTATTATTAGAAGTAACCACCACCCAGTCCTTGTGGAGACAAAGTCCCTTCTTCACATTGAGGATACTCTCCATCGTGTTGTGTGGCACTACTACCATGCTAAATGGGATAGACTTCAAATAAATCTAACAATTCAAAACTGGGCCGCCATGAGTCGCTGTGGGCCATCAGCAGCAGCAGAATTGTATTCAACCACAATCTGCAACCTCATGGCCCGACATATCCCCCACTCTACCATTACCACCAAGCCAAGGGATCAACCCTGGTTTAATGAAGAGTGGAGGAGAGCATGCCCAGGGGCAGCAACAGGCACAGTGAAAAATGAGGTGTCAACTTGGTGAAGCTACAGCACTTGTTTGCCAAACAGTATTAGCTGCAAGTAATAGAGCTAAGCAATTCCACAATGAATGCATCAGATCTAAGCTCTGCAGTCCTGCCATATCCATTTGTGGATAGTGATGGGTAAATAAACAACTCACTGGAGGAGGAGGCTCCACTAATATCCCCACCCTCAATGATGGAGGAGCCCAGCACATCTGTGCAAAAGACGAGACTGAAGCATTCGCAACAATCTTCAGCCAGTAGTGACGAGTGGATGATCCATTTAGGTCTCCTCCTAAGGACCCCAGCATCACAGATCTCAGTCCTTAGCCAATACGGTTCACTTTATGTGATTTCACTCCACGTGATATCAAGAAACGGCTGAAGGCTGCTGCAAAGGCTATGGGCCCTGACAATATTCCAGCAATAGTACTGAAGACTTGTGCTCCACATTTGCCACACCCCAGCAAAGCAGTTCCAGTACAGCTGTAATACTAGCATCTATCCGGCAATGTGGAAAATTGACCAGGTGGGCACTGTACACAAGAAACTGGACAAATCCAAACCAGCCAATTACTGCCCTATCAGTTTACTCTCCACATCAGCAAAGTGATCATGAACAGTGCTTTCAAGCAGCACTTACTCAGCAATAACCTGCTCTCGGACGCTCAGTTTGGGTTCTGCCACGATCACTCAGCTCCTGACCTCATTACAGCCTTGGTTCAAACATGGACAAAAGAGCTGAATGCCAGAGCTGAGGTGAGAGTGACTGCCCTTGACACCAAGTCAGCATTGGGCCGAGTATGGCATCATGGAGCCCTAGCAAAACTGGAGTCAATGAGAATCAAGCAAAAACATCTGCTGGTTGGAGTCAAACCTGGCATAAAGGAAGATGGTTGTGTAGGTTGGACATCAATCATCTCAGCTTCAGGACATCACTGCAGGAGTTCATCAGGGTAGTTTCCCAGGCCCAACCATCTTCAGCTGCTTTCTCATTGGCCTCCCTTCCATCATAGGGTCAGAAGTGAGGATGTTTGCAGATGACTGCACAATGTTCAGCACCATTCGCGGCTCCTCAGATAATGAAGCAGCCCATGTCCAAATGCAGCAAGACCTGGGGAATATCCAGGCTTGGGGTGACAAGTTACATTTGTGCCATACAAGTGCCAGGCAATGACAATCTCCTGCAAGAGAGGATCCAATCATTGCCCCTTGCCATTCAATGGCTTTACTGTGGTGATATGCCTGTGCACAGTCTTGTAGATAGTTGGTAATTCAACCTCCTACCAACTGGTGGCATCAGACATCCTTCACGTGACTTGAGATACCCGTCAGTTGGTAGTAGGACGTACGAGAGGATAGTCGCACTTACAGTTGTTCCAGTAGAATTCACTGAATTAATTTAATAGTTATTGACTGTATAGTTGTCTTTCCACGTATTTGTTAATAAATCAACTTTACAACTAGATGTTCTGTGTACCTCATTACAATGGCCACATTACAGAACACAACATGGTACCTTTGCTTTGGATAGCGAAGAGAAAAGCAAGAGCTATGACGAGGCGATAAAGTACTTTGATCGGCACTGCTCTCCGAAGAAAAACATATTTCTTACGCGTACCCAAAAACTAGGCAAATCTTTTGATAGCTTTGTAACCGACTTGAGGCTGAAGGCCCAATCCTGCAATTTCAGCTATCTAAATTCATCGATGATCTGCGACCAAATAGTGTTTGGGATATCGAATGATAAACTCTGTGAGAAGACCTGAAATTAGAAAATGCTATTAAGATCTGCCACGCGAGTGAGCTGGCTGCACAGCAGATCAGTACACTGAGCTTGAAACATTTTGGTGCTAATATGGAAAAAGATGTCAGCGCCATCAACACCGTGACGGAGTTCAATAAAAAACATGGTCTCAGTGCGGGCGGCCATTATAAGCGACCGACTGGGCCTGCCATTTTATGCCAGAGATGTGGCAAACGTCATGGGCCATGTCAATGTCCAGCATATGGAAAAGTATGTTCCAAGTGTGGCCGTACAAATCATTTTGCGAAACAATGTTTTTTGTGTCCTACAGTGGACCAAACAAGATCAGTCAACGCAGTTGATGAGATGTCCCCTGAAGAACAGTTCTTCATTGATATCATTTCAAACAAGGACATGATGAGTCCGACAGAGAAAAGTGAAGAAGTCTTACTGACATGTCATAACAATAGTAATGATAAACCTGATGCCATCAAAACCAGATGGGCGACCCTAGTGATGCTGAACGGCACATTGATAAAAGCACAGTGGGCTAAACAGTTGGCAGAACAAGGCCAGCAGCGCGGGTTCAATTCCCATACCGGCCTCCCTGAACAGGTGCTGGAATGTGGCGACTAGGGGCTTTTCACAGTAACTTCATTGAAGTCTACTTGTGACAATAGGCGATTTTCATTTTCATTTCATTTCAAGAAGGAAAAATGTCATATTGAAAACTATTAAAACGAAGCAGAGCCAGAGGGTCAGAATGCTCGTAAAACAGTTACTAAAACTGTATCAAATGAATCATTCTTCAACTTCTTCAGCCCTCCTGATGTTCCAGAGCATGGAGTGTTAAGTACAAGTTCTGCAGCAAAACTCGCTGATGACTTCAAAATGGGTCGTCTCTTGCGTGAACACATAATTCATTGCAGATGATGATGACTCCAATCATGATTACTACGATGGTAATTACGAGGATCATGAGTACAAGGAGAAAAGCGGAGACTCAGATGGTAAGCTAGATGAGGACGACTATGAAATGTTATACCGGTAGTTTGGTGGGAGTGATGAGGTGATCACAAGGGATGCCCAGTCTGCCCAGGACACCGAGAAGTGTGAAAGCTCTAAGATGGCATATGCAGAGACTGAAAGTGAGATTGCAGAAGCAGACATTTCAGATGCGAGCAACTCAGCTCAGAACAGACTGATAAAGGAAGAAATCGTTCCCATCCTGGAGAAACTGGCTCCAGAGGCATATGGTGAATCATCTCTGGCCCACAAAATGGTTCCGGTAGTGGACTCCCCAATACTCGAGGCCACTCCACCAAAAGACATGCTAGAGGAGCAGATGGTTGTATCTATATACAGCTCCACAACAACAGACGAAACATACATCATACTGCCAGACGAGGATGTGCCACAATGCGGCTCTTCAGGAAAAGTTGACCTATACATTCTCATTTCGAATGACGAGGAGCCATCACTTGGGGCTCAATCACAGGATGAGGGAGCAGCACCCAACATTGGGGACGTGGAGCCAACCCAGACACCAGAGTGCGAGGCTCTGCAGCCCGCTACTGAAGATGCAGACTTAACCATGACTGCACAGTCCCTCACAAGTATGCCTGCACTAGGCGTCTCCACAGCCGATCCACAAGCAACCATTCCCATGGCACACTCCAGTGACAGGACGGGTGCAACCAAAACCAAACAGCAAAAGAGGCACACCCACAGGATCCTTCACACAAAAAAGAAAAGGAGAGTGGGGGATACTTTGAGTCCCACCTGTAGTACTAAACAAGAAGACATCAGCAATGTGGATGACAGGCCAGAAAGTGAAACTACGTGTCGCCGAAAAAAAAGCATTGTGTTGAAAAATTAAAGAAGCTGGTGATGCAAGCAAGAGAAGCTAGGAAACTGGTCTTCAGGATGCACCGAGTCAAGAGGCTAAACACGGTGTTAAGAAAAAGACCTGCAAGAAAACCGGTATTCCAGAAGCAAAAGCGATGTCAGGAAACTGATCAGAGCCCAGAAGATCAACAGGGCGAGGCAATCGTAGATGTACAATAAGCTGTGCACCAGGGACACGTTCATCAGGCATGTTGTTTAAAGCGCAGTTGTGTATATATATATATATAAAACATGTGTAAAATAGTAATATAGATCATGATTTTGTAAGTTATATTCAAATATAAACATTAACATTTCCAAAGGAAGGGGGATGTGGTGATATGCCGGTGCACAGTCTTGCAGATAGTTTGTAATGTGACTTCCAACCAGCTGGTGGCATCAGACATCCTTCACGTGACTTGAGATACCCGTCAGTTGGTAGCAGATGTACAAGAAGATAATCACACTTTAGAGTAGTTATAGCAGAATTCACTGAATTAATTTAATAGTTATTGGCTGTATAGTTATCTGTATAGTTATCTTTCCATGTGTTTGTGAATAAATCATCTTTCTAGTTAAACAATTAGATGTTCTCTGCACCTCATTATAACGGCCATATCACTGAACACAACAATTACCATCATTAAATCCCCCACAATCAACATCCTGGGGGTTGATCAAAAAATGAACTGGACCAGCCATATTAATACTGTGGCTACCAGAGCAGGTAATAGGCAAGGACTCCTATGGCGAGTAACTCACTTTCTGACCCCCCAGACCCAGTCCACCACCTACAAGGCTCAATTCAGCGCTGCAATGAATACTCTCCACTCATCTGGATGAGTGCAGCTCCAACAACACTCAAGAAGCTCAACACCAGCCAGGCCAAAGCAGCCCGCTTGACTGATACCTCTTCCACAAACATTCAATCCCTCCACCACCGATGAACCGTGGCACCTGTGTGTACCATATAATATGCACTGCAGTAACTCGCCAAGGTTCCTTAGACAGCACCTTCCAAACCCAAGGCCACTACCATCTAGAAGGACAAGAGCAGCAGATACCTGGGAACCCCTCCACCTGGAGGGTCCCCTCCAAGTCACTCACCATCCTGACGCTGAAATATATCGCCGTTCCTTCACTGTCGCTGGATCAAAATCCTGGAACTCCCTCCTTAACAGAACTATGGGTGTACCTACACCTCAGGCATTGCAGCGGTTCAAGAAGGCAGCTCAACACCACCTTCTGAAGGGCAATTAGGGATGGGCAATAAAAGATTTCCTAGCCAGTGATGCCCACACACTGTAAGTGAATTTTTAAAAAATCACCGAGTACAAGCCAGTGACAATTAAATATTTTTCCCCCTGGTTTTTTATTTTCCTCAAGCATCAGTAATTCATACTGCTTGCCTTTCTGTGGGCATCTGCATTATTTCACTGGGGTTCATATTCTTCACATGAGTACCTGGAACATATGCAACATGATTAGGATGTCACAGATAAGTTAACTACCATATATGTATCTCAGGTTCATACGTTACCTTCCAGTAGCGATCACATGAAAGAAAAAAGGGACTTCCGGTTGTGGCTATGCGGAGCTAAGTCGCACGATTCGGCAGCTCCCGCGAAGGCGGAATTTCGGGCTCGATAGAAGAGCTCCAACTGAACTTTTTATATAGCCAACCCGTGGGGAAGAGAGGAGAGAAGGCCCCCACTAACCTGTATGGACCGGACCCGCAGCGAAACGGCCAAAAAAACGACACTGGAGCAGCGGGAGAAGAGGGGGAAAACAAACAAAATGGCAGCGGCCGGGGACAAAGAGGAGATGCAAGAATTCATCAAGCGCTGCTTCGAGGAGCTGCGCAAGGAGATGGTGGCACCTATGTTGGCAATAATTGAAGGACTTGGGGCAACCCAGAAAGCCCATGAGGTGAAGATCCAGGAGAAAGTGAGTGAGAATGAGGATGAGCTCTTGGGCCTGGCATGAAAGTGGAGCGACACGAGGCGCTACACAAAACATGGGCGGGAAGACTTGAAGACCAGGAGAACAGGTCGAGGAGAAACAATCTGAGGATCCTGCGTCTCCCAGAAGGAGTGGAGGGGGCCGACGCCGCGGCATATGCGGGCACAATGATCGGGGCGCTGATGGGCGCGGAGGCCCCCCCGGGGTTGCTGGAGCTGGAAGGGGCGCACCGGGTGCTGGCGAGGAAGCCCAAGGCAAACGAGTCGCCAAGGGCAATGGTGGTGAGATTTCACCGGTTCACAGACAGAGAGAGGGTCCTGAAATGGGCCAAGAAGGAGCGGAGCAGCAAGTGGGACAATGCTGAGATCAGAATATACCCGGACTGGAGCAGGGAGGTCCCTAAGCGGAGAGCGGGTTTCAACCGGGCCAAAGCGGTGCTGCATCGGAAAGGAGTGAAATTTGGAATGTTGCAGCCAGCGCGACTGTGGGTCACATATAATGGCCAACACCACTACTTCGAAACGCCCGAAGAGGCGTGGACCTTTATACTAACTGAAAAGTTGGACTCTAATTGAGGGTTTGTGAGGGTGGGGGGTATTTGAGGGTTGAAGTATGATGGCGGTTGTATATAGGGGGGCAAGCACGCGCAGGGAATGTTATATGGGCTGGGGACGAGAGACAAGGCCGCAACAGAAGCTGCGTCAGGGGCGGCGGGGCAGGCTCTGGAAAGCGCAGGGGTTTTCTCCCGCGCGCGGGAAGAAAGGTGGGAGGGGGAACGTCGACTGATGGGGAGATTCCCACACGGGGGGGGGGGGGGGGGGGGGGAGTCAAAGGGATGGCGTCAGCTGACTTACGGGAGTGATATGGGGGAGCAAAAAAGCTAGACAGGGATCTAGCGGGGGGGGGGGGGGGAAGGAAACAGGGTTACTGCTGCACTGGCTGAAAGGGAATGGGACACAGAAGAGGTGGCCGGGACGGAGGTCCCCCGGTTGGGGGCCTGGAGGGTGAGGGAGACGCGGACACGGGACTGGCCCAGAAAAGAAGATGGCTAGTCGGCGGTGGGGTGAAAGCCCCTCCAATCCGGCTGATAACGTGGAACGTGAGGGGCCTGAATGGACCGGTGAAGAGGGCTCGAGTGTTCGCGCACTTGAAGGGACTGAAGGTAGACGTGGCTATGCTCCAAGAAACACACCTGAAGGTGGCGGACCAGGTTAGGTTAAGAAGGGGATGGGTAGGACAGGTATTTCACTCAGGACTGGATGCGGAAAATAGAGGGGTGGCAATTCTGGTGGGAAAACATGTGTCATTTGAGGCCAAGACTATCGTAGCAGACAATGGAGGGAGATACGTGATGGTGAGTGGTAGGTTGCAAGGGACGCGGGTGGTGTTGGTAAATATATACGCCCCGAACTGGGATGATGCTGGATTCATGAAGCGCATGTTGGGGCGCATCCCGGACCTGGAGGTAGGACTGATAATGGGAAGGGACTTTAATACAGTGCTGGATCCAGCACTAGACCATTCCAGATCAAGGACGGGAAAGAGGCCGGCGGAGGCCAGGGTGCTCAGGGGGTTTATGGACCAGATGGGGGGAGTGGTCCCATGGAGGTTTGCAAGACCGCAGGCCAGGGAATTTTCTTTCTTCTCCCACGTGCACAAGGCATACTCCCGGATAGACTTCTTTGTGCTGGGCAGGGTGCTCATCCCGAGGGTGGAGGGGACGGAGTATTCGGCCATAGCCGTTTCGGACCATGCCCCGCACTGGGTGGAAATGGGGCTGGGAGAGGAGAGGGACCAACGCCCACTGTGGCGGTTGGATGTGGGACTGCTGGCAGATGAGGTGGTGTGTGGGAAGGTAAGGGGGTGTATTGAAAGGTACCTGGAGGCCAACGACAACGGGGAGGTGCGAGTGGGGGTGGTATGGGAGGCGGTGATCAGGGGAGAGCTAATCTCCATCAGGGCTCATAGGAAGAAGACAGAGGGCAGGGAAAGGGAGAGGTTAGTGGGGAAATTTTGCGAGTGGACAGGAGATACGCAGAGGCCCCGGAGGAAAGATTACTTGGGGAAAGGCGACGGCTCCAGACGGAGTTTGACCTGTTGACCACGGGGAAGGCGGAGGCACAGTGGAAAAAGGAGCAGGGGGCACACCAGCTCGGTAAGAGGGCGGCAGCGAGGGAAATAGGGGGAGTCAAAGATGGTGGGGGAGCCATGGCCCAGAGTGCAATGGAAATAAACAAGGTATTCAAGGCCTTCTATGAAGAGCTGTACAGATCCCAGCCTCCAGGGGGGAAAGAGGGGATGAGAAGATTCCTGGACCAACTGCGGTTCCCGAGGGTGGAGGAGCAAGAGGTGGCTGGTTTGGGGGCACCAATCGGGTTGGAGGGGCCGAGTAAGGGTTTGGGGAGCATGCAGGCGGGGAAGGCCCCTGGGGCCGGACGGGTTCCCGGTGGAGTTCTATAGAAAGTATGTGGACCTGTTGGCCCCGCTACTAGTGAGGACCTTTAACGAGGCAAGAGAGGAGGGGACCCTGCCCCCGACAATGTCGGAGGCGACAATTTCCTTGATTCTGAAGCGAGACAAGGACCCACTGCAATGTGGATCGTACATGGGCAGCATGGTAGCATAGTGGTTAGCACAATTGCTTCACAGCTCCAGGGTCCCAGGTTCGATTCCCGGCTTGGGTCGCTGTCTGTGCGGAGTCTGCACATCCTCCCCGTGTGTGCGTGGGTTTCCTCCGGGTGCTCCGGTTTCCTCCCACAGTCCAAAGATGTGCGGGTTAGGTGGATTGGCCATGCTAAAAAATTGCCCCTTAGTGTCCAAAATTGCCGTTGGGGTGGGGTTACTGGGTTATGGGGATAGGGTGGGGGGGTATGGGCTTGGATGGGGTGCTCTTTCCAAGAGCCGGTGCAGACTCGATGGGCCAAATGGCCTCCTTCTGCACTGTAGATTCTATGATTCTATGCACAGGCCGATTTCGCTCCTTAATGTGGACGCTAAGCTATTGGCAAAAGTGCTGGCCACGAGGATTGAGGACTGTGTCCCGGGGGTGATACATGAGGACCAGACGGGATTTGTAAAGGGCAGGCAATTAAATACGAATGTGCGGCGGCTCTTAAACGTGATAATGATGCCATCGGAGGAGGGAGAGGCGGAGATAGTGGCAGCCATGGACGCGGAAAAGGCCTTTGACCGAGTAGAGTGGGAGTACCTCTGGAAGGTGTTGCGTAGGTTTGGGTTCGGGGGAGGGTTTATTAGCCGGGTTAAGCTCCTTTACAGCGCCCCGGTGGCAAGTGTGGTGACGAACCGGCGGAGGTCAGAGTACTTTTGGCTGTACCGAGGAACGAGGCAGGGGTGCCCTCTGTCCCCCCTGTTGTTTGCATTGGCGATCGAACCCTTGGCCATATCACTGAGGGAGTCTAATAAATGGAGGGGGGTGGTCCGCGGGGAAGAGCATCGGGTGTCGCTATACGCGGATGACCTGCTGCTGTACGTGGCGGACCCAATGGAGGGGATGGTGGAGGTCATGCAGACTTTGAGGGAGTTCTCGGGCTATAAGCTCAATGTAGTGAAGAGCGAGCTTTTTGTACAACAGGCAGGGGACCAAGAGGGATAGGGGACCTACCGCTGAGGAGGGCGGAGGGGAGTTTTCGGTATCTAGGGATCCAGATAGCGAGGAGCTGGGGGGCCCTACACAAATTGAATCTGACGAGGTTGGTGGACCAAATGGCGGTGGACTTCAAAAGATGGGACATGTTGCCGCTCTCGTTGGTGGGTAGAGTGCAGTCAGTCAAAATTGTGGTCCTTCCGAAGTTTTTGTTTGTGTTCCAGTGCCTCCCCATCGTGATTACCAAGGGCTTTTTCAAGAGAGTAGGTAGGAGTATTATGGGGTTTGTGTGGGCGAACAAGACCCCGAGGGTAAGGAGAGGGTTCCTGGAACGCAGTAGGGACCGAGGAGTGCTGGCGCTGCCAAACCTAGGGAGCTACTACTGGGCAGCAAACGTGGCGATGATCCGTAAGTGGGTTATGGAGGGAGAGGGGGCGGCATGGAAGAGGATGGAGATGGCGTCCTGCAAAGGAACGAGCTTGGGGGCGCTGGTGACGGCATCGCTGCCGCTCTTGCCATCAAAGTACACCACGAGCCCGGTGGTGGCGGCAACGTTAAGGATCTGGGGCCAGTGGAGACGGCACAGGGGTGCAGTGGGAGCCTCGGTGTGGTCCCCGATCAGGGGTAACCACCGGTTTGTCCCGGGGAAGATGGCATCGGGCGGGGATTAGAAGAATGGGGGACCTGTTCATCGACGGGACATTTGCGAGCCTAGGGGCACTGGAGAAGTTTGAGCTACCCCCGGGAAATGCATTCAGATATATGCAGGTGAGGGCTTTTGTGAGGCGACAGGTCGGGAATTCCCGCTGCTCCCGACACAAGAAATTCAAGACAGGGTGATCTCGTGTGTATGGGTCGGGGAGGGCAAGGTTTCGGCAATACACCAAGAGATGAAAGAGGGGGAAGTGCTAGCAGAAGAATTGAAGGTTAAATGGGAGGAGCTGGGGGAGGAGATCGAGGAAGGTTTGTGGGCTGACGCCCTGGGTAGGGTTAATTCCTCCTCCTCATGTGCCAGGCTCAGCCTGATACAATTTAAGGTGGTTCACACAGCGCACCTGACGGGGGCGAGGTTGAGTAGGTTCTTTGGGGTAGAGGACAGATGCGGAAGATGTTCAGGGAGCCCGCCGAACCATGTCCACATGTTCTGGACATGTCCGACACTGGAGGGGTTCTGGAGAGGAGTGGCGGGAGCAATATCTCAGGTGGTGAAAGTCCGGGTCAAGCCAAGCTGGGGGCTAGCAATATTTGGAGTAGTGGACAAGCCGGGAGTGCAGGAGGCGAAAGAGGCCGGCATTCTGGTCTTTGCATCCCTGGTAGCCCGGCGGAGGATCTTGCTAATGTGGAAGGAGGCGAAGCCCCCTAGCGTGGAGGCCTGGACAAACGACATGGCTGGGTTCATAAAGTTGGAGAGGATTAAGTTTGCCTTAAGGGGGTCTGCGCAGGGGTTCTACAGGCGGTGGCAACCGTTCCTAGACTACCTCGCAGAGCGTTAGAGGAAGGTCGGTCAGCAGCAGCAACCCTGGGGGGGGGGGGGGGGGAACGAGGGATTGTTTGAGGGGACGGATGAGCGGGGGATAACATGGAGGGTGGGGGAAACTGGCACGAATGGGCGAGAGCCAGTGTATAAAGCTATGTAATTATATCATCTTACCATGTATACATCTTGCTCAGGGCGATTTTGTGTTATTTTGTTATGGGGGGGGGGGGGGGGGGGGCGGGTTTATTGTTTGTAGGGGGAAAAAATTGTTTTGTTAAAAAACTTTAATAAATATATATATTTTTTTAAATGAAAGAAAAAAGGATATTGGATGCTAAATAATTGGAGTGATGAGGGGCAAGATCTCTTGCTGATTTTCCCTCTTGCCCACACATTCTGAGGTCAGTTATTGTGTGACTAGTATTGGCCCAGCTGAGGTCACATTAACTCCTCACGTTCTCAGTGGCTCACTTCAACACACTGAGAAGCAGAAGAAGTTTTGTTTTAAAAATCAGATACACGTCAGGCAACATTAGATGATCTTTAAATCATGTCAGTTGTGCCTCAATACCATTTCATTCTATTTCTGTAAAATTAATCAATTTTGGGATCACTCATGCATAGTTACCATGAGCAAGCTCAAAAATAGCTATTTGATGATGTGCAAGTCACTGCCTCGGCAATGGGACATGAAGGAACTGATTGTGGATCATGTGGCAAAATAATTATGACCCCCAGAACAGGCAGCAGCGAATAGTGGTAACCACTATATACCCACTTAGCCTTAAAAGTAAGTTTATACATGCAGTTTGAATCATCCCATTAAAAGACTGATCTATTCATTTATGCACATGATCAAAGGCCCTGAAAACTGATGAGAAATTGATGCTTCAATTAATATTCAGAAATGTCCCAAGGGTGACATTTCAAATGAAGTCCCTTGGATTTATCCCACAATGCTCTGTTTTGAGAGCAGTTTCTTGTTGGGCTAGCACCTTGCCTTTAACATTAGTAAAGCTTTTGTCAGTCTGACAGCGAACCCTGCTGCCAACAGATTTAACTGGAATTCACTTTAATAAAGCTGTCTCGGCAATAACAGTTTTTCTTTTGAGGCACCAAAAGAATGTTGCTATAGCAGATGGCAGATGATGATTTTAATCACTGCAGTAATTACTGGATGCTCTTAGGTATCAAACATAGCACTGCATGATGGGATGTGTGTGAAATGGTCCATATCTGGTGTTTGTGTTTATTTTGTTGTTGAATATTTGCAATGGAGATCTCCAGTCAATGCCCAAATTCTGAGCTTTTCTTCAGTGTCCGCGCAGATGGAATTTATGGTAATGTAGCTGAAGGTTCATTCTGTGGCCAAAGTAATATTGATGATTCTCAGTATTTGCATCATTGTCATTAACATTCCATCTGCCAGAGGGCCAAACCACCTAATGTAGTGTAAGGTCAGGCCAGAAACATGTTACGGTCTGAATTGCACTAGTTGATTGCTTCAATCTTCAGTGTGCAATTAGCAGCATCTGCGGCACCATGGGACTGACGGTACAT
Organism: Scyliorhinus torazame; assembly: GCF_047496885.1. Taxonomy (NCBI): domain Eukaryota; kingdom Metazoa; phylum Chordata; class Chondrichthyes; order Carcharhiniformes; family Scyliorhinidae; genus Scyliorhinus; species Scyliorhinus torazame. The sequence continues at coordinate 221,986,613 of NC_092712.1, forward strand.
TGTGTAAAGCTCCTCCCATTTAGTCCTGTTTGCGTTGATTCCATTCACCAAAGGCTGGACCCTTCCATTCAGCTGAGCCAATGCCTGAAACATGAAGGGCAGATAAAAAGGGTAAATGGATCAGAGAGCTGCCTGTGACACAGTTCACCAAGTGAGCAAAGCTGTAGGTATGAGTGAAATGGCATTATTAGAGCAGAAATAAAATAATACAATAAGCAAAATCCACATGCTTTATCCCTGATAACTAACCATGCTACTTTCTGTAAACTGAGTTTGGTTGTTTCATCCATAAAGTACAGATACCCAGAATTATTTCATTGCCATACCCCTTGATGTCTTTTGTATCATTGTCCAAACCTTTCAAGTTCCCGGCTAAGGAAATGTATGCAGACTTTAGATTCAACTATTCTTTTATTGCAATTCTGACAACGGATTTAATTCAGTAAAATCTGAAGGATTATCGTTATAAAAGAAAGAAAAACATTATGAAACCTAATCGATCCTTTCCCACCAGCCAACCTGCGGACAAATCAGTGTTCAATCTTGGCAAAGTCTTTGCCTAGAAAGAGGCAGTAATGTAACCAGTGCTGCAGGCCGCAGGAGCCAGTGATGATGATGGCTGTTGCAACGTGAAGACATTCGCTTTTAAGATTTAATGTGACGCCCTTTAATCAAAAGGGCACTGACCTTTTCAGATCTTCTGGGACCTTGCTGCCTACTCCTCTCAGCTCATAGATACAGCTTCTTCTTGATACACTTTCTAAAAGGACACAGCCCAGTGTTGGGAAAGAAAAATAAGGCAGGTGATGATGTGGCACCAACTCCATCCCAACTGAATCCAAATACACCAATCTTCTCCCTTGGGATACATCTTGGATCTCCAGGCAATGCACAGGGGGAACACGGTGAGATTTAGGTCATGGATATCTGTCTTTTCTCCTTTGCCTTGTGCTAGGAACTGAGCATTTATTAGACACAGAGCGAAGGATAATTAGCCCCAGCGTTGCAGATGAGCATCATGTTTGAAGTAAAATCCATGGGACAGAGGAAGCCACAGTACGTTATTAAATTAAAATAACTGACCAAACGGGAAAGAGTGGCCTTGAAAATCCAGGGCTCATTCATTCTGGTACTTATGCCACTTCTGGGCCCACTGGCTATATCAGCCTGACCCCACAAAGAGACAAAGAGTGTGCCACAAGAACTTAATTCAGTAAAATGTATCTGAGATTTAGCAGATACAGCACCAGGCGCGAATTGGAATAGCATATAAAAATTGGGATCCTGAAAAGTCACCGTGAACTTAGCATTTATATTAGAATCACACTGGTGTAATAATGGAATCAGTTTTTAGGCCGATTAAATTGGATATCCTAAATTAAAGAATTGGGCATTTTAAAATCATACTGCAGTCAAACCTCAGGCAGGCTGTTGGAATTCAGACTTGACCAAAGTCAAATACAGAACCAACAGACAAGTTGCCAGAACATGTCTGGGCCTGTCCCATCAAAGATCATCACACTCTACTGAGAAGCAGCCCCATTGAAATGCACAGGTCTATTGTCCTTAGCTCAGATCGAGCCAGACTTTCCGTCACCCAGAGTTTCTACTGTTATCTTATACGGGAACAGGTTATGTGCCACCCACACCAACAGAGATGGGACACCTGGGGAGGGCTCAGGTGGCCTGTCAAACACTCATCAACTGGACCATTGGCTGCTGAGACCCTCTCCTGAGGCATCATTGGCCGGAAGCCAGAGAAGGTTCTGGAAAGGCGGGGAGTGAGGGGGATAAAGGTACACATCTCTGACACACCAGCAGCAAAGACTCGATGTGCGAGGTGACCGTGACCAGACCAGAAGGAAGGAAGGAAGCAAGGAAGAGACCGCCAGCGAGAACCACCTTTGTGAAGATGGGCCAGAGGAATTCCAGCGATCAGATCCACAGTCTACCAAGCCATCTTTACGAGTAGTATACTTGAATCTGGGGTATTGTCTTGTTTTATGTGGGTAATTTAATTGTTAATAATATTATTATTAATAAACTCATTGAACCTCTACTTGGGTTTGTCCTTTGTCCATCTTGCAACTAAGATCACCTGGGTAAAAGTTTGATTGCTAAACTGGTCAATGTATCTGAGATTTAGCAGATACAACACTGGTTAGTGCGCTCCAGTGTTGCCTTCGCCAGTACCACATCACATGGGGCTGGTGAATACACACTACTACAGATTGTTTTTATATCTAAATATATATATTCAAATCTAAATATCCCCATGCCTTGCCAATGTCCACTTCCCCCAAACAGCTGGAAGACAGAGTGCTTATCTGAGTCCACTTTCTTGGGGTCCTGTATAAGGAGATTGAATCTTCCAATCTTTCGGAGTGCAGGACACAAACTGATTCTAAACTCTCCCCTGCTGGGATTTATGTCCATCTCGCCACCATCATCAATCTCCGCAAATCATCTCTCAGTGTGAGACTGGAGCCCTACTGAGGGGAAACAGAAAATCCCAGTTTTGGAGGTCACTATTCCCGGCTGTGCTCCTGATTTCACTTGCCTTGTAAGGGGTGAACATAGATTCCATGGGGGATATATTCTGCCGGTGCTCGCTACAGGCAAAAAAGGCGATGCCGGCAGAAAATCTTGTGAAACTGGCTAGACGGGAATCTCGGCAATGAGATCTTCAGTGATTTTCCCCTCACAGGTGACGTTTCCTGAGCAGGAACCACATTTAAATCGACTCACCGCCAAATGTTCCCCCAAATTAAGAATTCTCCCCACATTTTCCAACTGCTTCTGCAAAACAGTCGAGAGAAACCCACCGGGGGCACACAGCTAAGTGTGGGGAGGATATTCCGGCCACCCTGGCAGTGTCAACCTGAGGGTTGGGCTCTCTGGGGAGCTCTCATTGTGGGGGCCGGGGGGGTTCCCCTTATGCGTATCTGGTGTGGGGGAGGGGGATAGCAGGGGGGGTTGCCCCCGTGTGTTGTGGAGAGCGGTTGCCCTTATCCACGAGTTGGGGATTGTCCGGTGTGTGTGCATCAATTCTTTTTACCTACAGCAGGGCACTTTAGTGATGTCAGGAACCCCACTGTGTGCTGGACCAAGTCTATTCATTTCAATGAGCAATTCAATTTGTTCATTTGTCAGATGTGGGCATCGCTAGCAAGGCCAGCATTCATTGCCCATCCCAAGGTGCCCTTGGGAAGGGGGTGGTGAGCTGCCTTCTTGAACTGCTGCAGTCCCCGAGGTGTATGTGTACCCACAATGCTGGGTTTTGACCCAGCGACAGTGAAGAAAGAGTGATTTATTTCCAAGTCAGGATAGTTAGTGAATTAGTGGAACCTCTAGATGCTGGTGTTCCGAGGTAACTGCTGCTCTTGTCTGACTAGATGATAGTGGTCATGGGTTTGGAAGGTGCTGCTAAGGAGCCTTGATGAGTTCCTGCAGTGCAACGTGTGGATGGTACACACTGCTGCCACTGTTCATCAGTGACTGAGGGATTGAATTTTTGTGGAAGGCATAGCAATCAAGTGGGCTGCTTTGTCCTGAATGGTGTTGAGCTTCTTCAGTTTTGTTAGAGCTGCCCTCATTCAGGCAAGTGGAATGAATTCCATTACACTCCTGATTTGTATCTTTTAGATGGTGGACAGGCTTTGAGGATTCCTAGCGTTGCTCTTGTAGCCACAGTATTTCTCCTCTCTTGTTGGAGATGGTCATTGCCTGGCATTTGTGTGGTACAACAGTTACTTGCCACTTGTGAACCCAAGCCTGGATATTGTCCAAATCTTGCTGCTTCTGCTTCAGTGTTTGAGAAGTCGCGAATGATGCTGAACATCGTGCAGTCATCAGTGAACATTCCCACATCAGACCTGGTTGGGACTAGGACACTACCCTCGGGAACTCTTGCAATGGTATCCTGGAGATGAGATGATTGACCTCTAACGACCACCATCTTCCTTTGTGCTAGGTATGACTCCAACCAGCTTTAAGATATGTTGAACAGTACCATTCACCCCCTGATTACTATTGACTTCAGTTTTTGCCAAGGCTCCTTCATTCTCAGCAAGAGGGACTTTCTTCAGCCAATCGTTCTCCTCATTTAATTTACTTTGGTCTTCCAAATGTTTTCAATAATTTTTTTCACAATATTTATAAATTGATCTTACATGGTATTGCTCACAGTTAATTTGGGAAGTTGAGGATAATTATATCTACTCATTA